>NC_136915.1:67886426-68560014 GCF_949752795.1 Hyperoodon ampullatus
CTGAAGAGCTAGATTCAAACCTAGTACTGGGTCGAGTCTTACAGGTACATGGAGTATGAGAAGTTCACAAAAGGGCAAATGATAATAATAATGAACATTTATTGAATTCCTACCATGTGTCGGGTTCTTATCAAGAGCTTAATAGTTATTATCTCATTTAATCTTCATGCCCCAGTGATGTTGGTACTATTGTTATCTCCATTTTACAGACGAGAAAACGGAGTGACTTTCCTGAGGCCATAACATAGAGTGGTAGAGATGGGATTTGACGTCGGAACTGGTGCCCTTGAATATCCCAGGATACAATAAGGCTTGTTGTGTGTATGCATTAAGTGCCAAACCTCTGATGCTTGCCTTCAGAATCTCTTGCCACCAGATTCTGCAGACATACCCAGCATGCCTGACATGCTTTACCCATGCTCCATGACTATAGTAAGATACAAACTTATTTATCATCCCTATATTGATTCATTCACCAAAAATATACACTGCTACAGCTATACAAAGAAGAGAGTCTCGCTTTCAGATTGTGATAATAAAGGGAAATTTCACAGGTGAGGCTACAGTTGACCTATTCTAAAAGTGAGGATGGGAATCTTTCCAAGTTAGAAGAAATAGAATGCGACAAGAGGCAGAGTTTGGAAAACAGAAGGATTGCTTGGAAACATGGTGGTTCAATGTGGACACAAGATAATATCCTGTGACAGGGAATTCATTTGGAAAGGTAAGTTGGGCCTGATCATAGAAGTTATCAGATTAATTCAGGCAGCCACACACGTCCCAGAAAGACCTATGGTTCCTTAGAGTCAGGGGCTGTGACATTCATCTTAGTGACCCCCTCTCCCACACAGGGCATTGCATGGTGTCTAGCTCGTTACACTTATAAATATGCTAAACATATAAGGAAATAAAGTATCAGTCTTCCCAAGGCAATATGCTTTTTAAAAACATGGATCAAAACCTTAAGTGAGAGGAAATACATTCAAGTGGTATAGTGGGGCTCCCTTAAGAAAATAGTAAAGAGTTTAAGGAATTAGCAGCATCTCACTAGAACTCCTAAAACTGCATGAACTTATAATAACTAACATTTTCTGTGCTTGTGTTGTGTGCTACCCAGTGTCCTTGGTGTTACATTCAGCATCTCACTTAACCTCCACAATCCCTATGAATACAAACAATTATTATTCCCAGTGTCCATTCAGGGATACTGGGGGCCATTAGTAATCTGTGTCACACTGAACTAAAATTAGTGTGTAAGCAGAATTTATAGAAGCCTATAACTTAGGATTCTATTAAGTCTGACCACTCTCCAAGGCTTGGCAACACTAGAAATCTTATTCTACATGGACATACACATAGTTAAAACTCCCACTGTTTAGAGGAAGAAAGCTTCTTATTAGAATATTATTAGTGTGGTCTTGATTGATCAGGGTTTTCAACTGGTGCTATGCTTGCTTTTCAACTACTATTCCTTTAGTTTCATTACTCTAAAATTGGTAATGACTTTTTGGTGGGGGGCTATAATTTTTCAGGAACTAACATGGAAGAGTTTGAGTATAGTGCTTATTATTTTGTTTTTCTCCAATTTTTTTGTTACCATAGAGTTTCTTTTTTTTTTACACTAGAAGGTGGGAATGGGTAAGATAGATGAATCAAGGAATCTTTTGTTCCACCTAAGCAGGCAGCAGTCAAAAAATGGAAAAACTGACCTAGAAGAGGAATGCTAAATAAATGTCATCGGATCATCCTGCCCCCGCTCTCAGATCTGACACCTCTAATCAGTCACAGGCTGGATTATGCCAGGCCCTGACCCCAGGAAGACAAAATCCAGCCACTTTCTCCCACTGAGCTAAGATGCAGCTTCAGAATCCTTCCTAACCCAGCATCCAGATAGCATGTGGGCAGAGGAGTCAAACTCTATTTGCTATCTCTATCCTATAGCTATACTCTAATATTTGATTGGAAAAGAATCTGTGACATAATTACTGCTTATAAGGTATTATTTTGGGTGGCATGCACAGGGCTATTCAACATCATCAACATCGTCACTCACATAGCCGTGTTTAGGCATCATGCTAAGGGCTTTATAGATTATCTCATTTAGTCCTCCCAATAACCATCTGAGGCAAGGACAACCGATCCCTACTTTGTGACAGTTCTGTAGTCTCAGAGGTGAATCATATTTCCAAGTTCCTGACTTGATAGCCCCCAAATCCTAACAACTAATGGCATTTTAGTCTTTGGACAAAAAAGGAGTCGCTAGAATAATGCTCTGGAAAATCTCCAAATAACAAATATTTAAGTGATCCTGAAAATATGTGAATGCTAGTGCCATGAACAAAGTATATTCATGAAAGATAAGAAGGCTGTGTAGTGGAAGTTTTGAAAGGTGGACAAGGTTAGAGCTGAAATAAAGCCTCTAGATAAAATATAAAGAATATTCTGCAAGAGTATTCATTCAAGGGAATGATATACTTTCACCATGCTTAATCTCCACAACTGCCTGGGGGGTGAGTGTTATTAGCCACTTCTACAATAAACAGTACTCAGTGAGATGAAGCCACCTTTCAAAGTCTCACCTCTAGGAGCCCGGATTCAAACCGGGTTGTCTGAATCCAAAGCCTGGGCCCACCCTGATGAGGCAACCTAAGAAGCAAATCAGTATTAGCCTTAAATGATGTTTGATTGGGCTCAGAAAGCACTGACACTGAAATTCAAAGCCACTGGATCCTACATTTGGAGACTGGCCGAAGTCAGTGATAGACTCAAGAACCAGATCTAAGTAACCTTTAGGGTTAGGTACTGAGATGGAAAACAGAGTTAGCCACACATTTGAACACTCTCTTATCCAATAGTTTTTCATTTTAATCCAATATTTCTTCTTCCACTAGGACAAACTCTTTTCCTTTCTCACCTGATGTGCAGGTGCCAAGGGCTGTCATCATTCACTTTACCCCATTGTACTGTCATCAGGCAAATAATGCCAATGATTATTTCTGTTCACTTGCCAGAGAAAATGCATCAGGAAATGTCAACTTTCCATTTCTCATCTTGAAGACGACAACATTAAACAAGAACCGAAATTCACACAGGTGAACCCATCTGTGCTAAGCATAGAAGCACACGGTCCTTACGATGAATTATTTCAGCATTTAAGCTTTTGGAGTCACATAGCCAACTTGGTCCAATTATTAACGTGTTGGGTGTTTTTATGTTCTCTCAGAAAAAGACAATTCAGAAGGAAGTTCTCACTCATGCCCTCTTAGCATCTTAAATTTAAATCTCAGGTTTCAATGGCTCAGATTTTCCTGACATTTTGAAAGTAATTGGGGGTTGGAGACTTTGCATTACTTTTCCTTCTTGTAATTCATTAAAAAAAGTGTGTCTCCTATTAACCCGCCAACCATTAGGCAGCTCCTAAATCAAATATGCTTCCTCATTGCTCCCCATCTCCCGGGATAATAACATTGATCAAACTTCATTGAAATCTCACTTAGTTGATGGTACAGATATTGCAGGGAAGTGGAAGACCACTAGGAGGTTCAGGATTGGGAAACTGTTACTTTTCCTATGGCTCACTTTGCCATAATCTAAAAAGAAATTGAGGGCGCGCTTCCCTGGTGGCGCAGTGGTTGCGAGTCCGCCTGCCGATGCAGGGGACACAGGTTCGTGCCCTGGTCCGGGAAGATCCCACATGCCGCGGAGCGGCTGGGCCCGTGAGCCATGGCCGCTGAGCCTGCGCGTCCGGAGCCAGTGCTCCGCAACGGGAGAGGCCACAACAGTGAGAGGCCCGCATACCACAAAAAAAAAAAAAAAAAAAAAGAAAGAAAGAAATTGAGGACAATATCTTTCCCTTCATAAAATATTTCTTTAAATGGAGTACGATTTATACACTAACAAAAAATTTGTAAATTCTTCTCCTAGCAAGCAAATTAAAATAAAATTACTTCTATAGGTATTTAAAGAGTATATTGCTAAATGTTTATTTTAGTATTACATTCATAAAAATTAATATCAGTCTTTTCAGAATTATTTGTCAACTCTTCCATTTTATATTATGTATAATAAGGCTCAAAATTAGGAGCTTAAACATAAAAATTAGACTTAACCATAATTACCCAACTTCTTATCCCCTAAATAAATATGTTCTTTAATTATTTTTCTTCTCACAAGAGTAATACATGCTTCTTGTATGTCATGCAAGTTTTACTAAAAGCAAAATAAAAAATATTTTAATGTTGTTTAATGTTGTCTTGTTTCACCCACAGTCCACTATCTGGAGTTAAACTCTGCTAATATTTTAATGTAGATGTCCCTGACTTTCATCTTTCCTTGTGAATTAACATATAGATTATGTATTTATTGGATGTGAGCAAAGGAAACCCAATTGAAGGAATTAATGCAAAAGGGCGGGGGGGTTTACAATAAGCATAGTAAGATGTCTCCCTGAACTGACAAGAAGGAAGGCAGCCAGGTCTTAGACACAGACTAAAAACATGGCAGCGAATTGGAAAAATCAGTTCCCTCCATCCTTCACTCTATTTCCTCATCCTGTTGCAGAAAATGACAAGTACCAACATCTTGTGATTTTAAATTTCCTCTATTCAAGCAAGCAGCCAAATGGAGACTGAACATTCTTGGTCACAGTCCCAAAGCTCCCTGGGAAGGTTCAAGATTCTTAAAAGAGTCCATCCTGAACAAAGGGGCACACTTATGTCCCAGCAACATGGCTGCTTCCTTTGTAACTGCATGCTTGGGTTGAAGGACAGTAACCAGAAGGGAGAAGTCACAGTGAGCCACAGATATCCACTAGCAATAGTTCTAATATTTTTATTTTGCAAAAGCAAAAGATAAACCATACATATTATTCTATAACTTGCCCCCTCACTTAATACATGTTGGCCAACGTTCAAATAGGCTTCCTTTATTCCCCATTTATTTTTTTATTGACGACACTTTCTTTGCATATTTGTTTCCCTAAAACCATGTTTCCCAATCATTTTTACATTATGACACACACAGATGCAAAATAATACTTCTGTTTCACACTCAGAAAACTGGAGGAAATATGAAGGCATATATACAGGGCTTGGTGCAAAATATATTTTCTTTATATTATAAAATTATGATTAAAAATAAAATAGAAAAAAGTAAAATTGAGGAACATTTAAAATACTGAATTTGTATAAAGCTTCCAAATAAAAGAGTCTCAAGGTATTTAATTAAAAACTAGCTTGCTTCCATACTCTTATTTGTATTTTATTTATATCAGAGTTTATTCTTAAAATAATAATACAAAAGTCCTGATGAAGAATTTTTCATGATGATATTTTCAAATTCTTTATAGGGACCATCAGTGAGAAACTTTGTATGGGTTGGTGATGAAAAAAAAATGTAAAGCACTTTTACTGTTACTCAAAAATGTACACATTTAGATTGCATTTAAAGAAACTAACAGCTCTTTCATTTACCTTTTAAAGTAATATTGAAATTTCTTGTGATAATGGGAATAATTTTGAATCCATTGAAAATTTCCATATTAAGTATTTCAAAATAATGACAATGCTCTACTTTTCAGAATGAACATATATCCTTGAAGAGGCCATCGTGAAGCTGGCTAAGTTGCCACTAAAGAGGCATTCTGCCACCAATGAACAGAAGTTTTTGGATATATGTGAAAACAGGGAGCTGTGCCCAACCCGATGTCCCACACTGGACCAGCTTCTCCTGGAGCTAGTGTGGTTCCCCTGACCACATCTCGTTATTTTTACAGTCTTCTGAAAGAGAGATCCAGGATGCACAAGTATCTCTTCAACTGTGCTCTGCACACATGGTGAAGCAGACAGCAAATGAGGAAAGACACAGCCACCCTGTGGGGAACAAGGGGCACCATCAGACCCCTTCACCCTTCAAGGAGCCCTGGACCAGGAAGCTCCAGGTCAAAGGCTATGGGACTCCAACAGCCCAGGCTTGGTCAGCCACCCCACTGTCAGAGGAGATCTTTAGCTGGAGGCTGTAATCCATTTATAGCACCTTGGCACAAGTTGTGATCTAATGACATGGAAGATTTATTCATTTTATCTACTAGAACAATGGTTTTCAAATTTGTTCTATGAGCTCCAGGATTTTGTTCCAGGGCCTTAGAGGCCTTGGAGGTGAAAGGGAAGCCCAAGGATTAGAGTTCTGGGTTTGCTGCCCTGTCTCAACCAGAGCAGGTGTCACTGTGACCTCTTTTATATTTAGGTATGTGGGTGTGTGTATAGGGAGAGGGGAAGATTTCAACTGCTAAAAACAAAAAGGTTTTAACCTACAGGACTATATTGGTGTTCATCTTTAAAATTTTTTAAATCATATACAAACACATATTTCTATTAACATCAAACATGAAACAGTATACTTCCTCCTATAAAATGTGAAATTTCACATCCCCCTTTACCAGCCAGTTTTTGTTGAAATCATCTAGGACTTTAGATCTCAATCTTTTTAATACATTTTGACATTATGTATCTTCTCCTTCCCTTTATTTTTGACATTTGCAGAAAGTTTCATAACTACATTAGCAATAGTAATCTAAATTTAATGCTATTTCACTGGTTCCACCTTTCACTACATTTTCTTTTATAAATCTTCCTGATTTCTAAATTCTTTATTATGATTAATTTCTTGGTTCACTGGAGCACTTATTCAATAATTTTTTTCAGGAAAGGTACACTAACAGTATGCGCTCTGAAGCCTTGCACATTGGAGATTGTTTTCCTTCAACCCTTCCATATGAAGGCTAATGTGTCCAGGGCTAGAATTCTGGAAACACAATATTTGTTCCTCGAAATTGCTTCAAAAAAAGAGAAAGGAAATCTACACTCTAAGCTGAAACTTTTCACAGCAGTCATTATGTAGACAGTGTTGCATTGTTTTCTTCCAGTGTTCGTTTTTTTTTTACTTTATTATTTTTATTTTATTTTTATTACTCTGCATTGATTTAATATACCCTACTCATACATTTGCACCAACTTTCAACATGAAATTAAATTTGTTTACATAAAATCATTTTGGCTCCAATAAAACTGTAAAAGGAAGAGTTTTGATCTCAGCTGGATTATTTTCCATTATAACGAATGCTTCCCTTGAATCTGCATGCTTTAAAGCATTGAGAAATCATTGAATTAAGAAACTTTGCCCTGATGTATCTAGTCATTTTAATTAATTCAACTCTAAGATTCATATTTTTCTTCCACTTAAAAATATTTTTCAGGATTTCCCTGGTGGCGCAGTGGTTGAGAGTCCGCCTGCCGATGCAGGGGACACGGGTTCGTGCCCCGGTCCGGGAGGATCCCACATGCCGCGGAGCGGCTGGGCCCGTGAGTCATGGCCGCTGAGCCTGCGCATCCGGAGCCTGTGCTCCGCAACGGGAGAGGCCCCAACAGTGAGAGGCCCGCGTAAGAGAACTCAAAAAAAAAAAAAAAAAAAAAAATATTTTTCAGGATTTCCCTGGTGGTGCAGTGGTTAAGAATCCACCTGCCAATGCAGGGGACACCAGTTCGATCCCTGGTCCAGGAAGATCCCACATGCCGTGGAGCAACAAAGCCCATGCGCACAACAACTGAGCCTGTGCTCCAGAGCCCGTGAGCCACAACTACTGAGCCTGCATGCCACAACTACTGAAGCTGCACACCTAGAGCCCATGCTCCGCAGCAAGAGAAGTCACGACAATGAGAAACCCACGCACCGCAATGAAGAGTAGCCCCCGCTCGCCCCAATTGGAGAAAGCCCACACGCAGCAAAGAAGACCCAACACAGCCAAATAAATAAATTAATTAAAATATTTTTCTTTACTGTTTCTTTTTTACTTCCCTCCACCTGTGATGTCCTCTCCTGAAGGTATTTCAATTATAGGGTGTCAGCTCACTTCAATCATGTCCTGTGTCTCTTTTCTCTTATTGTTTCCATTCCTTTATCCTTTTCCTTAGTGTCTTGGGACAATTTATCAAGCTTACTTCTCATTCATTAATTCCATTTTCTCCTGGGTTCAATTCACTGTCTGCTTGCTCCACTGCATGAATTCAGAGTTGATGTTCATCTCCAAGATGACGACTTTCAGACTCCTCCCTTTTCCGGATTGCCTGCTTTTGCATCATAAATGCTATTTATTCTTATTGAAAATGCAAATAAGAGGTTATCTGAGAGTTTTCCTTCGTCTTCCTGTGACTCAAAGGGTGACATCTGCCCTGTGGTATTAGCACGCCTGCTGTCTTTTGAGCTGCTGTTGCTTTATATCACATGTCCGGTGAGTGTTCTCTGTTTGCCCACTCTGCAGAGGGACAGCTATGTTTGCCCAGCATAGTTCAGGCAGATTCTGCCCCAGAGAATATGGGTCCCTGAGCAAATATTTCAGGCTCAAAGACACATAGAGAAAAAGAGGATTTAGATTTGCTGTAGTTTTACTCTGTGAGATTAGAGGTATGGCTGCCCCCTGGGAAATCGGGAGGAAGCTGCAGCCCCAGGTCAGTCACTTCAGGGAACCTCATCTCTGTGCAGTGGTTCTTTTCCACAGCTGTTCTGGCAGCCAGAAAGTTATCTGGGGCTCTTGCTTCCCTTCTCAACCTGACACGACCACCTTCATTAGGAGCCTGTACAACGTAACTCATCATCTGAGCCAAACTGTCAGTGAGTGCTCTGAGGGCGCCCGTTTCCCCACATACGAGAGGCACTGCTGGTACTTACCTCGTGGTGGTGTTTGAGGATTGGATGGAGACATCACACACACACACACACACACACCCTTCTGCCACATCTCCTGCCCCGGCCTCTTCCTCCCCACCCTGCGATTTCAAAGCTGGAAAGTACTTCCCTCAGTCCGGGCTCACCATCTTTTCCAACTGCAATAATTTGTTGTTTTCAATGGGAATTTGAAGAAGGGAGTAAGTTCTTACCCCATTCCAGCAATATCTGGCACGAAGTCAGTTCTTAATTTAGATCTGTTGAATGAAAGATGATCCATAACATCAACTCCCCTCTCAATTCTAAAACTGTCCTGTTTATAAGTATGAGAAAGTGACCTAATGTCACCTCCAGAATGTGAAGGCTTACTGAAAACAGTTTTATCACAGTTGGCAGCAGCTGACACCAATCAAAGCCCAATTACTCAACGGAGAAGGTCAGAGAAATGATTTTAGAGTCCTTTAGGCTGGGAGTTAGAAAGGGAATTGGTCAGTGGTGTTTGACAAGAGGGTTGGAAATTTACTGAAGAGTTTTTAAAGGAGTGGGAACACCTAAATGAACATATCCTAATCAAAGATAGACCGAGCAGCTGAAATCTGTTCAAAGGCTTTGAGAGCTTCAGCACTGAGCTAATTTTAATCACCATCTTTAGATAAGAGAGAAGTAAGCAGGTCACTTTGGTACATTTAGAAATTCTATGTGAGGTTTAAGACCGAGAGTTCAGAGGAAGAAGACAGAGCCTACAGCTTCTCCCCACACCAATACTACAGAGGCCCAAACAGCTCTCTACATCATAAGACCAACACTCCTTCACAGTTTCTGGAATAAGTTCAAAAAGGATATTGGATTTGGAAAATAGAATGAAATTCATTTTGGAGCCACCAAATTAATCCTTCTTTAATGAGGAAAAACATGGTACATCCAAGATCAAAACAAATCTCAGAATGGCAAGAGTCAAACTATATAAACAGGCTAAGAGGATTTGCAGTACAAGAGAATAAAAATAAAAATTCAGACCTTCATGAGGCTCCCTCCCAGTGGATTTGGTTGTACATGGTACAAAGAGACATTGGTCAGATAAATTCAAAGCAATGATTGTTCATGACAATTTGCCTAAAAGCAGGCTGCACACTAAAGAAAATGGAGCTCCCCTCACCCCACCCTAAAGGAGAGCATTAAATTCTTATGTTAAGCCACTAAGAAATGGGGATTTATTTACTGCTGTAGTACAGTCTAGCTGTAACATTAGCTTTCACTAAGGTATGCTGTGGAAACAACCACGAAATATCAGTAGCTTAGAACACTATTAGATGTTCTCACATTAGAAGTGGTTGTGGTTGGCTCTATCTCTGTTTTGTGTGTCTTCATCCTGCATTCACGGTGAAGAAACAGCCCCTATCTGGGGGTACTGCCGTTCTCACAGCAGTGGCAAGAAAGTGGGAGGAACCACGTGATGGCTTTTAAAGCTCCTGCTCAGGGCTTCCCTGGTGGTGCAGTGGTTGAGAGTCCGCCTGCCGATGCAGGGGACACGGGTTCGTGCCCCGGTCCGGGAAGATCCCACATGCCGCGGAGCGGCTGGGCCCGTGAGCCATGGCCGCTGAGCCTGTGCTTCCGGAGCCTGTGCTCCACAACGGGAGAAGCCACAACAGTGAGAGGCCCGCGTACCCCAAAAAATAAATAAATAAAAATCTTTCAGTTTGAAATCAGCTATACTTAAATAAAATTTAAAAAAATTAAAAAAAAATAAAAATAAAAATAAAGCTCCTGCTTAGGCACACAACATTTCTGTCATCATTTCATTGCTCATACCAAGTCACATGGCCAAGCCTTACTACAATGGAGCAGAGAACTATACCCCCTCCATAGGGAGGAGCAACAAATAACTGAGAACAATAATACAACCTACAATAATGCCTGAGCCTGGCTAATACACATATTTAGAACAGAAGCAAGCTGTCACCAAATAAAAAAGCAAAAATAAACCCCCAAAACTATAATATGTGGTATTAGTCCAGCAGTGAGGTGTTGAGAAGACTGCTCTCTGAAGTGGGAGAGATGGAGATCCATGTATCATATTTGGTAAAACCATCTCCTGAGGTAATATAGGAGGCAGATCACGTGATGCCTGAGCAGCCATCTTTAGAGGGAGAGGTAGGAAAACTGAAATTTAATTTTACGTGTGTTGTTATTGACAATAACAACACATAAAATATGCTTGGCACATTTTGGCACACATTGACAAGTGTGCTTGGCAATGCTACAAGACAAATAATACCACGGGGGGGAAATAGGCAATTTCAAACAGAAATGAAGTGAATAGAGAGTCTAGAAATGTGGGGGTCTTGCAAGACCAAAAAAATCGACTGCTTCCAATCCCCAAACAGTAAGATATGAAATGTAAAAACAACCTTAAGTGATGAACAAACTAAACAGGAACTTTGGATTTTGCAGCAGAACTCACCCTGGTCCATCTATCCATCGACTCTGGGCTGATACACAAAAGATAAATTTCTATATTTGAGCTAGTATGCTTGGGGGTGTCTTTGTTATAGCAGCTTAGCTTGTACCCTAACACACAACCATAAAGTCTCTCTGAGTATCACTGTTTCCAAGATTCAGTTTTACAGTCAATGTCCTAGAGATCAGAACAATTGTCCAGCCTTGTTTGACATCTAACCTAACCTTGAATAACTTCTTGTTCATTTAGCTTTTATAATTACCAAAAGAAAGACTCTCATCTAATTCATTTTCCACCTGCTATCAAGTGTCCCTCTTAGGGAAATATCAAAGAATTCATAGCATTGCAGGAAATTATAATCTGGTATAGATTTACATTGAATTTAAAGACTAGTGAAGATGCAAGGTCAAATCTAGGTAGTGACATTCTCCCCAGTTCAGTTCAGTTGCTCAAACATTTATTGCAAACCACGGAGATTGAGAGATAGGCAGATTTTGCCCTCAAGAAGTTTTCCACTGATTAAGGGAAACTTATCAATATGCATAAAGTTGTGGTATAGTGCAGTAGATGCTATTTCAGAGGAAAATAGGCATGGAGTGCTATAGGAACACAGATGCACAACACCTATCTCAGCTGGAGGCAAGGGCCTAAGGCAGGTTTTGCAGAAGAGGAGATGCCTTAGCAGAGTCTTAAAGGAAAAAGTTAAAAAAAAATCTTTGCAAAGGGGAAGGAAACAGTACTTCAGGCAGAAAGAGCCACAGGAACTAAGTCAAGTATGCGAAGGTGACATCTTTATTCCTATTCCAGGATCCCCAGTTGAGTATTTTATCCAGATCTGTCACTCTTTATTGACTACCCAGCCACGGGGATTCTGGAAGCTACCTCTTGTGCTTGCCTTTCTTTTGTTGGGGAACCATTTCAGATGGCCAGCCTTAGAGAGTGTCCTTAGATACACTTGTGTGTAAAGTTGTGTGTGAAGTTGCTAAGGGCTTAATAGTCTTCCTTCTCACATGTTGGTTGACAATTCTCCACAGTGTTTCTGCATGTCTTGTATCAGCTTTTGTTCCAAACTGCCTTTTCAAGGTTGTTTGGGTAACAGACAGCCTTGGAAGATACAGATAGTATCTCCCTCCAGGACAGAAAGCACATTCGTTTCATGACCCCAGATAATTAAGATAATGTCTCCTTCCAGACATTATCCCAAGGTTGGGCAAGTTTACCAGCATCACTCTTTCAAAAACAGGGATTTCCTCAACTGTGATGCACAACTTCACCTAGGTGTCCTGTGAGAGTTGGGGGCAAGGGGAACCAATGTGAATAAAGCTCATGCAGGCTGCGAAGCCATCAGTAATAGAGTCCTTTGTCCCTGACCCAGGAGATGCAGGTCCCCTGCCAGTATATATGAAATTGTGGCAGGATAACTTGTTAGCTTGCGAGTAAATAAAATCTCAGACTTCTCACAGTTCTTGACATTCCAGGGATATTTTCATTTTGGATCAGAAAACATTCCCTTAAACAAAGGGGATGAATTTTTAATGAAGAATTTCAGGCATTAACAACAGACAAAGAAATATTTTTTAAGCAATTAACTCTCCCATTGTCATCAGCTTACCCAGCTGTGTGTTAGGAGAGCCCTATGTGAGTGCTTTGGAACTGGCTCACCCTCTGAAATGAAGAAGTGGGAAAGTCAAGGTGAGTGGAGCCTTCAGAAGGAGATTACTAATGCTTTTCAATGTACTGCAAAAAAAAAAAAAAAAAAAAAATCTTTGGAAGCCTGGCAATGATTCATGTGTATGTTAATAACTTTTGTATTGTTGAGTATATTGTGTCATGTTCTAGAGTGTGGAACTGTGGTTAAATCAACTTTGTGGGAAACCATACATGTCAGACTCCCTCTCTTCTGAACTATAGGGGTTTTGCCATCACCTGGGAAGTGGAGTGGTCCTTGTTACATAATCAAAGCTATCTCAGCAGCACAATATCCATTTTCAGCCTCTGGGGAAGCAGAAAGAGAGCATATAGAACACAAGCAAATTTTTTTAACATCTTTATTGTAGTATAATTGCTTTACAATGTTGTGTTAGTTTCTGCTGTATAATAAAGTGAATCAGCTATATGTATACATATATCCCCATATCCTCTCCCTCTTGCACCTCCCTCCCACCCTCCCTATCCCAGTCCTCTAGGTGGATACCAAGCACCAAGCTGATCTCCCTGTGCTATGCAGCTGCTTCCCACTAGCTATCTATTTAACATTTGGTAGTAAAATAGATAGCTACTATTTTACTAGTAGCTAGTGATATCAATGCTACTCTCTCACTTCGTCCCAGCTTCCCATTCCCCCTCCCTGTGACCTCAAGTCCATCCTCTACATCTGCATCTTTATTCCAGTCCTGCCCCTAAGTTCTTCAGAACCATTTTTTTTTTAGATTCTATATATATGTGTTAGCATATGGTATTTGTTTTTCTCTTTCTGACTTACTTCACTCTGTATGACAGACTCTAGGTCCATCCACCTCACTACAAATAACTCAATTTCATTTCTTTTTATTCCTGAATAATATTCCATTGTGTATATGTGCCCCATCTTCTTTATCCACTCATCTGTCGATGGACACTTAGGTTGCTTCCATGTCCTGGCTACTGTAAATAGTGCTGCAATGAACACTGTGGCACATGTCTCTTTTTGAATTATGGTTTTCTCAGGGTATATGCCAAGTAGTGGGATTGCTGGGTCATATGGTCATTCTATTTTTAGTTTTTTAAGGAACCACCATACTGTTCTCCATAGTGGCTGTATCAATTTACATTCCCACCAACAGTGCAAGAGGGTTCCCTTTTCTCCACACCCTCTCCAGCATTTATTGTCTCTAGATTTTTTGATGATGGCCATTCTGACTGGTGTGAGGTGATACCTCATTGTAGTTTTGATTTGCACTTCTCTAATGATTAGTGGTGTTGAGCATCCTTTCATGTGTTTGTTGGCAATCTGTATATCTTCTTTGGAGAAATGTCTATTTAGGTCTTCTGCTGATTTTTGGACTGGGTTGTTTGTTTTCTTGGTATTGAGCTGCATGAGCTGCTTGTATATTTTGGAGATTAATCCTGTGTCAGTTGCTTCATTTGCAAATATTTTCTCCCATTCTGAGGGGTGTCTTTTTGACTTGTTTATGGTTTCCTTTGCTGTGCAAAAGCTTTTAAGTTTCATTAGGTCCCATTTGTTTATTTTTGTTTTTATTTCCATTTCTCTAGGAGGTGGGTCAAAAAGGATCTTGCTATGAGGTATGTCATAGAGTGTTCTGCCTATATTTTCCTCTAAGAGTTTGATAGTGTCTGGCCTTACATTTAGGTTTTATTCCATTTTGAGTTTACTTTTGTGTATGGTGTTAAGAAGTGTTCTAATTTCATTCTTTTACATGTAGCTGTCCAGTTTTCCCAGCACCACTTATTGAAGAGGCTGTCTTTTCTCCATTGTATATTCTTGACTCCTTTATCAAAATAAGGTGGTCATATGTGTGTGGGTTTATCTCTGGGCTTTCTATCCTGTTCCATTGATTTATATTTCTGTTTTTGTGCAAGCACCATACTGTCTTGATTACTATAGCTTTGTAGTATAGTCCGAAGTCAGGGGAAAAGCATTTCTTTAAGTGGCATGGAAGTTGCATATTTCCCTTCTACTCATCCTCTTTTGGGAGAACTGGTTCATATGGCATACCCAGGTGCAAGGGGAGCTGGGAGATTTTGCCTTTGGCTGCATTGCCTCTAGCTGTGTGCCCTGATAAAATCTGATGGGGTTGAGTAGGGGGTCTATGACTACAGAAAGGAGAGAAAGAACACTGGGAAGCAGATAGCTGTCTTCTTCACAGACTCAAAATATGATAATCCACTGTCCTGTGCATCCTTGCAATAAATTCACTTGCCAAAGGTAATCTGGATGAGTCAGTTCCTTAAAAAGCCAAACCAATATATGTGTAGGTCTTCAACAATATTTCTTATTTAACCTGGTGAGGTAAAGGAGTACTTTCTCTTTATTTATGCAGAGTGACTACAACAGCACCTGTGAGCCTCCCTGGTAGGTCCAGTGTGAGGTACAGAGCTGATGTCCCCATAAAAATGAAAATCTCTTGTGTGCCAGGCCAACTGCAGTTACTCAGTGGAGAGAAATCAGCATCACTCATACTGAAAAGTAGCAGACAATTCTTTGTCACCACATTACTGTAGATTAAAAGTCCCTGCAATCCCACTCCTGGGCATATATCCAGAGAAAACCATAATCCAAAAAGGTACATGCACACTGATGTTCATTGCAGCAGTATTTACAACAGCCAGGGCATGGAAGCAACCTAAATGTCCATTGACAGAGGAATGGATAAAGAAGTTGTGGTACATATATACAATGGAATATTACTCAGGTATAAAAAAGAATGAAATAATGCCATTTGCAGCAACAGGGATGCACCTAGAGATTATCATACTAAGTGAGGTAAGTCAGACAGAGAAAGACGAATGTCATATGATATCACTCATATGTGGAATCTAATTTTTAAAAAATGATACAAATGAATTTATTTACAAAATAGAAACAGACTTACAGATATCAAAAACAAACTTATGGTTACCAAAGGGGAAACATGGAGAGGGAAGGGATAAATCAGGAGCTTGGGATGAACATACACACACTGCTATATATATGATAGATAACCAAGAAGGACCTACTGTATAACACAGGGAACTCTACTCAGTATTCTGTGGTAACCTATATGAGAAAAGAATCTGAAAAAAGAATGAATATATGTATATGTATAACTGAATCACTTTGTTGTACACCTGAAACTAACACAACATTGTAAATCAATTATACTCCAGTAAAATGAAAAAAAAAAAAGCCCCTGGAGGTGGATGTGATGGAGAGATGGGGTTAATCCTCCCCTTTCCCTCTGTGTGGGCCTACTGTGGGAAGACACTATGAAAACAGGAAAGAGAGGGGAAATCTTTCTTGCCTGGACACAGTTTGTTCTAGAATGAAGAAGAGAAGCAATGTCCAGTTATGACTGGTCTGTTTTCTTAGTGGATTATCTAAATAATTCAGCAACATATTTTCTTGCTTGATGTAGAGGATGAAGTTAAAAAGGTGCCAACCAGCATTTTATTTGATATTTGTAAGAATTTGGGCTAAATTGGTTTGGGTCCCAAGAGTGATTCAAATACAAGTTTAAAAAAAAAACAAAAACCCCAAGAAGCCCTCCATCAGTATTTATTCGAGTTAAGTGAAAACACACTCAACTAAATGAAAACTAATTTGGGAGACTAGTGTAATCAGCACAATCTCTCTTTAGCCTGTCACGGCCTGAGGGAGACACCTCTAACAGCGTAACCCTTCCACAGGTGTCACATGTGCCATTAGAATCTGAAATAAGCCACGTTCGCAGTGTATTTTTATTATTTTAGTTTGTTGACTGGTTTTGCTCTGTGCTGGCAATTCTAAAATGGTTCTCCACCCTGCGCTCTCTCTGTCACATGTTCTCTGCCTATTTCTCTTTCCTCTGGATCCTCCATCTTGTGGCTGGAATAATCCTTCTAAAACACAAATCTCATCATATCACTCCACTACTTTATTCCCTTCAGTGGCTTCTCATGGCCAAGGTTAGTGGCTCTCAATGTCTCCCCCACTGCAACACACAGGACAAATGTCATTCAGATGTAAGAACCCACCCCTTGCTGACCAAACCCCAACTCCCCACATTTTGTAGAGAAGCAAAGCAGATACTGTCACAAATATTTGTTAACAGAAACTTATGTACATGTAGCCAACAAAACATCTCATTTCATGAGAAAAGGAAATAGCCGAATACTGCCAATCTTTATTCTAAGGGGAGTTTTGACTTTTTCCAACAGAACCCTAAGGTTCTTCCTAATTCAGGGCTTACATCCTCCCAACTTTGCACATCGTTTGCACTCACTTCTTCCAGCTTCTGCTCTATTGTCACCTCCTTAGAGAGGTCTTCTCTGATGGATCCCAGTCAATGTTATCTATTTCCTTATGCTCTGCATTGCATTTTCTTAATTTCTTCTTCACTGCATTTATCAGTCCCTGAGATTTTATAATTTTATTCATTTTTGAATTTATTTTCTCTCTCCGCTAGGAGACTATAAGTTCTCTAAGGGCAAGATCTTTCTTTCTTATTTACTGCTATATTCCCGGTAACTACAAGAACAGTGCATAAATATATTTGTTGAATGAATGAATAAACATTGAGGCACTGCTATTTCTTAAGCTAGAATTATTTTTATATTCAAACTTGTTATTAAAGTATAATATACATTCAGAAGAGTATACTTACATATCCTAAATGTACATGTTAAGTTTCACAGATGAGACACATTTGTGTAACCAGCACCCAGATCAAATAACATAATATGATCAACTACTCCAAAATACCCTCATCCTCCTTCTCAGTCATTCACTCCCACCACAGATAATTATTATCTTGACTTTTACAGCATAAATTAGTTTTATCTATTTTTGAACTTCATCTAAATGGAATAATGAGTATATTATCTTTTGTGTCCGACTTCTTTTATACATGATGCTTGTGACATTCACATATATTGTTGTATGTAGTTGTAGTTTGGTTTTTGTTGTTTTTTAAAATTTTTATTGAAATGTAGCTGATTTACAATGTTGTTTTAGTTTCAGGGGTACAGCAAAGATTCAGATAGATAGATAGATAATTTATTTATATATTCTTTTTTAGATATTTTTCCATTGTAAGTTATTATAAGGTACTGAGTGTAGTTCCCTGTGCTATACAGTAGGTCCTTGTTGGTTATCTATTTTATATATAGTAATGTGTACATTTTAATCCCAAACTCCTAATTTATTGCTCCTCCCCCTTTCCCCTTTGGTAACCATACATTTTTTTTCTATGTCTGTGAATCGATTTCTGATTGTAAATAAGTTCATTTGTATCATTTTCTTTAGATTCCTCATATAAGCAATATCATATGATATTTGTCTTTCTCTGTCTAACTTACTTCACTTAGCATGATAATCTCTAGGTCCATCCATGTTGCTGCAAATGGCATTAGTTCATTCTTTTTTATGGCTGAGTAATATTCCATCATGTATATATACCACATCGTCTTTATCCATTCCTCTGTTGATGGACATTTAGGTAGCTTCCATTCTTGGCTATTGTAAATAATGCTGCTATGGCCATTGGGGTGCATATATCTTTTTGAATTTTAGTTTTCTTCAGATGTATACCCAGAAGTGTAGTTGTAGTTTGTTCACTCTCATTACTGTATAGCTTTCCACTGCAGGAATACACCATAATTAATTTTTCAATACAATGTATTGGTGGCCATGTGGGAAGTTGCTAGCTAAGGGCTGTTACCAATAGTGCTGCTATGAACATTCTAGGACATGTTTTTGGTGCACATATGCATGCACTCCTGCTGGATGTGTACTTAGAAGTGAAATTGCCAGGTCATAGGATTTGCTATAGGTTCACTTTTAATAGACACAACTTTTTCACCAAGTATCTGTACCAATCACATTCCTACCAATGGTGTGTGAGAGTTCTGGATGCTTTTGAGCTCTTCATAGTTTCAATGATTATATATTTTTTCCTAAACATTTCTGATTGGTTTTGATAGTCTCTTGTTCTTTGATTTTTAAGTTTCATTTCTATTTCACGCATGGGTATGTTATATTCTATATGGGATAATCCACATAGCTGAAGTTTATTGAGCCCAAATCGTTGATTGGTTGTTTCTGCTGCTTTTTAAACATGGAGCTTGTTTTCTCATGTGTTTGATGTTTGGGTTTTTTTTTTTTTTTTCCTTAATCATGAGTTTGTATTTGCCTGAACTTAATCTTGGGAAATTTAAGTAGCCTAGGGTTAAACTGGCCTTCTCCAGAGAAGACTTGCAAGAGCTTCAGACTCCAGAACCAGTTTAATTTAATCTCAGCTTGATATTCGCCTAGCCACAGAGGTAGTCTAAACTTAAACCCCAGACACCACACGAGTGTAGGTCTATGGTAGCAAATTCTCAGGAGATACTTTTGTTTTTCCCCTTGGAAGAAGTAGGCTGGTTTCACCGTCAATGTCTAACCCACCTTTTGATGAAGGTGTGGCTCCTTTTAGTGCCCAAATGTATGTGGGACTGGTCTGCTCATCTGCCCACATTGCACAGGCCTCAGGCCTAGTATTTCTTATCCCTCTATGAGGCATCAATCCTCAAAGTTCTATTATACTGGGAACTACATTCTCTCCCCCTTCCCACTCAGGACAGCCCAGTTATCAGTGTCCACTTAACCACTCTGGTTTCAGCTCTTAATCATTATAATTTTAAATTTTGTTCTGTTTACTACATTTAGGGGTTACTGCCCTTTAAAAATTTCTCTTATTTTCTTGAACATTTAGTAATGCATCAATACTTAAAACTTTTTTTGGTTGTTTGATTTTTAATTTATCCATCACTTAGGTGTTTGTCAGTGAGAAAGCTTTTCAAAATATCCAATCTGCCATGTTCCCAAAAGCCTAAGTCTATGCTTAACTTCTTAATTTAAAAACAAGAAGCATTTCCTCTTCTTTTTCACTTCCCTCCCCTTCCCTTCCCTTTCTCTTGGAGAAGTAGCATGGATGGGGCTAAGCAAGGGAGGGGCTGATAGGCAGTAAGGCCAAGGAGGTACCTGCAAGTTCGGGGGGCCAAGGAGGCAGTGGTGTGAAGGAGGTATTTATGAGACCAAGAAGACAGCAACAAGGACAAGGAGACAGCAGTGATGCTGAGGATCAAGGAAGCTGGGGGATTCCCTGGTGACGCAGTGGTTGAGAGTCTGCCTGCCGATGCAGGGGACACGGGTTCATGCACCGGTCTGGGAAGATCCCACCTGCCACGGAGTGGCTAGGCCTGTGAGCCATGGCCGCTGAGCCTGCACGTCCAGAACCTGTGCTCTGCAATGGGAGAGGCCACAACAGTGAGAGGCCCGCGTACTGCAAAAAAACAAACAAACAAAGCAAACAAACAAAAACAACAGCTGGCATGATCTAGCCATTGGTGACATGCAGTGGGGCTGAACAAATAAATAAACATACTCAAAATAATGCGAACCAAGTTTCTCACTATAAGAAGAAGGATTACAAGTATAGAAAAGGGGAAGACTGAAAAAGAACTCTAAAGTGTTCAATTGGAATTGGGGGGCATCAGTGGGAACTCATGGTTTTTTAACAGCTATATAAATAAATATTAATGTATGTGTATATAAATATATGTATATGTATGCATCTTAGCTCTGTCCACTGACCCAGTATAAATAAGCACATCATACCAAAATCTTGGTTTCTAAATTCTGTCTAACATTAGAAGGAAACAGGACTCCTTGGGGAAATAACTAATCCCAAGGGTGAGACAGGAAAAATACAAGACAAACCTAGAATATCTTATTGGACCAGAATTGAAGGAATGCTCAAAGAATGACAAAGATACATCAAAGGGACAGAGGAGTCAGCTTGAAGGGGCTCCCACTGGTCAAATATGGACATTATAAGCATCAAAATAAATACTGATAGTAACAGATTAAAATCTATTATTGAGTAAAATAAATTTCCATGAGTCCACGCTGATATGAGTGAATGAAGAGGAAAGAAGGAAAAGTTTTTCCTTACAACAGAAAGCCAACTAATAAATATAGAAGGAATGATAGAAATAGAAAACACCATCTGGCCATCAATATGCTGGTAGTTGATTTAGGCAGAAGTTGCCTTGGAAGTAAAGGCTGGTGGCTGATGGTTTGAAGAGGAACAGGATAAATACTTATCAATTACAAAAGAAAAAATAGTGACTTTGCAGTGTAGAAACCTGGACGACACCCTCATCTCATGACCCGGTGACCGAGGTTAACATCAGCAGTGATGAGTCAGGTCAACACCATGTACCTCCTGATGTGACAAACCACAAAGAGCACAGCTTCGTTTCTACAAAGAATGCATGCCTGAGTCTGGTCATGAGGAAACTACTGGGGGACCCAGACTATGAGACACAGTGACAGGGCACTGTCCAGTATGCTAGCGCTGGCTGCATGTGGCTACTGAGCACTTGGAATGTGACCAGTCTTAATTGAGATGTGCTATATTTACATTGGATTTCAAAATTTTTATATGGAAAAAATAACATAAATAGATAATTTTTGTACTGATTACATTTTTAAATAACATTTTGAAAGGAATGGGTTAAATAAGTATATTATCACTATTAATTTCACCTGATTCTTTTTCCTTTTCCTAATGCTAGAAAAAAATTCCATTTTGCTTTTCCATTAGAAAATTTTAAAATATATACTTACTGCATGTTTTGAGCAATGCTGAAAGGCCTGCGCTATTTGAAACTACCATGGATGTGAAAGTCGGAAAGATTGAAGAACTATTCCAGGCTGAAGGAAACTAAGGAGACAGGACAGTTAAGTGCACAGTTGGGGTCCACCCTGTTTCCTCATGACAAGACTCAGGCATGCATTCTTTGCAAGAATACCACAGCAATGAATGATTGCTTGATATAGATAGATGGATAGATAGATAGATAGATATGCCATCTTCTCTCATCTTTCTGATATATACATATGAAAGATTAGAAGACATAGATGGAATGCAGTAATATATTAACAATTAGGAAATCTGAATGAAGGGAATGTAAGAATTTTTTTATACTATTCTGTTAACTTTTGCATAAGTTTGGATTTTTTCAAAATAAATAATAAATGTACCTGAGGGTAAAATGAAAGATAAAAGAAAGTAATGATGGAACTACAACTCACAAACACCTCGACAATGCATTAGCTCTATAATCATCAGTGTCACCCCAGTACCAGAGGCTCACCATTCTCTGTGACGGAGACAGAATAGACAAATGATTTGTGTACAATTCTTGGAGCAGCAGTTAAAATTCCATTCAGCTCTCTCCCACTCAAGAAAACAAATCAGAATACAAGTAGACAAGATGAATTTATAGAAAGGACAGCCTTGAATCTGCTCTAATTTATAAAAGAAGTAATGTACCTGTAACCCTTGACATTTCAACTAATATCAAATTGCACCATGAGAGGGAAATGTGTTAACCACACTACAATTGAGAACTGCTGACTTAGACCAGTTGTTCCCTTCCATTTCAATGGTAAGACTTTTTTTTTTTTTGCGGTACGCGGGCCTCTCACTGTTGTGGCCTCTCCCGTTGTGGAGCACAGGCTCCGGACACGCAGGCTCAGAGGCCATGGCTCACAGGCCCAACCGCTCCGCGGCATGTGGGATCTTCCCAGACCGGGGCACGAACCCGTGTCCCCTGCATCGGCAGGCAGACTCTCAACCACTGCACCACCAGGGAAGCCCGAGACTTCTTGTATTTAAAATTTTTTCACAGAATATCACATGACAGTAATTCCATGGATTTTCATTCAATCTACAGATGAGGTTCTTAAAGAATTTGTCTTTTAAGACTGTGCAGTAACCTAGAGATCCATAGCCCACATATTGGGAATCACCAGGCAAGGATAAAAACCCCTTCAGGATTAATTTTGTACTGACTCTTTGTTCTGCGCTACTTGAGGTTATCCAGACTCATCATGTTGTTTAAGACCATCATCACTTTGCTCATGACTTCCTTATGTCAAGAGTATCTATCTTTCCCATTCCTGCCTGCTTTAAGAGCTTTTCTACTCTGACCTAGTTAGGGTTATTAGATTCCAGTCTAGTCTTGGAATCCAATCTAATCCCTAATTAACACGAAACAAAATGAATTTGTTGGATGGATATAGAATGGTTCAAAGATGGAAGGAATATTAGAAGAACTGGGCTCAGAAGGTGCAAGAATCAGGACAGCTCCAGAGATTCTGGTGGGAGGAGCCAGACATGGTGCTGCCACCATGGGGATGAGTCCACTTCAACCTGATTTTGTTTCCTTCTTTGCATCATTCTGCTCAAGCTCTCACGTATTGGAAGATAAAGTCCAATTAGCCTAGGACATGTGTGCGGGGTCATGAACCCACTCATTGGTTAGAGAAGGGCAGGGGCCCTTGACTGAGAATTCCATCTAAATGACACAAATGAGAGGTGATTTGTGGGGGAGAGGTGATTTCTCACAAGAAAATCTTTCTCAAAAGAAAACAGAGGAGAATGGATTCTGGGAGGCAGGAAAATTAACAAATCTTACCCCTATAATCTTTAAAACTTAATTCAAGCAACACATTTATCAGGTAAAAGAAGGAAACCATACCAAAATAAAAATGTACTTACACTCTCTCCCACAAAAGGAAGACTGTGCCAGTGCAATGCAATGTGATTAGATTGACTCCTGGCCCCCACCCAGCTCCTATTCCAAAACTGGGCTGAGCTAAAGTTCTTATCTTCTTGAAAGGGGTTAGGAGAAAGGGTAAGTTAGAGAGTGACTGCCTTATAATCATTTGGGACTTTCCTAGTTTTGTTTAGAGGACATATTTTCTTTGTAAGTTGGCCTATTTTCCACATAACTAATAATTGAAAACATTTCCTTTTCTTTTACATGGTGACTGAAAGACCAACTGCAAATATTGTTTTTCAGCAACCTTATAAAATCACAAACTTTTTAAAAGTTTGGGCTCCAATTTTCATCTTATGCTGAGAGGTTTTATTATGTATGTATGTATGTGTGTGAGGCAAACGTAATAAACACTACACTACGGAAACACCTACGTGTGTATCAATATGTATGTGTGTCTGTGCCCATTCAGCCAGCCAGCCAGTCAACCAGGCAACCTCCTAACTATCTATCTATGTATCATCTCTATAGAATAGCAAGGAAGGAAATACAGCTCAAGGCTACACATTCTGTGTCTCTTTGCTTTGAACCATCAACTCATTTGTTGGGGTTCTTTGCTCAGTTCACTGACACAGACTTTTATTCTTGAGGGATATGAGTCCTTGGTGGACCTGCCTATGTGGGGTTGTGACAGTCTTCCATTAAGATTCCACAAAGCATCTAGCGTTTCCATCCTTGCTTCTCCCTAGTCTCACTGTGTATGTAGCTGTAACCCTATTTTGCTCTGCATGATCAACAAGCCCAGATGAAATACAGTCTCTTTGGGGAGCAGTTTCCTAGTGGCATGAAGAGTCTGAAAGGACAAGGCAGCATTGGTAGCTTCCAATTCATGGGAACAATTATTGTATCTCCTAGTAGAAATAGAACCCAGAGGCATAAGGACAGGAAGCACAAAGGTTGCTAGGAGGCATAAGATGTAATCACACAGGGCACCACTCCCCTTAGTTTTTGGTTCCCCAATGTCTGTATTTTGGTCATAGAGAACAGGAGGAGGAAAACATGCCAGATACTAATCTCTGGTTTATAGCAACCTATAAGACAGCACACTAACTTTACAGAATGCCGGCTTCAGCCAAGAACAACAGTCTTCAATATTCTATTCTTCCACTTTAGAAGAGTAGCTGCTCCTGGGGGTTGAGGAATATGATAGTACCAGTGATTTCCATAAACATCATCCCGTTGCCCTTTATTCTGCGATGATGTACATTCTTTGGTCCAACGTTGCCTAGACCGTCATAATAATACTGTATTATAAGGCATTGGTTTGCACAGATTCGGTGCTGGCAGAGGCATGATGGATGGGGAAACCAAATCCAAAGCCTGTTGTCAATCCTGTAATAAAGATATTCTTTTATTTCCATTTTACATATGAGGAAACTGAGACAATAGTTCAAAAACTTGCCTGAGGTCACTCACACAGTAAGTGGCAGATACAGGATCCACGCCAACTGACCAGCTCCAGTGGATGATCTTATCTTCTCTTTGGAGAAGTGAGGTGACTCAACCAATGGAATGACCAGGGCTTGGTCCTCTAATGACTGCTTTATCACCCTGTACTCTCTGCTGTACTACCTGCCTGCTTGGAGGGTGCTGGAAAGAGAACACCAAGGATTTACAATCTGTAGGAGACAAAGAGTAAATATTCCTTTACATAACCACTGAAAGTACTAAAGAGATCATGTTGTTTATCTTACAAAGATGAAATGTGAAACCTCTTTAATTTTTAAGTAGCATAGATATAATAGCATAGATTTTCACCAAACAGAAGGAAACTGAAATCATTGTCACCCTCCTCGGTAAAACCCTTCAGTTATACCTTACTACCTTTCACATGAAGTCCAAATGCCTTATCCAGGCAAACTTCACGCACTGGCTGCTGCTCACAGCACCACCCCAGCCCTACTGCTCACATTTTGTCCTGACTCCAGACTCCAAACATATTAAAGTACAAACAGGTTCTTCCATGTCTCTGGATATTTGCATAATCTGAATCCTCTGTCCAGAAAGTTCTTTTGCTCTGGTTTAGTCCTGTTCTCCTGGCTGCCCTGGCCGACATGGTTGTATTAACCATATTCTTCATTTTGTATATTTTGATGCTTTGATATTTGGGGCCTTGCTGTTTCTGGACAGACCGCTCCTCCAAGAGTTAGCTAATTCCTAGAGAAAGACAGCAAACAACTAGCCCAGAAGCACGCCTTTCACATATAAACTAAGCAATCCAGAGCCCATACCCCCAACAGTCTCCTTTACCAGCTCTCATTCACTTTCCCTGATCACCCCAGGACCAGACACTAGACAACTGGGGCCAGCCCCTCAGCCCCAGATCCTGCTGCAGTCATTCAACTAGCCACTCCTAAACTTGCTTATCCTGCCTTGCTCCACCACAAGAAAGGCTCCTGCCCACAGCCCTTCCTCCCCCTACATCCTGACCAACACTGGAGCTTTCTCACATGGCCCCCTGTGGTATAGCATGCCCCTCCTCTTGGGATCTCCAAATATAACAGAGCATACATTATTTTTCAGTGGCAATCATCTCATGATCTGTTGGCCTCATCATAGCATACTTGAAAACTTAGTGAATTGATTGCTCCTGCTTTTTTGCTACCACTATACCAGTGTTGCTATTGCTGCACTTTCCACATACCACACTACAATCCTTTATGGAATCCTTTATGCAATCCTTTAATTGCCTGTTAGCTTCCTGAGAAACTCTTTCGTCTTCGTATTATTAGCACATAGCATGCTGCATGTCAACCATGTAGGCTCTCAATAAATGCTAGATAGGTGAAGCAATTAATTATTTAATTATCCTAGAAACCCCTGCATGTCAAATCACTTAGATTCAAATCTCATCACTTTTCAATTAGCCTTCCCACTTATGACACATACAAATGCAGGCACCAAATTTACACATGGAAAATTAAAACTCAACTCATTGGTACATATGACTAGTTGACATAAGCATGAAACAATGCCAACCATCGTACAAGTGTCTAAGTTGAAAAGAAGTTTTACAAGTACAAAATACTATTATTAGGTCCAAAAATGTATGTGAAAGAAGTTCTGAGCCAAAATATGGAATGGAGCTTTATTGCCTCAATTTTATATCATTCATTGAAAGTCCATGAATCTGAGGGCTCATAAATTCTATTTGATGATAACTTAGAAAAGGAAGAAATGACCTCCATTTTTTTAACTCCTTGATGTATAACAATGCATAAATTGTAAATGATCTCACAGTATATAATTTAGGTTACTGTGTTCTTAAAGAAGAGGGGAAATCACATGTAATTGAGGGCCTACTATGTGCCAGAGCCTGTGTTATAGAGGTCAAGCTTCATGATCATCTTGCAAGTTAGGTGCTATGACAGCCCTGTCCCTTCAGAGATATCATGTTGAAGAAAATCCCTGCCTTCTGACTTGAAAAGGGAAATAAGTTCACATGAGAAGTTTACCCTGGTTGGAAGGGCATGGAAGTAAGGTTCTGAAAATAGAAAATGAAACAACACATGCCTCTATGGGAAGTGACGATAGAAACATTACAGAATATATAAGAATGCATGGGAAAAGATGTTAGTGTCTGGATTGAGATGGTGCAACAAAGAAGTGGTCATCCAGACTACACACAGTGGGAAATGGGCAGGTAGGGACACCTGCAGGTGCCAAGTGGGATGACTCGGGAAGAGGAGGTGTGAGCATATATAGCTGGGTTTCTACTTCAGTATCTTGAGCCCAGCTAGCAACCCCCAAATACTGGAACCATGTCTGATACATACTTTATACTCTATGACTGTTTGCTTAATGAATTAATGAGTGAATATTTTTCAAACAATTTAAGTTGTTTAGTACAAATTTTAATGCGAAATTATCTGGTTGTGCCACTGACCTACCCTTGTTTGGCTCTCACAAAAACAGGCCCCCCAAAAACCTCTCATCATGGCTCTTGCCTTGTCTGTCATCTTAGGAGATGCACCTGTTTATTTGAGGAGCGACAGGACAGGTGTGGGACATAGAAGGCATTACAAACAGAACACCTATAAGGATCCGTCAGTTTTTCATTTTTTATTCATGTTTATTTTTCTCTACCAGCAATAGGAAGGCCAGTGGTTTCCAAGCATAACTTCCAAGTTATGGCCACCTCAGGAGGAGGAAGAGATCTGGGCTTCCCATTCCTACCTCAACCAGACAGCTCCAATTTTAACTCACACAATGAGTTCCAGGAAATGTTTTATTTAAACTACAATAATAATTGACAGTTTTTTTTAAGTTCATTATGTGTGAGGGTCTAAATATTGATACTACGACTTAGTAACTCTGTGATCTTGAGCAAGATATTTTGCCTGTGTATGCCTCAGTTTCCTTATATGTAAAAGGACACTACAACAGTAGCTAGCTGAGAGGGTTGTTGTGAGGATTAAATACATAAAAATTCTATATACCAATTGGAAACCCTCATCATTACCTCATTTAATCCTTAAAATGGCCCAGCTGAGGAGGGCAGTATTACCATTGCCCTTGCATGGATGGGACAACTGGAGCTTAGAGAGACTTGGTATCTTGCTCAAGGTCACAGCCTATAAATGGTAGAGCTGAGATTCAAACATGGATGTAGTTGACTTTTTTAAAAAGTTGACTCTTTAAAAGTGTCACATTTCAATGCTACTTAAATAAAATCAGCTGTTTTAAATGGCATATGCAATATTTTGAAACAAAAGGAAAAAGACAAGAATGATATAAATTAACATGGGAAGAGAAGCAGAAAGATGCTTATAGATCAATCATGCTTCTTACATTAGCAGAAATATTGCAAGGACACTCAAGAATGCACTTTTAAATTCATTCTGAAAACTCTTTAGCTGGCTTCCCTCTTGCAGCTGCTACCCCTTTCATTGCATGATGAACAAAAAGAATAAAAAGGCCGGCCTTCCTTGATGTAGGCCCAGCATCACCCCTGACTTCCCAGGTTACCCAGGAGCACAGCGAGCTTTACAGCACGTGCTCACTCAGCTTTCAGATCGTTGCACTGGGTCCTACGGGGATGGTCCTCTGTCTTTCACATTTGGAGGAAAAATTTGTTTTATTTTATGAGGGTCACAGTGTTTGCCCCTATTTGTCTTTTCCCATTCTACTTTGAGATATCATAAATAATAAAATAAAAGTCAGTTCCTAATGTGAAAAACTCCCTTCCCTGAAGCTTCCTGGCCTTCCTTTCTAGCTGTTGGCCTACCTTCAAATACTCCAAACTTTACAGGCCTGTGGGAGTTACGAATCCCCAAAAGAGTTGCTATGCCCACCTTCACGGAGCTGTGTGGCAGCAGCAAGATTTCTCGAGAGGAATGTGGAGGAGCTGAGTTCAAGTCCTGTCTCTTCTAACTGGTGGTGTGACTCTGGGTAACTTGCTTTAGCTCTGTCAGTCCCAGTTTTAACACCGTTAAAATGGCGATGATAATAATCATTCATCCATCCACTCAATTACATTCACTAAACACCCACTGTTTACCAGGCTCTGGGAAAACAAAGGTGAATTATACAAAATTTCTAAATTCGACGGCCCACAGTCTATATCAGGAGACAGATATCCCAACAAGTCAGTAGTGAGGAAAAGGGGAGGGACCTTGACAAGAGACATTTGTGTTTGCGGCAGCAGCTCTGGAGGCCGGTGGAACTGACCATGAGGAAGAGCTGCCCAGGCTTAGCTGGAAACCACACATTTTTCTAGGTCACAAAACTATCCGGAGGTTCAAACAACCCAAGGAATTTGAATCCTTTGAAAACTCTGTGGGGACTTCAACCTCCAGCACCTGCCAGTCCCTGCCTGAGGGACTTTTCCAGCCTCCGGAGCCGGGCTGCACGGCTACGTGTAAAGCAGGCAGCATGGGCCAAAGAACCAGCGCCCATCGCTCCAAGCCCAGGGCAGCCCTCAACCAAATGCCCCTGCTCCCCCAGCCCCCGGTGGAAACACCAAGGCCTGACTTCTACACTGGCTGCCAGCATTCCTCCAGCAGGACTGAGCCGCAGTTGTCTACCGTTGTAACTTGCTGGATGATGCACCATTTACTGGCTGCCGTTCCTCTCTATATCGCTTCCCTATGCTCCCCAAAGGGGTTTGCTGCACCTGCCAAAGAGATGCTTGCACATGGATCTTTATTGCAGGGTATGCTTGCGAGAGAACCCAAACTTCGACATCATATAAGCCATTTTTTATTATTATTCTATATCATTGTGAAATGTGGCCAGAATTATACACTCCATTTTTCATGAAAAAAGCACGTTTTGGAGGGAGGGGGCCGCGCCGCACAGCTGGTGGGATCTTAGTTCCCTGACCAGGGATTGAACCCGGGCCCACGGCAGTGAAAGCGCCGAGTCTTAACCATTGGACTGCCAGGGGATTCCCCAAAAGGCACTTATTTATAAATCCTCTTCTGCATAGTTAGGATTTGATCCATTTACCCATTATAACATAATACCTGCCTAAGAATTTCTTCAGTCCATCCCAACAACCACTGCCCTGGCTGAAGCCTTTATCTCTCACCCAGATTTCCACAACAGGATCCTAGCTGTCCTCTCTAGCTCCAGTCTTTCCCCCTACAAAGCCATCCCTCTCACTGTCTCCAGAGACATCCACCTAGAAAGTAATTCTGACTACACTACTCCCAGCTCAAAGGGCACTACTGTGCAAATTTTTAAAGGCTTCTGGTACTTACAACACTCTACGTCTATCTAATGGAAAACTGTTATAATACTCTGATATGTGTAAAGCATAGTCTACACATGGTCATGGTCATTTTCAAGGAAACTGATGAAATAAATATAGAAATCTGCAGTATCTGTGACTGTGATACCCACTTAGATGCACATCCTTGCGCACTGCACAACCTGCACAACTGTACAGAACCATTCTGGTTCTGATGACTCTCTACCTTATCCACAAACTCCTTCTCTGTTGTCAGCACCTACCATGAGGTCCCATGCTTCCACGGTTTTGCTTTGTTTATGCTGTCCTTTCTGCCAAGGGACACTGGCCTTCTCATAACCTGTTTCTAGTGATCCCTTAAAACCAGCTGAACGTTTCTCTTTTGCCAGAAATCATATCTGAAACACTCCCACCCAGCCATATGTCCCTCTTCTGTGATCCCCCTAATTCTTTATTTGTAACTCAACATTTAAACTTAACATATTGGGGTATAATTACCTGCTCATGGATTTGTCTTCGATAAGTGAGGGCTGTGTCTTTCTCCTCTCTGCAACTCCAGCATCCAGTGGAGGACTTGGCCTAGAGTCAGAGCATGTAGAAAACAGTGGAGTGTGGAATGTGGAGCTTGTGAGGGAAGGCTCTGCACTCAGACAGGTCTGGTCAAATCTTGGTTCTGTCCCTTTCTAGCCATGTGACCTTGAGCAAACGACCTCACATCTCTACATTTCAGTTTCCTTGTTGGTAAAGTGGAGATGACATCATTCCCAATTAAAAAAGCCACTGCCTCCAATTAGCACCTTGCCTGATAGCAGGCACACAACACCTATTAACTATTATTTTTACTATAAGCTCAATAAACATTGGAGGATGAATTCTTTTATACCAAACAGGCGGCCTCTTATGAAAACATACCTTTTGTTCGATCCATCTGTATCGTCAGATTCGTGATGAACCCTTTCCATATGTTAGTGTATTTTGTCTACACAACTACTCTGCTCGAAAGGTTTTACTATCTGCCTGTTACAAATGAGGAACCTGAGAAGGGCAGTCAGTGGCTTGCTCTCAGTCGCGAGAGGTTGGGCCGAACCTGGTCTGTGTGATTCCAAGCCTGCGCTTTTAACTGAGCTGGAGAACGTTAAGGGGGGGCCTCAGTGTCCGACTGCAGGATCAGAAAGTGGGCGATGCTGGTGGATGGGGCACAGGCTGAGATGTGAAGGAGCAGGACGGAAAGGGACTTGTTGAAAGACCCAGCTGACTGACCATAAGTACTGTAAATTCAAAGAACAGTTTTTATGGCTAATTCAGAAGGTTCCTGTGTAGAGATGAGATTCAAAGGGAGTGGTGGATGCATAGTTGGGAAGGACCTGGGATGCTCAGCAAGGATTTCTAACTTTATCTGGAAAACTGTACAAAAGCCAAGAGACATTTAAAAGACTGACCACACCGGGCTTCCCTGGTGGCGCAGTGGTTGAGAGTCCGCCTGCCGATGCAGGGGACACGGGTTCGTGCCCCGGTCCAGGAAGATCCCACATGCCACGGAGCGGCTGGGCCGGTGAGCCATGGCCTCTGAGCCTGCACGTCCGGAGGCTGTGCTCCGCGGCGGGAGAGGCTACAACAGTGAGAGGCCCAAGTATCGCAAAAAAAAAAAAAAAAAAAAAAAGACTGACCACACCACATGCTGACAGGATGTGGAACGACTGAAGCCTCATTTGTTGCTGATGGGAATAAAAAACGGTCCAACCACTTTGGAAAATAGTTTAACAATTTCTTTTAAAGTTAACCCGACACCTATCACATGACCCGACCATTCCACTCCTAGGTATGCATGCAAGAAAAATGAAGCCATGCATCTACCAAAAGACAAGTACGTCCTCAGTAACTTTATCCCTAAGAGCCCCAAACTGCAAGCGACCCAAACGTTCATCAACAGGAGAATGGATAAAAACAACTGTGTCATTTTCACACAATAGAATAGTACTCAGCAATAAAAAGGAACAAACTCTTAAAACACCCAACGAGATGGATAAACCTCAAAATAGTGTGCTAAGAGAAAGAAGTCAGACTGAAAGGCATATGCTGTATGTTTTCATCTATATTAAGTTCTAGAACAAGCAAGGCTGATCTATTGTGATAAAAATCAGGACAATCTTTGCTGTTTGCCTATTGGGTGAGAGGTAGTCTGACTGGGAGGAAACATGAGGGCATTCTCTGGGATGATGGAAATGATCTATATCTTGACAGTGGTGGTGGTGAACAGGTGTATAATTTTGTCAAAACTCATCAAACTGTACCCCTAATTTTATGTATTTTACTGTCTGTAAAACACATCTTGAAGAAATAAAAGTAGCAAAAAAGTACATCACAAAACAAGGCACTATCTTGTTTATATTTGTTATATATAAACAAGGTTATACTATCTAAAGATTGGGTGTAAACTGTATTCTTATAAATCAGACCAATTTGGAGTTTAGTGGAAGAACGTGGTTGCAGGAACCCCTACAAAGCGTCTATCCATTCATTCTTTAACAAATATTGATCTGTATGAACAAATATTGATTTAGCCTAATGCTACCACTTGCCAAAGTCTGGGTGGCTTTGGACAAATGATGCTCAGTGCCTCAGTTCACTCATTTGTGAAATGGGGAAAATAATAGTACCTACCTCGTGGGGTTGTTGTAGGGACTAAAGGTGTGAAATAATGTAAAACTCTTAGACGAGTGCTGGCACATAGTAAGGAGCTGGATAAATGTTAGTGAGTAATATTATTACTCTCAATTATATGCTGGGCTATGGATTTATGGAGAATCTAAACAGTAAGAGGACATAGTTCCAGTTCTAGAAAATTTATGATCTAGAAGGAAGGATGAAAAATAAATATATAAATGAATATGCTTGATACAATAACAGAATTTGAAAAGTGCTTTGAGGGCATAAATGACTCACTGTCTTAGAATGGAAAATCCATTCAAAATGAAAATAATCAGCCATCTAAATCAAATCAAGTTCAGAGAGTCATTCACTGTTTTTTCAGTATTATCATTACTGTAATAATGCCTCCTATTGTTGGCATCTGGAATTTGGAGCTCCCAGGGCTCAGGCCGGTGACTTCTTTTCTTCTGTGTCCTGGCTTATCCCTAGGTGACTTCATCCTTTCATGAACTGTGATGCTTTGTCCATGTCTCTAAGCCCAGCATGATGCCTGAATTCCAACCGCCTGTGACATTTCATACTGAGCACCTCTAAGTGCAAATCCTCTATTCACAGCCCCTCAAACCTGCTGTTCCCACAGCATTCTCCATCTTGGAACTAGCAGCCTCGTTCCCCAAGCCACCCACTCCTAAAGGCTTGCGCTTGCTTGCCTCCTTTCTTTTGCTCATGTTTCATACCCGGTATCAGCACATCCTGAAACCAGTCACTTCTCCTAAAAGCACCACCACCTCCTTCACCTAGACCACTGCAAGAACCTCCTAAGCAGTCTCCCTCCTGCTCTTGCTCCCGCAAAAGCTTTTCTCAGCACAGCAGCCAGGTGATCTTTCCAAAACATTAACGATCCAAGGCCTTCCTCTGCTCTAAACCCTCGAATGGGTTTCCTTCACGCTGTCCTTTTTTTTTTTTTTTTTTTTTTTGTGGTACGCGGGCCTCTCACTGTTGCAGCCTCTCCCGTTGCGGAGCACAGGTTCTGGACGTGCAGGCTCAGCGGCCATGGCTCACGGGCCCAGCCGCTCCGCGGCATGTTGGATCTTCCTGGACCGGCGTACGAACCTGTGTCCCCTGCATTGGCAGGCGGACTCTCAACCACTGCGCCACCAGGGAAGGCCCGCACTGTCCTTTTCATGGTCTGTGAGGCACTAGACAACCTGGCCCTGGACTTCGTCTCTGCCCTCCCCCACCCCACCAGTCTCCCTCTCACCCCCTCCACTCCAACCACACGACCTCCTTGCTGTCTCTTCAACATGCCAGCCAAGCTCTTACCTCATGGCCTTTGCACATGCTGTTTCCTTGCCTGAAATGCCCTTCCTCCAGATAGCCTCATGGCTCCCTCCCTCCCTTTCTTCAAATCTCTCCTCAAATATCACTATCCTAGTGAAAACAGTGCTACACCCCACCCCAGTCTCTAGCTGTTTTACCCTGCTTTTTTCCCTAGTGCCTGCTATTCTATTATATTAGTTTATTGCCCTCGCTTGTCTATAAGCCTCATGGGCTTGCTTGTCTTTGTCACATCCTCGTGGCCTAGAACAGTGCCTGGCACATAGTAGATGCTCAATTGATATTTGTTGGATGAATGAATGAATGACTATTATCTCAGCTCATGCAGAGCTTCATCATTTACAAAGCAGTCACGTCTACAACATCTTAATGAGCCCTCTAAAAAAGCAGGGGCTAGGCTTTGTTTAGTCATTTTACAGGTCAGTCAAGAGTCTGCTTAATATTTTTCAGTCCTTTGCTCATCATGCAGCTCTTGGTCACACAGGTCAAACCCTGGTCTTTCACCTTTAAATAAACATTATGATGTTTATTCATCATAATCAAAATATTATTAGTCACGGTTAACAATCTGTCAGTACTCCTCTTGACACTTCACTTGTGGTATCTCACTTAACTTTCACAACAAAGCTTTGAGATAGGTTGCTATTCTACAGGTAAGGAAATTAAGGCACAGCTAAATAACTTACCCAAGGTCACAGAGCTGGGAAGTGGTAAAGTCAGAATCTGGGTCCTGGCAGCCTGACTCCTCGGACTTGTTCTCAGCCAGCCAGCCCATTAGGCACAGCTTGCGAAGTAAAGAGAGTTAAGGAAACTAAGGAACAAGTATCCACTTTGTTCTAGGACTTTCTGCCATTATGAAGCTTTTTGCTCTTGCAGCATTTAGCAGAACATTTTTTCTTTTCTTTTTTTTTTTTTTTTTTGCAGTACGCCGGCCTCTCAGTGCTGTGGCCTCTCCCATTGTGGAGCACAGGCTCCGGACTCACAGGCTCAGCGGCCACGGCTCACGGGCCCAGCCGCTCCACGGCATGTGGGATCTTCCCAGACCGGGGCACGAACCCGTGTCCCCTGCATCGGCAGGCGGACTGTCAACCACTGCGCCACCAGGGAAGCCCAGAACCTTTTTTCTTTAAGGTCATAATGTGGAAATCAGTTGCATCCCAAATGCAGTTTATGTTGTCTTCTGCTTTTCATACATCTTTAGAATGTTTGCAGCATTTGTTTCTGATGTGAGAGGTCACTTAGGAGTCATGGGCAGGGCTCACTAGTTTCCAGCAGTCTGTCTTCTGCCTCCCTCAGAGCGTTGTGATACCACCGTGGCCAGGTGCACTGGCAGACGCTCCCTCCAGCTCCAGGTCCCACCTCCCCACTCCTCCTCGCCCCATGACATGCCTTGTTTCATAAATCATTGTCTTCAGTCTATCACATAACCTACATTGTGGCACATTCAATTTCTTTCCCTTTCCTTTCCTTTCTTTTCCTTTTTTTTTTTTCAAAAGTAAGAATCTATTTGATTGGATGTGATGGCACCAGAGGCAGAAATATGGAGAAATTTCAAACCGTGAGAAATCCATTTCAGCTACCTAGATATTGAGAAGCAAATTGTGACTACCCAACTTATTGAACTGGACAAGTTAGATGAACTAAAAAAGCTTTACTGACTTGTCTACTTGTCTCCAAGTCACTCAAGTGTCTGTGAATGTTGCCTATTTTCTGCTCTCTCTGGCTCTTCAAATTGTTAATTTAGAAGTGTACAAAAAGTTACATAGAGGTGGCTAACCTTATGATATCAAACCCCTCAGGTAATAATAAGCAAGCACGCAGAATTTAAAAAACGAGTCAAGTATTTTGATGGTTTCCTAATTTTTTTGTAATATAAAGGTTCATGGCAGTTATTTGGGACTAGTAGGCTGTGAGTTCCTTCAGGGCAGCATGTGATTTATTTATCCAGGTATCCCAATGCCTGTCATGTAGGACGTGCTCACCAGAGGAGGTGCTTAGCATGGTAGGCACTTGACAAATACATGTTGAATCTCTAGTACTCAGTCTTTTATTGCCAACTTGAAGACTTGTCTCACACACACACACACACACACACACACACACACACACAGAAACCCTAGGCTGTGAGCTCTTAGATGAGAAGATCTGTGCCTTATTCCTCTCTGCATTCCCTAATATAAAACCACCCAATAGCAGGTGATCATTAAATAATCACTAAATTAAACAGCACAAGGATTTTAACTTGTCACTTGTTTTACCTGCCCTTCTCCACTCCCCCTTGTTCATTTGGCTCTCAGGCCAGAGTGCCTAAAACCATTGTATCAATCTAATCAAATATTTGAAAGCCAGAGACCTTGAAACTATTCAAATCAACTTCAGAATTACATTTTTCAAATTTACCCTGGTCATTTCATAAGTAGATCTAGCTATTCACTAACTGCTATCCCAGGAGGTAAAAAAAAAAGCATAAGCTTAATGAATTTGGTCAGACATACTGTGTAATGGATGTCCAACATGCTACCATGAGCTTAAATCATAAATATGATAGCTCTGTTTGGCATGGCAAAACATGTTAGAAGTGTTTTATTGGTCACTGGGCAACTTACTAGACAGAAGGGGAATGATTCTGAAAACTGCAGAAGCTACCACTAGTAGCATCTCAAAAGGAGCCCTGGAGAAACACAGATAATCTGCTTGCAATGATTCATCAAGTTGGTCCTTTGTTTCCCTAATTTGAGTGTCAAATGCAACCATCCAATAAAGAATTGCCAAGACCCAATAAGATTCTCTTCTGGCTGCTGCTTTTTCTGCCCTAACTGGTACTATTCATGCCTAAAGCACAAATTGAATAAATAGCTTCAAGCCTGGCAATGTTGGACAGTGTTTGGATTTTTCTGTTTTTCCTTGAAAGGCTGAATCCCATATGTTTCTCACTTACCCCCAAACGCATTGCATTGATAGTCATTGTTGCACCGATTAATTTGAACTTTCTTAATACTGGGTATAGAAGGATGCCTCATAAGTTAAAAATAGTTCCTGTTTTATCATCAGTCCAGCAATGGATTAGTGGAGATTAAAAAAGGATTGTAATGCCTTTTTTGGCCTTGAGAAAGCTCTTATTGTGCCTATGGTTCAGTTGGCCTGCTATCATTTCCATCTTAATGTAATCTTTAACATTACGCTGCTACAGGTGAGGTGTTAAGTAATACATTAAGACAACTATTTTCGCTGGCTGAGCAATTTCACAAGAAATATGATTTTAACTAAATTAGACATTTAACAAATGCCATTTGTAATTCAACACGGGGCGGGAGGAGGGAGAGTATCCTTAAGACAAGCTATGGATGTGAATTTCCCGAGAAAAAACAAATGATTTTTAAAAAAATTTTAATTGAAGTTCTGAATGGGAAATTATGTACTGTCAGTGCAGTAGACCAACACAGGAGAGCACCAAAGGCCTTAGGATTCTTACAAAATAAGCAGTAAGCAGTTTTAGCTCTAGCAGCCAGAAATCTTTCATTTAAATTAGGCAGAATCTGCAGGTCCAGTTAATCCTGTGGATATGATGTGCTGAATGTTCTTAACACTTTTATATCATTTAGATGAACACTAGGAACCTCAAGGTTCTGATAGAAAAATGAACTATAATATTTAAAACAAGTAATGAATGAAATATTTTCGATGAAAATGAGGATATAAAGATTGCATGAGAATAACTCGATTTAAAAAGTAAGATTAAGGGGAAGAGAATATCAGAAAGCTTACAGTTGGAAAACTGAAACAATAATTTCTTTGAAAAAATTATTTCGTGACAGATTCCAACACGCTATGAACATAAACGCAAATGCTATAAATAGAGCTATTGACATTTGGGCTGTTGACTTGTTTTTATCAAAATCACAGAACAGAAATCGTAGTTTGCAAATTTTCAAATGGCTATCATGTTCAGAATCCGGTAGGGTTCTCCTTCCCTTTTACTTGATGACTTCATAAAAGATAAATAAGCCTTCGGACCAAGAGGTGGGTATATGGGCACGGTTAACTCTCTCGCCCCAGAAATTCTACTTGGCTGAAAAGATTATTATTTGGGGGCGGGAAGGGGGGAATGCAGAGGGCTTTAGGACCCGGCAGGCGGCGGTTGTGTAGATCGCTGAGAGACTACGAGGGTCCGGTTCAGCTTCAATTCTGTCTCTAATCTCTGCAACAGCGGCTCTTCCTGGGTCCCGCGGCTTTTCCTGCTCACTCAGCCGCGGCTGGAGGCCCGGCGAAAATCAGAGCCGTTTCCGCCCCCATCACCCACGATGGAAATCCTCCAAGAAAAAGTGGCCCCGGACTCGTGTGCCTGAGGATTCCGCACAAAAGAGGTGCCCAAAATGAAGACCCTGGTGGTGAGTCATTTGTTATAACTCCTCTGGGCAGAGGCGGGACCCCCGGGCGCAGCGTCCCCGGGGCGCACGGGAGAGCTCCGGGGTGCCTGACCCTGCGCTGCGAGGTCGCCCGTTACAAAGGGACAACTTTCCACCTGCTCCGCGTCCACTCCCGATTCCTCGCTTCAGCCTAGCTCGGAATCCCAGAGCCCGAATGGGAACTCGGGTTGCTGGGCTCCTGGATCTCCGGCGGGAGTTCCGAGCGGCCAGCGGAGAGCTAGAGAAGCCTTGGAGTGGTGGGCGCCTTGCTCGGGGATGGGGATGCCCTAACGAAACAACCTGGCAAAAAACTAAGAGCGGCGGGAAGGGGGGACCTTTGCAGACTTTCTTGGTTTCCTTGTCGGATTTCAAACTTGCAAGGATCGCCAAGGTAGAGCCCCACGGGTCCAGAAAGGAGAAGCTAGACATTCCAAAGCCGAGCTGGGGCAGAGGGCCCCCTCCCAAAGTGTGAGCCCACCCCTGCCCCCGCCGCCGGCGCGCTCTTCTTCGCGTAGCCGGGCGCCACGCACCACCTGTCCTCTGCCGAGGGATGCGGGAGGCGGCGGCGGCCCAGAGCAGCGACGCGCAGGGAGCATCCCCTGCCGTACGCAGGGCGACGGTGCCTCCTCTGCCGGGATGCGTGCTGCCAAGGTGGGACCCGGGCTACCCCCGCTGCCCCCGCCCGTCTGACCGTCGCGCCGGAGTCCCCGCCAGGCGCGCTCCTCCCGGGTCGGCGCTCAGCGACTCTCCTGTGCTCTCTCCCGCTCTCCCGCAGCGCCATGGTCTGGCAGTGTGTTTAGCGCTCACCACCATGTGCACCAGCTTGTTGCTCGTGTACAGCAGCCTAGGCGGCCAGAAGGAGCGGCCCCCGCAGCAGCAGCAGGCAGCGGCGACCGGCAGCCCCCCGCCGCACCCCGAGGCCCCCGCGGGACCGCGGCCACTGGACGGATACCTTGGCGTGGCGGACCACAAGGTGACAGCTTGCTCGTCAGCCTTCCCGCCACCCAACCTGGGGATCCCGCACACCTGAGCTTGCCCCCTTCCCCGGGGTTGGGAGGCGCCGTGAGTAGGTGCCATTCAGAGGCTGGAAGTGCGAGTGGACCCGCTGGGGTGGGACAAGATAGTTCCTACTTGGTGTGAATTTCTATTTGGAGCAGGAAGCAAAGTTTTTCCGGGAATAGGGATGAGATGGGTGCAAAGCCTAATTTCCTAACAGGAACTGTCCCTGGAATTAGAACCGCCTCATCCCCAGAATTGCAGCTATCGCTGGGTGCAGGGTTCCTGAAGCCTCGGGTTTGGCAGCCAAGTCGCGCCCTAGTGGGAGGAGACCCGGGAATGGCGCGGGTATCAGCCCGAGCTTACCTCCGACAGGGAACCGGAGGCTGAGTAGCAGCCAGTCCGCGGCCGCAGCTCAGGCTCGCAGACTCCTATCTGATCTCTGCTTCGGATGCTCTGGGCTAAATTACTACAGCCCTGGGGAGCGGCGCCCAGGCAAGCGCGGAAGGCTTGAGGCACAAACTCAGCTTCCATTGGCTTGAAACTCATCGTTGAGGGCCTATTTTCCTCTGCCTTCCGGGAAGCCGCTGCATGGCTTGGTTAATAATTAATAAGGTGAATTTTTAAGAAATTGAGCCTTCTTTCCCTGGAATAATAAATCTCTCGTTTCAGTGTGTGAAGCCTCTGGGAGAATCCTAATCAAGTTTCCTGATTCTGAAAAGATATTTTAATACAGTTTAAATGTATTCCCCATTATTTGAAGCTGCTAATATATTTTTATTAAAACACAATTCCATTCTGTATATGCCCTATAAAGCTAGAGGATTTCTTGAAACCACCCAGCTATTCTGCTTTTTGTATTACTAGGTTGTATGGTTGTGAACCAAAGTAATATTTAGCAGGTGCTCCTTTTGTGTGAAAAGATGGTTCTAACCATGCATGAAAAAGTCAAACTTTTTTAAAGTGGCAATCAAAATACTTCTACTCACTTGTGCAATGGATAATGCTAAGATTTTGGAGGATACAAAAGAATTTAAGGCAGGACGCAGCCTTTAGGGATCTTTGAATGCCTGCGGGAAAACAAACAACATACCGTGAAATGTGGATGGATGGATAGATGACAGAGAGACAGAGAGATAGACAGTAGATATAAATGTATAGGAAATACTGCATATAAACAGTTATTACTGTTGGAGTACAGAGATGAGAAAGATCTCTGCCCGGGTAGGATCAAGGAAAGTTTCTTTGAAAAAGTGGAACTTGCACTGGGAAGAATTCACGGAAGCAGAAAAGAGGGAGAGATTTCATTAGGAAGTGATTTACTGGGGAAGGTGCTGGTGGTAGATCTTAAATCAAAAGTAGAGTGGGCCATCAGTTTCACAATTTCTGTTTTCACAAGCTTCTGTTTTCTCTTTAAGTTGTTGATTGATTGCATACTTTGTATCTGCATGTTCAAGCAACCCATAAGGGCTGGAGTTCTAGAAAAGTTTGTGCATTGACTTCCCACTGTGGATGGATGTGGTGTTTATGTGTTTATAATGAATATATTGAACATGGTGGATTTTCATGGCTATTGTTTAGTGGAAATGGCTATCTAGCACTTGTGAAGCTTTGGTTAATAGGGGTGTCAAAAGGTAAATTTGCTGTAAGCTTTGATCTGCCTTTAGGAAAATATTGCTAATACTTCCCTTCCTGTGCTCTCCTGCTGGACAGACACCAGCTAAGAATATTGATAGCCTAAGTCAAAATATGATGCCCTCATGTTCTTTTTCAAAACAGTATTTATTCACACAAATATGTGGGATTCCATTTTCAATGTATCAGAGCCTTATTTCATTAAAATGAAGAACAGACCTTTTGGGGAAGGTATGTGGGAACTCTGTATGAGAAATTGAGATAATCTGTAGTGAAGGGTTTTGTAAACTGTGAAGTGTTATGTGAATGATACCTATGTGTGGAAGACCTTGAAATTCTTAGCAGAGAATTAAAAATGTGACCAGGAAGGTCTTAGCAGATAAAACCAATAAAATTCTTTCATAGAAAACCAACCTCTCACAAAATTCCATACCCAAAGGGTTCAACAAAGTTTACCCTACCTCAAGCAAAGGAACAAATGCAAATATTAAAATCTATGCCTTCTTTTTAGGCATTATTTCAATTGTCTCACTGAAGGAAATGTAAACTTCTGCTCAGAATGTAGTCACTTTACTGCTACTATTTAACTGGCCGGAAGTTCGGCAGTTTCATTTCCAATGGCTGTCTGAAGGTGCATGTGTAAAACGTTTATGTCTTCTCCCAAAATTGCTGTTTAGGTTTACTTGCGATCTTCCTATCGTCTTGCTTAAGCAGAGGTAGAAATCATTTGTTAGACTATTACTAGGATGTTTTTTTCCAGTTAACACAGGGGATGATAAATGAAAGCTTTTCGATTCTTCTTATGTTGCCAGATGATACTCTGATTGCTTTTTTGTCCCGCTCTCACATCAAGCTTTAGAAAAATTATAGGATATGCTGAATGTGATGGCCACCAAGCCATATGCTGCTGCATATTGAATCAGAATTCCAACAGACTTTCAATTGGCCATTGATTTACTGAATCTGGAGAGAGTTACAGATACCATTTAGGAAAACGTTCACATCTCCATGGCTAGAGGTACCAAAGTCTGATAAATATGTAGTGTTTTTGTTCAGTTACATGATGGCATTAACATTATAACTCCAAGATTAAATTCAACAGGTGGTCCTGATCCTCAGCACCTGAATTTCACAAATTACTGCCTGCCTGCAATGATAGTCTTGTCTCATATGCTGCAGACTGAATTACTGTTGAGATTAAATCACTATGTGCTTTTGTTGAAAGACACGCTGCAAGTCAAGCCAGTGATGAGCAATATGTGTTGAAGCTTAAAATATCACTTTCCATGGTCGTATTCCCTACTTCCTCTTTCACAAACGATGCTAGCGGAAATTGTAATTCCAGTATGACTAAGTAAGTGAAGGCTACTTGGAGTTTCTTGTGATAATGAAACCATTTCATTTTCTCTTAGATAGATTTTTTTCTCTTCATTCCCAACCCTTCCCCTGACCTTTTCCCACAAATGTTCCACCAACTCATTTCCATCTCATTACATGTCTGTCACTGCAGCTACTGTATCTGCATCCTGCCATTTCCTGGTCCCCGATTTTGGAAGCCATTGATTTCTAATCAGATCTTCCAGATCTAAGCAAAGAAGTCAATCTTCATGGCTTGGAGAAACTTCTGCCTTTAGAACTGCAGCATAATGTATAATCAAACTAAAACACACATGCACACACACACACACACACACACACACACACACACTCACTCACTAAATCAAGCAACCCTCAGAGGAAAGCTCCAAGTCTCCCAGCAGAGTGGAAGGGGGCATGAAGCACATTATGTGTTCCGTCTGGGTTGGCTCTGGGTAGATAAAGTCATTTGCCATCTGGTGGACCCTGTGAAATGAAACTGTGAGACGAGTCCCATTTCCAGTGGGCCGGAGCCCTTTCACAGAAGGCCCACTTGTCACCTGGCTTGCCCTCTTCTTAGGTGGCTTATGAAAAAGCAGTGATAATGGGGCCTGAAGCTGAGCTGCTATCTCCTCGCTTCGGTAGTAGTCCCCAAGAATGGATTTTACACGTACTGGTGACATGCTTGCCCTTGATTCTTCCTTTCCTTAAGCACTCAGTTATTCAGACAAAACCAAACTGCTTAGAGGTTTAATACTATCAGTATTAATTGGTAGATGTCCAGTTGGAATGATAAGACAAGTCAATGCAAGAGTTGAAAAGTAATTCAAAACCGGAAAAAAAGGTATATGCCATAAAACTTACGTTGAAATTATGGCGTAAGAATTCTTCCTTTAGAGAGTTATATACATTCTCAAATATAAGTTTACACCATTTATTAGACCCTGTTATATAATATTTGAGGCATCCAATTAATGATAAATAATTTGGATCTCAAAGAAATTTAAAGTGAGCTTATTTTCAGTGCTCAAGTATTACAAAATGTAATCTGCCAATGATAACAAAACTGTGTTATCACAAAGCGTCAACCAAATGGAATCATGAAATGAACTGTTTTTTATGGGAGAAGAGTTCCAATAACGTGGGTGTTTTTAACTGGAGAAGTTAAACTATTTTAACATTTACTGAATAGTTAACCTTCCTTAATTCTGAAACCAGGAGTATTTCTCCACCTTCCCACAGGAGTAATCCCAAGATACTTTTATGCCAAAGCCCAAATTGTACCCAGCAGATGGTCTGACCTAACTCCCTCTCAAGTTTCAGGCATTCTGGCCTCCTTGCTGATCCTTGGACACTCATTCTGCCTCAGAACCTTTGCACTTGCTGTTTCATCTCCCTGGAAAGCTCTCACTCAAGATCTTTTGCATGGTTGATTTCTTATGGTCATTTAGTCCTCAGATCACATATCGTCTTCTTGTGTAACACACTCTTTAAATAGCCCCCTTCTCACGAGTCATTCTCTATCATACCAGCCTGTTTTATTTTCCTTACAATACTTAACAATATCTGAAATAATCTTAAAGTTTACTTGTCTCTTGTCTGCCATCCCCCCAAGTAGAATCCAAGTGCTCTGATATCAAAGCATCTGATACATCTTGTTGACCAGTTTAAATCCAGGCCCTAATACTTGGCCATTGGTGGGCACACAATAAGTATTTATGGAAGGAAAGAAGAACGCAGGGCGTATTGGGAGTGTGGTATCCCTGGAGAAGGACAAAGCTGCCTTACCTTATGTCAAGTCCTTTCTCTGCAAGACACATCAGTGCAGTCCCAGGCCCTGGTATGTCTCATCTTTCCTAAATTTGATTTACTCCTCCTCCTCCTAATAATGATAATAGGAAATGATTTGAAACATAAATGGGAATGAGATTTGGGAATCTACCATTTTAATAGGCTTCCCTTATGGTTCTTGTGCATGTTAAAGTTTGAGAATCATCATTTGAAACGTTTTTAATCATCATAGTGTGTAGTTCTGTAGCTAATGTCTGGGTTTTTGAACTACTCATAGCCCTTAGTAAATATTCATTGAAGGCCTAATCATTGCAAAATTCCAGGGTATCCTGGAAGAAGAGCACAGTCCCTGCCCTCAAAGAACCTTTGATCTTATTGGAAAGAAAAGACAAAGAAGCAAGAAAGATTAAATAATAAAGCAAGTCCTAAATAATAATATGAAACCAAGAAACAATACATCAAGGCACGGACACTAAAAAGGGGGCAATTTCTGTGATCTTTCTCATCTATAAAGTAAGTTAGATACTGTTGTTACCTTAGAAGTTATAAAACTTTGAAACTAAAATTCTATTATTCATTAGCCCTTTTAAATATATGGCTTCGTTCTGGCTTCCTTTCTCTCATTGGTTGTGAAAAAGAGTTATTAGAAAAAGAGCTATTTCAAGTCAAAGAGCTATTAATGTTAAGCCCAAGCATTCCCACTTACAGATGTTTTGGAAAAGTCAGATTCAGTGACAAACGTGTGTAGAGTCACAGTGGAAAGTTCCGTCTGCACTTAGACTGACTTTGCCAAGAACAGATTAAGATGCTTTGATCTGTTTTCTACTCATTAGCAGGGTGATGTTATTTGACTGTTTACAGAGGATGTGTCCTAACATAAAATATGTGTCCTAAAGGAAAATCTGTAATTGCTGGGATATTGTGCTTTCTTTCTTTTTTTAAAAACATCTTTATTGGAGTATAATTGCTTTACAATGTGTGTTAGTTTCTGCTGTATAACAAAGTGAATCAGCTATACATAAACATATATCCCCATATCTCCTCCCTCTTGCGTCTCCCTCCCACCCTCCGTATCCTACCCCTCTGGGTGGACATAAAGCAATAAGCTGATCTCCCTGTGCTATGTGGCTGCTTCCCACTAGCTATCCATTTTACATTTGGTAGTGTATATAATGCCCATGGCACTCTCTTACTTCGTCCCAGCTTCCCCTTCCCCCTCGCCATGTCTTCAAGTCCATTCTCTACATCTGCATCTTTATTCCTGTCCTGCCCCTACGTTCTTCAGAACCTTTTCTTTTTTAGATACTATATATAAGTGTTAGCATACAGTATTTGTTTTTCTCTTTCTGACTTACTTCACTCTGTATGACAGTCTCTAGGTCCATCCACCGCACTATAAATAACTCAATTTCGTTTCTTTTTATGGCTGAGTAATATTCCATTGTATACATGTGCCACATCTTCTTTATCCATTCATCTGTCGACGGACACTTAGGTTGCTTCCATGTTCTGCCTATTGTAAATAGAACTGCAGTGAACATTGTGGTACATGACTCTTTTTGAATTATTGTTTTACTCGTATGGTAGTTTTAGTTTTTTAAGGAACCTCCATACTGTTCTCCACAGTGGCTGTATCAATTTACATTCCCACCAACAGTGCAAGAGGGTTCCCTTTTCTCCCCACCCTCTCCAGCATTTATTGTTTCTAGATTTTTGATGATGGCCATTCTGACTGGTGTGAGGTGATACCTCATTGCAGTTTTGATTTGCATTTCTCTAATGATTAGTGATGTTGAGCATCCTTTCATGTGTTTGTTGGCAATCTGTATATCTTCTTTGGAGAAATGTCTATTTAGGTCCTCTGCCCATTTTTGGATTGGGTTGTTTGTTTTTTTGATATTGAGCTGTATAACCTGCCTGTATAATTTGGAGATTAATCCTTTGTCAGTTGCTTCACTTGCAAATATTTTCTCCCATTCTGAGTGCTGTCTTTTCGACTTGTTTATGATTTCCTTTCCTGTGCAAAAGCTTTTAAGTTTCATTAGGTCCCATTTGTTTATTTTTGTTTTTATTTCCATTTCTCTAGGAGGTGGGTCAAAAAGGATCTTGCTGTGATTTATGTCATAGAGTGTTCTGCCTATGTTTTCCTCTAAGAGTTTGATAGTGTCTGGCCTTACATTTAGGTCTTCAATCCATTTTGAGTTTATTTTTGTGTATGGTGATAGGGAGTGTTCTAATTTCATTCTTTTATATGTAGGTGTCCAGTTTTCCCAGCACCACTTATTGAAGAGGCTGTCTTTTCTCCATTGTATATTCTTGCCTCCTTTATCAAAGATAAGGTGACAACATGTTTGTGGGTTTACCTCTGGGCTTTCTATTCTGTTCCATTAATCTATATTTCTGTTTTTGTGCCAGTACCATACTGTCTTGATTACTGTAGCTTTGTAGTATAGTCTGAAGTACAGGAAACTGATTCCTCTAGCTCCATTTTTCTTTCTCAAGATTGCTTCGGCTATGTGTTTGCATACAAATTGTGAAATTTTTTGTTCTAGTTCTGTGAAAAATGCCATTGGTAGTTTGATAGGGATTGCACTGGATCTGCAGATTGCTTTGGGTAGTATAGTCATTTTCACAATGTTGATTCTTCCAATCCAAGAACATGGTATATCTCTCTATCTGTTTGTATCATCTTTAATTTCTTTCATCAGTGTCTTATAGTTTTCTGTATACAGGTCTTTTGTCTCCCTAGGTAGGTTTATTCCTAGGTATTTTATTCTTTTTGTTGCAGTGGTAAATGGGAGCGTTTCCTTAATTTCGCTTTCAGATTTTTCATCATTCGTCTTTAGGAATGCAAGAGATTTCTGTGCATTAATTTTATAACCTGTTACTTTACCAAGTTCATTGATTAGCTCTAGTAGTTTTCTGGTAGCATCTTTGTGATTCTCTATGTCTAGTATCATGTCATCTGCAAACAGTGACAGTTTTACTTCTTCTTTTCTGATTTGGATTCCTTTTATTTCTTTGCTGTCTCTGATTGCTGTGGCTAAAACTTCCAAAACTGTGTTGAATAATAGTGGTGAGAGTGGGCAACCTTGTCTTCTTCTGGATCTTAGTGGAAATGCTTTCAGTTTCTCACCATTGAAAACGATGTTGGCTGTGGGTTTGCCATATATGGCCTTTATTATGTTGAGGTAAGTTCTCTCTATGCCTAGTTTCTGGAGAGTTTTTATCATAAATCGGTGTTGAATTTTGTCAAAAGCTTTTTCTGCATCTATTGAGATGATCATATGGTTTTTATTCTTCAATTTGTTAATATGGTGTATCACATTGATTGATTTGCATATATTGAAAAATCTTGCATTCCTGGGATAAACCCCACTTGATCATGGTGTATGATCCTTTTAATGTTCTGTTGGATTCTGTTTGCTAGTATTTTGTTGAGGATTTTTGCATCTATATTCATCAGTGAGATTGGCCTGTAGTTTTCCTTTTTTTGCATGACATCTTTGTCTGGTTTTGGTATCAGGGTGATGTTGGCCTCATAGAATGAGTTTGGGAGTGTTCCTCCCTCTGCTACGTTTAGGAAGAGTTTGAGAAGGATAGGTGTTAGCTCTTCTCTAAATGTTTGATAGAATTCACCTGTGAAGCCATCTGGTCCTGGGCTTTTGTTTGTTGGAAGATTTTTCATCACAGTTTCAATTTCAGTGCTTGTGATTGGTGTGTTTATATTTTCTATTTCTTCCTGGTTCAGTCTTGGGAGGTTGTGCTTTTCTAAGAATTTGTCCGTTTCTTCTGGGTTGTTTATTTGATTTGCATATAGTTGCTTGTAGTAATCTCTCATGATCCTTTGTATTTCTGCACTGTCAGTTGTTACTTCTCCATTTTCATTTCTAATTCTATTGATTTGAATCTTCTCCCTTATTTTCTTGATGAGTCTGGCTAATAGTTTATCAATTTTGTTTATCTTCTCAAAGAACCCACGTTTAGTTTTATTTATTTCTGATCTGATCTTTATGATTTCCTTCCTTCTGCTGAGTTTGGGTTTTTTTTTTTTTCTTCATTCTCTAATTGCTTTATGTGTAAGGTTAGGTTGTTTATTTGAGATGTTTCTTGTTTCTTGAGGTAGGATTGTATTGCTATAAACTTCCCTCTTAGAACTGCTTTTGCTGCATCCCGTAGGTTTTGGGCTGTCGTGTTTTCATTGTCATTTGTTTATAGATATTTTTAAATTTTCTCTTTGATTTCTTCAGTGATCTCTTGGTTATTTAGTAGTGTATTGTTTAGCATCCATGTGTTTGTATTTTTTACAGATTTTTTCCTGTAATTGATATCTAGTCTTATAGCGTTGTGGTCAGAAAAGATACTTTATATGATTTCAATTTTCTTAAATTTACCAAGGATTGATTTGTGACCCAAGATATTATGCATCCTGGAGAATGTTCCATGAGCACTTGACAAGAAAGTGTATTCTGTTGTTTTTGGATGGAATTTCCTTTAATTTTCAGTTAAGTCCATATTGTTTCACATGTCATTTAAAGCTTGTGTTTCCTTATTTATTTTCATTTTGGGTGTTCTGTCCATTGGTGAAATTGGGGTGTTAAAGTCCCCTACTATGATTGTGTTACTGTCAACTTCCCCATTTATGGCTGTTAGCATTTGCCTTATGTATTCAGGTGCTCCTATGTTGGGTGCATAAATATTTAAAATTGTTATATCTTCTTCTTGGATTGATCCCTTAATCATTATGTACTGTCCTTCTTTGCCTCTTGTAGTGGTCTATATTTTAAAGTCTAGTTTGTCTGATATGAGAATTGCTACTCCAGCTTTCTTTTGATTTCCATTTAACTGGAATATCTTTTTCCATCCCCTCACTTTCAGTCTGTATGTGTCCCTAGGTCTGAAGTGGGTCTCTTGTAGACAACATATATACAGGACTTTTTTTTTTTTTTTTAAGATGTTGGGGGTAGGAGTTTTTTTTATTAATTCATTAATTTTTTTTTTTGCTGTGTTGGGTCTTCGTTTCTGTGTGAGGGCTTTCTCTAGTTGTGGCAAGCGGGGGCCACTCTTCATCGCAGTGCGCAGGCCTCTCACTATCACGGCCTCTCTTGCTGTGGAGCACAGGCTCCAGACACGCAGGCTCAATAGTTGTGGCTCATGGGCCTAGTTGATCCGCGGCATGTGGGATCTTCCCAGACCAGGGCTCGAACCCGTGTCCCCTGCATTAGCAGGCAGATTCTCAACCACTGCGCCACCAGGGAAGCCCAGGACTTGTTTTTGTATCCATTCACCCAGTCTATGTCTTTTGGTTAGAGGACTTAATCCATTTACACTTAAGGTAGTTATCCATATGTGTGTTCCTATTACCATTTGCTTAATTGTTTTGGGCTTGTTATTGTAGGTCTTTTCCTTCTCTTGTGTTTCGTTCCTAGAGAAGTTTCTTTAGGATTTGTTGTAAAGCTGGTTTGATGGTGCTGAATTGTCTTAGCCTTTGCTTGTCTGTAAAGGTTTTAATTTCCCCGTCGAATCTGAATGAGGTCCTTGCTGGGTAGAGTAATCTTGGTTGTAGTTTTTCCTTTTCCTCACTTTAAATATGTCCTGCCACTCCCTTCTGGCCTGCAGAGTTTCTGTTGAGAAATCAGCTGTTAACCTTATGGGGATTCCCTTGTATGTTATTTGTTGCTTTTCCCTTGATGCTTTTAATATTTTTTCTTTGTATTTAATTTTTGATAGTTTGATTAATATGTGTCTTGGAGTGTTTTTCCTTGGATTTATCCTGTATGGGACTCTCTGCACTTCCTGGACTTGATTGACTATTTCCTTTCCCATATAAGGGAAGTTTTCAACTATAATCTCTTCAAATATTTCTCAGTCCCTTTCTTTTTCTCTTCTTCTGGGACCCCTATAGTTTGAAATTGGTACGTTTAGTGTTGTCCCAGAGGTCTCTGAGACTGTCCTCAATTCTTTTCATTCTTTTTTCTTTATTCTGCTCTGCAGTAGTTATTTCCACTATTTTATCTTCCAAGTCGCTTATCCGTTCTTCTGCCTCAGTTATTCTGCTATTGATTCTTCCTAGAGAATTTTAAATTTCATTTATTGTGTTGTTCATCATTGTTTGTTTGCTCTCTAGTTTTTCTAGGTTTTTGTTAAATGTTTCTTGTATTTTTTCCATTCTATTTCAAAGATTTTGGATCATCATTACTATCATTACTCTGAATACTTTTTCAGGTAGACTGCCTATTTCCTCTTCATTTGTTTGGTCTGGTGGGTTTTTACATTGCTCTTTCATCTGCTGTGTATTTCTCTGTCTTCTCATTTTGCTTAACTTACTGTGTTTAGGGTCTCCTTTCTGCAGCCTGCAGGTTCGTAGTTCCCATTGTTTTTGATGTCTACCCCCAGTGGGTAAGGTTGGTTCAGTGGGTTGTGTAGGCTTCCTGGTGGAGGGGACTTGTGCCTGTGTTCTGGTGGATGAGGCTGGATCTTGCCTTTCTGGTGGGCAGGACTGCATCAAGTGGTGTGTTTTGGTGTGTCTGTGAACTTACTATGATTTTAGGCAGCCTCTCTACTAATGGGTTGGGTTGTGTTCCTCTCTTGCTAGTTGTTTGGCATAGGGTGTCCAGCACTGTAGCTTGCTGGTCATTGAGTGGAGCTGGGTCTTAGCATTGAGATGGATATCTCTGAGAGAGCTTTTGCCATTTGATATTATGTCGGGCGGGGAGGTCTCTGGTGGACCAATGTCCTGAACTCGGCTCTGCCACCTCAGAGGCTCAGGCCTGACACTTGGCTGGAGCACCAAGACTCTGTCAGCCACATGGCTCACAAGAAAAGGGAGAAAAAAGAAAGAAAGAAAGAAAGAAAGTAAAATAAATAAAATAAAATAAAGTTACTAAATAAAAAAATTAAAAAATATTAAAAATAATTAAAAAGTAATAAAAAGAAAAAGAATGAGAGCATAACCAAACCAAAAAACAAATCCGCCAATGATAAGAAGTGCTAAAAACTATACAAAAAACCCCTCAGACAGACAGAACCCTAGGACAAATGCTAAAAGCAAAGCTATACAGACAAAATCACACAAAACATACACATACACAGTCACAAAAGGAGAAAAAGGAAAAATATATATATTAGAAAAAAAGAAGGAAGAGAGCAACCAAATCAATAAACAAATCTACCAGTGATAGTAAGCTCTAAATACTAAACTAAGATAAATATTAAATCAGAAACAAGTTAGTTGCAGAAAGCAAACCCAAAGTCTACAGTTGCTCCCAAAGTCGACCTCCTCAATTTTGGATGATTCGTTGTCTATTCAGGAATTCCACAGCTGAAGGGTACATCAGTCTGACTGTGGAGATTTAATCTGCTGGTCCTGAGGCTGCTGGGAGAGATTTCCCTTTCTCTTCTTTGTTCGCACAGCTCCTGGGGTTCAGCTTTGGATTAGCCCCTGCCTCTGCATGTAGGTCATCTGAGAGCGTCTTCTCCTTGCCCAGACAGGATGGGTTTAAAGTAGCAGCTGATTAGGGGGCTCTGGTTAACTCAGGCCAGGGGGAGGGAGAGATACAGAATGCGGGGCGAGCCTGAGGCAGCAGAGGCCAGTGTGTCATTGCAACAGCCTGAGGCATGATGTGTGTTCTCCTGGGGAAGTTGTCCCTGGATCACGGGACCCTGGCAGTGGTGGGCGGCACAGGCTCCCGGGAGGGGAGTTGTGGATAGTGACCTGTGCTTATGCACAGGCTTCTTGGTGGCTGCAGCGGCAGCCTTAGCATTTCATGCCCATCTCTGGGGTCCATGCTGATAGCCGCAGCTCACACCCATCTCTGGAGCTCGTTTAGGTGGTGCTCTGAATCCCCTCTCCTCACACACCCCAAAACAATGGTCTCTTGCCTCTTAGGCAAGTCCAAACTTTTTCCCAGACTCCCTCCTGGCTAGCTGTGGTGCACTAGCCCCCTTCAGGCTGTGTTCACGCAGCCAACCCCAGTCCTTTCCCTGGGGTCTGACCTCCAAAGCTGGAGCCTCGGCTTCTAGTCCCCACCCACCCTGGCGGGTGAGCAGACAAGCCTCTCAGGCTGGTGAGGGCTGGTCGGCACTGATCATCTATGCGGGAATCTCTCCGCTTTTCCCTCTGCACCCCTGTTGCTATGCTCTCCTCCATGGCACCGAAGCTTCCCCCTCCCCGCCACCCCCCACCCCCGTCTCCGTTAGTGAAAGGGCTTCCTAGTGTGTGGACACCTTTCCTTCTTCACAGCTCCCTCCCACTGGTGCAGGTCCTGTCCCTATTCTTTTGTCTCTGTTTTTTTCTTTTTTCTTTTGTCCTACCCAGGTATGTGGGGAGTTTCTTGCCTTTTGGGAAGACTGAGGTCTTCTGCCAGCATTCAGTAGGTGTTCTGTAGGAGTTGTTCTACATGTAGATGTATTTTTGATGTATTTGTGGGGAGAAAGGTGATCTCTATGTCTTACTCCTCCACCATCTTGAAGCTCTGCCAGCATGAATTAATTTTAAGTTCAAAATATTTAATCTCTTTATGATTCTCCTTTGGCATGGCATAGGATCTCCTGGACGCTTGAAGGGAGTGAACCCTCTTACCCTGTTCACATGTGTCTGTAACATATGGTGACTATATTTCCAAACCAAATCTCATAATTCATGGTATGATGATTTTGAACATAATTGTGTTGGCCACAAGACAGAATATTTGCAATCAGATCCATCCTGGAAACATGAGATCTGTTATAGAGGGGACTTTCCTTATCTCTGAAGTCAAACAGCAGCTCAGTATAATTCCTGTCCTGCAAATATTGGGATAAAGAGAGATTAAAGATGAGAAAAGACTGAAACATTAAAACCCATCATCAATCAATAAATGATTCTGGAACCCTTCTATACACCTATTACATAGCCTTTGATCAGCTGTGAAGGATCTTAGATATAGAAAGACAAGGAGTGATTATTTCATAAATAATAATATTATAACCCATACCTTGTGATTCAAGAGAAGAATCCCCTTGTGAGTCAGTAGATTTATGTTCAAATGATCAATAAAAACTTGGGTATGGGGGCATTTATGAGATGTACTCAGATTCCTCTTCATAAGCTCTTTTAGTCTTAAACTCTTAGTGTGGGCCTGGGACAAATAAATATTTTCATTGCATGCTCTATTCAATATGGTTTCCCAAATAAAAGCCACAGGCATGAATAGGCTCAGTTTAGACAGTATATCGGCAGGGAAGCCTTCCTGGACTTGTAGCTCAGGATAGATCTGAGCTGTGTGTTTTGTCATCATAGCCAACATCTCATGATAATACTTATTCTGGTTGATTGTCATTTCTTGTCTAAAATTGTCTGCTTTCTCAGCTTGACTCGTGGAGTCTGGGAATTTTTTCTCTTTTTTTGTCATTGAATTCCCAGCCTGGCATATAATGGGTCTTCAATAAGTATTCATTGAATAAATAAGTGTATCTATATGAAGATTTTATATTTCTTCTAAAATAAGACTGTTTCTGACTGCTTGGAGTTACTGACAAGGAATAGCTACACATCATAAATGTCCATTTCTCCAGCCACAATTTGTAGCTCTGTAACTATTTTATTTCTACTTTCTTGTACTAATCAGAGCTCTTAAGGCATACTCAAAATTTTAGAGCTAGAATGAAAACTTCAAAATTATCAAAAGGAATTCAAGGGTGGTCATGCGATTTGCCCAAAGTCGAGGGTTAGTGGCAGTGCTAGGGCTAAAATGTGGGTCTCTAATGTGAATATCATTACCGTAAGGGAAATTCAGTGCCAGTATATTCTAAGCCGTGACTCAACATTATTTGAACGGAATTTATTAAAATGAAGAGCCTAGGCCTATCCAGTTATTGGAAAGAGATAAATATTTAAACATCTTATTATTCTGAAATGAATTTGAGAATATGCCTCTGGGTAGTTAAAAAGAGCTCCCACCAGCCACTGACTTAGCAACGGGTACTCTAAAGGCTGCACAAAATACATGACACTGATGTAATTGGAACAATTTTCAAATCAGAGTGAATTTTGCCTTTAAAAAGTAAACCAAGCCAAAAGGAATGTTGTGTTTAATTATTTGCAGAAAATGTCATGACTAGACCACTTATTTATCTGAATTACCTTCTCCACAGTGGGGAAGGAAACACTATCGGGAGACTCAGTTCACCACGTATCTGGACTGCCATTCTGCAAGTAACCATTGATTCCTCCTAAATTCTGAGATGTGATTCTTACTCTGAGATAGAATTACTTTAGGCAAATAAGAAACCATTTTACCCATGGTAGGGAAAATTAACCTTGATAGTTGTTGTAGCTCAGAATGAAAAGGAAACTTTCTTTATTATATTCTCTTTTAATAGCTAAGGAGGTGTCTTTATTGTTCCTGGGAACCTCACAGAGTCTGAGGATACCCTGGCAGACTGAAATGCAGAGTTAAACCATTTTTTAATAAGAAAGCATATCCCGGAAATTAATTGCACATATGGGACCTCTCCACTGACTGAACTGCATTACTGTGTTTCTCATTTACAGATTTGCTTGTGTTCCTTGCATGCCTCCAATGGCTTCCCACTGCCTGGAGGATCAAGTTCAGACTCCATAGGAAGGCTCACAAGGCCCAACAGGGTCTGCATGGCCTAATTCTCCAACCTCACCTCCTACAGCAGCCCGCAGCCCAGGCTGCACACACCCTGGGAACACAGCTTGCTGTTTCACACTTACCTGCTCTTCCTCCCTCTCTCATTTTATCCACCAGGTAGGGGACGAATCATCCATTAAAATCCAGTGCAAGCATCTCCTTCCTAAAGTTTTCCCAGATACAACCTCTATGCAGAGTAAGCCCTGCATTGTCTTATGCCAGCAGTGTATCAGTTAGTCAATCACATACTGGCTGAGTGCCTACTATGTACTAGACTCAGAGGAGGAAACAAGAGGAAGGACCTAGTCCTTACCCACAGGAAAATCACAGTGGAGGAAGCACATATGACAATGACTCTATCTTTGTAAGTGCTAAACTATTCTCTGTATCCTGTGCAGGCCTCTAATCACAAAGTATTGCTATTTGTCTGCATGCTTGTCTCCTCGACTAGGCTGTACCTTCTTTTTTTTTTTTTTTTTTTGCGGTAGGTGGGCCTCTCACTGTTGTGGCCTCTCCTGTTGCGGAGCACAGGCTCTAGACGCGCAGGCTCAGCGGCCATGGCTCACGGGCCTAGCCACTCCGCGGCATGTGGGATCTTCCCGGACTGGGGCATGAACCCGTGTCCCCTGCATCAGCAGGCGGACTCTCAACCACTGCGCCACCAGGGAAGCCCAGCTGTACCTTCTTGAGACCAGGAACATAACTTATCCATCCTGGTATTTCCAGAACCTAAAGCTGTACCTCATACATGGCGAAACTCAACACATCTTTGTTGAACGTTAGGTGGACAGAATCCTGTTGTAATGATATGTAATAGGAAGAGATTTGAACAAGTCTGGCTAATAGACTTAACATAAGAATGACAGAAATGATAAGTAGGGGCAGAAGGACTTCACATTTGTGGCGGACACATCTTTAGTTCCTGGTTCCCCTTTAAATGCAGAGCAGCATTTGCTGATCTTTCCAGAGTGGTTGCCCAGGTGTTGAGAGCTGGGAATGCCTGTATTTAAGGACAGTATGGTATCCTGGGAGGCAGGGAGGCATGTCTAAGCTTTTTACTTGTTATGAGCACTTTGGAAAGTCATGTAACTTGTAGGCTAGTCTGTAGAAGGGGCAGTTAAGCTAGATTTCATTCGGTCTCTCATTTATCAAATAATATTGTGTGGCTTGCCATTGTGTTCGGGACCCAGAAGGCAACGATGCACAAGGTGGGATCCCTGACTCTATGAAACTTACATCTAGGAGAGAGGTATGTAAACAGACATAAAATTACAGCACAGATTTGGAAAGAAAGATTTACATGTTATGGAGATTAGCTTTTTTTCCTGAAAGCTTTGAGGAAGTCTTTAAAGGGTGAATTAGAGGAGTGACTTCATCAGATTGTGTTTCAATGGATCCCTGTGGCTTTGGCATGGCACAGGTCAGAGCGGTCCTAGATTATAGGAAGAGGGACCAGTTAGAGGAGTGTGGATGTGATCTGAGTGAGTGAGAGGAAAAGAGACCTAAGGTTTCTGCCTGCCTTAAGTTTCTGTGATCACCCACCCCACTGTGTCGGTGCAGACAGGCTGAGTGCATCTTCTCGAGCAGCAGAAGGTTTGTGGCTCAAGATTGCCTCTCTGTATTTAGTGAAGAGTTTGAGGATGATCCCAGATGGCGCTCCAATTTTGAACCTCACTGTGCATCTCAATACCGCATACTGACTTGAGCAAAACAATGGTGTGATGGTTAAGGCTGAAGCAAGCTGTTCGTGGAAACTCCCTGACGCACACTGGCAACGAATGACAGGAATTAAACCCTCCACCTGCAGCAGAGCCAGTGGGATGTGGAATAAATGTGATGAAGATACTTTATTAGGTAACAGTTCTACTGGGAGAGAATTTATTCTAGAATAACCTTATCAAGGGAGATTTTGTTGCATAATAAATCTCACCAGGTATAGATCTGTTGGAAGTATGGGGTGGAAGGTGGTTTCCTCTCCTTTCATTCCCATAGTTAGAGAGAGAGCAATTAGTGTTCTTTTAAATCACTTAAGTCTGTTCACAGCTTCTAAGAAAAGTAAAGTTTCTATTTGCCTTGCACCAGAAAGGAAAAGTTTGTCAAGGGGTGGGGGGGTCTTGTTCCTAATTCATTCAAAAGCATTTGGTTGGGAGCAAAAAATATATACATCTGAATGAACTCTGGTTTTATGGGGCTCCTGTTTGGAGTTACTTGGCAATGTTGCACCTGCCAGGCTGCCATCAGGGATTTCCATGTCGTCTCCCATTACCTAAGTAGTATGTGCTTCCATTCTGTAGTGCAAATCATAAAGCTGGATCATTTCATTTTTATTCCTCTTGTTGCAAGTTTTGAACAAAGTGGTGGAAGTGATCACATTCTGCTTGTTTTCTGGAACATGGAAAAGGGAGAGCGGATTATAAGAATCTGTGTGTGTTCCCCATTACCAAAGAAAAAGAAGCTTTACCCTGATGCTCTAGCCATCATGAATCCCTTGAAGACTTATGCCCATCACTCTTACTAACAGCTGTGTGTGGTTTTTGGCTCCATTTGAAATGTGATGGAGTTTCAATACAGAAGTTCAGAAATAAAAGTCAGAGAAAGCTGTCATAAGAGAACAGTGTATGCGGACTGGATGGGCCTGCACTAGTGAAGTATAAAGATGAAATAACTGGACCCAGGACTAAGAAAAAGGACCAGAGTGAAAAAATAAGACCAGTTGCTTCTTCCCTGTTAACAAAGGGGCTCTCTTTCTGGCTGTACAGACGTGAAATACTGATTGGGTTCTAGAAAGGCAATAAGGGTGGCTTGTCACGGGCTCTGCAGTGGGGTAAGAGTGGTTTGACGTTATTATGTCTGAATGTGATTTGTTGTGCTGTGTGACAACAGAACAGAACATCAATGGGCAAGGAATCTGTCGAAAATAAGTTCCTCTGACTAGGAATCACATTGTTGTTTTGTTTTGTTTTTTCTGAAATGAGCACCATGGTGGCCCGCTAAGATGAGCAGGCTCAGGTCCTCAAGGGAGTTATTAATCTCTGCCAAGTGAAGGATCATTCTTAATGGGTCCACAGAGCATCTTGATGGTGTCTCACCCTTTAGAAGGTCTGCAGGATGGAAAGGAGGCAGACCTGTATCTTCCAGGGTATTCTGCCTGCGAACACCAAAACTCAGTACTGTTTCATGAAAACTATGCCTGTAGGCCGTATTTGAGAGTGTGGAATGCCTTCTACCTGAGAAGAGCTGCTTCTGCATCATCCCCGCAATAGCATGTTGAAAAAGAAATGAGAGAACAGACATAGAGGGCTAGTTTTGAAAAGCAAACTTTACCCCCACCCAGTTGCATATATTCTCATTGTCTTCTCAAAATGGTAAATGGTAAAAAAAGAAAATAACAATTATTCATAAACTTACCACCCAGACATAATTACTGTTGATAATGTAATGTATTTCCTTACAGATTTTTTTCATACATATCAAATGTATGTATCTGTTACACTTTAATGTACTTCTATCCTGCTTTTAATTCATATATGTTAGGTATTTGGGGTCTATATGTATATAGTTTTACCATATCACATGATTGGTAGTATAGCAGAGGGTATGAGCTATACAGTTAGATCCTAAAGACTTTTTTTTTTTTTTTTTTTTGGCTACTTTGGCCTTTGTTGTGGTGCGCGGGCTTCTCATTGCAGTGGCTTCTCTTGTTGCGGAGCACGGGCTCGAGGCGCGCAGGCTTCAGTAGTTGTGGCATGTGGTCTCAGTAGTTGTGGCTCACTGGCTCTAGAACACAGGCTCAGTAGTTGTGACACACAGGCCCAGTTGCTCCGCGGCATGTGGGATTTTCCTGGACCAGGGCTCAAACCTGTGTCCCCTGCATTGGCAGGTGGATTCTTAACCGCTGCACCACCAAGGATGTCCCCAAAAGACATCTTTTTTAATAGCTTAAAACCCAAATATATTCCAGTTAGAGTTGGGATAATTAGTAAATATGTCTTGATATTGATACTGAGTTCTCTACTTATTAATCCTGAAGATGTGTACATCCCTTATTAGCATAAACACTTTTTTTTCCTTTGGTGGTGGTGCGTGGTTTGTGGGATCTTAGTTCCCCAACTCCCCAACCAGGGATTTGAACCCGCACCCTCAGCAGTGAAAGTTTGGAGTCCTAACCACTGGACCACCAGGGAATTCCCTAAACACTCTTCTCTTTCCTCGTTGTTTACAACTCTCCAGCACTTTTTAGTGGTGGCGATGCTTCCATCCCTACCTTTCATCCTCTGCCTGTTTTCTTAGTTACAGAAAGTGTTCCAGGATTTTTCAGTTTTATGAATCATTCCCAACAGTCCCTTAATCCTTCTGGTCACTTTTCTCTAAATTCCCTCCAACCCATCAGTAGCTATTTTGGGGATGTAGCTAGTGACAAACTCATACGGGCTTCCAGGGCTCAGAGATGATCGACATCTTCTTGGTCAGTGGATGGTCCCTTTCCAGATGTATGCCTCATGTTAGCCTTCATTTTCTGGGCTTCCACTTGTGACTTAATTCCCTGTCCATATATATTACAGATCTAATTCCTTGCCCATATACAATGCAGGTTTACTTTGATATAACTGTCTTTCCTAAAAAGAAATTTTGCAACACAAATATTTGTAAGTATCACCTTCTTAATCAGCAAACTTTTCTGTATTTCTTCTTTATCTTCTAGTTTTATAAAACATTTTAATTCCTTTATCTTATTTTAACCCAAGTTGTTGAATCTGTGACTGTTCTTCTTGACTTTTTTTTTTGGTACTCAATGATGTCTCTGAGCTACTCTTTTTTACATTTTTCAAATATGTGCTGTGTTATTTCTTGACTTTAGCATAATTTCAGAACTCCTCATTATTCTTCTAGTCCATGGGTAGAATAATTCTGTCATTAAAGACATCAGGGCCTGCTTCTCCCATGACAGCCAACTGGCAGGGGGTATATTTTATACATCTTGGTTTGGTGGCTTCCAAGAAAAGGGATGAATTGGAGAACAGGAGATCTTTGCCAATAAGCTCTTTATGAAATCAGTCCTTTGTTTTGATGCCTGAACTCCCTCCTTTATCCTCTAGATTGAAGCATCACTGAATCCTTCTGCTCCACTTCTGTTGCTGTTGTCGTTGTCTACAAGAAACCCACTTTATTTTTTTAATTGAAGTATAGCTGTTGTACAATATTATATGTTGCAGGTGTACACTATAGTGATTCGCAATTTTTGAAGGTTATACTCCATTTATAGGTATTGTAAAATGTTAGCTATATTCTCCATGTTGTACAATATATCCTTGTAGCTTATTTTATACCTAATAGTTTGTACCTCTTACTCCCTACCTCTTTATTGCCCTGCCCCCCCTTCCCGCTTCCCACTGGTAACCACTAGTTTGTTCTCTATATCTGTCTGATCCACCTTTATAAATGTTTTTATTGTGGTGACACATGTGTAACATAAAATTTGACATTTTAACCATTTTAAGTGTACAATTCAGTGGCATTTTAATTACATTTTAATTAATTCACTGTGTTGTCAATCATCACCACTATTTCCAAAAATTTTTCATCACCCCAAACAGAGACTCAGTAACCATTAAGTAATGACTCCCTATTCTCCTCTCCCTCCAGCCCCTGGTAATCTCCATTCTACTTTGCTTCTGTCTCTATGAATTTGCTTGTTTTACACATTTCATAAAGTGGAGTCATTGAGTATTTGTCATTTTATGTCTGACATTTCACTTAGCGTAATCTTTTCATCCATGTTTTAGCATGTATCAGAACTTTGTTCCTTTACACAGCTGAATAATATTCCATTTTATGGATAAGCCGTATTTTGTTTATCTACTCATCTTTTGATTGACACTTGGGTTGTTTCCACCTTTTGGCTATTGGGAATAATGCAGCAATGAACATTGGTGTTCTTCTTGATTTTTTGAAGTACCTCCTTCCTTTTTCCCTCCTTTCCCATCCCTATGACAGCACCTGAGCCTCTAGCTCCAATCACCTCACACCTGGAAGGCCACTCTACCCCTAGCTGTTTCCCACTTCCATGCAAAAAAATAAAAATAAAAGTAAAAAAATAAAGACAAGAAGAAGCCATTAATTGCACTAGTTACATTTGTCTAAAGATCATATAAACATTTTGAAAAATAGAAAGGGGAAATGTTCCCATAATCTTACCACTTTAGTGTAAGTAATGGTATAATTTTGGTTTATTTCTGACAATCTTCTGCATTGCATTCTTCATTTTTTAAACTTAAATGTGAACATGTTATGTGTTTTTTAAAAAATTGTGTGTGATTTAAAGTCTGTTTTGTTTCCATTTTGCTGATAGCCATTAAGATTTCTTTTGGTTAATGTTTTTGCCTTTTATATCTTTTTGCCTTTTATAGCCATCCTATAACTTTTAGTCTTTTGTATGCTTATGTTTTATATATGGCCAGACCTGTCGCTAATATTTGCAGGGCCTGAGGCAAGAGTACAAATGAAGGCCCACATACATCCTAATTGCTTTAATCAGTAATTATGTTTTCATTTAGGAAAGATTTTCAAGTTTCAGAGATTTCATATGACCTACCACAGTTATGGATTTAATCAGAATAATTATCTTGTACATTTTATTTTTTGATCAATAATTAAAACTTCATTAAGGGAAAAGGTTGTAATATCATACTTGATAATTTTATGTGGGTAATGCTTGACAAAAGTCAGTCTACTTGCATTATCTTCAATTCCTTAAAATGTAAGTAGACTACTTCTTTGAAGATTTTATATTTGTTTTTTCATTTTTTCCCCCTGAGGCTCTTTTTCATATGTTCTATTTTATCTCAATCTAAAATTCTTCTCATTCTACCCCCTTCCCCTTGCACACACTGAAGCAGTGACAAGCTCCACCCTAGCAACAGTACAATCCATAAATCTTCATAGCTTTTGAACACAGTGGCCTTTTGTTTCAAGGGCAGAGGGCAAGAAATATGGAGAAGCACTTTTTCTGGGGCCTGAATGGTGTTCAGTATGAGTGGTTGTTTACAATTATGGATAATACTATAACAATGAGAGAGGTGCCTGTGTGGTCTTTGATATAATTGTGCACTGTTTATGATTTTTTCTGCCCTTTAAGCAGTGCTTCTCAAACATAAATGTGTGTATGAATCACCTGAGGATCTTATTAAAATGCAGAATTTGAATCTTTAGGTCTGAGTCAGGGCCTGAGAATCTGAATTTCTAACAAGCACTCCATGCAGCTACTGGTCCAAAAACCACATTTTGAGTAGCATAGGGCCCAGATCAAAGGTCCTTCTCATCTCATATTAAGCGTAATACTGCGTATATCCTGTATGAATAGCGTATAGCAGGAATTAAATTTTAATCTAAATTTATAATCATTGTATTTTAAGAGTTAAGTTTAGTTCATTTACATTTATTGTGATTTTGGCTATATATTATTGATATATTGAAGGGTTGTTTTTTTTTTTAAAGAAGATGTTGGGGGTAGGAGTTTATTAATTAATTTATTTATTTTTGCTGTGTTGGGTCTTCGTTTCTGTGCGAGGGCTATCTCTAGTTGTGGCAAGCGGGGGTCACTCTTCATCATGGTGCGTGGGCTTCTCACTGTCATGGCCTCTCTTGTTGTGGAGCACAGGCTCCAGACATGCAGGCTCAGTAGTTGTGGCTCACGGGCCTAGTTGCTCTGCGGCACGTGGGATCCTCCCGGACTGGGGCATGAACCCGTGTCCCCTGCATTAGCAGGCAGATTCTCAACTACTGTGCCACCAAGGAAGCCCGATATTGAAGGGTTTTAAAAAATCTCATTTAAACATTGGCTTTGTATTTATCTCTTTTCCTATGCTTTTTTTTTCTTCTTCTTCTCTTTTTCCCTCTTCCTCTGGATTGGTGGAGATTTGTGTGTGGGAGGGAAAGGAGATTGTCGTTCTTATTCCATGTTTTAACCTACACTGTCTGGGAAGTTATACTCTTGATTTCTATTCTTTTAATGTTATTCTTGAAATTTTAACATGCATACTTACCAAAGTCATAAGATAATTAAATCTTTATCCTCCTTCCAGAAAATTCAGGGACCTTAGAACACTAACTCTGGTCCACCCAAACAGTAATTTCACATGCTGCTATTGTATTGAAGTATTTTATTTCTCTTTTTTTAAGCCTAACAAATTGGATATTAGCATTATTATTGTCATTATTTCAGATAATCAATGTTTATTTAGATTTACCTGCATATTACCAATTTTTTTACTCATCATTTCTTCTTTCAACTTAGATTTCCATTATCCTTCTTCCTGAAATAAATTTTTTAGAAGTTCTGCTGATGAAGTTTTGTTGGTAGTAAACACAGTTTTAGTTTTTCTGAAAATATCTTTGGTCACTTTCTGGAAAGAGAATACAATTCAAAATCACTAGTTATTTTCTCTCTCAGTATTTTGAAGGGCTAATTCCTGTGTTTTCTCCCTCTCATTGTTAATATTGAGCTGTTTGCCATCAGGTTAGCTGTCATTACTTTTTAGGTAATCTAAACCATTATCTCTTTAAATATAGTGTCTCTCCTTCACTCTGTCTCTTTGTAATGTTTTGTTTATTTGTCTATACTGCATTATGGGTGATTTTTTCTGATTTTTCAGTTTGTTAATTTTCTATTCAGCTATGTCTAATCTGTTATTTAACTCATTCACCAAGTGTTTTCTCCCCAGGTATTTCATTTTAATCATCATTTCTAGATTTTTTTCCCCCACATTGGCCTGGTCTTTTTTCATAGTGTCTTCTTACTTACATTCATGTTATTTCCACATCTGATAACTCCAATATTTTAAATCTTTAGAAGTCTAAATATGTTTTTTGGTCTTGTGCTAATTTTATTCAGGGAAACATTTATGTATGTGTTTTGTCTGTGCTTGTGTGGATGTGTATATTTATTGTGACTCCATGTTCACCTGGATTATATCTGTGGAAATTCTTAGTGACCTATGTTGAAAGTGCATTCCTCCAAAGAAAGCTTTCATTTGCTTCTGTCAAGCTCCTGGGGGCCATAACAACTAAGAAATGCCACTTTCAAATAAGCCTGACCTTCTGCACGCATGCCAGTGGTGTGAATGTAAACTGCAAATCTGTGTGCTTTTTATGAATTCTCAAGATTGTCTACCCCCTTTACCGAGATTCAAGGACAGAACAGGCAGGTTTTCTTATACTTTCCCTGTGCTGGGTACATTTTCTTTTTCTAGTTCACTCTTTCTTTGAAGGTTATGGCCTTACAGGGTTCCCCTTCCTTGCTCAAGCTCAAGGCTCTGCCTCCTGTCCCTCCACGTGGCTGCTGAAATTTAAGGCTGTAAGTGAAAGGATCAGCAGTTACCCTTAGAGCAGCAGCTGTCTTCAGTGCCCACTCCTCATGCTTGATTTGTACTCTGGCTTCATTGTCAAACTCTGGGCACTTCCTTACTTGCTTGTTAGCTTAATAAAAAAGATTTTAAAACATTTTATTCAGATTTTTTAGGAATTTTATTATCTGAGTGCTTGTATCAGTGGCAAATTTTTAAATATTATTTTAAAAATAAATACATGGTTACTATGGTTAATTTAGAAATACAGAAAAATAGAAGAATAAAATAAAAATCTCCAGGGATTTTTTAAACTAGAAACAACATAACCATTAAAAAATTTTGGAATGTTTCCTTAAGGTCTTTTTTCTATGTACATTATTTTTACATAGATGAGTTCACACCATATGTATCAATTTAAGCATAATTAAAAGATATTCACAAGTGGGAAAGTGGAGGATTATATAGCGAGGTTGGCAGCAAATAACATCAAGTCTTTCCAGTAAAATTCTCTATTATGCAGACTTCTATTTGTAGAAGGTGGAAATATTTTTTGTTTAATCATTCTTTTAGCACAGCGTCCCAACCATATAAAAAAATTTTTTAGAAGTGTTGAAATAGAACAGTATCAATATTTAATTTAGATGGTCATCAAACATGGCAAGAGATTTCACCTAAGGCATAGACTTAAAAATAATAATAAAAGATCTAGGGCCTTCCCTGGTGGCGCAGTGGTTGAGAGTCTGCCTGCCGATGCAGGGGACGTGGGTTCGTGCCCTGGTCCGGGAGGATCCCACGTGCCGTGGAGCAGCTGGGCCCATGAGCCATGGCCGCTGGGCCTGTGTGTCTGGAGCCTGTGCTCTGCAACGGGAGAGGCCGCAGTGGTGAGAGGCCCGCGTACTGCAAAAAAAAAAAAAAAAAAAAATCTAGTCCTGTGACTGGGATAAAAATCCCAGTCATTTTTGCCCCAACTTTCTTCTTATTGTATTGATTTGTCTTTATCTCGTTTGGTTGGAATATACATATAAATCACTTTTTCAATTATAATAGATAGGAGAGTCGACTTCCTGATTCCTTGTCTAGCTGACATTCTTAGATGCTTTAAATTTGACTGATAAAAAATTATTGGGTGACAAAATTTTTATTTCTAATCTCTCAGCTAGGTGCATTAGGGGATGCAATAGAACTCTAATTTGGAGCTTCCAATATATTTAGGAAAAAAACAGACAATAAAGCAACTATTCAATAAATGTTTCTCAATCTGATTTGATTCTTAATAATAGCTTTATTCATATATAATCCATCCTTTTAAAGTCTGCAATCCATTGGTTTTTAGCATATTTACACACTTGTGCCATCATCACCATGATCTAATTTTAGAACATTTTCATCACCCCTAAAAGAAACCCCATACACATTAGCAGTTACTTCTCATTCTCCTCTGTCCCCATTCCCTAGTTAACACTAATCTAATTTCTATTTCTATGGGTTACCTATTCTGGACATTTCATATAAATGAAATCATTGAACACTTGGCCCTTTGTGACTGGCTTTTTTTTTTTTTTTTTTACTTTATTATTTATTTATTTATTTTATACAGCAGGTTCTTATTATTTATTGATTTTATACATACTAGTGTATATATGTCAATCCCAATCTCCCAATTCATCCCACCACCACCACAACCTGCCACTTTCCCCCCTTGGTGTCCATACGTTTGTTCTCTACATCTGTGTCTCTATTTCTGCCCTGCAAACCGGTTCATCTGTACCATTTTTCTAGGTTCCACATATATGCGTTAATATATGATATTTGTTTTTCTCTTTCTGACTTACTTCACTCTGTATGACAGTCTCTAGATCCATCTATGTCTCTACAAATGACCCAATTTTGTTCCTTTTTATGGCTGAGTAATATTCCATTGTATATATGTACCACATCTTCTTTATCCATTTGTCTGCCGATGGGCATTTAGGTTGCTTCCATGACCTGGCTATTGTAAATAACGCTGCAATGAACATTGGGGTGCATGTGTCTTTTTGAATTATGGTTTTCTCTGGGTATATGCCCAGTAGTGGGATTGCTGAGTCATATGGTAGGTCTATTTTTAGATTTTTAAGGAACCTCCATACTGTTCTACATGGTGGCTGTATCAATATACATTCCCACCAACAGTACAGGAGGGTTCCCTTTTCTCCACACCCTCTCCAGCATTTGTTGTTTGTAGATTTTCTGATGATGCCCATTCTAATGGGTGTGAGGTGATACCTCATTGTAGTTTTGATTTACATTTCTCTAATAATTAGTGATGTTGAGCAGCTTTTCATGTGCTTCTTGGCCATCTGTATGTCTTCTTTGGAGAAATGTCTATTTAGGTCTTCTGCTCATTTTTGGATTGGGTTGTTTGTTTTTTTAATATTGAGCTGCATGAGCTGCTTGTAAATTTTGGAGATTAATCCTTTGTCAGTTGCTTCGTTTGCAAATGTTCTCTCCCATTCGGAGGGCTGTCTTTTCATCTTGTTTATGGTTTCCTTTGCTGTGTGAAAGCTTTTAAGTTTCATTCCAATGGCATTTTTCACAAAACTAGAAAAACTCTAAAACGTTTATGGAACTACAAGATCCAGAATAGCCATCATAATTCTGAAAGAACAAAACTGGAAGCATCACACTTCCTGATTTCAAATTTCATTACAAAGCTGTAGTAATTAAAACAGTATGACAGTGGTATAAATATAGATACATAGACCAATGAACCAGAAGAGAGCCCAGAAATAAACCCCCACATATACAGTCAACTAACACCTGACAAGGGGTCAAAAATACTCAAAGGGGAAAGAATAGTCTCTTTGGGAAAACTGGACAACCCCATGTAGAAAAATGAAATTGGATTCTTATCTTACACCACTCACAAAAATGAACTCAAAATGGATTAAAGACTTAAACATAAGGCTTGAAACCATAAAACTCCTAGAAGAAAACATAGGGGAAAAGCTCCTTGATGTTGGTCTTGGCAACAAATTTTTGGATATGACACCAAAAGGACAAACAACAAAATCAAAAATCAACAAGTGGGACCACATCAAACTAAAAAGCTTCTGCACTACAAAAGAAAATCACAAAATGAAAAAGCAACCTACAGAATGGGAGAAATATTTTCAAACCATATTTGGTAAAGAATTAATATCCAAAATGTATAAATAACTCATACAACTCCACATCAAAAGAAAAATCCAATTTAAAAATGGGCAGAGGAACTGAATAGACATTTTTCCAAAGAAGACATCCAAATGGCCAACAGGTACATGAAAAGATGCTCAACTTCACTAATAATCAGGGAAATGCAAATGAAAACCAGAATGAGATATCACCTAGCAACTGTTAGAATGGCTATCATCAAAAAAACAAGAAATAACAGTGTTGCCAAGGATGTAGAGAAAAGGGAACCATTGTGCACTGTTGGTGAGAATGTAAATTGATTCAGCCACTATGCATAACAGGATGGAGGTTCCTCAAAAAGTTAAAAATAGAATTACCAAAAGATTCAGCAATCCCACTTCAGGGTATGTATCCAAAGGAAATGACAACCACATACTGAAAAGATATGTGCACCCCCATGTTCATTTCTGCATTATTCACAATAGCCAAGATCTGGAAACAACTGAAGAGTCCATAAATGGATGAATGGATAAAGAAGTTGTGATATATATATGGATATGAATATTATTCAGCCATAAGAAAGAAGGAAATACCATTTGCAACAACATAGATGGATCTTGAGGGCATTATGCTAAGTAAGATAAACCAGACAAAGACAAATATTATATGATATCACTTGTATGTGGAATCTGAAAAAGCTGAACTTATAGAAACAGAGAGTAGAATAGAGGTTGCCAGGGGCTATGAGATGGGGTAGTTGAGATGATGTTGATCAAAAGGCACACACTTGCAGTTAGAAGAGGAATAAGTTCTGGAGCTCTAATGCACAGCATTATGATTATGTATTGTATCTTTCAAAGTTGCTAAGAGACTAGATCTTAAATGTTCTCAGCACCAAAAGGAAATGTTAATTATTTGGGGTGATAGAGGTGCTGTCAAATATGACAGTGATAATCATAGTGTAATATATAAGTGTATCATATCAATGTGTTGTGCATCTTAGACTTACACAATTTTTTGTTAATTGTATTTCAATATTTTAAAGATTTCTATCATCTAAAATTTATTTTAATAAATAACTAATAAAATAAATTCTACCAAGTACTTTACAGGTGGTAAATGTGCAATGAAAGTCAGTTGGAATGGGATAAATATTGAAATTTGTTTGAGATGCAAAATTAATGTGATTATGCTTCGGTGTTTTCACCACAATCATAGGTACATTCAGTATCTTATATTCATTCCTAACTATAATTATTAAAAATTGTATGTCACAATATTGTAGAAATAGTCATTTCTCAAAGAAACATTTGGTGTTAGTTAGCCCAGAATTAGAACATATTTTTGCAAGAGAGGATGTTTCTTTTTTTTAACATCTTTATTGAAGTATATTTGCTTTACAATGGTGTGTTAGTTTCTACTTTATAACAGCGTGAATCAGCTATACATATACATACATCCCCATATCTCCTCCCTCTTGTGTCTCCCTCCCACCCTCCCTATCCCACCCCTCTAGGTGGTCACAAAGCACCAAGCTGATCTCCCTGTGCTATGAGGATGCTTCCCACTAGCTATAAGAGAGGATGTTTATCAAATGTGCCATAAGGAGGAGCCAATTATTCGTGGGTTTCTTTTTTCTAGGATTTTAATAAATCCCCTGATTCCTGGTCAAAGCGGTTGAACATTCTAACAACGAACAAAATGAAAGCAAGAAAGTGGTCAGTCTAATTTCAACAGTGAACAAACTGATAAAAATAATTATCATTTCAAATACTTCATTTTTACATTTTGCAAATAAGAATGATTTTCCTTAAATATGTTTCTTATTCCCTCAGTGATTAAAAAAATCACATTTATATACATTTATTGCTAATGAATATTTTCCATAGTTTAGTAACACTGGTTTGCTGAGAATTATCTGAATATATAATTAATTCAGATAATGAATTGGGAACATACCTACGGATTAATATTTGCTCAGAACATCAGTATTTTAGGAAATAACATGATGTTTACAGTCAACACATTATTAGCCTCATTAGATGTCAGTGTAATTCACAAATAAATATTTTATAAAGCTCCTCAGTAGTCTCGAATGAGAAAATGTTTTCCTTTAGATCATAGAGGTTGAGAAAATGGAATAGTTGCAACAAGCATTCATGGTACATTAATTCCAACACCCTCTTCTGATGAAAATAAATGATAGGTATATTTATACATATCAACGACAGGGCCACAAAATATTTCAAGGACATTAAGAACTGTTTATTCATGGGATACATCTTACTTTCTTAGCCCTCAGTATATTTTTGGTAGAATAAAAGGTCTTACTGTATATCGCAGCATACTGGTCAGCCTTTCAGGACCTTTCCCAATTAGGGTTGAAAGGAGCCTGGGTGCTCCAGCTAATACCTCCCTGTGTCCTCTCTCTGCATCTGCCACGAGGGGTCAGCACTGAGAGCACCACAGCCCAGGTTTGGGTTTTTCTTTTTACAGTAAGGCAGTGTTCTTCATTGTGAGTATGGTTAAAACCTATGTTTTTATGTGGAGCAGTTTGGTCCAGGCTGTGGTGATATATGATCTAATAGTCTAACATGGTATCATTTTAGCGCTTTTATTGCAAGTCATCAAACACTGTATCTGGGAAACATGAGGATAAATTATAGTACATTCAGAAACTGCTGAGAAATAACAAGAAACAAGAGAACAAGGCACTTTGGGAATATAAGACCTATTGAATGAGAAATGTTTTGTGCTGGCTATAAATGGATTTGTTATTTTCAGAGAAACTCCATTGCATTGGTCTTCTGAACTGGGTAACATTTTCCTGATCTTTTGCCTAGTATAGCAAATAAAATCTTATGTATTCTTTTAGAGAATTTCCAGAGTGTCTTTATCAATTTGAATTTTGCTTTTTCACTTTATTATAAAGATGATTTTTAATTCTCCTCATTATGCTCACTAGGTGGCCATATAAAATGGAATAATCTATTTCTAACTGCAAAATGTTACACATGATTATTTTCCAACCTAATTGTACAGTCAACTGAGAAAACAGGATGCATTTTTTCTCCCCTGAATTCCTTTGCAGAGTATCCTTTAGGATCAGAGGATGTTATCTTCTCATCTCCAGAAAATTGTTAGAAAATAATACATTGAGATTAACTTGTTCCCTCTTTGTTATGATTATGTTTCTCTAAGAGATTTTTTTTTAAAAAAGACATATGATCTTTTATAAAGAAAGTCCTAAGGACTATACTAAAAACTGTTAGAATTAATAAACAAGTTCAGCAAAGTTGCAGGATACAAGATCATTATGCAAAAATCAATTGTATTCTATACAGTTACAATGAACAGTTGTTACAGAGTCCAAGCTTATACTGCTCACTGCAGGACAGGCCAATGAATCGAGAGATGAGTTGTTGGGGCAAAGAATAGTGACTTTATTCAAAAGCCAGCAGACCGAGAAGACGGTGGACGAGTGTCCCAGAGAACCATGTTCTCTGAGTTAGAATTCAAGCTTCTTTTATACTAAAAGGGGAGAAAGTAAACTCAAACATTTCCTGGTCCTGGTCATCCTCTGGAGGGAATGAGTTAATTTCTTCCTTCTTGTAGTCAATCATGGGTGGGCCTGGTCAGGATGTTTCCTGTGGGCTAAACAAAGGTATTTTAGCTTAATGCTCATTACCTGGGAGGCAGGGTTCCCAGAGATGGGTCAGTATATATAATTTAAGCTTATAGGCAACATCCTTTTAGCGATTAACTAGTAAAAAAAAAAAACAATAGAATACAAAGGTTAAATAAAAGAAATAGATCCAATATGGAGTCAGATTTGTTCTTCTCTATTATACAATCTGAAAATGAAATGAAGGAAATAATTCCATTTACAATTGCATAAAAAAGAACTAAATATTTAGGAATAAATTTAACAAAAAATGCAAAACTTATGCTCTGAAAACTACAAAACATTTTTGAAAGAAATTAAAGAAAATCTATATAAATGGAAAACATCCCATGTTCATGGATCATATGTCTTAATATTGTTAAGTTGACAGTACTTTCCAAGTTGTTGTTCAGATTCAGTGCAGTCTCTACTGGAATCCCAGCTGGCTTCTTGGTACAAATTGATGAGCTGATTTTAAAATTAATATGGGATTGCAGGGGACCCAGAGTAGCCAAAACAACCTTGAAAAATGAGAACAAATTTGGAGGCTTTCAAATTTCAAAGCTTTTCCTATTTCAAAACTTACTATAAACTGAGAGTCATCAAGACAGTGTGTTACTGGCATAAGGATAGCCGTATAGTTCAATGGAACAGAACTGAGAATGCAAAATTAAACCCATGTGTCTATGGTCAACTGATTTTAACAAAGGTTTCAAGACCATTGGATAAAGAATAGTCTTTTCAACAAATAATGTTGAGATGACTGGATAATTGCATGTAAAAGAATGAAATTGGACCCTTTCCTCGTACTTATTGAAAAATTAACTCAAAATAGATCAAAGACCTTAATGTAAGATACATGTAAATGCTAATTTCTTAGAAGAAAACTCTAAGAGATTAGAAGAAAATTTAGGAGTAAATCTGCATGACCTTGGATTTGGCAGTGGATTCTTAGGTATGACGCCAAAAACATGAGCAACAAAAGAAAAAAATAAATTGGTCTTCATCAAAATTAAAATATTCTATGCTTCAAAGGATACTATCAAGAGAGTAAAAAGACACCACAGAATTGGAGAAAAATTTAGAACTTGTATATCTGATTAGAGACTTGTATCCAGAATATATAAAGAACTATCACAACTCAGTGATAAAAAGCCAAATACCCAATTTTTAAATGGGCAAAGGATCTGAAGAGACATGTCTGCAAAAAACATGTACAAATAGACCATAAGGACATGAAAAGATTCCCAACATCATTTGTCATCAGAGAAATGTAAATCAAAACCACAAATAACCCCCTAGGATGTATCTCATACACATCTAGGATGGCTGTTTTTAAAAAGACAGGTGATCATAAGTGTTGGCAAGGATGTAAAGAAATTGGAACCCTCATACTCCAGGGGTGCCCAACCCCCAGGTACCAGTACCGGTCCATGGCCTGTTAGGAACCAGGCTGCACAGCAGGAGGTGAGCGGTGGGCAAGTGAAGCTTCATCTGCTGCTCCCCATCACTCCCCATCACTCACATTACCGCCTGAACCATTCCCCTTCCACCCCCACGTCTGTGGAAAAATTGTCTTCCACGAAACTGGTCCCTGGTGTCAAAAACATTGGGGACCGCTGTCATACACTGCTGGCAGGAATGTAAAATGGTGCTACTACTTTGGAAAACAGTTTGGCAATTTCTCAAATGGTTGCACATAGAATTACCACATGTCCCAGCAATTGTATTCCTAGGTATATAGCAATATAAATGAAAATATTCAGCTACAAAAACATTGATCACAAATGTTTATTTGTGATCAATGTATTGATCAATATTATTATATGATCAATAGCAGTATTATTTATGACAGACAAATGTGGAAACAACCTAAATGTCTGTCAACTGATCAATGAATAAACAACTTGTGGCATATCTGTACAATTGAATATTATTCAGCCACTGAATGAAGTACTGATACCTGCTACAATATGGATGAGCCCTGAAACCTTCAGGCTAAGTTATAGAAGCCAGTCACAAAAACACACATATTATGTAATTCTGTTTCTGTGAAATGTCCACATAGGCAAATGCATAGAAACAGAAAGTAGATTAGTGATTTCTTAGAACTGGGGTGGGGAATTGGTGGATAGGAGGCTGAGAGCTAAAGGGTATGGGATTTCTTTTTGAGGTGATGAAAATGTTCAAAAAGTGATTGTGGTGATGGTTTCACATACTTTAAATATACAGGCATACCTTGGAGATATTATGGGTTCAGTTCCAGCCTACCGCAATAGAGCAAATATTGAAATAAAAGGAGTCCCACAAACTTTTCGGTTTTTCAGTGCATATAAAAGTTATGTTTACACTATACTGTACAATAGCATGTGTCAAAAAAAAAACAATGTACATATGTTTATTTAAAAAATACTTTATTGCTAAAAAATTCTAACCATCATCTGAGCCATCAGTGAGTCATAATCTTTTTGCTGGTGGAGGATTTGAAATAATGGGAAGATTACCAAAATGTAACACAGAGACACAAAGTGAGCCAATGCTGTTGGAAAATGGTGCTGATAGACTTGCTCCACACTGATTCGCCACAACCTTCAGTTTGTAAAAAATGCAGTATCTGTGAAGCACAGTAAAGTGAACCACGATAAAATGACATCTGCCTGTACTGATAGCCACTGAAGGGTGCACTTTATGCTGGTGAATTGTATGGTGTGTGAATTATATCTCAATATAATTGCTGTTATAAATGTGAAACAAAACAGGAATGAGATGCTCTCATTGGCTTAGTCCAAAGGCTTCTTGCTTATTCTGGAAGGAGCCCTACCTGAATACTTGGGTCCTAAATAGGCAAAGGTTAGTTTTCCTGGAAGAAGGATGAATAAATTCCAGATGGTAAAAAGTGAAAAAGTTTATTACACATGTCCTTGATATCATTAAGAGATCTGGTTCTTACAAAGTGAGAGTTCTATCAGAGTCTTTGGTTGGAAGAGGAAAGGGAAGGGATTGCACTTCCCAGTTATTAGGTCTCATGATCAGCACCAACACATTCAGTAAAAGACACGTACAATAATGTTCATAGCAATACTATTAATAATAATCCCAATATCCATCAATATTTGAATTGGGATGTATTTTAAATGGAATACAATATGACAGTAAGAATGGATAAACTACAAAAGCACACAGTACAGATGAATCTCACAAACTTAATGTTGAATCAAGAGAGCCATTTAGGAAGATACAAACTATATGATTACATTTACATAAAGTTTAGTAATAGGCTAAACAAATCTATGTTGTAGAAGACAGATTAGTGTTTATCCTTGGGGGAGGAGCTGTGAGTGGGAGTAGAGAAGGGGCTTCTGGGGGGTTGATAATGTTCTATTTCTTGATCTTGGTGCTGTTTACATGAGTGTGTTCATTTTGACCAAATTCATTGAGCTGTCCACTTATTTATGCATCTTTCTTGCTATATGTTAAACTTTGTTAAAAGTGAAGTAAAAAGTAAAGAGTGTTGTTCATTTTCTGTAGAGTTCAGCAGCAAATCCTGTTTATCTCTCATGTAGTGGTAGAGATTTTCTGCCAAGGCTGGAGTGGAGGGGTCATCACTTACAGGAATCAGAGTTACAGGGCACTTCCCGAGCATAGAAAGAAGAGACCCCTTCCAGCTTGGCCATTTCATTTTTGCTGTCTTGGAACCAGACTGTCTAGCAGTTCTGCCTAAAGTCAGGTGAACAGTGGTGGTGGTGATCTCCTGCCACATTGGTCAGTCTGCTCGGACATCCTCTCTACCTGATTTGCATAGATACAGAAGCCGTAGACGGGAGCACAAATGGAGTAGGAAACAGTATATTTCTCTATGGTGTGCTTATGTCCAAATCAGAAACCGTGCTCATTCTTTCATTAAGAAATGTAATTGCTAACTCACAGGGTACTGTTCTTCAAACTGTGATCGGAGGAAGGGATCTTTCTTTTTGAGTTCTATGAAAAACTAAAAATTCTGTGCTTTGATAATGAATGAAACAATCCTTCCAATTATAAAGATAGAAATTTTGTATTGAAAAGTTATTTTCATAGAATAAAACCTCAGTTTCTTAAGTCAGCCTTTTGCAAATCGGGGTTTATGTATGGATTATCAAGAAAATATTCCCAATAAATGCACTCGGGCATGTTCTGGCTTGTTTGATGTATATGTGAAGCTTTGGGGGAGGTGAGTGGTACATTCATCTCTTTCATTTGCTGCAATCTTTCCTTGGAGCAGAGTGAATTTTAGCTGGTGTTAAGATGGAGAGAGGTGACTTCTGTAGTGTTCTTGTAGAACTATCTTATTCTTTTAAGCATACAGAAAGTTAGCATGACCTGACTGCTTCAAAGGAAGCAAAATGCTCTTGTCTTAAATGTCTTTGGGGGGAGGAAAAGCCATAATGAGTCCTTTCTTTGTCTTTTTCTTAACCGAATTGCAGCAGATGATACTTAAGCTATTAACTAGCAACAAAAAATTCCATGCTACTGTAAAAAAAAAATTGCCTGCCCCAATTCCTCTCTGCTGGGCAGTAATATAGCCAAGTTAAAAGCCCTTTTGAGATGGAGAATATGACAAGGAAAGTGACACACCCCCTAACCAAAGTGGGCTTTCCAAGAGCTTCCAGAATAAAGCCACTCTCATTATGGTTTCTCACACTGGTTTTTGTTGGCAGCACTTCTCAGGAATCATTTCCTCCATGGGGGAAATAAAGTGGTAGAATCGTTCATGATTGTTGCAAAAGGTGAAGTAAGAATTTAAATTGAGAAAGGCAGTTAAAATATTATCTGAACTTTTGAACTTCCTGAACACATAATTATTCTTGGAAATCTGTACAAGATGGGAAAAGAGAATTAAAGTCATTTAACATATTGAATTTTAGAGGAATACTATCATTAAATATAGTACTTCTCCCATAATTTTTTGATTGTTGAGTACAGGAATGACAAGAATTTTATGAAGACACTTCTGATTGATAAGATGCAGTATAAACAGAAAGTTCTCTTAAGTAGTAAGGTGAATGTGTTTAGAACTTGAACTTGTCTCTTTTTGCTTAGAAGTCGGCATGATTAATGCAAGACGTCCGTCTGTATCTCCACCCCAGGTCTTTCTCTTAAGCTATAAATCTGCATATCCAACTACTTACTGCACACATTCCCTTGAATGCTCCAAAGGTATGCTAATTCAACAGGTTCAAAAGAAAACTCATCATCTCAGCTTTCTCCTGCGCCCCGTAATTGAGCCTTTACTACTGTTTCCTATTTCTACTTTCTATTAATCATTGTTAAACCAGTTTCCAAAATCGTGTGTTTAGGTATCATCCTTGGGTTCTGCCATCTCAAATGCTACACACACCAATCCATCGCCTCTCCTAAGCCTCCTGAAGCCACCACTTTCTGTATCCCCACTCTTGCCCATCTAGAAGAGACTACCATCATTCCTCCCTTAACATTATTCTAACTAGGCTTCCTGGGTCCATCCATCCTTTTGCTTCATTTAATCCATTACCACCAGAGCAATCTTTCTAAAACTCAATTCTCAGGTCATTTCTCTACCCACTTGTTGGGTTTCTGTTCTTAGGATAAAACCCTTAACATGGCTTTTAGGATTCAGTTATGATCTTGACCCTGCTTACTACTCTAGCCTCTGTGAGTTCCTATTGTCCCTGCGTATGTCCACCTATCTTTGGTGGCAGCAAGGGACAGAAAGAGCAACTGAGGCAGCAGGCTGTCAGATTGGCTAATAACCCAAGCAAACTCATAAAAGCCACTAAGTCCAATATGAGGTCTTTCTGAGGGGTGATGGTGACAAGACACTTCATTGATTTTCACTAGCTGCAACTACACAGGTGAGAGAAAGCACTTCTCTGCAATTTCTTACCTCACCAGGCTCTGGGCAGCCCCTTTCATTTGCCACCCAAGTGCTTCCCCCTGTGATTTCATTCTTTGTCCTGGACTCATAGTCTTCCAATTCTCCCATTCCACTCCACGTGACCCTAGTCTTGGTTGCTGTGTGCTTCATTTACATGAGGTTTTGCTCCTTATTAAGCTTGGGGAGAGGGATCTCATAATTGGGAACATCAAGACAGATATTTGAACTTAGGCCTTGACTGTTTCACTTAGTGGATTCCAGCTAAGTGGATATCCTTGGTTCACCCTAGTTGTAGTCCCAAGATCATCCTGGTCTTCTCCTTTATACTTTGTTATTATTTTCATATATCTTATTAGGAAGGAACATTAAAAACATTAATTTAATGAATTACATTTCTATTATGGCAACATGTGAGCTATTACCAGCATGAAAGACCACCTGCAGAGCCTGTGGAAGGGTTTATTTCCCTCTGCCTGATTAACCTAAAACCCTATTTTAATGCAATAGATTTCCTTTCCTATTACTCACCTTTCACCATTTTCCTTCCCATCCAAGGCTCCAAGCAGACTAAATATGTCTCAGGTTCTGATTTTTGCCATGCTTTCTTTCTTCTCAACACGTTTACACAACAAATTGCCTCCAGACCGCTGGGATCATACACCTCCTCTTTGTTTGGCTACTTCTTAATCTCTGCTTAGACCTCCCTCCCTCCAGAAGGTTTGGGTTAGAGCTTTTTCTGTGTGCCCATAACCCCTTCCCCTTCTCTTCACATCACACTGAACACACTCTGTTGGGTTGTTTTGAATGTCTGTAAGCTCCGACACAGCACGATGCTTGTCTTTCTTGTCCATCCTTGAATCCTCAAAGCCTGTTGCAGTACCTGGCCCAGAGGAACTACTTAATGATCATTTCTTAATGATTGAATGACTAAATCACTCCATTAATCTCTGAATCAGTGAATCAATGAATTTACAATCCTATAGAAGTCTCTGATACTCTAAGAAGTTGAAATTTTATTTCCTGAAATTACATATTAGTTTCATTTCTAAAGAATCTGATTTATCACTATTTTCAGTCATCACTACTGTGTTTATTAAAGCCTTGTTACTGTATGGCAAAATGCATGAGACATCTAATAATGCCTTAAGAAACCTGTTTCAGGCCTCTTTGTCAGCACTTTCCATTTTATATGAAATTATTGGTATTTGTGTCTCTTTCACCTGTAAGACATGAAGTGCCTCAAGGGCAGTGACCATGTCAGATTCATCTTTGTATCCTCACAACCTCATATCTATGCAGTGTCAGCAGTCAGTAAATGTATAAATGCTTAAGGTAGGCCTGAAATCAAATCTAGGCTCAACTACTTTCTGTCTCTGACACTTATCTCTGTACTTAAGCTCTCAAAGCCTCAGTGTCTTCATGTGTAAAGTGAGAATTCAATTGGTGTAAAAGATCACCTTGCAGGGTTGTTATGAAATATTACATAAAATATACTGTGAATTAGTACCTGGAACATACAGAAATTATGAATAAGCTAGACTAAAGGATAAATCTAAGCTTCTTTGTGAAGAATTCTGGTATATCAGAATGTTAATTTTTCAGTCATAGGCTGGCAAGACAGTTTCAGATCTAGTAAAATCTTTGCAAAAGAAAGCAAAGAGGCAACCTTTCCAATTTTTATATTAAGGATATTTATCTGAAATAGAAAACAAAGTGAGAAATTGAGATGCAAATAAAATACACTACAGGACAATTTATGGAGAGTTCAAATGTATCAGTTGCATAATTTGTCTTATGAATATACTTTTCAAAAAGGAAAACAAATTGGACAAAAGATTGTAAATCCTTGAAAATGAGATATACGCTTGGAGACAGCTTGTAGAAAAAAGGACAAGAAAAGCATAGCAGGACTTGCTCTTCCCTAACTAAAATGCCATAGCATTATCTGTAGTGTGTTCATGTTTTATCACTTTAGTAATTCTTCTTCCTTTCTTTGAATTAACAAGAAATCACTAAGGAAAAAGGTTCTCTAGTCATAATGTGTTTAGGAAAGTCAAGATGTTAAACATTCACATTAAAGGACTGGGAACCAAATTTACAAGAGAAAGAACTCTACCCTTAAACCTGAAGCCTCAAATTTCTCAGCATAACATGCCTCCATTTGCTAAGACTGAGACGTTTTTGCTGGCGTGGTTGTTCCCGTATTGTTTTATTCATCTTATAACTCTTTCTTTGTATTGGTTTGTCTGATGATTTTCATATCATATACTGTTATTTTAGCTGGAATTTGTAATTTTTTTTCAATTGTTGGCTCTGTAATTATTGTAATTGCATCTTATTATATAATTTGTGTAAGTATATGCAATCATGGAATTAGAATACACAGGTGGTGATATGCAATGTCATAATTGCAGTGGTTAAAGATGGATAATTTTTTTAGTCTTTGGGGGGAAAAAAAACCTAAGTAAATATAGTAATTTCAGGGGAAAGTATTTTAGCTGTCTGAATTGATTGCCCAGAGAAGTCAACCAAACATTTTTATTTAGTTGTAGATATGAGATTTTGGTTTTGCCTGTACTTATAACAAACAGATTTGGACATCTGAGTTTTAAATAACAAATTTGGTACCTGGTGGAACACTTATAAAGAAAGTTCCAACATGAACTTTAAAACATAAAACACTGAGGGTCAGATGTTTCTAAAGATACCTTTCCTTGTAGGTTGTTATCAATGTGAATTTGAAGATGCATTTATTAACACCGTGAACTGGATGTGTATTATCACCACTGACATCTATATCTATAAAATTAAAGTTTATGTGGATGTAGATAAAAATGCAGGTAGTGGTGATTTATATGCCGTTCAGAATCCCTGTGACTAGAAAATTTGTTCCTCTAATTACTCATTAGGTAAAGAGTATATTTAAATAAGTAGTCAAGGCCAAAAAAAAAAGCATAATTCAAATTCAGCACCCACTGGATTCCTGGATGATGAAAACCAGGCTTTAATAAAAGTACCCCCATTAGCTCTAGGATTCCCGGTGCACTGAGAGACCACAGTCTATTGAGCTACATTCATCTTTAATTAAAGAGCTGCACTTGCTATTAGAAAATGAGAGATGAGCAAGTAAGCACATCTACTCACTCAGGGAAGACTTGCAGTGGGTATAGATCTTTGTTAAGGTTTTAACATGTTTCTAAAAATTCCTTGGTGGTAATAATAATCATTTGTGTATTTGAGAATTTAGAAAGTGAAGAGAAAACATGTTTTCTACCAAAATAAAACAAGATTGATCTAGTTATATGCATTAAAAAAAATTTCTCTGAAGCATTCACATAGAATATATCTCCCATGGATTGGCTGCATTCATGGTTTTAGGAGGAAAGTATCTTTTGCCTTTGGACCAAGAAGAGAATCCATATTTTGGTTGAAAACAAAACTTTCTATATCTGTGTTCTAGTGTTTCAGAGATGCAGGTTGCAGGTGGGAGACTGGGACAGATGACACATGAAGGAGAGAAGTGAGTCAGCCACTTTGCACAGCTGCTCTGCATTGTCTCTCCCAACCCATCCCTTGTTCAGCATCTTAAGAAAAGTCATGCATTGCCAGAGAGGCTCTCCATCTTGTTTTCTCTTTAGTTCCTTTCAAAAGAAAAAACCTAACTCTTTATGCCCTATTCAGATGTCATAGGTTGATCTTACAGACCACAACTAAAACTTCATTATCCAGAAATTTTCTCTTCCAATTTGATCTTGGTCTAAATTGTATTTTTCAGTGAATGGAAAAAGTAAAGTTTCTTTAAACATCAAGATTTTGGTATTCATTAGAAAATGAATGAAATTATTAAAGGATGGAATTTTGAAGCGCTCTTCAGTGCTCAATAAGGACAAACCACAAGGCGTGAATAAACTTTACCATATTTCTCTTTCAGTGCTCCAGTTAAAATCTAGCTGGTATGTCATTGGCATTGCAAAAAAATAGGATAATGTTTGTCAATACAAAATTTGAGGGCTTTTCTCACCTTTTAGGTATTCTTGCTATTAGGATATACCTTAAAGTTACCTTGGCTTTGGCTTCATAGCCCAAACAATGAATTTTCCCTTATGTTTGGTTAAATGAACATGTTAGTACAGTTTCCCTGTAAATTAAGCTTCGTGTGTCAAATGCCACCAAAAAATTTAGTATAGATATTAACAAAGTAACTTGACAAATAATTATAATGAACAAACTAAAAAAAGAAAACATTCTAAGTAGAATTGCTGCTCTTCTTGAGAATTAATTCCTCCTAGATTAATTGTGGAGTCTCCGCAGGAGCCCCCTCAGGATGAGTAGAAAGTCAGGTGGGCAAGGCTCTGAGCCCTACTTCCTTCAACTATACAAGTTTTGATTTGGAAAATGGAGTTTTGAATTCATTATTTGACCTTGCTTAGAACCAAGATCTTAGGCATGTGCTTTACTATTGCTCTTTGCACATGTATACATAAAAACAAAGAGGTTTTTATGTCTTCAATTTATAATGAATGTTAATGATACAAATAATCAACACAAAATAAAGCTGAAAAGACTAAAAGAGCATTGTGATAGACAAAAACTGACTTGCTTCTCACATTGAACATTGCTAAAAATCAAGCTAGGGAAAATTAGGCTAAATATTGACATCAGGGTCAAAAATGTCCTGCATTTGTTTATGAGTTATTATTGAGCTAGGATCACTAACAAATATATGCAGTGTGATTCAATCATTTGGAAAAATTAAACTGACAACCTACACACACCACACACACACACACATTCCTATTGCCTCCGCTTAATGGAGTTATAAATAATTTGAATCTTTGGTTTCTTATTTTTAAATAGATAACTTTTTATCCAAATAACATATTAAAAGTAATTTTTTTTCATTTTCAGCCTTTTCTAATAGATAAGAGAGGGTACATACAACCACCAATCAGTGAACTACTCACAGTCAACTGGTTCCTGAGGACAGTGCCTCATTTTAGTTGAGACCCTTAAATCAATAACACTTGATGCTTACACTTATAAGCTCTATAAGTAATTTTTTAAAAAGAAATTTAATGAGTTGCATAGAAATTACCTTCTTTCTAAAAGATAGAGACATAGGCAAGAGTCAAATTGACTGATGTGCCTGAAATCTTTCCTGGCTTCTAACACAGTTTGAAAGTGAAGAAAAGAAGAAAGCTCAGTAAAACTTTTCTAAATATGGGGGTCAGTTTTCCATAGCATCAATGTTGGAGGGGCAAGTCAGAAGAATGAGGTCCCACAACAAGCACTAGACACTCCTCTTTCCACAGCTTTAGTGTTTGTGAAATTTTGATACTTTGGACCCCACTGAACACTCTCTTTAGCTGGGGAGCAGCCCAAACACTCTGTTAAGTGGACTGCATCTATTATACACATATACACACACACAGATTTAAAATGAGGTTTACTGACGTGAAGCGACCTCTACAACTGAAGAATCTTAAAGATTCTGTTATGCCCGCTTCTTCTTTTCTTCTCTGTTTCTTTCTATTCATAAGTTAGGATTCCCACAATGTCATTAGGATATTGTAAAGTAGCATTAATATCCTACCTTTTCACTTCCTCAGGTAAGCACCTCTATTCTTTCTACCAATGCCTTGGTTCTCAGACCGTTGTCTTTCTCTTCAATCGTGTGTGTGTGTGTGTGTGTGTGTGTGTGTGTGTGTGTAGGTTGGCAGTTTAATTTTTTCTTTCTGAGCTGGTTTGTTTGCCTCTGGGTTTACCCCTCCAAATTTATCTTCCATGCACCTGACTGGGTGATCCTTCTGAAGAACAAATGTGGCCATGGCACTCCCAATTTAAGCAGCTTCCAAGCTGCCTGGGTGCCCTGGGGATGGAGCGAAAGCTCCTGCAGGGGGTAGACAGGCCCTCCCATCCACCCTGCTCGCGTCTTGGCTCCTGCACTCTCAGCCAGTCATGTATTTTCTAGCACTAAACAGTGTAGTTTTTCACATGCACCAATTATTCACACTATTTAATCCCACTCCTAGATTACCACCCTGCCCAATCTCACAAATCTCTGCCTTCTTCCCTTAGTGAGTTTCTATTCATTTTTCAAGGCATGGCTCAGCCATCTTCTTATCTGAAAAGTTTTCTCTAACAACCTCTCCCTCTTCAGTAAAAGGTGACTTTCCTTTTTTTTCCAGAAGAAATATACCAGTGGTCACACTGGGTATAGATGAACCAACTGTCTCATCTGCTAGGCTGTGAGGTCTTTGATGTTAGAACCTGTATTAATTCATCTTAACGTCCCCAGGGCTTGATGGTGCTGAGTAAACGTGGGGTGCTCCAAACTAAATTCCGAAAGATGAAGCCAAGGGCTCTTAGTTCCTTAAAAAAATAAACTTTTGACCTTTCTTCACTATAATCTTGACAAACTCAGAATACGTTTACCCTAAAATATCTTTGAAATTGAAGCTAGAGTGAGAATGAGAACTGTAGTGTTAAAGAATGAATTTTTTAGCATTGTTCAAGAAATAATAGAAAAGAGCTATAACCAGTTTCACTGAGGAGTGCTAATAAAAATCAGAGAAAACACCATAAATATAGCATTAAATAAGGTGGAAAGCTATGCTGAAGCTTGAAGATGGAAATATTTGTGGAAAAATAAGGCAGTGAGAAATAACGTCCTGTATCATGTTTTGACATGCTGTATTCATCTTTCTGGTGATGACTGTTTTTCACATGTAAATTAGGGGAAAAAAAAGGAAAAGTGCATGCATGTCATATCTAGGAAAGGAGAGTCAAGTATCTTAGAATAGTTTCTCTAGTCAGCTCTATATATCTGGCCTTTTGAAGTACGGGTGAATTTTTTAGTCTTGCCTTCTACAAAGAAATAACAAAACTTAGAAATTTTAAAATCTCAACTGCTATAAATTCAGTGACTTTCCATGAATCAATCTTATTTATTCTTTGACATCTTAGAGGAAAACAGCCATATGACTGATAATCTTTGGTGAATTTGAGACTCATGTGACATAGAAACTGTGAGAAATTGAAACTAAAAGTACTGATATTTAGACTCTTTTAAAAACCTACCAGATCAGATATAATGACTATAATAGAATAGTGTACTTGTCTCCTTTACCAAAAACTCCAAACTAACACCATTAGTATACCCAATCTGGAACTTTAAATTGTGGTTTACTCTGAGTGCTTCATAGACCCTCTACCCACGGCTCCCTTCTGATAAGTTCCTTATGTATAGTTACCAAACTTTGTACCCATACTACCTTGCTATGCTGGTCACAGATGATTGGATCAGGGAACAGTGGTCTGCCCAGAGTCAGCCTATGGGCTAATCTTACAAAACAGACGTGGCCAGTCAGTCAATTTGTACTGGAGAGTGATTGGTCAACCAATCCAATACTCTCTTGAAGAGTGTGAATACAGAAACACAGATAATAGAGTGATACCAAAGCCCACAGACACAGAGATAATAGGCAGACAGTAAGCAGAAGCCACAACAAAACAGAAGACGTAAGGTCAAAAGAAGAATACAAAGTCAGACTTCGGTAAAGGCAGTAGAAACTATCATTTAGTGAGAGGTTAGTGTCAGGAGAAGTGGAAACCAACAAGCATAATCAGAAGTAAACAGAGACATGGTTAGGATGAAGTAACTAGAATGAGGGAGGGTAGCCAGAATGAGTGGGAAATAAAGTGCTAGAGGCAGAGAATGTAGACTACCTGCTAGAGAAGTTTGATGGTGAAGAGAAGCAAAATTTAGTGGGAATTGTGCTTGAGGGACTTTATTTAGGATGGAATAGAGATGGGAACAAACTTATGGGCTAAGAAGCTTGGAGCTGAAAGAGAAACCACAGTTACTGAATGTGGCATGACCCCAGAGAATAAAACTGAGACAAAACTGGGGAGAGGGTGCTTAGCCTTTGAAAGGAGGGAGGAGCCTTCTCCTGACACAAAAGGAATGAAGAAAAGATGGGGTGGGGACACCAAGAACTAGAAAGAAAATGAGAGCGACAAAGAGCTCTTCTTTTCCTCTCTTGGAGACATGCTCTTGGGCATAAAGAAGAGTGAGAAACCAAAAAAGGAAAACAATGAAACAAAAAGAAAATCAACAAAACAAAAAGCTAGTTTTTCAAAAAATCAATAAAATTGATAAACCTCTAGCAAGACTGAAAGAGATATAAAGAGAGAAGACACAAATCACCAATATCAGAAATAAAACAAGGATATCACTGCAAATCTGCATCCATTAAAATGACAGTAATGGAATAGTATGAGCAAATGTACATTGATAGATTTGACAACTTAGAAGAAATAGACCAACCCCTTGAAAATTACAAACTACCACACCTCAACCTGAATAGTCCTAAAGCCATTAATGAAATTAAATTTGTAATTTAAAAGTTCCAGAAAAGGAAATCTCCAAGTGTGTAAAACGAATTCACCACTTGAAAATCAATTGAAAGGCTAAAGGAGAAAAACATAGAATCATATCAATTGATACAGAAAAGCATTTGACAAAATCTTACATCCATTCATGATCAATACTCAGCAAGCTAAGAATAGAGGGGAACTTACTCAACTTATTAAGAATATCTACAAAAAATATACGGCTAACATCATACTTAGCAGCAAAAGATAATGCTGTCCCTCTAGGATGGGAACAGGAAGGAAAGGATGTGTGGTACCACTTTTGGTAAGCATAGTAATGGAAGTTCCAGCCACCAAAATAAGGTAAGAAAAAGAAATTTTAAAAGCATATGTATTGGAAAAGAAGAAATATAACTATCTCTTTTTGCAGATGACATGATTATCTACATAGGAAGTTCCAAAGAATCTCAAAAAAAAGAAAAGAAAGGAAACTATTAGAACTAATGAGTTCAACATTGTCACAGGATAAATGATCAACATGCAGAAATCCATTGGATTTCTATATACTCACAATGTATATGTGGAAATTGAAATTAAAAACTTGAAATGATTTACAGTCACTCTAAAGTAAAGTAATACTTAGTATAGACTTAACAAAAACATGTACAGAATCCATATGTTGACAACCACAAAATACTGTTGAAAGATATCAAAGAAGGCAAATAAATGGAAAGACATTGTGTTCATGGATTAGAAGATTCAACATACTTGAGACTTTGCAATTCCTGCCGAACCCAAGCCACAGACAAACTTATTCTAAAATTTATATGGAAAGACACAGGCCTCATAATAGCTCAGACAATCTTTAAAAAAAGGAATACAGTGACAATAATCACTCTACCATATAACAAAGCCTACTGTATAGCTATAGTAATCAAGATAGTGTGGTATTGCTGGAGGGACGGGCACATAGATCACTAGAACAAAACAGAGAACCCAGCAACAGACCCATACAAATATGCCCCACTGATTTTCAACAAAGGTGCAAAAGCTATTCAATGAAGAAAGGGTAGCTTTTTCAACAAACAGTGCTGGAGCAATTGGACATCCATAGGCAAAAAAAGTGAACCCTGACTTAGACCTTATACCTTATAAACCAATAACTCAAAATGCATAATGGATTTAAAGTAAAATATAAAAATATTAAACTCCCAGAAAAGAACATTAGGAGAAAATCTTCAGGATCTAAGGCTAGGCAGGGTTCTTAGTCTTGACACCAAAAGCATGATCCATAAAAGGAAAAATTGGTAAATTGTACCTCATCAAGATATAAAACTTTTGCTCAACAAAGACCCTGTTAAGAGAAAGAAAAAATAAGGTACAATTTAGGAGAAAATATTTGCAAACCACAAATCCAACAAAGGATTAGTATATAGAATATATAAAGAACTAGCAAAATTCAGCAGTAAAAAAAACAAAACTATCCAGTTAGGAAATGGACAAAGATATGAACAAACATTTCACTGAAGAAGATATATATGGCAAATAAGCACATGAAAAGATGTTCAACATTATTAGTCATCAGTTAAATGCAAATGAAAACCACAGTGAGATATCACTGCCTACCTACCAGAATAGCTCAATAAAAATTAGTGACAGCATCTAATGCTTTGCCAGTAACTGAATCACTCACACATTGCTGGTAGGGATGTAAAAGGATACAGCCACTTTGCTGTGCTTGACACAGCAAGCAGTTTAGTAGTTTCTCATAAAACTGGTTATATCATCTAACAATAACAGTCTGGTAATTTATCCCAGAGAAATGAAAACTTATGTTCACACAAAAACCTGTACAAAAATGTTCATAGCAGCTTTATTCATAGTAGCCAAAAATTGGAAACAACCAAATGTCCTTCAATGGGTGAATGGATAAACAAATGAGCAAATTGTGGCATATCCATGCCATGGAATACTACTCAGTAATAAAGGGAATAAATGAGTGATACAGTAGCCTGTATGAATCTGCAGGGAATTATGCTGAGTGAGAAAAGTTGATCTTAAAAAGTAACCTACTGGATGGTTCCATTTATATAATATTCTTGAAATGACAAAATTAAAGAAATAGAGAACAGATTAGTGGCTTCCAGGAGGTTAGGGGGAAGTATGGGGGTGGGTAGGAAGGGAGATCAATGTGGCTCTAAAAGAGCAGCATGAGGGATCCTCATGGTGATGAAAATGTTTTAAACACTGACAGCCTCACCAATACCCTGGCTGTGATACTGCACTTTAGTTTTGCAAGATGTTACAATTTGGAAGATACTGCACAAAAGGCATACAAGATCTCTCTCTATTATTTCATGTAACTACATATGAATCTACTGATATTTCAAAACAGAAAGTTTATTTTAAAAAATTAAACAAAGGACTTCCCTGGTGGCGCAGTGGTTAAGAATCCGCCTGCCAATGCAGGGGACATGGGTTTGAGCCCTGGTCCGGGAAGATCCCACATGCTGCGGAGCAACTAAGCCCGTGCACCACAACTACTGAGCCTGTGCTCTAGAGCCCGACAGCCACAACTACTGAGCCTGCATGCCACGACTCCTGAAGCCTGTGTGCTCTAAGGGCCTGCGTGCTGCAACTACTGAGCCCGTGTGCAATTACTGAAGCCCATGCAGCTAGAGCCTGTGCTCCGCAACAAGAGAGGCCATCGCAATGAGAAGCCCATGCACCGCAATGAAGAGTAGCCCCCACTCACTGCAACTAGAGAATAGCCCACGTGCAGCAACAAAGTCCCAATGCAGCCAATAAATAAATAAATAAATGATATTGCCAAATGAAAAAAGAAAGAGCGAGTGCAGGATAGGAGCAGAAATTGGAGACTTGCAGCATAGGACAGCTCACGTAGAAGGCACTTGGTTGTCAACTAGAGATGAATAAAAGGCTTACCGAGTTCCATCATTAGCCCCGCTGAGGTTAGATTTCATGGATATGAAGCAGAACAATTGACATAATTAAGTGTATTTGGAAAAGCATGATCCCAAGTTATGGCCGCCCCCTGCCACATCTAGGAAATACCATCCAGACATTCACAGAAACTATAATGTATCAGCTCAACACTTCAAAAGTTAATGTGCCATTCCAATGAAAAGAAACTGCATGCTGTACTCCTGGGCTTTTGCAAATGCATCAAATGAAAGTCCTATTGAAAACATGGTCAGATAAACACAGCATGATGGTACTAAAATGAGCATTACAGCCGGGTAGGGGAAAATCAACACTGCTGTGACACCAAAGAGTGGGAGAGACAGATTTCTGCTGGGTTGTCATAATTTGTGTGTGTGTATGTGGGCACGTGTGTGCATGCAAAAGCACAAGTATATTAGTGTAGATTAGTATTGTATGTAAGTATAAGTGTGGATGAGTTGAAGCCTGAATTAAAGACTTTTTCTTCCAGATAAAAGAAATATTTGTATCTCCAAAGTCCGCGAACCTGTGTCTGTTCAGTGGCATTGCTTTTGCACACCACTATGCCCTTCCACTCCAGTGCCAACTGTGAAAGGTGAAATGCAGAACATTGAAGGGGTGCTCCACTACCTAAGTATCTAGAGATAATGCTTCCCTTTGGGAAGGTTCATTCAAATCACACTTCATGATGGCAGGTCCATCTCATGCATCTTGATATACCAACCACAGTTATTTTGACATAGGAACACACAAATGTTTGTTGCATGGTTGAATGTATCCACATGTATTTTTGAGATCTAACTTTGTGTCTACCAGTTTATTGGACTTTCTGGAGGATACCAGAGTACTTAATATACTTTGCTTCTCATGAAATATTTATAACCAGAATTTTCACATGTCTTCTTTTCTCTGCAGTGTCAGCTTTACTGGTGGGCTAGTTCAAACATGTTTCTTTAGCTTCCTCACATACTGTCACCTACATACCAAAAGTTCTTCTCTACTCTTCCCCTGAACTGGAGCCATCAGCAGTCCTACTAGCTTAAATATCTAGGGTTTTAGACCAAGGACATTTTCAACCAAGGGGACCAAGAGGTTCCAAGAGACCTTGAAGGATTAAGAACTATGCAGTCTTTTGGGTCCAAACATTCCTGACCAGTACAGACCCATAAGGAGTAATTAGATTTTTTTCACTTTTTTAAAATTAAAAAGAGTAAATAATTCTGGCTGGCCTGGTTTCCTTAAAGATTCCAGCAATCTATTTGAATTTGCCAACTCAAAGCCAAAGACACATTTATCTTTGCTACCAGAGTAACTCATACTTGAAGATCATAGAGGTGAACAGACCAGTGCAGAGTCCATTTTTCTGCCTTCAGTCAATAGTGTAGTCAAATTAATTCATAATAAGAACAGTCTGTCCTTTCTTTGAAATTTCAAATGACAGAGCCTCTCATGGAAATACATTCAGGAGTTTTAAAGCCTCCGTCATTAGGGAGTCATCCAAGCCAAATATTTGATACCGAAAGAAGAAAAACAATAAAGTGTTTGTGTCCTACATGATACACTCCATCATCAGTTATATGTTTTGAAAACAAATATAGAAAGAGAAACCTAGATTCTAATTTTTTACAGAAGTTACATTAATAAATGTAAGCATTCCTTCCATTCTTTGAAACTGGAGGAGATACAAATTGCCATTTCAAAAACTGCAAGTTTTGCTTTAGAGAGATGACATTTAAAAAGATAACTACTGACAAACTGTCTAGAAGAGATAGCTGGGACCTAGACTGACACAGTTTAATCCATAAGCCAGCGGCACTGAAACCAAGATGTCAACCCACAAGCAGCTTTTCCAGGCTCCCTGGTTACTGAAATCCGCTGTGTCAGCAGAACTCTTCAGCGCCACGCCCCTCAACTCCAGCTGACAAATTTGTGGGAAAACTGAGCAAAAGTGTCTGCCTGATCGGAACAAATAAATAGGCATCAGCAAGCGATTCCAGGGCTTTTTTCTTTCTTTCTTGTTATTTATTTTATTGATTTTCTTGTGAAAATGAAGCAAAGTAATAGTAGAAAACTTAGAAATTATTTAAAGGTCTAAAAGGAAAAAAATCAAGTTATAATCCTGCTATCAAGTGATATTCGTTTTTATCTTTGCATATATTTTTCTAAAGTTAAAATAGCATGCTTATTTAGAAAATTCAAGCATTATAGAAAAAAGTGTAAGTATCCCATCATCCAGAGGCAACCATTGTTAATATATCATCCAGTCATCTCTTTATTTGTACCCACACACACAATTATCACTGTAATTTATGTAAGGGGTCATTCTCCACATCATGCCCTGCATCTGGCTTTTTAAAATTCAATCAAATTTCAGGGAGATCTTTTCATATCAGGAAATATAGAAAAACATTCTTTTTAATGCATGCAGATAATTCTTTTAAATGAATGGATGATTGTTTTAGAAATTATGCAGCCAGCCCTTACTTATGAGTATGTAGGTTGTTTCTAGTTTTCTATTCTCTAAAATAATGCTTCAGTAAAGCTCTTTGTACATGTATTCTTGTACTTAATAGCTCTTTGAGATAAATTTCTAGAGAAGGAATTACTGGATCAATTTTGATATGTTTTTCAGGACTACCATAAAAAAGACTGTGAGGATGTATGCTTTCACTAGTTACTGTGTAAGAAAGGTGGATTCTTCATACTGTCATCAGTATTACCAATATTTTCCCAATTTACTAGGAGAAAGTGAAACATTTACACCATTCGTTAAGTAAAAATGATAGGTCACTTTTACTAATAATTTTTCATGAATAATGCAGTCAAACATTTTCCATATATTTATAGACAGTTTAATTTCTTTTGTGAACTATCCATTTTCAAACTGGGATTTTGTCTTTTTAAAATTGCTTTGTAAAAATTTATTTTATGTTATAAATAAATACTTCATGTCTATAGCATATTGCAAATATTTTCCCAATTTGTCATTTGCCTTTTGATTTGTTTATGATATATTAAAATTATGTATAAATGTTAATACTTTCAAATAACAACTAATACATAATTTTATGTCTGGCTTTTGTCTTTTTAACATTATATTGTTTTTACCTTCCCTTATTATTATTATTATTATTTTATTTTATTTTATTTTTACTCTTATTTTATTTTTATGGTACACGGGCCTCTCACTGTTGTGGCCTCTCCCGTTGCGGAGCACAGGCTCCGGACGCGCAGGCTCAGTGGCCATGGCTCACGGGCCTAGCCGCTCCGCGGCATGTGGGATCTTTCCGGACCGGGGCACGGACCCATGTCCCCTGAATCGGCAGGCGGACTCTCAACCACTGCGCCACCAGAGAAGCCCCTCCTTCCCTTATTATTAAAATTTCTAGTAAAATATTTTAATGAATGTTTAAAATACACTTTAGGAATGTACCATTGTTTGTCTGTTTCCTTACTGTCAGCTGTATTTATACTGTTCCAGTTTCTCACCACTATAAATAATGCTGTATTCGAGGGTAGTGAATGATAAGCAGATGGAAAACATAAGGTAGCTGTGATCTTCAAAACTTTAGAAACAGGAGAGACTGAAAGTGAAATGAGACTATTTTTCCTTTTTCACTATTGGGAAAGATGTCAGGGATTTATTTAGCAAAAGTCCAATCGTGATACATTCAAAAAAGATGGGATGCATGTTAAGAAAAAATAACCCTGGTGGAAAAATAAATATACAGAGGACAATAGTACATTAAACTTGTGTGATTTAATAGACATGATTTTAATTGAGCCTTCAAGTTTTTTCTTTGCACTTGTCCCATTTGTTTTAATGGGACATAAATTTGTTTTCCTTGACTGTAGAATCCCTCAGGATCTCCATCGCATTTTGTTACTCTTGGCAACAATAAAATGTATCCATTCTCTTTAGGCTGGTCTAATAGGTGGCATTATTGCATTTTTCAAGCACTTAAATTTGATTGATGAGCTTATCCATAAAGGTTGTACATAAATCTGTTAAAGTCATTTATTTGTGATTCCAGTATAATTGTGTATGCCAGTATTAATGCTGCTTTCCCGGAGCTTAACCATATGTTGTAGGGCTTAATTTGGGGTTCAGAGTAGAAAGTGGTGATCTTTTCAATGTGTGATTATTGGGGAAAAGGAAGCTTGATGGGGGTAATCTGGGAGGAAACACACAGTTGGGAGGAGTTCCAGGTAGACCTTATGTTACTTTGCTGTTATTCAGCAATTTATATTGTGGGACTTCTAGCACCAATGAAGGTGAAATACAGTCTCACATTTTACTACCAACTCTGTTGTTTCTCTCTTTTCTTTACTAAGACCAGGGAATAGAACATAAAGGTCGACAGCTTTTTCCTAATCTGAATTGTTTTGAATATTGTACTTGTATTTTCATCCTTCATTGGTTTTTAACATGATGTGATGTATTATAACTATATTCATTATAGTGTGCTGCACCAAAATTATGCTGTAGAAGCGGGACTTTTAATAAAAATGCTTGTGATTATTTGTGCTATATCAACTGTCACATCAAGTCCTTGGGGTTGGGTGTTTCAGTAGGGGTATTTTTTTCCAATTTCATAGCAATAAATGCAGCACATTGGTTCCATTGCCATACCTAGGTTTTAGAGTTGTTTTGAACCATTGAGGGTTTTGCTGGTAGTTTGTTTCCATGGAATTTCAACTAAATTAGATGGGTGAGTCTACCACAGCTAGGAAGGGTCAGGTGCATAATTGGATAGCTGTAAGTGAAAAGGTGACTTACTTTGGAAATGTGCTTGTCTACTCTTTTTGTTTGTTTGTTTGTTTTTCAGTTTTTTGTGCTTGTCTAGTCTTGAGTAGGTTCGGAATTGTTCATCTTTGCTCTTCAGGATGTAGCCTCTTGCCGTCCCTACTCCCTTGGCTATTGGGATTCTGTTTCCTGTCCATACCCGCACAGTAATGTTAAAGTGTCTGTCTCCCTGTGTGCATCCTACCAGAATTCAGGCCTATCATCTGTATATTCTCAGGGCTTGGTTCTTATTATGGGCTCTAGCACAAGGTGACATTTGATTAATTCAACTGAGTGAACTTAGTCTTGCCATCTTAATTTACTAAGGGATTAATACATGCAACTGATGATTAAAATGCAAATCCATCTTCCTTCAAACCTTCCTTTCTTCCTTTCAAAAATATTTGTTGAGTGCTTGCTTCAAACACTGTTCTTGACACAGAATATGGTGGTGAAAATGGTGGAAATAACCCCTGCCTCCAGGGAGTTAAAAATCTGATGAAAAAACTCAGTTGTCTTATTTGCCCAATTCACATGTTTTTAAGTTTCAGATTAGAGAAACAAATCAAGCATTCTCTCATATTAAAAAAAATTGGGGGCTTTGCCACTGGCAGCATGGTATAGTAGAGAAGTATAGTAAAGAGCTGTGTAATCCAGTACTGTCGTCACTTTGCCACGTGTGGCTGCTAATACTTGGGATATGCTAGTCTGAATTGAGGTGTGCTGTAATTGTAAAATATGCCCCAGATTTTCAAGATCTAGTATGGAAAAAAGAATGTAAAATATCTTATTAATAATTCATATATTGATTATCATGTGTTGAAATAATAGTTTTTATATTTTAAGTTTAATAAAATGTTATTAAAATTAATTTCACCTAGGGACTTCCCTAGCAGTCCAGTGGTTAAGACTCTACACTTCCACTGCAGGGGGCACTGGTTCGATCCCTGGTCGGGTAAGATCCTGCATACCACGTGGTGTGGCCAAGGGGAGAAAAGAATTAATTTCACCTAGTTTTTTTAAAAAAATTTTGTGACTACTATTTAATTTAAAATTACAGATGTCGGGTTTCCTTGGTGGCACAGTGGTTGAGAGTCTGCCTGCTGATGCAGGGGACACGGGTTCGTGCCCCAGTCTGGGAAGATCTCACATGCCACGGAGCGGCTGGGCCCGTGAGCCATGGCCGCTGAGCCTGCGCTTCTGGAGCCTGTGCTCCACAACGGGAGAGGCCACAGCAGTAAGAGGCCCGCGTACCGCAAAAAAAAAAAATTATAGATGTCATTTGCATTTGTGGCTTGCATCGTATTGCTATTGAATACTGTGAGTATAGAGAGTAGTACAGCGTAGACTAGAGGCAGAAAGCATCACTTCAGATCCTGATCTTGCCCCCTACTGGCTTTGTGGCCTTCAGCAACTTACTTGACCTTTCTTTTGCCTTACTGTATCTTCTTGTAAAATCAAGATAGCAGTAGTACCTAACTCATACTATTATTATGAGGAAAAATGCATAAATCTTTTAGAACAGTGTCTGGCAAACAGATTACACTTTTTAAGTGCTTGTTAAATAAGTAAATAAATGCAGTGGTCACTAGCACTTTCACGCTAGTGGGTAGAATTATCAAAGGGATAATGTCATTTTTAAGTAGCAGTGTTGTGACTAACCTATATTTTTCTAAGGGCAGTAGTAGCAATTATAGACTAACATAGTGAACATTTTTGATGGTTTACTAGTCCAATTCACTTCTCCCTGCCCTCCTCTTTCCTCAGAGCAGATGGAGGGAAGAGAGTAAAGCTCAAATGAATTAATTACCTTTCTCTCTAGCAGGCTATTTGGGAGAAGCATGCTGAAATAAATGGCAGATTTACAAAGTTTTCTCTTACATTATTGCAGTTCTCTATTACTTTGTGTTGTTTCTTAGAAAGAAATCTAAAATATGAAAGTCCAAGTTTCTAAGTTTGAGAATGGATTCTTGACAAAGCAGATCCATTAAAGAACACCGTTGGCAATCTCTATGTACTTTTAACTAATTAGAGAGAAGACACTTTGAGGTCATTCAAATATTAAGATATTTATGATACCTGTATTTAAAGAAAATAAATATTTTTTAATAAATCACATATATTTTGATAGTTGAATCCTAGTCTATTCTATAGATAGTAGAAATTTCTTTTTGAATCCCTTATTTGTGAATATTTAAGTTGTTTCATTTTTTGCTATCACAACCAGAACAGCAAATATCTTCATATTGCATCTTAAAGCATTTGTGTAATTATTTCCACTGAACAAAATCCTAGAAGTTGAACTACTTGTTCAAAACAATGTGCATTTAAAATTTTGATATATGTTGCCAAATTGCCTTTCAAAAATGCTGCAAGTTATTATCTTGAAAACAGAGCTATTATAAATATTTTTTGCCTAGGCTTTTGCCTATGCTAGGTGACAAGTGTTAAGTCATTAAGAGTTTTAAAAAAATTTACTTTATTGAAGTAGAGTTGATTTACAATATGGTGTTAATTTCTGTTATACAGCAAAGTGATCCAGTTATATATATATATATATATATATATATATATTATATATATATATATATATACACACATTCTTTTTCATATTCTCTTCCATTATGGTTTATCACAGGATATTGAGTATAGTTTTCTGTGCTATACAGTAGGACCTTGTTGTTTATCCAGTTTATATGTAGTAGTTTGCTTCTGCTAATTGCAAACTCTCGGTCCATCCCTCCCCCACCCCCCATAAAAAATATATATGGATTGTGGCAAAGAGACTCTTTTTTTTTTTGCATTTTACTTATTGATTTTATAGTGCGATTAACTATTTGTTTTTGAACCTGGCAAAGAGACTCTTAAGGTGACAACACCAGATTGAGATTAGAAGTTGATCCTACCCCAGTCAAGCCTCTGCTGAGACCACAATCCCAAAACCTTGATTTCAGCCTTGTGAGACCCTAAGCCGAAGACCCAGCAAAGTCATGCCCAGACTCCTGACCCATAGAAACTGAGACAATAAATATGTGTTATTTTAAGCCTCTAATTTGTAGTAATACTGTTATTCAGCAATAGCTAACTAATACACTGATACTTTGACTTATCCAAATTTTCACCTCGAAGCATATTTTGTGGGTAAAGCAAGATATATATGCACTGAAATTATTGGAACTCATTGTTCCTTTTCTCCGTTTTAGTTGTTTCTGCCATCTTAGCAAGCCTGGCTGAGGAATTTAGGTGTATGATATTTAATAATAAAATCAGTTATCATGTTTATAGTATTGTATAGCCTTTGAAGGTTTACCTGCAATAGATTTTCAGTTGGTAGATGATGACTCAGTTTCTCACATTTGTTTTGACCCAATTCTGTGGTTCAGAATGTATCATACACATATATCTAGGGTTCCAAGGAGAGCTATGGACCAGAGAGATTTTTTTTAAATCATTAGCATATTCCAGATGGTAATTGGAGCTACTGAAATGGATTAAATCACTTGATTATCCGTAGAAGGTAAAGAAAACTAAGTACAAGGCCCAGGAAAGAAACAGCATTTAAGGGACATAAAGAAAAAGAATCAGCAACAGGGAAACCAAGTCAAGAAGATCAGCAGAGATTTAGGACAAAATGATGTCAGGGATGCCAAGAGTTTCAAGATAAAGAGAGTTCCAAAAAAAAGAAAAGTAACATGAAACCCAAGTTAACTGGATTTAGGAATTAGAAAGTGATTCTTTTACCTTAGTGAGATGGGATGGAAGTTGGATTTTAATAAGTCACTAAGTAACTTAGGAATGCGAAAGTCAAGGTAAATATTCACTTAGGTGATAGCTAAAGGGGAATAATGAGTCAAGAAAAGTGTTTTTCTTTAATGATGGAAAAGACATTTATGTTTGTTGTCCATGAAGAGTTACTAGAAGAGAGGTTGTTGGTATGGGAAAGGGAGAGGATTATTGTTAAACCGAGGTCCAGAATTTTGTGACAGGGCATGATGGGAGTGGACAGCATGAAGAAATAGCCATAGGTGGGGGAGAACACCTTTCTCCCAGACTAGAGGAAAAGAAATTAGCCTACATGTGGAAGTAAATACATTCTAGGTGTCGGCGTGAGAAGTCAGGGGATTTACATGAATTTAGTCTTCCCATGTGCTGAGTAAGTGGGGTTCTGTTGAACAGGGAAGGTGGGAAAATGGGTACAATTGCTGATGGAAATTAGAGAGAAAGTTAACTGAACACAAATGAGGGTCTGGCTGAGTACAGCTCAGCTTCGAAGAGGTGAGAATCTCACCAAAGCTGAATCAGTACCATTCTGAAATCTCACTTGGAGTGAGACAGGAAGGAGACAGGATTTTTGTTTGTCTCCATTAATGTGTGAAATACCTCTCAGCCCAGCTTTCAAGGCTGTTGCCAAGGCCATCCTTCTTGCACGCAGATGGACCGTCCTCACACATCTCGACAGACTACACTTTTGTCTTGCCTTTTAACTTGACAGAGTCACACGCGTACACACAATGTAGGCCTTCAGGTTGGGAGTAAGGAATTCCATTTGCGGGACATATTCCTTGCATGACGTGGCACATGCCTGCCATCCTCCCTAGAAAAGGCATTACTTCTTGCTTTCTCCTTCCCACTGGAACTGTTTGCAGTGCCCACCTCTTTCCTCTCCCGATTTAGGTAAACCGAGGTCAGAGTCATCCCTCATTTTTCTCTGAGACTGGTTCTTCTGGAAACTGTGCATGCATTACAACTCTTTAGAAGTAACTTGTCTTTTCTTCAGAAGAATCTAAGTCCATAAAACCAGAATTGTTTTCCATTTCATTTCTTAAATATATCTTAAAATTTTGCTCCTAGCAAATGGTGTGTAAAGAAAGCAACCTCCATATCTGCATCATCTATGTACAGCTGGTGCTCTGGCCATGGCTGCCGCCAAAGCCAACTTTCAGATCTTCTGAAATTATCATGGCGGTTTTTCTTTCATTTAATAGAATGATTAAGTACATGTTGTGTGTCTAGTGCTGTTCTAGGCTCCAAATAAGGACCCCAGCTTTCAGGGAGCTGGCATTCTTATGTGCGTGTAATGGGGGAGGGGAGGGAGGAAGAAGCGAAAATAAACAGTTAAACAAATACATATTAAAAAAAGATATGTCAGATTATAAGTGATAAATATGAGCAAAATAAAATAGGTATGATGGATAATGACTGGGAAAAGGCTGGCTTTAGACATCTAGAATACTATCCAGAATTCAGATTATTAGATTGCAATCAGACAGCTAAACAGTCTGCGATTACCTTGGCAAGAATACAACTGGCATAAGACCTGCTGTGTCCATATTTTTGGAAAGCTGAATCTAAATCAGGAGAAATAATTCTCTTCTGTGAACTCAGGAGTGGGATACACATCCCAGAAATCAGCTGAGGTTAGTACAGCCAGTCCATCCTGTCCTCAGCCAAGAAACATCCAAGAAACAAAAACCAGAAGAGAAGAAGCCAGGAAACCTTACAGATGAGGGAAATTATTTGTTGGAAACTCAGTCTCTTGTCAGTAAATAGTCCTCTTAGTGTACTGGCATTCAGGCTCTCTCCTTTTACCACTCCTTTGTCTTACCTTTTTAAGCAATTGATTATATAACACTAATAATAAACATATTACCACCCTCACTTGTCCTGATCTTCACAGGGATGGCCTCCAACTCCATATTCTGTTGCTTTTGTTTAGACTTTGGGTTCTGAACTTACTTTAACTACATGCAGATTCTGGAAAATGGAGGTTTCCGGGGTTACGTTTGAATGATATTTGAGTGACAGGCTCCCTTTGGCCACACAGAATTTCAAGAGTGGGATTTAAAAAAAAAAAATGTGGCTTTGGTTCAAACTCCAGCAGATTTTTTCACCTCAGAAATGGAATCTGGCTGTGGTGAGCCCCAGGGAATGTAAACAGAACCTTACCTGTAATTAACCCAGGGCTTCTCTTGTTCTCAATGCAAATGGAGTTATAATTGTATTTCCTTTAGTGGAATAGAAAGCCTGTGTTTCAGAGGGGAGCTGGCAGTTGAATAGAGGACAAACTGTCTAACTGTGACAGCTCCCTCCTATCTCCTTCTAGAAACCTGAATGATAATAAAACTGGAGTTGCCTTTGATGTAAGACATATGGTAATTACTATAATAATATTATCACCCGAGTTCTGCAGTGGTTTTGTCAGTGAGGTGCAATTTCACATATTGTCTGCGATAAAATCCCAGTTTTTTTGGTTATTGATAGCAATGCCTTTCTAAAATGGTATAGGTGTTTTGTGACAGCTGCGAAGTGCCTGCTTCATATCCAGGTAATTGGGTTGAGAATAAGGCCTGCGTGCTGAAACCTGAGGATGTAAGAAGTGGTGAAAGCGCAGGGAATACTGTGAATATTTTGGTAGTTATAAACAGGCTAAAAGGAAAGCCTTCGCTCGGCGGATCCTCTGAAGCAATCCTGAAGAAGAAAAAAAAAAGAAAGACAGACAGATGGCCCCTTTTTAGAAAGCCTCTGTGGGGTCTTGAGGCATGACTTTGAAATTTTGAGCTAATCAATTATATTATGAGTCTGTAGGTAATATTTTAAAGCTGTATAGAGTGTTCACAAATTAGACTACAATTATTTTCATTTCATTCTGCTCTTGGTTGTTTCCTGAGTCAGATTTCACTTTGCCTAATTTCTGATTTAATAGAAATGACTTCTGCATAAAAAGTATGTGGGCAGGTAACAAACACTTTTATTTATTTGTCACAGGAAAATTGGTTCCCCAGTATGTTATCCTGAGCTAGCTATATATACTCAATTTTACAACTGCTTCCAGGGAACCAAATATTGAAGACATGACAGCATGTTAAAATGGACTACTCTAAAGCTTTTTTTGGAAATATGTGGGAAGTGAGTAATAAATAACAATAGTATGTCTAAGCGATTCTGTTGCTGAAATTAATAAAATGAAACCAATATGAGGTCCAGATGGGGGAAAAATCAAATTATGGGTTTTTCCCTTTTTAATATCATCTCTCATGCAGAATTCATTTTTTTTAAATCCCACCAAAGACCCGTAAAACAGTGAGCTCTATTCAGGAGTTATTATTTAGGCACAAATCATCAGTAGTGGTGATATGACATTGCATACTCTTGTTAAATTGAATAAATATGTATATGTAAAGGTGTAGATTGGTAATTTAACTTTTCCATGAAGTGCTAAACAACCAGAAGTAATCTGAATAATTTAGGAAGAAAATTGGTGTTGTATAGATGGTTATTATGATTTAAATTCCTTGGTTAGTTCTTTTTTTTTGAAAAGGAAAAATTGTTCAGATGTTGAAAAATTGAATTGTAAAGTTAGCACAAAAACTAAAGGCCTTTGGCCCTCGCATTTAGAGTAAAACATTTGGGATTTGTAAAAAAGATTTATTGTAAAGATGGTAATTCAAATCATTTTGATGCAATATAATTCAAGAATTATTATTATTACTATTATTATTAAATTTCTGAGAAGTCCAGGCACTTTCTTGTCCCTGGGAGTACAGACATGAATAAAATTAAGTCCTACTCTCATTAGCTTACACTTACAATGTATGGATTTGGTGCCAGACCTTGTATAGAACATTTCAGGTACAATTGATGATAACCCTTGGAGGCATTATACCAATTTCTCAACAAAGTTGAGACTGAGCTGTCATTTGTTAATATGGTGAAGAACCAGGAATAGGTCCAGACTCCCCAAGCACTCTGAACTTTCCTCTAGTGTAATAGGAAGGTTATCTTCTGCAGAGGTAAAAACATTCTTAATTTAAAAAAAAAAAAAAGTCAATAAAAACACCTCTAGTTGGGTTGAAAATTTTGCACATATTTGTTTGTTCGTATACAATATCCTTTTGTATCTTGTTCTTTGACCGTCTTCCAGGGGTCTTACTATTTTTACATTCACTTGAAGCTCATTATATAATTAAGCTTTTATGCCTTTGCCGTATGTACTATAAATACTGTCCCAGTCTATCACTTTTTTTATTTTGTTGGTACCAGATTTTTAAAGTAAATATCTGATTGATTGTCTTTTATTTGAAGCAGCGGATCTATCTTTCAGATTGAAGTAAGAGCCAAACTTGCAGTTTATTTGGTTATTCATAGTCTAAAATAGAGTAGGGAAAACATACACACCAAAAACAGTGGCCCGTTTCTTCTTGTGAATGAACCTTTCCCCTTGGAGAAAAGTTCACCGGCAAGTTTCACTAAGGTTGTTCTTTCTTTGAGACATTATGTGCACGTGCTATCGGAGTCTGAAGGAGAAGGAAGCATTTCTTTGGAGTAGTTCCCATTGTGGGACCAACCCTTACTTTAGACAGTATTATTATAAGGTAATTAAATAGTATTTGTGAGGTTGCCCAAATGGAGTAAATCTGTGAGATTTATTTTCAGTTTTATAATGTCTTACCTTTTGAAATTGCATTAATCGTTGAGCTACTGATAATGAATCTTAGATACTAAAGATCTTTCTAAGGCCCATAGTAGAGGTTACATGGAGATGTAGTAGAAAGAACATTGGATTTTGTACCAGAAGATGTGGGCTTTCACCTACAGGTGAGGACATGGACCGAATGATTCCAAGGCTCTTTTAGGAGTGGGAGATTCTGGGACCATTGGAAAGTCTTCTTCTTTTTTAATAGGGGTTATTTTCCTTTTTAAAAATGACTCCTCTTTTTCCTTCCCCTTTCTAGATTTAGAGAAGTTTAAGAATGCAGCTGTACATGTTGAGTCTCAGATATCTGAGCTGGCTCTTAGCTATATGAGTTTGAAGTCCAAATGAAAAATTGAAACTGAAGATGCACATTTGGAAGCTGTTAGTAGGCAAATATTACTTAAATCCATAGAAACAGGTAACATAAACACAGGATATTAGAAGAATTCAGAATGGAACTCTGAAAAGATTCAATGTAACAGTTCTATAGAAGAGGAACTGGCAAAGGAGACAGGGAATCATGTCTGAGAATTGAAGATGCCATTTGGTTGTCCAGTGAGGTGCAGAACTGATTATGACATCATGGTCAGTGTCAAGAAAGTACACAGATAATAAAGTTTTCTAAAAACAGAACTGTAGTCTAAAATGATACAATAAGGGTATTGGAAGGGCCATGTAATATATCTTACTGATATAATTATTGTTTGAATTCCTATGTAATTTAGGATTTAGAAGAAAGAGGCCTCATAGCCAGTTTTAAAGGGGATGGGGGTCTTCGTGAGGAGGAAATAATTAATCTGGGCCTCAAAGTATGGTGGGAGGAGCCAAAGTGAAGACATTCCAGACAGAGGGGAAAAACTAAGCCAAAGCAGGAAAAGAGCACAAATAGGATATGTTCCAAAAGCAGCATAGAACTCGGTGGTTTCCAGCCAGTGCTTATGTAAACGAGCTTGAGGGATGAAAGTGGACAGATAAGTAGGGCGCTATTATGAAGAGATTTAAATGCCAGGTGAGAAGCTTATTCATAAACAGTCAGGTAATTGGAAGTTAGTGAGTGAATTTGAAGTAGAGAAATTTGCTCCAGCTAACCATTTCAAATTGAAATTTTAAAATCATAGAAGTAGACAAATAATTTCTGACTTATTTATTAAACATAATTAACTAATACTTGAACACTTTCAGGCTCAGAGAGCTTCCTTTGGGTAGAAGCAGAAGTATGACTAGAAGAAAAGGGATAAAACTAGAAAAGAAAGTATCCCCTTGTTGACAAAGTCATTCCCATACTCCATCATCAGTTCCCTAGCACCTCCAAGATACAGGAACTCCTCCAAATTCAGTCCAGTGCTTGTTCTCCCAGGAAGGAGAATAAACATCCTCTGACTTAATACCAGATAGGTCCTCCTTTCTCTTTATTGATAGAAGGATTTTAAGAGAGAATCCAAAATCAAAATGGTGCAGGGGAAACGGGCATGGAGTTTGCAGGTTCCTAAGGCACCACTGCCGTGTGTTCCAACCTTTTCTCAGCAAATATCTCACAACCACATCTAAGTGCCAGATGCTCAGAAAATCAGCCTCATTCACTGTTGACAGCCATCAAATCTAGTTGATTCTTAGGATATTGTCTGACTTTTTTCTTCTCCGATTTAACTGAACAATAACAATTCATAACTCATTCCCTTCGAAAAGGCCCATGAAGAGCTAAGCCTGATCCTGACCAGAATGGAAAGTTGAGCTTATTTCATCTTCCATCAATTCCCCTTACTGTCTGTCTCTCAGTCTGTCTGGAACCTCAGTGTGTAAGCTACACTGGTGCAAAGAAGGGATGGAGTCAGAGAAACAGTGGATTTCTTCAGGCAAAAGATGAGGTCTCCAACGAGGGAAGTGACAGCAGAATTAAGGGCAGATGGTCGAATGTAAAAGCTATTTCAAAGTGAGAACTGATTTTTTTCTCTTATAGGTTATTACAAAATATTGAGTATAGTTCCCTGTGCTAAACAATCTGAAAAAAGATACTTACATATGTATAACTGACTCACTTTGCTGTACACCTGAAACTAACACAACATTGTAAATCAACTATACTTCAATTTAAAAAAAAAGAAAAAAACAAACAGAAAAACAAAGTGAGAATTGATAGGACTTCGTGACCCACTGAAGGTGGAAGATGGGAGAGAGTAGAGACTCAAAACTGCGTCTGAAGTCACATTCCAACTTAGAACAGGAAGGAAGCTGGGCCTGTGTGTGTGCCTGTTTGTTGTTGGTGGGGGAGGGATGTTTAGGAGGCTCATTCTGGGCACATTCCTTGGAGATTCCACACTGAGATATTTTGTAGATAATCAAATATCATTTCCCTCTCTAGAGAGTGGCCTGGGCTGGAGAATATAGGTCTGGGGATCAGGAACATAGCAGTGGTTAATAGAAGCCAAAAAATAAAAATAAAATAGGATAAGATTACTTCAGGAGGGGTTGTAGAGCAGAGGTCCTAAACTAGCCCTGCAGGTGGTTTTTGGTTTTGCTTGTCATTTATTTTTGATTCTTGTTTTTGATGATTTGACAATAAAAGATTTTTCTGAAAGAACAAAGTTTTGTAAAATCACACACTAAAATAATAGGACTTTATGGGGGAGATAAGGATGAGGCAAGTCACTCAAAACCCATGTTTGTAACCAGAACATTAATAAAAATAACAATAATCTTATTAAATTATCAGCACAGTTAAAAACCATGTTAAATTCCTAATAATTTTTTTTTGGTGAGAACATTTAAGTTTTACTCTCAGCAAATTTCAATTTTACAATACAGTGTTATTAACAATAGTCACTATGTTTTACATTAAAGCCTCAAATCTGGGCTTCCCTGGTGGCACAGTGGTTGAGAGTCCACCTGCCAATGCAGGGGACACGGGTTCGTGCCCTGGTCCGGGAAGATCCCACATGCCACAGAGCGGCTAGGCCCGTGAGCCATGGCCGCTGAACCTGCGCAACGGGAGAGGCCACAACAGTGAGAGGCCTGCGTACCGCAAAAAAAGCCTCAAATCTTATTGATCTTATAGCTGAAAGTCTGTACCCTTTTACCAACTTTTTCCTATTTCTGCCCCTAATCCACTCCCTCTCAGCCCATGGCAACCACTTTTCTACTCTCTGTTTCTAAGGGTTTGGCTTTTTTTAAAGATTTCTCATATAAGTGATATTATGCAGTATTTATTTTTATCTGTCCATCTTGTTTCACATAGCACAGTCCCCTCAAGTTCCATCCACGTTGTTGCAAATGGCAGGATTTCCCTCTTTCTCATGGCTGGGTAATATTCCATTGTGTATATATACCACATCTTCTTTATCCATTCATTCGCTGATGGGCACAATTGGCTATTGTGAATAATGCTGGGATAAACATGGGAATGTAGATCTCTCTTTGATATCCTGTTTTTATTTCCTTTGGCTATGTACCCAGAAGTAGGATTGCTGGATCATATGGTAGCTTTATTTAATGGAACTTTCATACTGTTTTCCATAGTGGCTGCACCAGCTTACATTCCCACCAACAGTGTGCAAGTGTTTCCTTTTTCTGCATTCTCACCAACACTTGTTATTTCCTGTCTTTTTGATGATAGTCATTCTGATAGGTGTGAGGTGATGGCATTTGCATTTCCCTGATGATTAGTGATGTTGAGCACTTTTTCATGTGCCTGTTGGCATTTGTAGGTCTTTGGAAAAATGCCTATTTGGTTCCTCTGCCCATTTTTTAATTGAATTGTTTGTTTTTTTTGCTATTGAGTTGTATGAGTTCCTTATATACTTTGGATATTAATCTCTTATCAGCTATATAATTTGCAAATATTTTCTTTCATTCACAGTTTAAAACCATGTTAAATTCTCAATAAGTGTTTTTAAAAAAGAGAATGACTAACAGCTTGATAGAAGATGGTGTGAGGAAGGGTTGAGGCTTCTGAGTTGAAGAAGAAAGAGCAAATGTACTAATTAAGGCAAACACCCAATAAGTATTTCCAAGCCAGAGTGTATGCAGTCTTAAAGGAGGAACAGGGAATGAATGTACTTTGTGTACTTTGTGCTCAGCAGCTGTTACTCCTTGGTGTCCGATGATGAGAAAAACCAGTAGAAAATGAACACGAACCTGTCCCAGGTACTGATATCAGTCTCATCTTCACCAGGGGGACACATAAAAGAAACATTCCTTTTCCTCCTCTGTCCTACCCAACCAATAATATTTATGCTTGCAATTCCTTGCTCTCAGCAAGGGCCCTGAAGAGATCAAAATGACGGTATTCCAATTTGAATGGCTTTAGCACGAGGGTATTCAGTATCCATTAGCCACAGCCTGCACTACTCCCTATTGTCTTTACACCCCCTCCTATCCCAACCATTCCACACGTTTATGTTTCCTGCTTTCTCTCCGTTGGATTTTCATTTGTAAGCCCTTGTGTAGAGAAGGAAAGAATTTAGGGGAAAAGCTCACCTTTGAGGGCAGGCCAGGAACTAAAAAGTGGCCACTGGAGAGGTAGATGGAGCATCGGAAGAAAATGTTAGAGCTGAAACCAGAGGAAGGGAGGATTTCAGAAAAACAGAGTCACGAGTGTGAGATGCAATGGAGAGGTCCTAAGAGAGCATTGGATTTATGGAGCAGCACAGCACTGGTAGCTCTGCCAGGAGCAGTTTGTGCATGGTATGGTGAGGGCAGGGGCAGGCTGCCACACAGGGAAATGGGGCTGCAGAGAGGGAGGAGGGAACGTGCTCCATTCTTTCAAGAAATTTGATGGGGAAAGAAAGGAGAGAGGAGCAGTTTTACAGGGAGGCACGTTGAGAGAATTCTCTTTGTACGACGAGGAACACTTGAGCATACTATTTTTAGACTGAAGACAAGTAGCTACTGGAGAGGAAAAGGGAAATGATTGAAGATGAGAGAGCGAGAGCACGAGAAAAGACTAAATGGAACAACTCTCCAGGGAGCTTATTTCCATTACATAATTCACTAAACAAATGTGGACTCGTCTTTGTTTCAGTTCTAGCGCCTTCGGACTGGAGGTGTGATTTCTGACAATACATTCACAGAATCTCCCCTGCCCCTCTTCACACACACCCCAGTAACTGCTCTGGGTAGAGCCTTTGTAAAGATCCCCGTACTATAGTGATGAGGACCAGAAAACATCTGTTGGCAGTGCTTTTGCCAAATTGGAATGAAAGGTTGCATCCCTGGAACAGCCAGGAACTGACTCAGGCCATCTCTGCTGTGACCCAGCCCTGAAGGCGGTGAGTGCAACTTCAGGATGAATGAAACCCCTTTATTACTGATATATCGCCTGTCTCATTATACTTAACATTTCAAACGTTATTAATTTTTAATTATTTACATTTAATTATCTGCATCACTTAAGCATCCAAATTCCACAGCTGATGTTCTCAATGAAATATTTACTAAACAATCAATCCGCTTGGATTCCACAGAGCTGAATATTTTCAATTTGCAGCAAACCTCTCCTCCAGGAGGCTGCCTTCTCATACTTGTGTTCTGGATGGACGTGGCTGCACTCTGGGCGCTTGCGGCTTCAGCTGTGGCATCCGCTTTGTCTCAGGGATGCTCTGTCAACTCTAACGGGATGGATGGCCCTGCTCAACATTAGTGTTAGCAGGTTGAGTGCCATGGGGACACTCATGCCATCTCCCTTCTCATTCCTCTTCTGTTAGGGCTGGAAATGCAGTAACAGGGAGCCAGTTCTGGTGATAGGAAAGCGAAACAGTCTTATTGGTGGTCAAAAGGCAGAGGCAGGATGAAAACTAATCATAGCTCCCACAAGAGATGGTCACTCACACAACTGATCAACCAGCTGGCTTTTCCTTGCAAAATCAGGACCCACTGTCAATGGGAATGTCATTTCCAGAGCAAAGGCCAAGGGAAGCTGTGGGAAATATCCCACAGCTCCATCATCATTTGTGCAGGAGGAGGGGGCCCAGGGTCTACAAAATGTGCACTGGTTTCACTTAGTTTTCCAAGAGTGGAGTTAGAATTATGCTAATCTACCTGTACTCACAAGTGGGGTCTCCCTTGCAGCCTCTTACAAGATCACTGAGAGGGTTGATTATGTGATGTATCTGGGAGAGTCGTTGAGAGTAAGGGATATGCATTAGACGTTCATTCATTCCACAAGTATTTACTGACCACCTGCTGTGTGCCAGGCACTGGAGAGGCAGAGGCAAACAAGACAGACCTAGTCGCTACTTTCATGGAATTTATATTCCAGTAAATGTAAGTCTCTGGAATTTGAATCATGACTGCCACCTACTTGCTGAATGACTTTGCATAAGTTAATGAACCTCTACAGGCCTCAATTTCCTTATCTGAAAATGGGAGTAATCAGAGTACCTCCCTCATAGAGTCACTGTGATGATTATTTAGTTATGCACATGCAAATGTATGTAAAACTCAGGAATCATAAGACTGGCACCCATAGCCAGCTTCACTGAGTTGTTGTAGCTTAGTTATGCACGTATAGTTTCACTAAAACTTGTATTTGAGGCATTTAACAGAATTAACATTTTAATTATGAGTATTAAATTAAAATTGTTATTACAGGGCACAGCTCTAGTTTAAGGAGCAGTTGGAGACAAGATACAGATGTGGCTGTGGTGACCAGATGTTAGAGAGGAAGGACTCCTGAGTTCAGATAAAGTCAGGCCCATTAGTATGCAACCTGGCATGAAATAAGTGTTCGATAAATACTAGTTGTTGTCAGTATTATTACGCTTATTAGGCCCTGAAGTCTTCATAAATAAATAAGACTGACATAATGGAGCACAAGTGTGGTACTTGTACATATCAAATAATAAATGTTAGCTCACACAGACATGTGTTAGTGTGCTTTTTTATGACAGGCTGTTTCAAACATGTATTAAATGGAAGGGACCTTAGAAATGATGTCATCTGGCTCCCTCAGTGTGATGAAACCTGAGATCCTTAGAAGTAAAGTAACTTGCCCAAGTCACATAGTGAGTGGTAAACTGGAAACCCAAATCTGGTCTTTTGCCCCAGCTGGAAAAGGTCTGCTGTACCTACACTGCCTCTCTTCGAAATACCTCACCTCACATTTGATGAAAATGATGATAAGTTAGGTCCACACAACATGGCAGCTGCAAACACCTTTCCCTTTCATGCCAAGCTCAGTTACAAGTTTTGGAGTGCACTTATTTTGTCTTCGCTGGCTCCTCACCTTTCTGCCACCTGCCTTTTTGGGTTTATAATAAAAATAAAATCCAAACTCAAAAATCATAGGTCTGGGCTTCCCTGGTGACGCAGTGGTTGAGAGTCCGCCTGCCGATTCAGGGGACACGGGTTTGTGCCCCGGTCCGGGAAGATCCCACATGCCGTGGAGCAGCTAGGCCCGTGAGCCATGGCCGCTAAGCCTGCACGTCCAGAGCCTGTGCTCTGCAACGAGAGAGGCCACAATGGTGAGAGGCCCGCATACCGCAAAAAAAAAAAAAAAAAATCGTAGGCCTGACAATCATAGCTGGTTTCACTGGATGGCTTAGTTATGCTTGTAGAGATTCACTGAAAACTTTTATTTGGAGCCTCAAAAAATTAGCATTTTTATTGTGAGTATTAACTAAAAATTGTCATTACTGGGCACAGCTTTAGTTAAGTAGCAGTTGGAGGCAAGATACAGAAGCTGTGGCTACGGTGACCAAATGTCAGGATTGTCAACTCAGTAAGCTTGGGTGATGAGTCAGACATTGGGTAATTTCTGGTATCACACAAGCCTCTTAGGAACTACCTCTGTTCCTTCTTTTTTTTTTTTTGCAGTACGCAGGCCTCTCACTGTTGCAGCCTCTCCCGTTGCAGAGCACAGGCTCCGGATGCGCAGTCTCAGCGGCCATGGCTCACGGGCCCAGCCGCTCCGCAGCATGTGGGATCTTCCTGGACCGGGACACGAACCCGTGTCCCCTGCATCGGCAGGCGAACTCTCAACCACTGCGCCACCAGGGAACCCCAGGGAACCCCCCCTCTGTTCCTTCTTAAATATACAGTGTTGTGCTCAGTGGTTTGCACTGAACATATAACAGGCAGCATTCAGAAAAGTTGGTTGGCAGCTCCTTCTAAAATAGACCTGAGTTTATCTTTGTGGTATATAATTTCCCATGCTGAGGAGTTCACATTATCATCAACATAATGACAGGGCCTACAGCAGGCAGTCCTGAAGTACTTCTAAATCCAGGTGCCCCCAACACCACAGCTCTTTCTAGCAGGCTGGGGAGAAGGCTATCTAATTCCATCCATGAAAAATCAAATGCAAGTAAAATGAGAGCTTAACCAGAAGCTTCCCCCCGCCCCCGCCCGATGTCTCAGTATGTAATTCTTGCTTTTAATTCAGTATTGTGACAAGACAGTACATCTAGTTCACGGAGACCAGTTCTAAAATATGAAGACATGTTAGCAGCCAAGGTTCGGGTTGTACACATTTCAAACGGTATGGGATTTCTCTGGAGTACAACAATACATATTGTGTTCTTTAGCGAAAGTAGGGTGTGAGTTTGCACACATAGGGTGCAACAGGAAAGTTGTGGCTGCCCAACAGATAACTTATTTAGTCGTCGTGTGCTGAGGAGCACAAGGGTTTGAGTGTAGACCCATCGAAAGAGAGGACGCCTGTGTGTCCCCACTGCTGCTTCTCTTACCCTAAGGCTGCCCAAGGTGATAGTTTTCATCCTGGTAGGATGCAGAAGTGCTTCCTCTGATATACGGTGCCAGAAATCTAGTAGTAAATGTGTCCTGATTCTGTCTGAGAATGCTGGCCACAATTCCTGTGGAATTGCTTTCATTTTTTAAAAGAGAGAAATAGATGGCTATTGGGTCACTTCCACAGCTAACAGTTTATAGGTCAAGATGATCCGGAGCTAAGAAGTGTGATAGTCATTATGAAAAAGGGAAAGCTTTTTTTAGCAAAGAATTTTTGTTTAATCATAGGCCCAAGGAGACTGAGTATAAAAAGTATTTAAGGTACCAAGAATAAGTTAAATTGCCCCCTCTCTATCTTCCTTTCTTATCCCCCTAATTATTTATTCTGCACCCCCTACCCACCCCTGAGAATGTGAGCCACATGGAGGTAGGGATGTTTGTCCATTTGCTCACTGTGTATCCTCAGGGCTTTACACAGAGTCTGGCAAATGCAGTTATTCAGTATATACTCACTGGCAAGCAAATAAATGAATGAGTGAATTGTAATCTGAAAAACTATCCGTCCAAACGAATTCATTTGTGGAAATAAGCTAGCACATTGCCTGTAAAGCAGCTTCCTTGAATAAGGGCAAGCTTTAAGATTCACAGGAGATTTTAGCATCAGCCTAATGACACCGATTTTCCCTGGAAACCGCTCTCTGCTCCTCTGTCCCAGTTTGTCTTCCCCAGCATTTTTTTTTTTTGGATCTGTAGTTATAGCTTTTTCTCCCCAGAATTCACCTGAGGAGAAATTGTCTTTTCCTTACATTTGGATCTTAGCAAATTGAGGAAAACCAACTTAGGCGAACATCTGACCGTCTCTGGTAAAAAAGAGGCCAGGAAGCTCATGACAGACGGTGGCACTGCTGCCTTGGGGATGCGGGGCAGCTTGGGCCCGATTCAGAGTGGTTCTCCTGGGAAGCCGGGATTGACTGGATTCTCTCCTGACTCAGCAGAAGTGCCAGTGCCATGCCAGTCACAGGGTGAAGCAGCTGTGGCGTGGGCCCTACACGGCGAGGGTCTGTAAAACCCTCCTTACTGTCCCAAGCCCCGTCGAGAGTTCTAAGATTCCAGGACTCACCTAAACCTGATAAACTGTGTCCAGAGGGCCCGGGGTTAACGCTGAGTTGTTCTTTAAGTACAAGATTGCGGTTTCCAATAAAATGGGTTTGTGATGCCTGAGGTGATTTTGCGGGAGAAAAAAAGGAAGATTAAAAAGGCTGTGTCAAAATAGTGTTTTGATTAGACCAGAAGCATAATTTTAGAAAATGGAAAGTAGTAGGAATGCAGTCGAAAATGTGCTTGGCCCTGCCCTCCCAGGAGGAACGGGGGTGATAAATCATCCCTCGCTATTTCCAATTTTTCAGGTGTCAAATAGTTCTACATTTTGTAGACTTAAATTTTCTACATTGTGAAAAAAAGAATGAATGTACAACCCCATATATTTAAGCTTTTATTATTGCTTTTGACATCTTTTTTTAATTTTTGGAAGATATTCCATTTACCCTTTTCAGGAATATATATGATCCTGTGCTTTACTTTCTCGTGAAGGAGGGAGAGTTAAACAACAAGCTTTTGGTTTAGGAAGAACTAATTAGTAAATTTTCCTCCTGTTCTCCAGGCCTGTGGCAACTATTTCTTTTCTGACAACTGAACTTTGCATCCCAACCTCCATTACTCTTAATAGAAGCCAAGCATTCTCTCCCCCTCGCTGTGCTATGAGAATCATTTTTCCTCTAAGTGGAGTAAAGGCTGTGAAGTAATTTAGGTATTCACAGAAAAAATAGCCTTTTACTGTTGTTTTTTATTCATTCCCGGAATAAGGCTAAGAGAAACCCTGTTCCATTTTACTGTAAATACTATTAATCCAGAGATGACTTCTTAGTATACAGACATGACTGGTTTGAATTTAAATGAGTTGATATTCAGAGTTTTCATCTAGACTCAGATAAAACAAAAACTTAGGCAGTGACTGTGGCTGAATTTAGAGTTGCTATTTAGATTGCTTAAACAGTCTTGTATTATATTTTCAGTACACCAGGTATGAAAAAAAGCGAGTAAGAGCTACATTCCACAATTCTGAGGTATATTAGATCCTGAAAGTATACACTTCACCTCCCTTACTGCTGACTTATTCTTTCCTGACCTCATTCCCAAAGAAACTCACCCATTTCCTCCACCAGGTCCAGGACCACTATCTTATTTTAAGTAAGAAGTTTTCACTCAAAAATAGGTAGACTTTTGAATTTGACAAAGTAGAGATTAGAGTTATGGTGCTGTTTTAAGAGAAGAATTGGGGGGTCTGATTCCCAATCTACATAATAATTCAACAGAATTTAAAGCTGTCTTTAGCACTTTGCATTAGCAGCGAGTAATTACCTCCAACTAGAATGAAATGAGGGTCAAGAATGGTCTCAAGCAATTAAGTGGAAATGTTACTTGCTTTATTGAACATGCTAATACAAAGCTGCATTTGGAAGAGTTAAAGAAGAAGAATGCCTCCAACCCAAATTGCCTTGTGAGCTTTTTTTGCAAGCATGGGCCAGAATGGTTTGCGGATGATAAAAAAGTTTAAGTTGTTTAGTTTTAATACTTTAGATGACTTTACCTAGGAATTTAAGTGATTTGAGATTCATGTTTTTGCGTCTAAATTTAATGGTGCATTCTATGTACATAAGGATAAGCAGACATACATTTTTTTGTACATGTAACTTAACTATTTTCAAATAGATGTGCCTATCCCTGAATGGATATGTTGGCATCCTACCAAATTACAAAATTAAGTAGATATGAATTAGTATATGGAAGTGTTACTGAACCAAACTTGGGTTCGCCCACACACTGACCAGGAAAGCCAATCAACTGACACAAAAGGAGGAAAGTACAGTGTCTATTTGCAGGGCACCAAGCAAGGAGAATGGGCAGCTCATGCTCAAAAGACCCAAATTCCTCTATGGTTTTCAGGGAAGGTTTTTAAAGGGAACATTTGGGTGAGGGTTGCAGGGTGCATGACTTTCTTTTGATTGGGGTGGTGGTTAGGTGACAAGGTGGATTTTCAGGAATCTCAATCAACTTTCTTTTTTTTTTTATTATTATTAGTTTCTGCTTTATAACAAAGTGAATCAGTCATACACATACCTCTGTTCCCACATCCCTTCCCTCATGCATCTCCCTCCCTCCCACCCTCCCCATCCCACCCCTCCAGGCGGTCACAAAGCACCGAGCTGATCTCCCTGTGCTCTGCGGCTGCTTCCCACAATCTATCTACCTTACGTTTGGTAGTGTATATATGTCCATGCTTCTCTTTCGCTTTGTCACAGCTTACCCTTCCCCCTCCCCATATCCTCAAGTCCATTCTCAAGTAGGTCTGTGTCTTTATTCCCGTTTTACCCCTAGGTTCTTCATGAGATTTTTTTTTTAATTCCATATATATGTGTTAGCATACGGTATTTGTCTTTCTCTTTCTGACTTACTTCACTCTGTATGACAGACTCTAGGTCTATCCACCTCATTACAAAGAGCTCAGTTTCGTTTCTTTTTATGGCTGAGTAATATTCCATTGTATATATGTGCCACATCTTCTTTATCCATTCATCCGATGATGGACACTTAGGTTGTTTCCAGTTCTGGGCTATTGTGAATAGAGCTGCAATGAATATTTTGGTACATGTCTCTTTTTGAATTATGGTTTTCTCAGGGTATATGCCTAGTAGTGGGATTGCTGGATCATATGGTAGTTCTATTTTTAGTTTTTTAAGGAACCTCCATACTGTTCTCCATAGTGGCTGTACCAATTCACATTCCCACCAGCAGTGCAAGAGTGTTCCCTTTTCTCCACACCCTCTCCAGCATTTATTGTTTCTAGATTTCTTGATGATGGCCATTCTGACTGGTGTGAGATGATATCTCATTGGAGTTTTGATTTGCATTTCTCTAATGATTAATGATGGTGAGCATTCTTTCATGTGTTTGTTGGCAGTCTGTATATCTTCTTTGGAGAAATGCCTATTTAAGTCTTCTGCCCATTTTTGGATTGGGTTGTTTGTTTTTTTGCTATTGAGCTGCATGAGCTGCTTATAAATTTTGGAGATTAATCCTTTGTCAGTTGCTTCATTTGCAAATATTTTCTCCCATTCTGAGGGATGTCTTTTGGTCTTGTTTATGGTTTCCTTTGCTGTGCAAAAGCTTTGAACTTTCATTAGGTCCCATTTGTTTATCTTTGTTTTTATTCCATTTCTCTAGGAGGTGTGTCCAAAAGGATCTTGTGTGATTTATGTCATAGAGTGTTCTGCCTATGTTTTCCTCTAAGAGTTTGATAGTTTCTGGCCTTACATTTAGGTCTTTAATCCATTTTGAGCTTATTTTTGTGTATGGTGTTAGGGAATGATCTAATCTCATACTTTACATGTCCCTGTCCAGTTTTCCCAGCACTACTTATTGAAGAGGCTGTCCTTTCTCCACTGTACATTCCTGCCTCCTTTATCAAAGATAAGTTGACCATATGTGCGTGGGTTTATCTCTGAGCTTTCTATCCTGTTCCATTGATCTATCTTTCTGTTTTTGTGCCAGTACCACACTGTCTTGATTACTGTAGCTTTGTAGTATAGTCTGAAGGCAGGGAGCCTGATTCCTCCAGCTCCATTTTTCGTTCTCAAGATTGCTTTGGCTATTCGGGGTCTTTTGTTTTTCCAAACAAATTTTGAAATTTTTTGTTCTAGTTCTGTGAAAAATGCCAGTGGTAGTTTGATAGGGATTGCATTGAATCTGTAGATTGCTTTGGGTAGTAGAGTCATTTTCACAATATTGATTCTTCCAATCCAGGAGCATGGTATATCTCTCCATCTATTTGTATCATCTTTAATTTCTTTCATCAGTGTCTTATAATTTTTTGCATACAGGACTTTTGTCTCCTTAGGTAGGTTTATTCCTAGATATTTTATTCTTTTTGTTGCAATGGTAAACGGGAGTGTTTTCTTGATTTCATTTTCAGGTTTTTCATCATTAGTGTACAGGAATGCCAGAGATTTCTGTGCATTAATTTTGTATCCTGCTACTTTACCAAATTCATTGATTAGCTCTAGTAGTTTTCTGGTAGCATCTTTAGGATTCTCTATGTATAGAATCATGTCATCTGCAAAAAGTGACAGCTTTACTTCTTCTTTTCCAATTTGGATTCCTTTTATTTCCTTTTCTTCTCTGATTGCTGTGGCTAAAACTTCCAAAACTAGGTTGAATAAGAGTGGTGAGAGTGGGCAGCCTTGTCTTGTTCCTGATCTTAGTGGAAATGGTTTCAGTTTTTCACCATTGAGGACAATGTTGGCTGTGGGTTTGTCATATATGGCCTTTATTATGTTGAGGAAAGCTCCCTCTATGCCTACTTTCTGCAGGGTTTTTATCATAAATGGGTGTTGAATTTTGTCAAAAGCTTTCTCTCCATCTATTGAGATGATCATATGGTTTTTCTCCTTCAACTTGTTAATATGGTGTATCACATTGATTGATTTGCGCATATTGAAGAATCCTTGCATTCCTGGAATAAACCCCACTTGATCATGGTGTATGATCCTTTTAATGTGCTGTTGGATTCTGTTTGCTAGTATTTTGTTGAGGATTTTTGCATCTATGTTCATCAGTGATATTGGCCTGTAGTTTTCTTTCTTTGTGACATCCTTGCCTGGTTTTGGTATCAAGGTGATGGTGGCCTCATAGAATGAGTTTGGGAGTGTTCCTTCCTCTGAAATTGTTTGGAAGAGTTTGAGAAGGATGGGTGTTAGCTCTTCTCTAAAGGTTTCATAGAATTCGCCTGTGAAGCCATCTGGTCCTGGGCTTTTGTTTGTTGGAAGATTTTTAATCACCGTTTCAAATTTAGTGCTTGTGATTGTTCTATTCATATTTTCTATTTCTTCCTGATTCAGTCTTGGCAGGTTGTGCATTTCTAAGAATTTGTCCATTTCTTCCAGGTTGTCCATTTTATTGGCATAGAGTTTCTTGTAGTAATCTCTCATGATCTTTTGTATTTCTGCAGTGTCAGTTGTTACTTCTCCTTTTTCATTTCTAATTCTATTGATTTGAGTCTTCTCCCTTTTTTTCTTGATGAGTCTGGCTAATCGTTTGTCAATTTTGTTTATCTTCTCAAAGAACCAGCTTTTAGTTTTATTGATCTTTGCTATCATTTCCTTCATTTCTTTTTCATTTATTTCTGATCTGATCTTTATGATTTCTTTCCTTCTGCTAACTTTGGGATGTTTTTATTCTTCTTTCTCTAATTGCTTTAGGTGCAGGGTCAGGTTGTTTACTCGAGATGTTTCCTGTTTCTTAAGGTGGGATTGTATTGCTATAAACTTCCCTCTTAGAACTGCTTTTTCTGCGTCCCATAGGTTTTGGGTCGTCGTGTCTCCATTGTCATTTGTTTCTAGGTATTTTTTAATTTCCTCTTTGAATTCTTCAGTGATCACTTCGTTATTGAGTAGTGTATTGTTTAACCTCCATGTGTTTGTATTTTTTACAGATCTTTTCCTGTAATTGATGTCTAGTCTCATAGCATTGTGGTTGGAAAAGATACTTGATACAATTTCAATTTTCTTAAATTTACCAAGGCTTGATTTGTGACCCAAGATATGATCTATCCTGGAGAATGTTCCATGAGCACTTGAGAAAAATGTGTATTCTGTTGTTTTTGGATGGAATGTCCTATAAATATCAATTAAGTCCATCTTGTTTAATGTATCATTTAAAGCTTGTGTTTCCTTATTTATTTTCATTTTGGATGATCTGTCCATTGGTGAAAGTGGGGTGTTAAAGTCCCCTACTGTGAGTGTGTTACTGTCGATTTCCCCTTTTATGGCTGTTAGTATTTGCCTTATGTATTGAGGTGCTCCTATGTTGGGTGCATAAATATTTACAATTGTTATATCTTCTTCTTGGATCGATCCCTTGATCATTATGTAGTGTCCTTCTTTGTCTCTTCTAATAGTCTTTATTTTAAAGTCTACTTTGTCTGATATAAGAATTGCTACTCCAGCTTTCTTTTGATTTCCATTTGCATGGAATATCTTTTTCCATCCCCTTACTTTCAATCTGTATGTGTCTCTAGGTCTGAAGTGGGTCTCTTGTAGACAGCATATATATGGGTCTTGTTTTTGTATCCATTCAGCCAATCTGTGTCTTTTGGTGGGAGCATTCAGTCCATTTACATTTAAGGTAATTATTGATATGTATGTTCCTATTCCCATTTCCTTAAATGCTTTGGGTTCATTATTGTAGGTATATTCCTTCTGTTGTGTTTCTTGCCTAGAGAAGTTCCTTTAGCATTTGTTGTAAAGCTGGTTTGGTGGTGCTGAACTCTCTCAGCTTTTGCTTGTCTGTAAAGGTTTTAATTTCTCCATCAAATCTGAATGAAATCCTTGCTGGGTAGAGTAATCTTGGTTGCAGGTTTCTCTCCTTCATCACTTTAACTATGTCCTGCCACTCCCTTCTGGCTTGTAGAGTTTCTGCTGAGAGATCAGCTGTTAACCTGATGGGGATTCCCTTGTGTGTTATTTGTTGTTTTTCCCTTGCTGCTTTTAATATGATTTCTTTGTGTTTAATTTTTGACAGTTTGATTAATATGTGTCTTAGAGTATTTCTCCTTGGATTTATTCTGTATGGGACTCTCTGTGCCTCCTGGACTTGATTAACTATTTCCTTTCCCATATTAGGGAAGTTTTCAACTATAATCTCTTCAAATATTTTCTCAGTCCCTTTCTTTTTCTCTTCTTCTTCTGGAACCCCTATAATTCGAATGTTGGTGCGTTTAATGTTGTCCCAGAGGTCTCTGAGACTGTCCTCTGTTCTTTTCATTCTTTTTTCTTTATTTTGCTCTGCATCAGTTATTTCCACTATTTTATCTTCCACCTCACTTATCCGTTCTTCTGCCTCAGTTATTCTGCTATTGATCCCATCTAGAGTATTTTTCATTTCATTTATTGTGTTTTTAATCGATGCTTGATTCATCTTTAGTTCTTCTAGATCCTTGTTAACTGTTTCTTGCATTTTGTCTATTCTATTTCCAAGATTTTGGATCTTGGAAATAGAATCTTGGATCAGCTTTACTATCATTATTCTGAATTCTTTTTCAGGTAGACTGCCTAATACCTCTTCATTTGTTAGGTCTGGTGGGTTTTTATCTTGCTCCTTCACCTGCTGTGTGTTTTTCTGTCTTCTCATTTTGCTTATCTTACTGTGTTTGGGGTCTCCTTTTTGCAGGCTGCAGATCATAGTTCCCATTGTTTTTGGTGTCTGTCCCCAGTGGCTAAGGTTGTTTCAGTAAGTTGTGTAGGCTTCCTGGTGGGGGGGACTAGTGCCTGTGTTCTGGTGGTTGAGGCTCGATCTTGTCTTTCTGGTGGACAGGTCCACGTCTGGTGTGTGTTTTGGGGTGCCTGTGGCCTTATTATGTTTTTAGGCAGCCTCTCTGTTAATGGGTGGGGTTGTGTTCCTGCCTTGCTAGTTGCTTGGCATAGGGTGACCAGCACTGTAGCTTGCTGGTCGTTGACTGAAGCTGGGTGGTGGTGTTGAGATGGAGATCTCTGGGAGATTTTCGCTGCTTGATATTATGTGGAGCTGGGAGGTCTTTTGTGGACCTGTGTCCTAAAGTTGGCTCTCCCACTTCAGAGGCACAGCACTGACTCCTGGCTGCAGCACCAAGAGCCTTTCATCTACCCGGCTCAGACAGTGCTGGCGTAGGAAAACTCGAGCTGTAATCGATGACTTGCCAGAGTCTGGACAACTCTGGGATTTAAAAACTCCAGGGGGATCCAAGAATAAGGGCTCCTACATCAATCAACTTTCTGGTTCCAACCAGACTGTGGTCAGCACGTTGTCACCATCCTCCACCTGGTCAGGGGTCTTAATTTCTGCATAACAACTCAAAGATATGCATCATATTGTTATGTACATTCCTTCAGGAGGACTCTGTCTTATCACTGAACTGTTTTTCAAGCTATCTTGTTTAATTGCTTTTCCTTTGTTTCTGCATTCCATCACTTCTCTAATTCGTAACTGTTTGAGTCTTCTCTTTGGAACTCAGGGAAGGCATAGGAGACTAAAATCTTTTCTACAAACAAGAAAGGGTGGGGAACACAGAGGCTTTTGTACATGGGAGGGCCTCACAGGGTCCTGCTCAATTTCAATCCCCCCTTTTCTTTAATACTTCTTACTCCTGACGGGAACAGGGGTGGGACAAGAAAGGGAATTAAGTTTCAGATAGAGAGGTTAATCATACTTGTCAGGGGAATTCGGTTTTAGCAGGGGCCCCGGTTTCAGAAGTACTAGCTGAGTTCAGTTCCTCTTGTGAAATTCTAGGCTCATAAAATGTACTGATCCAAACTCAAACACATTTTTATTTACTCAGTTATCCATGATTCCAGTTTGCATGGACAACAATTCAAATTCATAACAATAATTTATTTATTAGCAACAGACTAACTTTGAGAATAAAAATGCAACCAGGTCGAGAATTCCTGAATCTCCTTTTTTTTTAATTAGACATTAACTGAAGTTTAGGATGAATAATATTTTATGCATCTAGGTTGATGATAATATAAATAATCCTGGTCTAAAATCTGTATCCTGTAGCTTTAAAAACATTTTTTCTGGGAGCTTCCCTGGTGCCGCAGTGGTTAAGAATCCGCCTGCCAGTGCAGGGGACACGGGTTCGAGCCCTGGTCCAGGAAGATCCCACATGCTGCGGAGCAGCTAAGCCTGTGGACCACAACTACTGAGCCTGAACTCTAGAGCCCGCAAACCACAACTACTGAAGTCTGTGCACCTAGAGCCCGTGCTCTGCAACAAAAGAATCCATCACAATGAGAAACCCGTGCACCACAACAAAGAGTAACCCCCACTTGTCAGAACTAGAGAAAGCCTGTGCACAGCAGCCAAAAATAAATAAATAAATAGATAAATTTATTTTAAAAAAAGAAATTTCTTCTCTATCATGTAACAGGAAATAAGTAGAGATTAAGCTCTCTTAAAATAATTAAAGAAGACAATTTAGATGATACAAACTTTATTTAACGCTTCATGAAGTGAGCAGTCTCCATTCCCAAGGGTCCAGAGAACTTCAAAATGAACTGGAAGGCAGGAAGCTTTTATAGGATAAAGAATGAGGAATAGAGAAGGGAAATTTTAAATGAATAAGGAAAAGGGAATATGTAAAGAGCCCCGAGTTGGCTTGGCATGTGGGGATTGGTTGACTGGATATATTGCATTTCTGGTCAAGTGGAACATTTATAGGGACTTAAAAGTTACATGTTTCAGTTTGCTGACATGGCACCCCAGGCAGAAGCAGCTCCATCTTGGACCTAGACATTTATTTCAACAGCTCTTTAAACTTAATTAGTAACTTTATTTATTTTTTTTTCAAGAGGACAATTAGTTTTTATTTCAGATGTTGTAGTAAGAAACACAATTGGTATCTTCTTTTTTTTTAATTGAAAAGTATAATAACCATATTTACTCATTAAATACATTTTTTCTAAAACACAGCTTGGAAACATCCAGCATGCATGTTTAACCTCGGTACAATGGATTTAAAACCCATGTTACATGCATCAAGGCTAGATTACAAATTATCATGATCATCATTATCTTCACATTTTATTTTCAATGCATTTGATGATTCACTGGCAGCATTTTGTGATGACACCATGTTAGTGGTAATAAGAATGTCTTTGGACCTAATTAATGATGGATTAATTAGAACATTCTGAACTGCTGATGTTGCAGGAATTGATGCTTTCACAGCTGGGGATTGTGAAGTGGGCATCTGTACTGTGAACCTTTGCCCTTTGAGGGACACTGGAGTCCCTACTTTAATTGACACAGACATGGTGTGTGGGGTTGGTGTGCCAAGTGTGGGAGTACTTGGTCTGCTAATAACTGAACCAACACTTTACTGCAGAACTATTCTTCCTGCAGAAGTAGATCCCTGTTTTGTAAAGATTTAAATCTATAATTTGGAGCAGTCGAGGAGTATCTACCAGTTGGCAATCTAGAGCCTGAACATGCCTTGATCAATGGCAAAGGGGTTTGATTTCTTTGCTTTGCGATATCTAATAAAAAATCTCTTGGGGGAGGAGAGGTAAATGACTCAGAATCTTCTCTTCCTTCATTACCTTCATTTCTGTCAGCTGCAGACAGGACATGAAGACCCAGAATTAATCTGCACATTAAAATGATTAACCATAAGGCTATGTAATTCAGAAGGAAGGAGTGGGGATGAAAGGCTGAGTAGGAAAAAGAAATGAGACAGGAGATAGGATTGTTTTCTTTGCTGTGCAGAAGCTTTTTAGTTTGATGTAATCCCACTTGTCTATTTTCGCTTTTGTTGCCAATGCTTTTGATGTCAGGTCCATGAAATCACTGCCAAGACCAATGTCATGAAGCTTATCCCCTGTTTTCTTAAGGAAAATTAGTAACTTTAAATGAGGGATTGTTAAAGTTAAAAGATCATGATTATTAAAAAGTTACAAAACTATTTAAAGTTTACCAAAGTATTTAATTCACCTTCAAAGTTTATCTTTTATCTTATAAGGGTTTTTTTTTTTAGTACATATTAAAACAAGAAAGGAACACTTGGGGAAACTAGGACCAGAAGAGAAAATTTGGGCATGTGTATAAATTCCCCTCAAATCCCTGTACCCTGTGCTGACACATTCATGTTTCTAAGTAGGATAACAGGAGAGGATCTCAAAAAAAAAATGCAAAACGTTGAATCCTGAAGAAGCCTTCTGACCTGCATTCTGCCCCACCTTGTCATCCTCAGATGAAATGGGCTTGATAAATTAGAAGAAAGGTCAGGATAAGGTAGGCTATGCTTCAGTAATAAATAAACCTCAATGAGTAAATTGTTTAAGACACTGAGGATTTTATTCTGCACTCAAAGTCCAGAGTGAATCAGGTGACCCTCTCCTATCCTGAAGCCTGCAAGGTTGCTGTGTCAAGAAAAGAGGAAGCTAAAAGTTTCCCCACATGTCTGTAGGGGCCGGGAAGTGCCCTCATGACACCTTCTCCACATTTCATTGATTGTAACTCAGCCACATTATCCCAACCTAAGGGAGTTTGGGCCAGAAAGGGAACATGAAGTGGGATTTAGACGTTTCTGCCTCGGAAGACTTTCTGACTCCTGTAAGCTTCTCCCACCTAAGTGATCAGCTCCCTGATTTCTCTCCTCAGAACCAACATCCCCCCAAAGAAAGAGAACTGGTCAGTGAGAACGAGCGAGAGAGAGTGAATGGGAGCACTATGTCTCCTACCAAGCCCCAGAGCACAGAATTCCAGAATAGTACCATATTCCAACGTTAGAGACTCCAGGTCATCCCACACATCATTTTATTAATGAGTGAAAAAAGAGAGAAAGAAAACTATTGAAATAGGACTATAAACAAGAATATACTTTTCACTCTACTTTCCTTCCTCCCGTGTGACTACTCCCACTATAGTGAATCTGATAAAGTGTATGTCTGATTTTCTTACTCCAAAACATATCAAGAACGATAAGCTTCCTTAAGCTCAAATGACTCGTTTTCAACCTCATCTTCATTTGTTAAAGGGCAGCTATTATTATATGAAAAGAGCCTTTTCATATTCTACATATTCTGTGACATTGGGGTCACCAGCATGAGTGACACTTTCTGGACTCATCCAACCAACATTTTGAATGTCTTCCAGGTGCCGGCTCTTGTGCCAGGTTGATGCTTGGGCTGTACTCTTCTCTAGGAGCTCACGGTCAGCAGCTGCCCTCTGAGTCTGGGCAGATACATTACAGGAAACATAACTACTGTTTCTTGTAAGCCATGCCCTGCAATGCATCGCTGGGTCTGTGCTCAGCCAGAAAAGGAAAAGGGCCCCTGAGGCACCAGTTGCTCACTGCTCCTAAATAATCACATCCAGGATGGGGTGGCATATACATTAAAGACAACAATTTTCACTTTTCTCATGGGAGTTAAAAATTGGAAATAGTTTTTCCCAAGGCCAACTTCAACTCTCTCCAACAGTCAGATTTTATTTGAGACCTGGGGGCCAGGGGAGAAGACAATGTATATTGGTGCCTGTTTGGAACTCACTTTTGCCATCAGAGAGGCTCCTGGCCGGCCGTGATGCTGGCCCACGGCAGGTGGGACAGAAGTGGGAGCAGAAGCTGTGAGCCGGGACTCCAGGAGGTGCACTTCCTAGACCCAGCTCTTCCATTAACTAGCTCTGCGACCTTGAAGGAGTCCTTTGGCTCCTCTGACCTTCAGTTTCCTCATGTGTAAAATCGAAAGCTTAGACTAGACAGGCCTCTCCCAGCTGAGACACCCTGTTATTCTGGACTTCTGTGTTCCTGCCTCTGTAATTGAGGTCCCCAGCCCTGTGTCACATGGGGTCTGCAGGGAGGATGCACTGGTGCACTGTCATCAGAGTGATCAACTTGAGAGGCATCCCCCCCGCAGGGACTTGCCAAGAGAAAAAGTATTAGATACGTCACCTCCAGAACTCTCTGGCACTGATTTTTTTCCCTACAACTTCCAAATGCTCACTGTAGTCACAGAATGAAGAAGGAAATAATCCTTCCCCAGGCAGTAAAGTCAGCAAGTGGAATGGCTGGGGATCTCTGCACCCATGCGTACATCATTGAGACAGCCTTGCCAAAGGGTACTTAGTCTGTTGCTGAGGTTTTAGAGAGAGGCAGTTATTGGAGGCGGTGTGCTGCCTGTCACTGGGAGCCCGGTTCACCCAAGGGGACTTGCCATGTGGTATTGTGGAGGGACAGACCTTCAAAGAGGCTCAGCCTTCTCCTTGCATTCACACACATATTTTGCATATAAGGGAACTGAAGCCCAGGGAGGTTGACTGCCCAAGATCATGAACATTGGGCAGAGCTGAGATGAAAACTTGCATCTTCTGTCTGACTCCTGACTTACAGACCAAGTTTATAACGTACTAGAGAATTCATAGAACACACTCACTGAAACTTGAACCTGGTATCAATAATAGTCATATGGTAATGATAGTGCCATCAATGGTAATCGTATATACCACATATTTATGTTATATGTGTTTCCTATGTATTACACACACACACACACACACACACACACACCATTTATTGAGCAGCCACCATTAGCCAGGCACTGTGTTAGTCATTTTATATATCTTAGCTCTGCTTTTTACAATAACCATAAGATATAATCTCTTTATTATTATTCCTAACTTACAGGTAAGAAAAGTGAGGCTTAAGGAGATGAAGTCACTTGTTCATTTGGTGACATATAGCCCGCTCATTCCGCTGAACCAATTTTTCAAAAGTCTTAACTATGTACGGGCATTAAACTAGTCACCATGGTGGGATTTAGAAATAAATTAGGGAAGAGCTCTTCCTTAAGGACATAATAGAAACCTTTGACATAAGCCACAGGTATATGCGACAGCAGTATAAGGGAGAAGATGTCAGAAGAAAGATTTGGCTATATTGAGGAATTCAGAGAAAAGGATGATTTTTTTTCCATACTGAATGGATTAGGAAAGGCAAGGCAAGGTAGCTGAACTGAACCTTGATAGAAGGGTAGGTGCTGGGCACTGGAATCGGGGTGAAAGGCCTTCCAGAATAAACAGAAGCACAGAGCCCGAAAGTAGCTACACATGGAACCAACAGCAAATCGGTTGGGAAGTTTGATCTCTGACCAGTATATGCCACAGCAAAGGGACACTGAGTGTAAAATATTTACTAGGTAAAGGCCCAAGGTGACTAATCCCATGAACCACCAGTTGTAAAGAAATCTTGCTTTCAGATATTGTTATACCAAAAGAAATGGAAAAACCACTAGAAAACTTGTAAATTTGGCATCTAACCTAAAAGCAAAGTGGAACTGACCCAGCCCACAGTGAGAGACTCTTCGTGAGAGAAACTAGAGCATCTTCCTGTAAAGTCAAAAGGGTTTACAGTTGTAGGAGGTTGTTGATTCTGAATATACATATCTGAACATACAGGGAGTCAAATCAGTTTCCCAGAAACAGAACATCTGCAAATGGTAAAATCCTGATGTGGCACAGGTAACCTACATCACCACTTTAAAGGGGAGTGGTGATTTGTCTCCACTGAAGTAAGAACAAAGAGAGAAGATTGGACTTAAACTAGCGTTGTGCCAGTAAATGTTTACATACTAGCGCTCTTTTAAAATGTGCATATGTCTGTGCTTCAGTTTATTATGAATTTTATTGCTCTAAAGGCAGTACACACTTTAGAAATAATAATAAAATACTAACACTACTACTAATAAGATACTAATATACAATATGCTTTGTTGTAAATTCCATATAGCCAACTGGTCCTCATAGAATGCTTTCATTGATTTTTGCAAAATTCTTGTGTCTGTAGACAATCTGTGGTTGCAATTAATGAATGAGTACAGTCCCAACAGGAATGTGGTTGATATTTTTGGTTACTTAATTAGAAGAAAGAGAAACAAAAAAGACCAGTGTTGGAACTTTTCTCACTCAGGACAAACCTGGATCAAAACGTGAGCAACTTCTTTGCAGAATCAAACAATAGTTTTCAAATAATAGAAGACTGGTTTTTCAATTTGATGCTATTCTTGATGTAATGGTTACAGACATAACACACTTTAAAGCTTAATTTACAATGTTAACATTTTCTCCATTACTTTTTTTGCAATCAGCTGTACAATAAACCAAGTTCTGATTTGTAGTGCGTACTTATTTCTGTGATATAAACACTCTCATATGGCTGATTTCCAGCTACCAATGAGATATCATTGAATTCAGAGTAGGGAAGAGAGGCATAGTAGCAGAACTTGTATGATATTTCCACTGTTATGGACTGAATGTTTGTATCCCCCTAAAATTTGTATGTTGAAGCCCTAACTCCTAGTGTGATTGTATTTGAAGGTGGGGTCTTTGGGAGGTAATTCAGTTAAGATGAGGTCATGAGGGTAGGGCTCCCATGATAGGATTAGTGTCCCTATTAGAAGTGGAAGAAACACCACAGCTTGCTTGCTCTCTGCCATGTAAGGACACAGCCTCAGCTAGAAGACTGTCATCTACAGGCCAGGAAAAGAGCTCTTACCAGCAACCAGATCTGCCCAGCACCTTGATCGTGAACTCCCCAGCCTCCAGGACTGTGAGAAATGTCTGTTGTTTAAGCCACTCAGTCTCTGGTGTTTTCTTATGGTAGCCTGAGCTGACTAATAATATAACCAGCATAGAGTGAATGTGAATAATTTCAAGGCATAGTTAATACTAAAATGTTGTAAAGCAATTAGAAAGTGATGTCTTAAGTATTTATTTCTTCTGCATTTGTTTCATTTACCTTTTATTTTGAAGTAATTATAGACACACGGGAATTTGCAAAAATAGTACAGGGTCCCACATACCCCTTACCCAGCTTCCCCCAGTGTTGACATCTTATATAACCGTAATACAATATCACAAACAGGAAATTGAGGCTCATACAATACTACTGAAGACATTAATCAGCTATCACCATTTTTATATGGATTCATTTGTTGGGTGTGTGTGTTTGTGTATATGTGTGGTATGTGTGCAGTTTTATCCCATGTATAGATTTGTATAACCACCAGGACATTCAGGATACATAAATGTCCCATCATCACAAAGGAATTCCCTTGCGTTTTCTCTTTAGATTGTCACCACTCCATCCTCGTCTCTCATAACCCTTAATCTGTTCTCCATGTCTATTGTGAATATAACAATAAATATCCAGAATGTTTTAAATATAGAACCATACATTACATAAACTTTTGATACTGACTTTTTTTCACTAAGTATAATTCCCTGAACTTTGTTTCATGTATCATTCCTTTTGATTGCTAAGCAGTGTTCCATCGTGTGGATGTACCAGTTTGGTTAACCACTCACCCACTGATGGATATTTGAGTTGTTCCAGTTTTTTACTGTTATGGATAGAGCTCCCATAAATATCTGTGTACAGATTTTTGTGTGAAAGTAATTTTTTATTTTTCTGGGATGTGACCAAGAGTGTGACTGCTGAGTCATTTGATAAAGTACAAGTAACTTTTTCCAAATTATTTTGGAAATTATTTTCTAAAGTGGTTGTATCATTTTACTTTCCTGCCAGTATGTATGAGAGATCAAGCTTCTCTGCATCCTTGCCAGCATTTTGTGTTGTTACTATTTTTCATTTTAGCTATTTTAATAGTTGAATAATGATATTGTGATTTTAATTATTTATTTTTTAACATCTTTATTGGAGTATTATTGCTTTACAATGGTGTGTTAGTTTCTGCTTTATAACAAAGTGAATCGGCTATACATATACATATATCCCCATATCTCCTCCCTCAATATTGTGATTTTAATTTGCATTACTTAATGGCTAATGATGTTAGACATCTTTTCAAGTGCTTGTTTGTCACCCGTATCACCTCTTTGGCGAAATGTCTCTTTATATCATCTACCCATTTTCTAATTAGATTTTTTTGTTTCCTTACTGTTGAGTTTTGAGAGTTCTTTATACCATCTAGATATAAGAATTTTGTCAGGTATGTGGTTTGCAAGTTTTTTCTCCCAGTCTGTAACGTATCTTTTCATCCTCTTAAAAGGGTCACAAAATCTTAAATTTTGATGAAGGTAAATTTATCAATTCTTTCTTTTATGGATCATGCCTTTAATGTAATGTCTCAGGACTCCTCATGTAGGTTTAGATCCTAAAGATTTTCTCCTATGTTTTCTTATAAAAGTTTTAAAATTTTGCATTTTAAATTTAAATCCACAATCCATTTTGAGTTAATATTTTTGTATGGTATGAGGTTTTAAGTCAAAGCTATTTTTTTGCCCATGGATGTCCAATTGTTCCAGCACCATTTATTTAAAAGCTTATTTTTCTTCACTGAAATTTCATTTGTTTTTCATATAATTTATTTTCTTGTAGGTTTAATTTTTAATAATGGCTGTGGCTTGACATCCAGCTCACAAACTCCCTGAAAATTTAACCATGGGTTCTGGGAGCTAGTACAGGCTGACTGCAGCACACCATTGATTTAAACTGTGTTCTAAGGTTCTGATTAGAGGGAAAAAGACAGCCATAGAGATGATTAGGGATGGTGAGCATGTGTAAACATTGAAATATATAACGTAAAGCATTAGAAAAACACCAAGGCCCAGAGGTGGCATTAGTACCATCTTGTAGAAAATTAAAACTCAGATTTGAAATTCACATTTTGGAGAGAGGGAACAGGAATTGAATGTAAATTCGTGCTATTAATTTGAAATTGCTTAATTCATAGGTTCGCTTTAAACTAATTGGGTGGCCAAGAAGCTTGGTAGGACAGTCATGGCCTCTGTGGTCAAATGAAGCTGGGTCTGATTCTTGGCACTGACATTTATCAGCTTTGAGAACGCCTCAATGACCTTTAGTTTCCAGTAGTGTTAAAATTGGGAGAAGAATCCAAAGCTGTGTTCATTAATTTAACAAATACTTGATGAATTCCAGGCTATGTAGAAGGGATTAGGGATACAGCAGCAAGCAAAGTCATCACAATTTTTGCCCTCAAAGATTTACGTTCCAGTGGAAAGCTAGACAATGAACAAAAATCACACTAGTGAAAAATGGTGTCACAATTGTGATAAGTGGCATAAAGGAAAAAATAAAGCAGGTGCTATGATTCAAACAGACAAGCAAAGAACCCAGTTCCTAGCACACAGAGTGTGCTAAGTGGTAACTATTTTTTTATTACAGCTTTGGGTAATACGAGGGTGGTTCAGACAGAGGTCTGAAGACCTCATCTGAGGGCTTGACTACTCATCACTTACATTGCATTATAATGCCTGCTTTGCATAGAGATCTGAATTGGATATACTTTAAGGGCCCTCTTAAGATTCTTAAGTGTCTAAGAATCTGTGACCATCATGTGTGTCAAGCAGGGATTTGTTTAATTTGTTTACATAGAGACATGGATAAATTCATCAATCAATATGGTAGTCATTAAGTCAGATGCTTCATATATTTATATTTTTAATAACATTTTTCTACCATACTCCCTAGTCATTGTGCCCTTTTAAAAATGGATTAAATTATGAAAAAGTACTTAGGGATCTACAGTTCTGAAATCTGGGACAGTGCAACGACTGCTGAAGTGTTTATCAATTTTATTTTCAACTATATACACATCGGGTTTTGTTTGGAAGTAAGTTATTGTTAATCAATGTTTTTTTGTAATGAAGCCCATAAATCCACATTAAATAAACATCCAAGCTTGTTGATGTCCTTTTGCTTTCCTCTTTGAGCTTGTGTATTTTCATCAGAATAATTCACTAAAGTCAACTTGAGTCTTTTTTTTAATTTTTATGAGTTTTCCACTGAGTCTCCCCTGACCTACTGAGCAACCAACCCCAGTGTCAGCTGCCTGGGCAGGTCTGGGGCAGGGGCTGCAGGACATCTGAGTGCTTCTGCTTCTTAACTGATGTTCTTATTCTTTCAAACAAAACGCATAATCTTTCCTCCCCACCACTATCTCTACCACCTCCATTTTTTCAATGGGAAGATGAGGAGTAAGAGGGACATGACTAGTTCTTTCATTTTTTCTGACTATCATATTGGCGCTACCTTATTGTAAAACATTTGGAAAATTACAAACACTTCAAAGGAGAAAATAAAATTTTATCTGTGGTTGTACTGTCTGCAGAATTCTTTCCCCCATACCTTGAAACACTGGGCGTGATCATTCCAAAATTTCAGGGTTAAACTCTGTCACTGCTTCTGCATCCACCATGGTTTGAGACTAACAGGTGAAGCCAGTTACCTAACCCAGGCCTGAGATTCAAGAAGAATGTACAGCTCAAACATGCATAATGCTGGGTGGCAGGAACTCTCCTTACTACTTTGCAGATACATTTCTTACAACAACCCTGCAAAAGTACGATTATTATCCCGTTTTCTAAATTCACAGAGGCAGAGTAAGAGACAACCTGAATCCAGACCCAGGAAGACCAGTTCCAAGTCCACAGACTAAATAACCTTCTTAGATGATAGAAAGCCTAGTGACAGGTCTGACCCCTCTCCTCCCCTGGCACATCCCTTTCTATGTGAAGTCAACACCTTCTTTGTTTCTTCGTCCCAATCCAGGTCCAATATTGACTTTGCTCATACTTTGACTTGTTAAGTGATGCTGTCTATTACTCTTGTGAATAGAGGATCTGTTTTGTCCCTTTAACCTCTTTTTAGAACCTTCGCTCCACTCAGTTCTATTGAAGGCCAACTGCATTTCCATGACTCAGCAGTATTATTCCCAATCATCTCCCCATTTCTCCACATCTGGCGGTTCTACCCAATAAACAAAGTCTCATAAGATACCAAGCATAAATTTGTGAAGGAGGGAGGGAGATGATTAAGCTCACTTTTTAACAAGGAGGACAGGAGGATTTCTGAGGTCACTGAGGGGCAGGGACTCTTTACAACTACGGGGTGATAAATTTGGTTGATTTGTGTATGTCCTTGATTTTTTTCTATGCATAAGTTTAAATTTTTTTAAATTTTATTTATTTTTATTTTTTCCCAACTTGTGATTTTGAAATATTTCAGACCCACGGGCAAAACCCAAAGTATTTTCACTGGACACTTTTAACCGGTACCTACCATATTAGTTTCCCAGGACTTCCAAAACAAATCACCACAAATTGGGTAACTCATACAACAGACACTTATTCTCTCACAGTTCTGGAGACTAGGAGTCTAAAATCACGGTGTCCGTAGGCCCTGCTCCCTCTGAAGGCTCCAGGGAAGAATTCTGTGCCTCTTCCTGACATCTGGTGATTGCTGGCAGCTCTGGACATTCCTTGGCTTGTATTCCTCGAATCTCTGCCTCAGTCACCATGGCTTTCTCCCCTGTGTGTCTCTACGTCTCCTCTTCTTCTAAGAACCATATTAGGTTTAGGGCCCACCCTTATCCAGTATGACCTCATTTTAATTTAACTAATTACTCTGCAAAGACTCTATTGTTAAACAAGGTCACATTCTGAGATTCTGGGTAAATGTGTATTTTGGGGGGACTGTTTAACCCAGCACACCTACATTTATTAATTATTAACATTTTGACACCTTTGTTTTATCTTTAACTCCATCCATCCATGTGTGCACACATGCATCTATCCACACACAGATTTTGTTGATCCACTTGAAAGTTAGTACTAGACATCATACCACAACCCTACATACTTCAGCTGATATCTTCAGCTAAGAAAAAAAAAATCATTCTACATAATCACAATATAATTACCACAACATAATAAATTTAACATTTGATACCATGATTTATATGAGATACAGACCATATTTAAATTTTCTCATTTATTCCAAAAATATTCTTTCTAGCTGATGGCTTTTTCCAAATCAGGATCGAATATAGGATCAGACACTACATTTATGTATTATGTCTTTTTATAGTCTCCTTTTACTAGATGAGTGCCCTCCCCCTTTTTTCTTATGTCACTGACATTTTTGAAGAGTCCATGCCAGTTATTTTCAAGAATATCCCATATTCTAGATTGGTCTGATTATTTCTTGATGATTAGATTCAGGTTAAATATTTTTGGAAAGAATACTACACAGATGATACCATATGTGTATGTGTCCCCCTAGTACATCACACCAGGAGGCTCAGAATGTCCGTTTGCTCCATTATTAGTGACGCTAAATACAATCTCTTGGCTGAGGTGCTGAGAGCCAGCTCTCCCCCTTGTGATGGGGCCCATGATTCCCCATTTAAACAATTCCTGTTTCACATTGTCTTTTGAAAATTTGCCCATTTCTGTTCTGAGCTTTTGTATTTCTGACTAGAGGTTTTTAAAAAATATACAAAGTGCTTTTTTATGGACATTTAATTCAGTTGGGGTTTGTGTTACAGTTTTCTTCTACTTTGTAGTTTTGGTGGGGGAAGAATTTTCACCTGCTGAAATATTTTGGTTCTCGATTTCCATGGTCTTACAGTGACTCTGTGGGGATGATATCTGCTATTTTACCTTTGAAGAGTCTTGCATTTTCCTGAATCAGCAACAACAGGTGATTCTGTGCAGACAGTGGTAAGATTTTGGAGAGGCTTACTTAATTTCTTAGTTGAAGAGCACTGTCTTCTGTTGATACACTTAAGAGCGCTTTTCAAAACTAGATGACATGGGGCTTCCCTGGTGGCGCACTGGTTGAGAGTCCGCCTGCAGCTGCAGGGAACACGGGTTCGTGCCCTGGTCCGGGAAGATCCCACATGCCGTGGAGCGGCTGGGCCTGTGAGCCATGGCCGCTGAGCCTGCACGTCCAGAGCCTGTGCTCCGCAACGGGAGAGGCCACAACAGTGAGAGGCCCGTGTGCCGCAAAAAAAAAAAAAAAACAAAAAACAAAAAACTAGATGGCACCTTTTATTGGTGGGGGGCGGTGCCTTCTCGTTCTTTTCTGATGGACCCCTCATCTTTCTTCCTCCTTCTGCTTTGTCACCTGGGCTTTAAAGACCCCTCTCACCTCCCCAAAAAGGTGCCTTCCCAAGACTGCTAGCTCTGGGCAGCTCCCTGCATTTGTGTGCCCAGTAATGGTGTCTTGATCCAACAGATTATAGACTTTTGCCAGTGTTTATCTTTTCAGAGTGTGACACTTTCCTGCTAAGAATGACTTTATCTGTGCTCTGCCACTGCCAGGCCTGCTGCCTTCTCCTTTTCCCCAAGCATTCTCCAGACAATTCTCAGCTCCAACAAGTCTTCAGTGCTGGCTCTGCAGATTCCAGATTCTTCTTTTCCTAGCTCTGTGTAACTGGGACTTGTAGCAGCCTCTGTCTTCTAGGTATGCAGTAGGCAGGGGTTATGGGTGGTTTTATTTGCTCTCCTTATTGATCTCTGTAGGTTCTGGAGGACACATTTAGAGAGATCCATATTTAGTTAATGTATAGAAACTCAAAGTCTGCATATATTTATTCTTACTTTCTTGGTATTTTAATGTAAATGCAATGATATATTTTGCTTATTTTAAAGCTACAGTGGTAGCATAATTATATCTATTTATATCTATGTATTTCTCTTTTTGTGTGTGTGATTTGCTTTTTAGCTTTAATTAACCCTTGAATTCTTCTGAAGTTCTGCTTACTTTTGGCTTGCTTATCTAGACCTTCTGTTCTGGCCTGTAGGCACAGTAGAACCTAAGGAATCGTGGCCTAGTTTGCTCAGAAATGGACAGATGCTTAGAGAGATGAAGGGTAAACTAAGGCCTTGTCCAAATGTGGTTGATACTTTTTGAAGCACAAAATGGGCAAGGGTAGGGTAGGGCTTGATTGTAAATTCTTACAGAGGTTGAGTGGCAGCCTCTTGGCACTTGAGGCTTTCATTTCTGCTGAGTTTTTTGAGGACCAACTGTCCTTCAAAGCTGATTGCTCACCAGATTCCTAGGAACAGCTTTATGCAATGTCACGTTGTTAGACACTTGTTTATGTCCCAAATTCTTCATGAAGATTTTAACTTCTCATAAGCAACTCCTACCTCCTTCTCTCCCAGGGCTCCCTGCAGGGGTCCTACTCAAACTAGGTTCTCAGGGACTATTCCATCACCTTTGAAAGCCTCTATCTTGAAACCTCAAGAGGTGTTCCATCAAAAGCAGTTTACTTTTCTTTGGAGACTGATGAGGAAAACAAAGGCACCTGAGCAGAAATGAGAATAGGAGCATTTGTGTGCTCTGCAGCCTCTCTAGGCTGACTCTAACATGTTAAGCCCTCTTCTTTTTGCTCAAGAAGTAGTGAAAAAATAAACAAGACCATTAGTACCCCCCTTTAAAATATACATTAGGGCTTCCCTGGTGGCGCAGTGGTTGAGAGTCCCCCTGCCGATTCAGGGGACACGGGTTCGTGCCCCGGTCCGGGAAGATCCCACATGACGCGGAGCGGCTGGGCCCGTGAGCCATGGCCGCTGCGCCTGTGCGTCCGGAGCCTGTGCTCCACAACGGGAGAGACCACAACAGTGAGAGGCCCGCGTACCACCAAAAAAAAAAAAGATAATAATAAAATAAAATAAAATATATATTATATGGGTATGCCCCAAGATAGCCACCCAAGTTGGTGCCTGAGTATTGCCAGTAAAGCCCTTTTGGAGGGACTAGATTATGAATTCAATTAAGAATCTCTGTATTTCACATTCAAAACGTCTGATGTTATTTGAACTTCTGTGAGTTATTCTGTTTACAGTTATTATTCATGGCACAACACATGTCCCTGGGATGTAAATAAATAAATAAGGCAGGGGGACATGAAAACTGAATGATGTCACCCTTCCTTGGACAAGCCCTTCAGTGGTTTTCCTTGTCCTGGGGTAAAGAACAAATTTTTTTTTTAACATCTTTATTGGAGTATAATTGCTTTACATTGTTGTGTTAGTTTCTGCTTTATAACAAAGTGAATCAACTATACATATACATATATCCCCATATCTCCTCCCTCTTGCGTCTCCCTCCCACCCTCCCTATCCCACACCTCTAGGTGGTCACAAAGCACCGAGCTGATCTCCCTGTGCTATGCAGCTGCTTCCCACTAGCTATCTATTTTACATTTGGTAGTGTATATATGTCCATGCCGCTCTCCCACTTTGTCCTAGCTTACCCTTCCCCCTCCCTGTGTCCTCAAGTCCATTCTCTAATAGGTCTGCGTCTTTATTCCTGTCTTGCCCCTAGGTTCTTCAGAACCATTTTTTATTTTTTAGATTCCATATATATGTGTCAGCATACGGTATTTGTTTTCCTCTTTCTAACTTACTTCACTCTGTATGACAGACTCTAGGTCCATCCACCTCACTACAAATAACTCAGTTTCGTTTCTTTTTATGGCTGAGAAATACTCCCATTGTATATATGTGCCACATCTTCTTTATCCACTCATCTGTCGATGGACACTTAGGTTGCTTCCATGTCCTGGCTACTGTAAATAGTGCTGCAATGAACACTGTGGCACATGTCTCTTTTTGAATTATGGTTTTCTCAGGGTATATGCCCAGTAGTGGGATTGCTGGGTCATATGGTAATTCTATTTTTAGTTTTTTAAGGAACCTCCATACTGTTCTCCATAGCGTTTGTATCAATTTACATTCCCACAAACAGTGCAAGAGGGTTCCCTTTTCTCCACACCCTCTCCAGCATTTGTTGTTTGTAGACCTTTTGATGATGGCCATTCTGACTGGTGTGAGGTGATACCTCATTGCAGTTTTGATTTGCATTTCTCTAATGATTAGAGATGTTCATCCTTTCATGTGTTAGAAACTAATTTTTTTTAGGACTTGTGAGCTCCTCTGTTGTCTGGCCTCTGCCTGTCTCTCTACCAGCATCTGCCACCCCAACTCCCTCACTCCCCATGTACCAACCATACTGGCCTCAGTTCAGTTTCTCAAACATTCCATGCTTCTTGCCACCAGAGGATGCTTGCATAAGCTGCTCCCCCCTCCCTGGCTCTTCCTACTCCCTGGAATGTACCCATCCTATCCCTTTCCTTAGTCAATACTTGTATATCTGCCAGAGCTCAGGTCAAACACCACTTCTTCGTCCCTGTCACACATTCTCATAGAAACTGGTACTCCTGGGGTATTTCTTGAAGTTGTAATTTTACTTTTTTTGCAGGGTCATTTCCATAACACTGTTCTCCTCCCACGGACTATCACCTTCATGACTGTAGGAACAGAGTTTGTTTTTGCCAACCATTGAATCCCATGTAGGCAGAACAAAGAGTGGTCCATAGGAATAGCTGAATAAATTTTTTGTTGGCTGCATGAATGAATTGATTAATGTAAAACAACTGGTGAGGGCTAACTGTCCAAAATGAAACAAATACTGAACAATTGTTTAGTCAGATAGACAGTTAGCTGATTATAAAAGCAATCATTATTTGGTAATCTCAGGAAAGAATGCTGAAACAACTGAACACACACATAGCCTGAGAGACAGATGGAATAACTAAGAGGGAAAGTTGAGGAGGAAGGTTGAAGAAAACATGCTAAAAAATTCAGAGCTACTTGCTGGCTGTGTCTGAAAGCACAGTGTTCATTTCTAGTCACATCACTGCAGCAAGGAGTTTAAAGACACAGTGAAGAGAAGAGCCTGGGCAGGGTAGCCTGAATGATCCCAGATCAAATGTCAAGCAGCTCACAGAAAGTTTAGAGACATACAGTGGAAAGTCAAGAGGACTTGAAGGAGACGTAATTATAGATCCAAAGCACAATTGTAGTATGTGATAATGTCACCTGCTTTCATTTTAACAAAGACCTGTTTATACGATGCAGATCCTACAGTGGAGGTCTGGAAAATTCAAAGCAAATTTATGAAGTATTTTCATCATCAATAACAACTAAACGATCTAAAGTCATAGGGTAGAGTACTGAAATTGATATCTGAGGATAAAGCATTGTTGAATCTGAATGATTCTTCTCTCATGCATGCACACACATACATGCGTATTTAAGGAAAGTATAAAAAATAGTGTAACAAAAAGATGGTGTTAATTTGATCTTTTAAACCAAAATACTGAACTTTTAATCACCCTCTTTTTCTCGTAGTCTGAGAGAAACAGAAATATGGCTGTTGTTTTCCACTCATTACTGTATTCTTTTGACTCCAAAAGTGAAGGGAGATTTTTAATTCCTTACTGTTTACCAAGGGCTTTGAAGGGAATAGCTGAACACTGACTTTTTTTTAGAGTTGTTTATGTTAGACTTCATACCGGTATGGAAATGGAATTGACTTCTCAAAGCATAGTTCTTGAAGTATATCTCTTACATCTTGTGGAAATTTGTGCGTAGGATTGTTGGGACATTTGTGGAAGACCTGGTAAGAATAGAGAAGGGAATTGTTAGGATAACTGGAACAGACAGAGGGAGGGAGTAGGAAGGACTATGATAGTAGAAAGATATTGCCCACTACCTAGAGCCTGTCTAATTACTTACAACATTAAAAATGTGGCTAACAGTTCAAAGAGCCGTACATTTTTTTCCAGTTAGAAAACACATCAGATTTAAAACAACCAGCCAATGCTTTACTGATAATAAGCAAAAATTACAGAGGGAATGCTCTGGATAATCAGATTGCTGTGCATTTATGACCATTCCTATTAGAGCAGACACAGTTCTGCCTACAAAACCACCATGGAATTGTGCATAACCAGAGCCTTGAGTTGGTCTGAATGTCTTTGACCTTGAGCAAAGATAATCAGTAGGACTGAGCAAGATGGGGACTAAGGAACAAATTCAGGACAGGCCTGAATTGAAGAGTGAGGTGTCTTAATTATAGGATGATTATAGGTTTAGATGATCATCATATAGAGAGTGGGTGGTGGAGCTAATTCAGAAGGTAGGCAGAGGCTACCAGAGGCAACCAGACTGCTTCTCAAACTCAGGTGAAAACTTGAGTATGTCCTTACTCACACTATGTCCATTTGCATGTCTACCTCTGTGACAGGCAGAATAAAAGCCCACAACGATGATCTAAATAGGAAAAAGATGTCCTAATTGGTCTTAATACGTACCCTGATCCCCAGAACCTGTGAATAAGTTGTCTACAATTCCTTGCCTTACCATACATAAAGGGATTTTGCAGGTGTGATTAAGATTAGGGACCTTGAGACGGGGAGATTATCCCATGTTAGCCAGGTGAACCCCACCTAATCATATGAGTCCTTGAAAGGGGAGAACCTTCCCTAGCTGAAGTCAGAGTCAAAGGGGGATGTGACTACAGAAGAAAAGTGAGAGAGATGCAACGCTGCTATTTTTGAAAATGGACGGTGGGGGATTTGAGCCAAGGAATGCATGTGGTCTCTAGAAGCTGGAAAAGGCAAGGGAATGGATTCTTTTTTTTTTTTTTTTTAATTTATTTATTTATTTATTTATTTTTGGCTGTGCTGGATCTTCATTTCTGTGCAAGGGCTTTCTCTAGTTGCAGCGAGCGGGGGCCACTCTTCATCGCGGTGCGTGGGCCTCTCACTGTCGCGGCCTCTCTTGTTGTGGAGCACAAGCTCCAGACGCGCAGGCTCAGTAGTTGTGGCTCACGGGCCTAGTTGCTCCGCGGCATGTGGGATCCTCCCAGACCAGGGCTTGAACCCGTGTCCCCTGCATTAGCAGGCAGATTCCCAACCACTGCGCCACCAGGGAAGCCCTGGATTCTTTTTAGAGCATCCAGGAGGGACCATATCCCAGCCAACACTTCGATTTTATCCCAGTGAGACCTGCATCGGGCTCTGTCTGACAGAATGGAAAATAATAAATGATGTTGTCTTAAGCTCTTATGTTTGTGCTAATTTGTTACAACAGTGATAGAAAACTAATACAATCCCCTAATCTAAGCCACCAACATCACTCAGCTGAGCTACCACAGTCTTTTCCTAACTGGTTTCCCTGCTTCCGATTCTGTCCTTCTGCAATCCACGATTATTCAGAGTTGTCCTCTTGAAAAATACCAGATAAGTAGTATTTTCTGGCTCAAAACTGTTCAACAAACCCATTAACCTTAGGCTAAGACCCAGAATTCTTAATGGCCTTTCTCTAACCTCATATCACACTGCTTTCCCTCCTGTGGACCCAGAAATACCCCCTCAGAAGTAGTTTTTTCTGACTTTTGTAATAATTGCTTCCTTCCTTTTCTCCATAATTTGATCACCTGTGTATATGTCACTAAATTATATAATTTAGTTTTGTCAGTTTCTTGAACAATATGTAAATGGAATAATACAGTAAGTATTCCTTTGAGTATGACTTTCACTCAACACTATCTTTGAGAATCATATGTTGCATATAGCTGGAGTTTATTCATTTTCATTCTAATAATCCATCTCTGAATTCTTTTGGATTTGCTGTGTAAACAATCACATCATTTATAAATAAGTAAAATTTTCTTTCCTTCCAAAACTACTTTTATTTCTTGTTCTTTATAGCACTGTTTAGGACTTCTGGTACAACATTGAATTAAAATGGTAATAGCGACCATTCTTGTCTCATTCTCAATTTCAGGAAAGTTTCAGTAAGTCATTAATAGGTACAAGGTTTGTTAAAAAATTTCTTTATTTCTTTTTTTTTTTTTTTGTAAATAGGATTTATCAGACTAAAGAAGTTTTCTCCTATATGTAATTAGTTAAATGTTTTTGGCATGGCTGAGTGTTGAGCTACTGAGATGATCATATCAACAATTTTTCTTTTTTATACTAAAAATAAGGCAAATTACATTAATTAATCTTTAAAATGTTAAATCAAACTAGTATTCCTGAAATAAAGCCCCTTTGATCATGAGGGGTGTGGTGTGTGTCTGTGTGTGTGTATGTGTCTGTGTTTTACTACATTCAGTTTACTAATGTTTAATTCAGGATTTTTACAACTATGGTCATGAGTGAGATTGTCTGGTAATTTTCTCTAGTGCTTTATGTGCTGATTGGATTGATTCATTTGCCTTATTACACACCAGAAACAGACTGCTTTAATTACTGAAGCTTTACAGAATATTTTAATTTCTGAAAAAGCTAGTTCTTTTCCCCCTCTTGTTTTCTTGATGATTCTGGTTTATAAAATTGAAAATCAGCTTATCTGGTTACAGGAAAAAAAACATGGTATTTTTACTGGATCTGAATGTAAAATGTAAATTAGGGAAGGTTGACATCTTTATGATTTTGAATCTTCCTATCAAAACATGTAGTGTCTCTTTTCATTTGTTGACATCTTCTGTTATATTCTTTATGCCTTTTTTAGAGGATTTTTCCCCCTAAGAGAATCCTGGATATATTCTTGGTAAATTTATTCAGAAGTATTTTATTATTTTTGTTGCTGTTGTAAATGGAGTCTTGTAGAAGGCTATTGTCTGTTTGTTAGTTTCATAAGCTGATACATTACTGCATTTCTTTATTGGTAGTATTGTGTTTTAGATATAAAGTCTTATCATTCCTTCTCCTTTCCAAGTTTTATACCTTTCATTATTTCTCACCATAATTTTATAAGATTTTAAGTCTGGTACATGGTTAAATAATAATGTGAATACTTCGTATCCTTTGCTTGTGAGGATACTTCTAGTGTTTCTCTACTAAGAATGACACTTTGGGATAGAGGTAAATACATTATCTGAGGTTAAGCAACTAACCCATAATTACTGTTTTATCCAAAAATAGATTTAGTTTTTACAAATATTTTTCTGTATCTGTGGAGATTATCACATTATTTTCTTTTTTGACCCATTAAAGTGATAAATTATATCTATATATTTCCTAATATTGAACCATCTTTACATTCCCGGAATATATTCCACTTCGTCATAATGATTTTTAATTCTGCAGGGTAAGAATGTTTAGAGCAACATTATAACATTCAAAAACTGGAAATTGGGCTTCCCTGGTGGCGCAGTGGTTGAGAGTCCACCTACAAATTCAGGGGATACGGGTTCGTGTCCCGGTCCAGGAAGATCCCACATGCCGTGGAGCGGCTGGGCCCGTGAGCCATGGCCACTGAGCCTGTGTGTCCGTAGCCTGTGCTCTGCAATGGGAGAGGCCACAACAGTGAGAGGCCCATGTACTGCAAAACAAAACAAAACAAAACAAAAAAAACTGGAAATAATCTACAAGTTCACCAACAGAATAATAGACAAATTAGGGTATTTTATACATGAATGGAAATTAACAGATTACAAACATTTGCACCAAGATGAATAAATCTTACAAACATAGCTTAAATTTTCCTAAAAGCAAGACACAAAATATATACTGCATGATTTCATTTATGTAAAGTTCAAAAGTGGGCAAAACTAGAGTATTTAGAAATACATAGGTGATAAATGTAAACAAATAAAACAATGATTTTCATAAAAGTTAGGATAGTAGTCGCTTTTAAAGGGGAGAGTGGGATGATTGGACAAAGTTACCTGAGGGCCTCCTAGGGTGCTGGTGATGTTTAAATTCTTGACCTGGGTAGTATTTGCATGAGTCTGTGCTTTATAATTATTTATGGATCTTTATATTTAATGCAGTCTTTCCATATGTGTATATTGTATTATGAAAAGGTTTTTATAAATTACTTGCTAGTAATTCATTTAGCATTTTTGTGTCACTATTCAAAAGTGAGATATCTATCGTTTTCTCTTGCTTTTATCTTTTTTAAGGTTTGGTATGCTGTTTTTATAAGAGGAACTTGAAGATTTTCCTTTTTGTCTAGACTGTGAATGTATTAGAATCACTGTACAATTATCTGTTCTTTAAATGCTTAAATGTAAGACCCTGAAACTGTAAAACTACTAGAAGAAAGCATGGAGAAAACTCTTCTTGATATTTGTCTGGGCAATGATTTTTTTGGATATGACCCCAAAAGCACAAACAACAAAAGCAAAAATAGACAAAAGATATTACATCAAACTGAAAATGCTTCTGCACAGCGAAGGAAAAAATCAACAGAGTGAAGAAACAACCTACAGAATGGGAGAAAATATTTGAAAACCACACATCTGATAAGGGGTTAATATTCAAAATATATAAAGAACTCAACTTGATAGCAAGAAAAAAAAATAACTCAAATTAAAAATGGGCAAAGAACCTGAATAGACATTCTTTTGAGAAATACAGATATACAAATGGCCAATATGTATATGAAAAGATACTCAATATCATTAATCATCAAAGAAATGCAAATTAAAACCACAATGAGATATCACCTGACACCCGTTAGAAAAGCTATTATCAAGAAAACAATAGATAACAAGTTTTGGAGAGGATGTGGAGAAAAGGGAATTCTTGTGCACTATTGGTGAGAATGTAAATTGGTGCAGCCACTATGGAAAGACAGTATGGAGGTTCCACAAAAAATTAGAAATAGAACTACCATATGATCAAGCAATCCTCCTTCTGTGTGTATATTCAAAGGGAATGAAATCAGTATCTTAAAGAGATGTCTGCACTCTCATGTTCATTGCAGCATTTTTCACAATAGCAAAAATATGGAATCAAACTAAGTGCCCGTTGATGGACAAATGGATAAAGAAAATGTCACACACACACACACACACACACACACACATACCACAGAATATTACTCAGCCTTAAAAAAAGAAGGAAATTCTGTCATTAGAACAACATAGATGAAACTGAAGGATGTTATGCTGAGTGATATAAGCCAGACAGAAAAAGACAAATATTGCATGATCTCACTTACATGTTTAATCTTTAAAAAAAAGTCAGACTCATAGAAGCAGAGAGTAGAGTACTGGTTACAAGGGGCCAAGGGATAGGGAAATGGAAAGGTGGATGTTTGTCAAAGGGTACAAATGCAGTTGTATATGAAGAAGATTAAGTCTAGAGATCTTATGTACAGCATGGTGACTATTGTTAATGATACTGTATTGAATACTGGCAATATGCTAAGAGAGTAGACTTTAGGTGCTCTCATGACACATACAAAAAAATGGTAACTATGTGAGGAGATGATAGGTTAATTATCTTGACTGTAGTAATCATTTTACTATGTGTATGTGTATCAAATCATGTACACCTTAAATACACACAATTTTTATTTTAAAAGATAAAATACTTTTTTAAAAAAAGAAAGAAATAAAAAGTTATGTGTAGATCTCCATGACTGTGGCTAATATAGAGTTTCTTTTTGGGGTAAGGAAGCTCTTCTAAAACTGATCATAGTGATGGATGCACAACCCTGTGAATACACTAAAAGCCACTGAGTTGTATATTTTAAATTGGTAAAACGTCTGGTGTGTGAATTATATCTCAATATACTGTTAAAAAAACTGAAGTCCCTTCTACTACAGTTTCTCCTTGTAAATATCTCTTTTTATTTTTACTCTGTCAGTCTTGATACTACTTTTTTGTTGCATATACAGTTTGTAACCTATATATTGCATTGTGAATTGTATCCTTTAACATTCTTTTTTTTCTCACTTAATGCTTTTTGGCCTGGATAAGCAGGAAATATTGTTACTGAGGTCACAAATTCTGGATTGGTTAGGTTTAAATTCAGACTTTCACACTTGCAAAGCTAAGTGTCTTTGTGTCCCAGTTTCTTCATCCAAAAAAAATGGGCATAATGATAGTAACTATCTCACTGGGTTTGAAGTGGATTACATAAATTAGTATATATAAAACACTTAAGTAAGCAGTAAGTGCTTAATACATGCTTACTGGCATGTAATAAGTGCTATATAAATGTTAGGTTAAAAATTGTCTGCTATTAAGCTTCATTATCATGACTCCTGCTTTTTGTTTACATTTGCTGATATACTTCTGTCCTTTTTGGATTTCTTTTTTTTTACTTTTCTGAATCCCTTTATTTTAATTGTATCTCTTGTATACTAAATATCACATCTGAAATTCATTTTCATTTGGTAAGTAATTTTGGCCCAGTTGGATATATTTTGTATTAGTTCTATCACTTTATCTTCTATGATGAATTCTTACTATTTTTTAGAAAGTGTTCACTATGATCAGTTTTCTTCACTTTGTTGTCTTTGTGAAGCTCTTTTGTGTTCTTGATGGGAAGTTTACGCTTTTTCTCTAGTTATCTTTAATTATAAATTACTCTTAGTCATGTTTATGAGTGTCCATCCTTATTAGTTACAACTGTGAGCAGTTAAACATTTAGTAGTTTCCTCCTCCTCCCTCCTCTCATCTCTCCTCTGCATGTTGATTTCAGTCAGAATTATCTTTCTTAGTATTTGCCTTGATATCTTTAAGAATGTTTAGGTTTTTATTTCTTGATTTATCAAGTTTAAATGAAATCCTTTGACTTCCAGCTCTTGTACAAGACAGGAAACACACTTACTCTTTCTTCCAATTTCTTTCCCTCTTCCCCTCCCAATTTTTCAGTTGTCCTATATCTTCCACTCTAACCAAAATTTTTTCTAGTTTTAGTGGTATTGTTAAATATATTCACTCTTGGGCTTCCCTGGTGGCGCAGTGGTTGAGAGTCCGCCTGCCGATGCAGGGGACACGGGTTCGTGCCCCGCTCCAGGAAGATCCCACCTGTCATGGAGTGGCTGGGCTCATGAGCCGTGGCAGCTGAGCCTGCGCATCTGGAGCCTGTGCTCTACAACATGAGAGGCCACAGCAGTGAGAGGCCCGCGTACTGCAAAAAATAAATAAATAAATAAAAAAAAAAAAAAAAAAAAAATATATATATATATATATATATATATATATATATATATTCACTCTCTTCCAATCTTTTTCCAAACTTCTTGATTGGCTGAGTGTTGTTCTTTATTATTTTCCACAAAAAATGATCAACAAAATAATATTCCTCCAGTTTTTGCATCTTTAGAGTTGTTGTTTGTAGTCTTTATCCTTGAAGAATAGTTTGCATGTATATACCATCCTTATCTTAAACTTTCTTTCCTTGAGAATCTTAGAAGTATTGTCTCTGGTATTCAGTGTTGCTGTATAAAAATATGAAGTCAGCTTGACTTCTCCTTATAAAAGTGACTTGATCTTTTCACCTGTCTGACCAAAAGATTCTTTCCTTATCTTTTAAGCCCAGTAACTTTACTGGAATATGTCTCAATGATCATTCTAGGTCTTTATTTCTTTTGTTGCATTAACTTTGTCATTTCGATCCTCTATGAATCTGCTGTAGTAGCTGTAGATACTTTCTGTAGATTCTATCTTTCTGTAGTATCTGTTCAATCTTGTGCTCCATTTTGCTTTCATTTTTTTATTTTGCTGTTTTTTTCTTGTACACCTTTTCTAAGTTCTGCCACTTGGTAACTTATCTCCTGTTATTCTACTTTGTTTTCCCTGAGTTCTTCCATTTCTGCATTATTATCTATCTTCTTTCATCCAGTTCATCACTTCATTTTGGGGTTTTTTCCCCTCCAAATTCATGGCAAAACATGTTCACAACTTTCTTCTGCCCTATAATATTTTACAGGAGGATGTACTTTGTTCATAAATTTTGCTCCTTTTTTGCCTTTTGTCTTAGAGTATTTTTGTATAGATGTGATTGTTTTTTATTATTCATCACTGAATGATTTTTGTTTTCCTAGACCAGGTATTTATAACAGCTTTCTTGAGAAAGGCCAGTTAGCAGTCCTGTCCAGCACAGTTTCAGAATACAAAGGTCCTCTTCTTCTCAGAGCTTACACAAAGCTAAAAGGCCTCCTGAAAATGTGTCTTCTTCTTTTTTTTTTTTTTTTTTTTTTTTGCGGTACGCAGGCCTCTCACTGCCATGGCCTCTTCCCGTTGTGGAGCACAGGCTCCGGACGTGCAGGCGCAGCAGCCATGGCTCACAGGCCCAGCCACTCCATGGCATGTGGGATCTTCCCGGACCGGGGCATGAACCCATGTCCCCTGCATCGGCAGGTGGAGTCTCAACCACTGTGCCACCAGAGAAGCCCTGAAAATGTGTCTTCTTGGTCTGAATCTTTCCTCTTTTTTACTGAACTTGTTATGGTTCTGTTGGGGTAGAAAGTAACCTTCTGTTTCTGCTCAGCAAATGGTCCAGGTTCTGTTTCTCAGGGTACACGTCTCACTTTCAGGAAGTGAAATTTTGTGGCATTTCCTGAGATCTGTCAAGGCTGGGCTCTTACCACTGACATCTTAAAATCTCTCCTCAGCCTTTCTCCGCTTTCTCCTGGGAGAACTCAGTTGCTTTTAGAAAATATTAAAAACGTACTAGAATCCCTCTTGAAGTTTTATTCAAAAATGAGTTTTTGTTTTTTGTTTTTATTTTTTCATTCTTCTTGGGTGGTTTCCAGATAGAGGAGGTGTAAGGCTGTGTTACACAGCCATGCACATAGGCTGGGAGTTTCTACCCCATATCCAACCATCATGAAAAGGATATTCTTTTATTCTTTTGAAGATTCTTTCTTTTGCCACTTTAGTTTCTTTGTACAGTGGCCAAAAATAGTACAAGAACATCTTCTTTGCAACTTCAAGACATTGCTCAACGTATGACAACCTGATTTATGGAACTTCTCTACCACAGAATTGATGGTTCTGAACATGAACTCAAACAGTAGTTACCTGAAAATCCAGACACATGAGATTTTGCCCCCCAACCTGTCGGTTCTGTCAAGGTGAAATGTGGACCTTCTCAGCCTTCTGTTGTCTCTGTTGCTCATTTCTAAGTGGTTGAGTAGAAGTGCCCCAGAGGAATCATCTTGGTGCTGGCTCCGCAGCTCTGTGCAGACTGCTAATCTTAAAGAAGACAGCTTATGCCTCCCCAGATTCTCTCCTGCTCCCTCTTCCACCTAATTGTTTCAAATTCAACCCCCCCGACACACACACACACACACACACACACACACACACTGTATGCTAGGAACCAGTGGGAAAGTGGATCAACTGACAGTCGACAGATTGTTTTATGAACCAAAATCTTCCTGGCAGCAAACCAGGCAGCACACTCAACTGGGTGATTTGAGAATTTAATAAAGAGGCAATTAATCCCATAAGACTTTGACTCCTCTGTCAGGATTTGGGGAAAGCTGAGAAGGGATAATGCAGTATCTTGGGGTTCGTAAATAGCAGGGAGCCTTTACCATCTCTAAGCCTGAAGGGACCAAGAGTGGGAGTGATAGAGGATCCCACAGAGGGTAAAGAGAAGGCTTCCTGAAGGAACTGTAGCCTTTAGTAGAGGGATGTAAACCACATAAGGAGGGAAGCAGGGGGAAAAAAATCCCAACCTCTATCTTTTCGCTCTCCCATCTCCTGCAGTGCCTCTCACTGGCCAAATCCAAGTGAAAGCCAGATGACAAATGGAGCCCATTGATCAATCCATAAAGATCAGCCTCCCAGAGCGGAGGGGAGAAGAGAAGAGAGTGGATCTGGAGAGGCAGACAGAAGATAAACAGCAGATAAATAGACTAAAGATAAATAGACTAAACAACTTTTGAGAGGGACTTTATTCTGTAGCAAACACATTGCAAAGATGGGTGGCTTGCAAAAAGCAAATACAAGATTATGCTAAAGAAAACATAAATCTGAGGCCATATGTCAATTAGAAGGTGAGTTTTCGGGCTCAACACTGTTATGCATCACTAGGTGTAAATGAACAAATACGTAGATTTGAAAGCTAAGGCATAGAATTATTTAAACACATCCACTGAGCATTATCTAAAAATCATCCAGGTTCTATTACCATTTTGTTCTAACCCCCCCAATCACTTCTCATTTAGTTTCCATAAATAGCCCTCCTCTTCCCACCGTTATTTTAGTCCCTAGATTTCCTATTTCAGCCTTCTCTGCTGGTTCTATGCTTTCTCCTGGGCGGGTTTTTTCAGTTCTTTGACATCAGTTTCCACATCTTCCCTAGCGAGACTCGAAACTATTTCTCTGGCTCACTTCTGTTTCGTGAGCCCCCAGTCCATAGATCTAGCTGCTTACTGGACGTTTGCACCTGGATGCTTTACAGGCATCTTAAATCTACATGCTGAAAACCTAACTCATTAGCTTAAGCCCTCCTGACACCTCTCCTGACAACACACACTTATGCTTGCACCTGACTTTGCAAACTTATTTAACATTTTATGGCTTCCTTAATTTTTGTTTTCTAACAAAACAGATCAATGCATGGGGGGAATTTTCTATTTTGGCAGAGAAATAAGTAAATATTAAAAACTTTCATCTGCGCTTCTATAATGAAGAGGAAATCAACAATTTCCATAGTCTACAGGGGGGAGGTCAGTTTCGCAAAGTCACATCCCAGAGATAATCCTCAACATCTCCTTTATTTCCCACAGCCAGGTAGTCATAAGTCTACGGTAAAGAAATAGAGCTCATGTCTTCCCTGCTTGGCATTGTACCCCCCATGCCTGATATTGAAATCAGTATTTCTTGAATGAATGAATGGCTCTACGTCTTGCAATTCTACCTTCTAACTCTCTCCGCCTCCATCCCTGCTGCTACCACCTTGACAAGGATCCTCATCATCTTTTTCCTAGAGCCTTCTAAAGGTCTTCCTGCCTTCAAATATTCCCCTATGTCAATCCTTTCTCTTCACTGCAACCAATAGCCTTTTTAAAGGTTAGTTCTGGTCCCACCACCCTCTATTTTAAATAATATAATAAAATAAAGATTGCCACGAACTCTCCCTTGTTTGCTGGGCCCACAGATGGCTCTTGTGTGTTTGCCCAACAGTGTACCTTACATCTGAATTTGCATGCTTTTAAGAAGGCATCCCTCTCTAGTGACCCACTGGCCCCTGATCTACCTTCCAATTTGCTGCCTCTTACTTATAGGACAAAGACCCATCTCCTTAGCATGGAAAGCAACTTGCCTTTCTAGCCTCATCGCCCTCCTTACCCATCTACTTACTTAGAACGTGGATACCTCAACTTTTCACAGCTCCCTACAATGTTCTTTGTGTGCCATACACCCTTCTCTCCCCCTGGTTATTCTACTCACACTTTAAGAAACACCTCAGATATCACCCCCACCAAGGTGCCTTTGTGAACTCTAGCATAGCTGCTTTTTCCTCTGTGATTGTGCAGTATTTTGTCTATCTTTGTGCTGCACAGTAATTACATCTTTACATTATGGGCTGCTCAGCTACTTCACAAGCCTCAGAGGCCTGGTCTGTATTGTAGTTTTTCTTTGTCTTCCCCATCCCTCAGTGCAAAATTTGGAAAACAGCAATGGCTAAGTCAATGTTTATTAAGTTAATGAATACTTTATTAACCTATATTTATAGAGTATTCTTAGTACCCATTAAACAGTACCATCTCTCATGCCTCAGCATTATGTTTCACTGCAGCTTTCTCTAATAAATTTTGTGAGAAATATGGAATATTTCTGCACTGTTCTCTGGTCATATGGGAGTTTCATTCCTGTTTATATTTTTCTTGTACAAGCATACCCTGGAGATATTGCAGGTTTGGTTCCAGATGACAGAAATAAAACAAATAGCGCAATAAAGCAAGTCACGTGAATTTTTTGGTTTCCCAGTGAGTATAAAAGTTATATTTACACTATACCGTAGTCTATTAAGTGTGTTCAATAAAAATTTACATACCTTAATTTTAAAAATAATTTATTTAAAAAAATAAAAATTTATTGCTAAAAATGTTAACCCATTATCTGAGCCTTCAGCAAGTCAGTAGAAACATCAAAGATCACTGATCACAGATCACCATAACAAATACAGTACAAATAAAAAAGTTTGGAATATTATGAGAATTCACAAAGTGAGTAAGTGCTATTGGAAAAATGGCGCCAATAGATTTGCTCGACGCAGTGTTGCCACAAACCTTCAATTTGTTTAAAAAACAAAACAAAACAAAAAACACCACAATATCTGTGAAGTGCAGTAAAGCAAAATGCAGTAAAACAAACTATGCCTGTATTACTAGAAATAATGACTGTAACTGCAGTGGTGAATCCCTGAGATTTCTGTTTAAGGAAATTGTTACTGTTGGAGAAACTGGCAAAGCCTGACTCCTCCAGGCTCGACTCCTTGTATCTAAGCAGTTAATTGTCTACTGTGTTATGTTTAGCTTTCAGCTCTTGAAAATGCTTGTTGTTCACCTCCTTTGTGCACATTTATCCAGCTGTCTCCTCTTTTTTTCATTAAGCTCTCCCCATAAAGATTTATTTCTTCTGTTTTCACTTGTGAATTTCTGTCCACTGGTGCTTCCTGACATAGAAGCTATTTGAGGAAGCTTTGGTTGAAAAGGAGTAAGAGAGGACAAAAAACTTGTTTTTAAAGGTTCCCCCTTTCACCTAGTATTGGACGAAATTTCTTTAATATTCAACAAACCTGTTATAAAATAGCACACACTGTGAAATATACATACAACCACAATGTCATTGTAAATATATTTTTCTTATCAGTGAAGGCAACAGGCAAATCAACCACTCTTGCAAGGTCATATTTCACAGAGACAGCTGAACTCACCCAGGGTTCAATTATGTTATGAAGCCAGTGATTTAGCATTGTCATCTATTTTGATTGACACCAAAAGCCTTCCAGGACAGTAAATGAAAAGACATTAGAAAAATATCACATACAAAATGGCTTGATAGCTTTAATGAGTTTTAAAATGAGGTAAAATAATCAAATCAGACAGCTCCATAAAAGAATTAATTTGGTCACTGGCTCTCTTTCCAAAATGACTTTGTTTTACTCAGTAAGGTGAGACTGTCTCTGTGACTAAAATAGTCACAATGAAATTCAGAATGACATGACCTGGGGTGGGTAATGCATTTCCCAAAGTTTCTCAGGTGCTCTTCGTACTGTGGCCTCCTGATAAATGAGATGTATACCTCTTCTTAAGTTTCATTTTAATGAAAGTGAAAAGGAATGTGAAAGAAATATATTAAAAACCATGAGACACACTTAGAACCTCCACTTTGGGTAACTTGTACACTAAATTTTAGAAACTGGAATGAATCTGAGATGCGATTTATGGGCACCCATAAATTCAGGAGTATTTCCACACTGCCACAGACCACAGCAGCCATTTCTTGCAGTGTCAAGAGAAAAACACCACACAGGACAATAACCAGCCAGAGACAGGAAGTCCTGCTTCAGTTTTTGCTAGACTTTTGGCCCATACTCCAGAATAGATTATTAGAAAGGTGGTCTTGGCCCCTATAGAAATGTGAGCTTATAGCCAGACTAGAGGCATTGAGTCAAAAAGACTCATTTCCTGTCTACCCAAGCTTAAACCCCAAACTTTTTAGTGTAACTCAAAACTGGGGTTAGTTCAGAAGTGAGATCTAAGGAGAAAATTACATATGGTCAGAATTCCCCACCAACTGTAAATCATCCACCATTGATACAGTTCACTGTCTCTTGGATTGAACATGAGAGTAAGTGGTCAGCTTACATTTTCTATGTTATTTAAAATATTATAGCTTTAAATACTAAGAGTGCCCTTGAGAGGCAAGGGGAACTGGGACAGAGTGAGGAAAGAGCAGATCCATAGATTCGACCTCAAAATTATATGGGCCACATTCTTATTGACGGTCAAGTTACCTGCACTTTTCGAATGACTGTTTCTTCTTCCTTTCCTCTCCCGCTCCTTTCCTCTGCTTTCTTTTTCTCCTAGAGTCCTAGGAATTTAGTCTCCTAAATTCCTGCATGTAGTGCTTGCCGCCATCACTATTTGGTATTTACATTTGTGTTTATTAAATGTATGTCTGTGTCACCTATGAGCCTGTTGGCTCCAAGAGGGAAGGGGCCGTGTCTTTTTTGGTTCACCATTTCATTGTCAGCCGCTAGCATAGAGCCCAAGAGGAGCAGAACAAGTCCGTCTTCAATGAATGGATAAGTAAAAGAGAGACCACTAGACATCACCACCTTTGAAAATTCTTCTCCTAGTAAATGTGGCTTAATCGCCTTGCAGTGCTATAGGCTCCTTTTCATTTACAAAGGGCTTTCACAAACGTGTCCTTATTTTAAAGGTGACAGGCCCGAGGGCCCCACCACATTCACAAAAGAGACTGAGACCTGGAGAGGTTAAGCGACTTGCGCAAAGTTGCACAGCTAACTTGTGGCAGAACCAGGCTTTGAACCCCTGATTTAAAAAAGCCTGAGCCAGGCCAGTTAGGGTTCCCCATACCAGGTGGCTTCTCCTCCATGTATGGACACTCCTCCGTATCAGAATGTGTAGACCATGGGTGTGTGGAACAGCGAGCATGTCTCATCCCTCCCTCAGCAGGGTTGTTTCAAGTGCTTGCTCTGCACCAGACGTTGCCAAAACTTTCAGACAACGAATGTGAATGAGGTGTGGTCCTTGCCCTCAAAGACACTCACAATCTCATGCCAGCACAGTGTTGTGAACACGTAAATTCCAACGTACATTGTTGAAATCCTACTCTGCCCACAGCTGCAATAATGGTCGGGTTAAACGGGAAGAAAAGCCAGGCTTGGTGGTTTGCACACACATTAAGGGCTATTGTTTCAGGTTTGAAACCAGATTTTAACCATTCAGCACATGCGTTAAGGATCCTTACAGTAATGCATGTTTGCAGAGCTGAGGCTAGAAGGCTTAAATTTATGGAACAACAGTGGAACTTCTTTCAGCATGGAGAGTTTGGAACAAGGATGGCATTGCCAGGGAGTTGCCCTGGAAAATACAGGCAGCAAGCACATTCTGTCTTTTCCCTTATGCCAATGTTAGTGTCTCCGCAAAATTCCAAGTGAGAAAAGAGCCTGCAGAGGTGTGAGGTGGAAATCATATCACAACATTCGAGTAGGTGAGACCAGCAGAGATGACAGGGGAGAAAATGGCACTTTAATGCATGAGAGTAATCTTCCAGGATTTGTACCAGGATGTGTTCAATTTTAACAAGAAGGGTTCCCAGAAGGGTCAGTTTCAGCAGTGTCACGTGAGCCCCCGAAGAAGAATAGATGGCTGATGAACTGGCACACTCGGAGGTTGAGTGTGCTAGGTAAAGCAGAGCGGGGAGGGGAGGTCCTGTGAAGTGCAAATTACGAAACAAATCTTTTCTTTCTTTTTGGTTTGTTTCACAATAGATGACTTTGAAACAAAAAGAGATAAATAACCCTGTAAGTGAGTAGAAATTTGGGAAGTAAAACTAAGTGATGAAGGATTGTTTCTCACCTGTAGGAGATACACAGTGTTTGTATGGTTTCTTGGGAAAGAAACAAGAACTCCTAGTTTCAAGAAAAAGTGGACTTCTTGGGGAGGAGACAAGTATGAACAATGAAGGAACATGACAAGGTTGTGAGGGTCTAGGGGGGTTAGTTTTGCATGAAACATGGAGCATGGCAGCAACAGATTAGGCTAGCTTGGGCTCAAAATGACCTAAAAATCTATAGAAAGCTTCCAACCAAGCAGTGCTATATATATGGAAGGCCCTGCCATGTGGATTGAAGCTTTTCTAGGACTCCTATTAGCTGATCCCTCATAAACAGGATCTAGGCAACTAAATTACCACTCGTTGAATACTGTAGTGGGTATATGTAGAGATTCGAACTTTCTTTCATTTTGTACCAAAGAAATAAAATTAGATTATCTCTAAAAAAGCTTACATTTGAAGCTAACAGTTTGGGGTTGTATCTGGCATAGAAACACTCTCTAAATGACATTTTAAAGGAAAAAATGTTTAGAACAACTACATTGTATAATTGAACAAAGTATATTCTGATTCCAGATTCAATGACAGTCTGTAAGGACTATTGACAAGATGAATTATATTCTGTGCTGAGCAGAATTTAAGACATTATTCACAGGGAAAGAAGATCCAGTTTCCTTTACATACCATTTGCATATTGGGTTTTTTTTCTTATTAATAGAACTTAAATCTTTTAAAATTTAGAGTTTTAAAATTCCCCAGAGACTTTGAGCTATCATTGAGTAATCCATCAAAAATCCAGAGGCATTAAAAGTTCTGTAACTAATATGTGTGAAACGTTTCTGAGGATAAATTTCTTTTTTGTAATTATACACTGCAGAGTATGGAATAATTTCTACCGTGTGAATTACCTACCCAGGATACTATTTGAAAGTTCTATCTTGCGTAAATAACAGTCAGCCTCTTATAGAAGAGAAGCAGTGCTTTCATACCTGGAATGGAAATTATTTTAGAATCATCTACATGCAACATTTTTTTCATTATTATTCAGATCTAGTGACTATGAAAGGGAAGTAAACTCACACAGCTGGCTCTTTCAAGACAGTGATTCAGTTTATTCTTGTTTCAGTATTGGAGGAGAATAAAAAGGTTAGAATTACCTTTTGGATTCAATGTGGTATTTCCCCTTGATACCTAAACAAATGGAAGGCAGGCGGCTTTGCCAGCTTTACTCTAAAATAGTAAGGGATTTCCCTTGTAGTGTGTTTTATCTGAAATCTGGTACTTTTCCATCATGAAGGATTTACAGCCTGAAATCCTTTTTTTAATCCTTCAAACAAAGCCAGTGTCTTGTGACTTTTCCAGATATTGTCCTGGTTTATAAGGAGAAAGACATGTACTTTAATTCTGGTCTAGTGTGTAAGTATGTTCTTACAAATGGGATGGTCTAGTACAAACCTGCCTGCCCTAGAGATGGTGACTTAGTGGCTATGAGGTGGGGTTTAGGAATATGTAGCGTTGGGGTTTTTTCTTTATTATGGTAAAAATTTATGTAACATAAAATTTATCATTTTAACCATTTCTTAGTGTACAATTCAGTGGCATTAAGTATATTCACATTGTTGTGCAACAAGCATGACTATCCCATACCCAGAACTTTACCATCATCCCAAGTTAAAAGTCTGTACCCATTAAACAAGAATTCTTCTTTCCCCCTTTCCTTCAGCCCCTGGGAGTCACTATTCTATTTCCTGTCTCTAAGAATTTGACTATTCTAGTTAACTCATGTAAGTGAAATCACACAATCTTACAATATTTGTGCTTTTGTATATGGATTGTTTCACTTAGCATGTTTTCAAGACTCATTGATATTGTAGTATATATCCAAATTTCATTCCTTTTTAAGTCTGAATATAGTCCATGGTATGTATATACCACACTTTGTTTATCCATTCATCCATCAATGGATGTTTAAGTTGTTTCTACCTTTTGGCTATTGAGAATAACGCTGCTGTTGACACTGGGCTGCAAATGTCTGTTCAAGTCTCTACTCTGAATTTTTTTAGGCATATATTTAGATGTGGAATCACTGGATCTTATGGTAATTCTATGCTTAATTTTTTGAGGGATTGCCATACTGTAGGAATATATAGTTTTTTTGTTTTGTTTTGTTTTGTTTTGTTTGCGGTACGCGGGCCTCTCACTGTTGTGGCCTCTCCCATTGCGGAGCACAGGCTCTGGACGCGCAGGCTCAGCGGCCATGGCTCACGGGCCCAGCCGTTCCGCGGCATGTGGGATCTTCCTGGACCGGAGCATGAACCCATGTCCCCTGCAGCAGCAGGCGGACTCTCAACCACTGCACCACCAGGGAAGCCCCCAGAATATATAGTTTTTAACCAGTACTCCAGGTGGTTCTGTGATCAGGTAATTTGGGGAACACATATTTATCAGTTACATATTGTTGCAAGACAAACTACCCCCAAAATTAATGGCTTAAAACAGCATTCATTTATTCAGCTCACAATAATGAGTGGCTGTTCTGGGCTGGGATAGGCTTATCTGATCTCTGTTGAGCTAGCTCAAGCTTTTGTGGTCACGTGGTAGGTCAGCTGGGTGCCGGCTGGTCCCAGTTGGCCTTAGTCATATGTCTTGCTGTTGTTCAGCTATTGGTTGAGGCAATGAAGTGACTGGGCCTAGAATCTCTCATTGCCCAGTGGTCTTGTTCTTATGGAGGCAGGGTTCCAAAAGCAGCAAAAGGACAAGCCCCAATGCACAAGCACCTCTCAAGTCTTTGCTTACATTACATTTGCTTGTCCCATTGCCCAAAGCAAGTCATCTGGCCAAGTCAACATGGAGGGCACTCCAAAGGATGTGGAGATTGAGAGGCAGAAAAGGAGCTGGGACCAGGCTATTATCATCCCACCGCAGCCCAGCTGCTTAATTCAATTTTCCGATGAACTCTGGGTTATCTGAAAACTTTCTCCTGCCATCGTGAATCAGTGAGTGAAACGTAATGGTCTCTGAGTTTGCATATAGGCCTCAGAACTACATGCCGCAGCTGCTCTCAAATGCACTCCATTTGTGTGTTCATTCACTCATTTAATAAATACTTATTGTGCATCTACTTGGGTCTGGAACTCTTCTAGGCCTTAGGGACAAAGCCATCAACAACATAGTCCAAGTTCCTATTGTTTCAGGCATTTCCATTCTACTGTAGGTGGAGAAGTTCTGGGAGTGAGAATAAATGTGTTTGGATCCCTCACATATATCCACAAAGTGTTTTTTAAAAAAAGAAAAGCCTGGAGAATAGTCTTCATTGCCTCATTCTCCACTCCTTTGTGCCTTTATGAATGCTCAAATATAGGAAAATAGGTTGGTTAATTAGAAGTTCCAAATATTTGAATGCCAGAAGGTGGATGTAAAACTCTGCAAGGCCATGAGAATTGACTTCAAACTTATAAGCTTTGTATGCGAGATGGCTTTGTTTCTCACCTCCCGAGTGCTTTCTGCAAGGTTGCGTGGCTAACACTTCTGGCCTCACAGCTGCCTGAGAGAGGGCAGCTGATTTTTACAGCGCAGAGGGCACTGAAGAGTCACATACAGCTGACTAGTGATGGATGTCTGGGACAGGAATTTTCTTTGCACATTTCTTTCTTTTCTTTTACTTTGTGTGTATTTAGTCCTGTGGGAGTAGGGTGGAATTCTGTATTTTTCAAGTAGCATGACTCTGTTGGAGAGGTTGACCTTTATAAAGTGAGAGTATCTGTTAGCACCTGGAGATGAGATCAGCTTAATACCCAGCCAGTGGCTCAGAGGTGCTGGGACACTCAGCACCAAGAACTTTGCCAAAACTGAAACTCACTACAGGCACAAGAGCTTACTTTGAGTAAGCAGCTGAGCTTCGTGTTTCTGTGTAATCAGACATTGCAGTAGGGGACAATGAGGAGATTACACGTGGGAGGGTTCAAAGCCTGCACTTTAGAGTCAGACTGATGCATCATTATCAGTAGTGACCTTGAGCAAGTGACTAACCTCTCTGAGTCTCAACTTATCTATCTGTAAAATGGGATAATAATACTATCTCATGAAATTTGGAACTGTTAAGAGAATGCATGTAGAGCTCTTAGCACGGTACCTGTAGTAGGTGCTTGATTAAAATATTAGCTAAAGCTAACTTTTGTAATAAACGCTATTATGATATACAGTTTCATCACCACAAAGAAGTGCCTTTGGCCTGGCTCTCAGGGCCAGAAATTAAACTGCAGGGAAGGTACTCTGTGAACCATCCTAGCACCAGTTCAAGCTGAGACAAAGACATTTATGAAAATAAATTTTGCTGTTTATTCATAGCCTGTCAGGAATTTCTATCTGGGCTGCTATCTAGTACTTAAGCAGTTTTTCTATGACTTGGAGTTGCCCCAAATCAGTCTTTCCCCGACAACAGCAAAACACAGCACCTGCAGCACTAGGGTTTTTAGAAAGAAATCCCCCCATATATCTCCTGGGTGGTTTTCCACCAGACTCTCTGGAACAGCCAACTATCAAAATGTAAATTTATTCAATCTGGTGTTTTCCAGTTTGGACTTAGCTGAAAGTAGCAGCTGGACCCAGTGGGAGTTTCGTTGGGAGTTGACTTTGATGGATGGGAACAGGAGTTTTATGACATAAAAGGAGAAGGGAGAGAGGATTTGGGATCATGGGTACCAGAACCATGCAACCTGCATTTTCTGGAACAATCCAATTTCTCCATAAACCTGAGACACTAGGGAGAGGGTTAGATGCTACGTCTAGGTAGCCAGGGGATTGCAAGGCTTTGGTGCTGGGGTGAAGAGGGAGATAAAGAAATTAGGAGTAGGAGAGGGATCCAAAGGGGAAACAAATGAGGGTGAAAGGCAAACTTTTCAGCTGAGTTGAATGAGCAACATTAACTGTTATGCTGTGTGGAAAAATACAATCTTCCTGTCCTCCCCCATGTGACAGGAAGCTGATCTGTCTGCCTAGATTTATTTCCCTCTGGGGCCATATTTCTCTCCTCACTTTTTGTCTCACTTCCTAGCTTGCTATAGGTGATCTTCTTCCCCCTCAGGAAATCATAATTCTATCACTGTGAAAATTGAGGTGTTTTCAAGTTTCTTACTTGTCTTAGAGTATTTCTTAGGACAAACTGCCAATTTCCTCTTTTATGGAAAATACTAAAATATTTTTTTAATAGAGTGACCTTGCTCCCTTCCCATTTGCTGTTCTTTCTAATTTATTGACTGGAGCTAGAAAAATGGAATTGAAGGGCTTATCAGCCTGGTGGCAATAGCCACATTGAGAGCATTAAAAAGTTTGCTCTGGAAGTCCTTGAGGCGGAGTCCTTGGGCATTTTCACCGGTGACCATCCATGAAGTGACAGCACTAAAGACATGAGAGTCATTGTGTCTCTCTTATCCAGGCACACACATAGGGCCTGGTGCACAATCAGTGCTCGATAGATATTACTCAGTGATTGGAGGGATGGTCTATGATTAAAATAATAACCTTACCAGATACAATTGAAACCATTGGGGTTAACACCTGCAACAAGTGGTCCTCGGGCAGCTCTGCTTTGGACCGTGTCTCCCTCCTCCCTGGAGCACTCTCCCTCAGCCTGAAAGACCGTCCTTCTAAACGTGTGGCCCGCGGTCCCCACCCTAGGAAGCCGGGTGGTTCAGTGTGTGCCAGTCACCTGAACCTGTGGCTCCAGGACACCCAGCTACTCTGGACTGACCACCTAGCCACTCCTCTTCTTAAATATGTCAAAGGGCATGCTCTAATTAGTTTGGAAATGGAAATTCATAGATTATTTCTAGAAGCAACTGCAACTCAGGAGCAAATTGATTCAATTCACCCATTCTCTTGAAAATGATGTTTGAAAGGAATGTTGCGCTGCCTCTATCTTCCCAAAGAAATCTACATGTCATTCAGATGTTGAGGACCCTGAGGAGGCAGAAATCTCTTCATCCCCTGATATTTCAGTTTGGATAAGAACCTTTGATCATTTTCCTTGAAGCCTGAGGCTACCGCTGTTGGACTCGTTAAAGCACAGACCAAACGCCCCAGCACTCTCTGGCTGGTAGGTAACTCCTTGCTGGGAATAAGGGCCGACATTTTTCCAAGGTCAGCCATGACAGGAACAGAAACTTATGACACAACAGTGTAAATCAACTATACTCCAGTATAAAATAAAAATTGGAAAAATAAAAGAAACTTCTGAGTGGCGCTCAGCAGGACAACAATGATTAGAGCAATGAAGCTTTTATGGTGGGAAACAATGACTCCCTGCACAGAATTAAGAGACGTGGAAACTTTTTTATTTTATGTGTCTTGGTCTCTCTGGCCTGCACAAGTTCACTCACACATTCAAACATGAGTAGAGGCTTAGGGGCACAAAAGTGTCACCAGTGGAGGCCACACTATGTTAACCCCTGGAGTAACACAGATATGCTGTCGGGGGACAGAAAAACCATTAGAGATATTCTCTGGGGAGGTAGCCCAGTTATTTTTGTTTTTTAGCAAATACCCCAAATGTCCCAAAGCATGACAAGTTTTGGAAGTCCCTGTCTCTGAGAGCACTTCCTCATTTGTAGTTTATACAGTTGTATCTCAGACTAGTTGAACTTGTTTTGTTTTTATTTCATATACAATCATGTTTATTTTCATTTTGTGTATAAAATAATTTTATTTTTCTATTTTGTGTATGTAGTATATAATACAATATAATTATTTTGTATCTAGTATCTTTAGATTGTATTTTTATTGTGTAATATAGTGATGATGATAACATATTAACTGTGTACATAAAGACTGCTTATTATATACATGATATTGTTCCAAGTGCTTTATATACATTTTTACCATTAATCCTCACATTTCTTTTTTGAAAAAGGTGGTATTATTATCATCATTTTACAGATGAGAAAAGAGAGGCACAAAGAAACTAAGTGATTTGCCCAAGATCCATAGCTGGCAAGCAGTAGAGCTGGAATCTACCCCAGACCTGGTGGTTCTGGGGCCCAAGACTTTTAACTACCAACTGCCCTGGTCAAAGTGGCCTGAAGCTTTTTGAGCTTTGATTGGAGAGAACTGCATCCCAAAGTAGTAGAGAGGTATAAAAGTCAGTGTGAAGGGAATGGATGATGCATTCTCTGCAGAAGTCATATTTAGGAGTTTTTTGAACCTTAGATAAACTTAGACCATCTATTTGTGGCCTGGAGCATTCTTAGTTGATTAACGTCCAAACCTATAGAAATAGAGACTTTGCAGAACCCCAGCAACCAGCTGTCAAGACGAGTCTGGAAGGCACGGGAACTCCAGTACTTGCTCTAGAAATGAGAAAGGAAAAGCATCTGTATGAAGCAGCTCTTGGGCTTCACCCAACCTGGGACTGGGAGAATGTCTTGCTTCTGAATGGCAGTTATTTAAATTTTTGATGCAAAGCCTTGATAGGTTTTCTGTCTTATGGAAACCCTTCTGTACTGAGAGGAAGGCTAGAAGGACAAGTCCTAATTGAATTGAGTAGACCTCCTCTCAGTAGGGGAGCCCTTCTCCATTGTGAGCCAGCAGAAGGGCTTTTGTAATAATGTGGCCTAGATGCTTTTAGCTAAAGTTCCAGAATATTATGAGTAAATTAGGAGAGTTTTCTAATACATCTTAGGATTCATTTGTTCATTCACAAACATTTATCGAGTGTTTTTGCTGAACCAGCTGTACTCTAGGGGAGACAGAAAGGGATAAGGTGGAAAGGGATGTAGAAATAAAGAAGAAACAGTGCCTTTCCCTAAGAATCTCACAGGTGAGTGGTGGAGACAGATAAGAAAACCAGCACCAGCTTCCTGAGGTGGTTCCATAGACATTTGAGAGTTGCTTATGGTGTCTCTGAGGCAAGGGCACTAAAAACCTCTTTGGGGTGGGAAAGTCAAGTCCAAGAAAGCCCCTTAAAGGAGGCCTTTCATTGTGTCACAGAAGATTTGCAATGGTCCAGGCTGCTGTGGAGGGTATCCCAGGCAGAAGGAGCAGTGTGTACACCTGAGAACCTAAGATAAAGACAGCCCCTCAGTCATGCAAGTGCACCATGAACAACCAGAACTAGCCAGCTGGTCACCCAACTCTTTGATGGAGGGCTTGAACCCAGTTCTAGAATTTCATGAACCTCAAGTCAGGGTCTGTGTCTCAGTAGGAAGGCAGACTCCCTGTTTCTAGGGTCTTCTCTAGGATTGTGTGTCTAATTTTATACTAAAGCACCTGGAAAATGTATAATATAAAAGCCATTCAGATCTACAGATTTAATGTGATCCCTATCAAATTACCCAGGACATTTTTCACAGAACTAGAATAAATAATCCTAAAATTTGTATGGAACCATAAAAGACCCAGAATTGCCAAAGCAATCCTGAGGAAAAAGAACAAAGCTGGAGGCATAGCCCTCCCAGACTTAAGACAATACTAGAAAGCTACAGTAATCAAAACAGTGTGGTATTAGCACAAAAACAGACATATGGATCAATGGAATAGAATAGGGAGCCCAGAAACAAACCCATGCACCTATGGTCAATTAATCTTCTACAAAGGAGACAAGAATATACAATGGAGAAAAGACAGTCTCTTCAGTAAGTGGTGTTGGAAAAGCTGGACAGCCGCATGTAAATCAATGAAGTTAGAACACACCCTCACACCATACAAAAAATAAACTCAGCATGGCTTAAAGACTTAAATGTAAGACATGACACCATAAAACTCCTAGAAGAGAACATAGGCAAAACATTCTCGGACATAAATCATACCAATGTTTTCTTAGGTCAATCTCCCAAGGCAACAGAAATAAAAGCAAAAATAAACAAATGGGACCTAATCAAACTTATAAGCTTTTGCATGTAAAGAAAGCCGTCAACAAAACAAAAAGACAACCTACAGACTGGGAGAAAAATATTTGCAAATGATGTGACCGACAAGCTTAATTTCCAAAATATACAAACAGCACATATGTCAATAACAAAAAAAGCAAACAACCTAATTGAAAAATGGGCAGAAGACCTAAATAGATATTTCTCCAAAGGAGACATACAGATTGCCAAAAGGCACATGAAAAGATGCTCAGCGTTGTTAATTATTAGAGAAATGCAAATCAAAACTACAATGAGGTACCACCTCACACTGGTCAGAATGGCCATCATTAAAAAGTCATTAAAAAAATTTTAAAAATAACAAATGCTGGAGAGGGTATGGAGAATAGGGAACCCTCCTACACTGTTGGAGGGAAAGTAAATTGATGCACTCACTATGGAAAACAACATGGAATTTCTTCAAAAAACTAAAGTTAGAATTGCCATATGATCCAGCAATCCCACTCCTGGGCATATATCCAGAGAAAACTAATTGGAAAAGATACATGCACCCACAATGTTCATAGCAGCACTATTTAGAATAGCCAAGATATGGAAGCAACATAAATGTTCATCGACAGATGAATGGATTAATGTGATACATACACATACACACATACACACATACACACACAATGGAATACTACTTGGCCATAAAAAAGTGAAATAATGCCACTTTCAGCAACATGGATGGACCTAGAGATCATTGTACTAAGTGAAGTAAGTCGGAAAAAGAAAGACAAATACCATATGATGATATCACTTATATGTGGAATCTAAAATATGACACAAATGAACTTATTTACGAAACAGAAACAGACTCACATAGATAGAAAACAAACTTGGTTACCAAAGAGGAAAGGGGATGGGAGAGGGGTAAATTAGGAGTTTGGGATTAGCAGATACAAACTACTATATATAGAATAAGTAAACAACAAGGTCCTACCGTATAGCACAGGGAACTATATTCAGTATCCAGTAATAAACCATAATGGAAAAGAATCTGAAAAAGAACATGTATATATACATACCTATATATAGATTCACTTTTCTGTGTACCAGAAACTAACACAATATGGTAAATCAACTATACTTCAATTTAAAAAATTAATATACATATATTAAAATCATTCAGCCTCTTTTGTGAAATTAGAACAGCCAAGGAGGAAAGGGGCTAATATTTCTTGAGCAGTCAGTCACTATGCTCTAGGCAAGAGGCTAAGCACTTTTTGGTTTGGAGAGATTTTCATCATTGTCTTTTACATAATTGCCTTTACCAGCAACCTTCTCACCAAACTGTACCCGTTTGCCTTGATCAACCACTGAGAAGCATCCTCTGTTAGCCAGAAATGTGTTGTGACTTGTTTTCTCCTAGGTTTCTATTTGTATCTGGATACAGCTCCTTCCTCTGTGAGAAGCCATCCATAATCCATGGCATTTCTCTCAGCGCCTTGCTTCACAGCCCCACTCCCAGCTCCCATTCATCCCTTAGAGACTATCACGATTATTTACATCCATGTGGTGGCTCACCACCTTGAGTGAAAGGATAAACAATTAATGTCTCAGCTCGTGGCAGCAGGCTGGCCCTTCCAGAGTTCCACTAGGACTTGTCTTAAGAGGGCCATACAAAATGGCTACTCAAACTGAACTTTAATTATTTGATCAACAATTTGGCAGGTCAGTCAATGGGAAACGGTGTCCAGTCGGCTGAAATTGACCACACTTCCTTTCCCATCAATTGTCAAGCCAAATTGTGGATAAAGTCATAAGTAAAGGATCATTGCCCATCATTCTTGGGTCTGGATTTCCCTATCCCTTCTACTTACTTAAGCTCCAGGCTGATCGGTAAAAGCAGTATTTTGCTCTTACAGAGGGAACCAGTATAAAACGTTTACCACCTTCTGAGATGCAAGGAGAGGGGAGAATATTTTTATTTCATAATTGAGGCAGCTGCAGCCATATAATCCCCTAACCTTGTCAGGCAGCTCGGATGTGGAGGTTGGATTTGAAATCCCATGATCCATTATGCATTGCTTACTTCCACATCTATTACTGTTCCATCAGCCAGATGACAGGATTCCCCATCAGGGCCTCTGAATGCGTGGGATCCTTTCACTTCATGCCTCTGGATAGGCACGTGGAACTTCACACATGGGTTATTTACAGGCAGTTAGCAGGAGGCAATGCGAGATTTAGTGTAGCTTTTCTGAAAGTTATGAATAAAGGATATAGGAGGTTTTTTGCCCCCAGAAAGGCTTGGAATTATCCCGGCAATGAATTTGGTGCCTGTAGCCACTGCCCTCTCAGAAGATGTTGTAAAATGGGGCATGTTCTTAACTAAGTTGGCTGAGAGCTTCTCAAACACACTGCTGGCCCAGGCTGGTGGAGAAAGCAGGACACAGACTCCAATTTACATCCACGCTTCCTCACTGCACCCCAAATACCCCGTGCCCCCAAACCAGCTCACCTCCGTCCTTGCATCCTGGGGACCTGACAGCTCCTTATAAAAAGAAGGCCTCTGGGACCTGGTTTTCAGCCACCAGGAAATAACCAGGATGGAATTTTCTGAGAAACGTGTCCATGTGTAAAAATTACTGTGTTTTCCTCACAATGATTTGTGAAGTAGAAAGGGTGGAGTTTTTTAATCTATATTTTGCAGTGTAGGAAATCAAGGTTTAGAAACTTGAGTGACCTCCCTAATGTCGTGAGGTAATTTAATGACAAAGCTGGAATTAAACTCCAGAGCACCAGGGCAAGATACTTTTTTCCCTAAACCATATTTCCTCAATCAGTAGATTTCTATTTACCAATTTCCTCATGCATATACACATTCTTTATTCTCTCATTCACTCAAAAAATATTTATTGAGAACTCATGGTGTGCATCTGCTTACTATGTACTCTCAAGGAGCTCACAGTCTAGGGAGAGAGAGATCAACAAGCGAGCAAAATGATACAGTGTGGACAGCACTAAAGTGGTTGGATGGAGCATGGGGGCTTAGGGAGTACAGACGAGGGGTGCCGACTGCAGTCTTGCGGTGGTCCAGCAAAGTCTTTCCTGAGGAAATGGCATAAGGCCTCAAGGACAGGCAGGAGTGAGCCAAGTTGAAAAGACTTTTCAGGCAGAGGGAACAGCATACGCAAAGCCCCAGAGGCAAGACAGATCTTAACAGGCAGGTAGTCGGAGCTTAGAATACAAGGTGGAGAAGGGGAGAGATGGACTAGAGAGCCTCCCGGACCTATTCATGGAGGAGCTTGTAAGCCTATAAGTGGCTGTCTCCACAGAGCCAGGCTCCGCATCCCAGCATCCCAGCAGTATCTTCCCCCTCCTCCTCCTCCTCCCTCTCCTCCCCTTCCTCCTCCTCCTCCCACTCCCCCTCTGGCTTCTCCTCCCCATTTTTCTCCCTCTCCCCCTCCCCCTTCTCCCCCTCCCCTCCTGCTCCTCCTCCTCCCACTCCTGCTCCCCCTCCTGCTCCCCCTCCCCTCCTCTCCCTCCCTCTCCCCCTCCTCCTCCCACTCCCCCTCCGTCTTCCCCTCCCCCTTCTCCTCCCTCTCCCCTCCCCCTCCTGCTCCACCTCCCCTCCTCTCCCTCCCCCTCCCCCTCCTCCCCCTCCCTCTCCCCTTCTCCTCCCCCTCCCCCTCCCCCTCCTCCTCCTCATCCTCCTCTTTCTCCTCTTCTTTTTCCAGGAGGAAGGAAGATTGACTTTTGGTCACCGTCAAGCACTTCTTAGAATGGCTACAGCAGAAGTAATGTTTCTGCCTCCAAGTACACAATGGTGATTGCTCACACAAAGATTTTTTTTTCTCAAAAAAAAAAAAAAAGTGAGGAGGGTGAGGGTGACTCTGTAGGCTGATTTGATCAAGGTCACTTGCTGCTAGTCTGAGAAGGAGCTGAGACTGGGGTCAGGCTTCCTGTTCCAGCTGCTTTCATAGTGGTATTTAAACACAATGCCTTTGGCCTCTTTGTATGTCAGTGTTTTTACTCAAAAAACTGACTGGGATGTGTTTCATAGTGGAGCAAATAATACCATTCTCAAGCCTTTAAACTGTCCTACATCCACAAAAGGGGATGGGATATTGCACTGAAATTAGGATCTTCAACAACTTAAATGCTTCCTTTTTAACTGAGTGAAAGTAATATACTCATAATTGTTTCAAATACAATGTGGTAAGCCTTGTGATTAAAACCTCTTATCTCTTTTTTTTAAACATTTTTTGGGGGTGGGGGGGCTGTGCTCTGCTGCATGCGGGATTTTAGTTCCCCGACCAGGGATTGAACCCATGCCCCCTGCAGTGGAAGTGTGGAGCCCTAACCACTGGACCGCCAGGGAATTTCCAAGACCTCTTATTTCTGACTGACGTGAATGATTCAAAAGGAAGGAGAATTAGCAATGGCATGAATGGGACATTATGTGCTACAAGTCTGGGTATCAGCATTCAAAAAACAGAGAGAGACTGAGCCTTCCTGTAATATTTCAGAGTTGGTGAGCAGGAAGGGAGAGAACTTGGTCCAAGCTGTGTGTTACAGATTCTATAACCAGGAAAAGGCAAAAAGAAAGTGGAGACCAGTACCTCCCTGCTCCGTCCCCAGCAGTAAACACTGGGGCACCCACAGTGGGAGCCTTTCTCTAAGTACATGACATCAATGTCTATTTCCTTCAACATCATAATGTCAGTGAGGTCAAACAGGATATTTCCACAAGATACTAAAATGGCAGAGTCTTATTCTCTGTTAACTAGAGAACAGAGTTGGCAGTTATCCAATCGGTATGGTTTTAGGTGGTGCAAATCCAGATGACTCCAGGAACCAGGAAGGAAGGATAAATGTGCAAGATTGGCCTGGTGAGTGCCAAGGACACAAGCTCTACATGCAGGGCTGGTGCTCAGCTCAGCCCCACATGCCTGGAATCACAGGGAATAGGGACCCAGTGACACAGATCCTCCGAGGCTTCAAAGGAAGATAAAATGCTAATTTTTGCATTTTCCTTTTGTATTTTTAAATTACAAAGCTCTGATTTCTATCCTTATTTTGTGGGAGGAAGAGTTATAGTTTACTGCATATTATTTCTGGGATTTGGTAAATCTCAATAATTAGGGAAAGATGAGTATAAGGATTTGGTATGAAATATTGAAAACAAGCCTTCTTCAAAATATGGAAGCCATGTTGTTGCAGAGATAGTGTGTAAAGAGAAGTAATGGAGGGAAAGGGAAGAGCCCTGGGCATGGGGTAAGAGTTTCTGAGCCTTGGCGTGTCCACAGTCAAGGGCTTAGGTAGCTCCTCCATCTGCAGAAGCAAAGTCTTGATTCAGACGAGAGCTGGGCTCACTTCTAAGCTTAATCCTCCGCCCCAGTGAGATCCATGCAGCACCTCATCAGGGATGCCCTGTCTGCACCAAGCAGTGTTTGTCTCATTCTGAATTACAGGGTTTTCTTCTGTGATGTGATAATGGAATAAGAATAAGAAGATTCTGTCAGGGGTGCAGAGAATATAGATAGAGGAGGGGAGGAAGGAGAGTTCCAGAAAGAGTCACCCCTTGGAAAAATCTGGTGCAACCTCATCCTCTTGCCATCAGGATTGATCCCTTTATAGATCATAATTAAACCTCTTATAAACAGTGAAGAATCCTCACAGCAGCAGCCATCTACTGAGTGCTTACCACACGCAAGGCAACACGCCAGGTACAAACATTCATTTTCTTCACAACAGCCCCAAACGGCGGGTCTCTAGGAAACTGTCACTGTGTGCAGATTTGCAGATGGGGAATGGAGGCTGGAGAGGAAAAGCCACGTGTGCAAAACACACAGCGAGGGTGAGACAGACCAACAAGGACTCTGGCTCCAAAACACTTGATCTCAGTCACGCCCAAGAGGCCAAGTTATGTGCCGTAGTTTTGGGCTCTCTGGGAGTCGGGCCTTAGTTCAAATCTGGCATTTGTCACTCACTGACCATCCCTGGGAAAGTAATTTAACCTATTGAAAGCCCCAGTTTTCTGGTCTGTAATTGGGAAGAAGTGAAGAACTTGTCACAAGTTTTGAGGATTAAGTGAGCTCTAGATAAGGCATATCACGTACCTGGAAGCCTTCAATAAGGGACATGATTATTGTTATTAGTCCATTATTATGCTCTACTGTCTTCTTTCTCATTGCATTGCCAGAAGAAAGAGGCTGCAAACCATCCCGTCAAGCAGGAAAGCAAGAAATCACATAACAGATGAACGTATTTCCCCAGGGAGCTGGAGACAGGGGGGTGCAAAAGGACTTGGGGGGCACCCATGTAGCCCCTTGGCCTGCTGACTGGACACTTCCATTCTCTGAAGTCCCCCCAGGAAGATGTGAATCCACAGAAATTCCCTTGAGTTTCTGGGAAGGAAAAATGCCATCTCTGCTTAAACCATTCCATTGTAAAGAAATCACATCCTCTGGATGACGGGGCAAGGAGGAAACACACCTGGATCTTCCCCAGTGTAATTTGTTACAGGCAGCAGAAGTATTAGATGTTCCCCACAGCCCAATAGCATAGAACCTTGAAAAACACACATGAAAGGAGGGGGAGGTCCCCTCCTGCCTGCTGAGTGAGGCAGAAGGGGCAGCGTGCTTCGTTGTCAACACGAAGTGCCTCAGAGCACAGGGGCCGTGGGGCAGCAGAAAGCGCTCCAGTGCAGTGCGGACCGGCCCAACCAGGTTTCCTTTTGCTCCTGTGTCCTCATCACACTGTGGCACAGGATGCTCAAGCCCCCGGGAGTTCTCACCGAGGCAGCTGCATCTTCACAGCTAAGGGCAGTAGAGAGCTGAAAGCAGTTCTCACAGTAACTCCAGCAGAAAATTCCCTACACTGTTCCGAGCACCATCTCCCTTCTCTGCTTCATGGTAATTCTAAAGCCTGGCCTGGAGGAACTTCTGCAGACTTTATAATAGCCCAGCTTAATGGAAAAGTGGCACCTGAGTCCTTCGTTCACAATAATCTGAGTAGCGGAAGGGTTGCTGAGAGTTCTTGCCCAGTTGCAATTACAGTGTTTTGGGAGGTTATTTCCTTTTGCAAGAAAACCCAACTTGGAGGTACCTGCAGTCCTGGCACATATTTAAAACAAAAAAAGTACTTGTCAAAGGAGCTTTGACCTAACTATTGCCATTTTGTTCATAGTTATGGAAATGGAGGAGTGTCTCATGATTCATTTTCCTCCTGCAAATTCCTGTTTTAGACTTTAAACTGACCTGAAAACTAAGCGGTCTTAGCATCAGACCATAGACACCAGGCCACGTTGGCAACGCAACAGTTTAGCAGAAAGACCCAGACCATATTCTACATGAAAATCCCTCAGATTGTGTTTATACTGTCAAAACAATGCAAAGAATTGAGCCAAGTATCTGTATTCTTTTGACGATGAAGAAAACTTTGATTGTGATAACACCAAGCAAAGGCTTCAGCAATGGCTCTGAACAGTAGACTGGGGATGCTTTTTTTTGATTGAAGTATAGCTGATTTACAATATTGTATTAGTTTCAGGTGTACAGCAAAGTGATTCAGTTATACATTTTTTTCAGATTCTTTTCCCTTGTAGGTTATACAAAATATTGAGTATAGTTCCCTGTGCTGTACAGTAAATCCTGTTGCTTTTATCTACTGTATATTGCTATATAATAGTTGGTATCCATTAACCCCATACTCCTAATTTAACTCCCTTTCCCCTTTGATGGCCATAAGTTTATATTCTATGTCTCTGAGTCTGTTTCCGTTTTAGAAACTGTGGAGTCTCCTTATGATCTATGTAATGATGACAGGTGTGCTTTGGAGGGAATTCTCGTGTTTCATTGGTATTTTTAAAGTGCCTAGAATGTGCTTCTAAGAGGTATTTGAGGCTGTGGTCTTGCACTTATGAGGCAGTTCCCACATCTTTTCAACTTTCTTCTGATTACAGTTCTGTTGTTTGGGAGAGAGCTGGCAATGGTGTTTATGCCATGTCTCTTACTAAATGTATTAGTAAAAAAATAAACTACCCTAAACTTGGGGTAAAACCACAAGAACCATTTACTACTGTTATCTCTCAGTTCTGAGGGTTGACTAGATCCAGCTAGGCAGATCTCCACCAAGACCTCTCTTATGATTCATATGATTGCAGTCAGATAGAGTCTGGAGCTGGAATCATTTAAAGCACCCTCACATCCCTGGGGGCTGATGATGGCTTTTCGCTGGGACCTCAGTAGGAACCATTGGTCAGAACACCAACAAATGGTGTTTGTGTTGCCTGGGCTTCCTCACGGCATGGCTACTGGGTCCCAGGGTCGAGCGTCTCAAGACAGAGAGCCAAGCAGAAGCCAGTGCATCTCCTAGTGCATTCCGTTCACTGGAGATAAGGCAGTAAGCTTAGCCCATAGTTAGGACAAGGGGAATTAGACTGCACCTCTTGATGAGAGGAGTGTCAAATAATTCCAGGACATGAAAAGCTTCAAAACAGTCCTTTTTAAAAAAAAGCAGTCAAACCAGCCTCCTTTTTAAAAAGCAGTCAAACCTTTCCTTCATCCCTTCCTTATCCACTCACATCTGAGGAATAACAACTTGAATGAGTCTACCAGAATCCAAGAAACCAAATTGGTTGGGGCTGGATCATGCTGCTTTTACCTTTTCCAGGATGAAGTTACATGTGAAACCACCATGCCGGTTTCTCTTTTAGAAGCCTTTGAAATTAGCAAATGAATCTCAAGTTGGATGGGTAAGACTCTTGAGTGATCATGATGTCATTACATTTTGGTGCTGCCAGAGGCAGGCTGCCGGATGTGACTCTTAAGTCGCCTCTCATTGTCCTTAAGCTAAGCAGTAGGCGAGACCCATTGTTTAAGAACCGCATTGTTCACGTGAGCCTTTGTCCTGGATAACAGCTCCTGTTCATCAATATGATACATTGCACTCTGATTTTCCACTTCTGTCTTTCTGTCTGGTTATTCCTTTCTCCTCTCTGATTGCTTTTTCTTCTTGGGCCATTACTCTAGTTGATAGTGCCAGGTTATCATTGGACCCCATCTCCCTCTCCAATAAGCCTGTGATTGATACTAATCTTCCTGGTGGGACACGTTTTATAGGATGCACAGTGGAAACCACTCTCTAAATCTTAGCTTTATATGTGCTGACAATTTACAAGGTTGCACCTCACTCTCATCTCAGGAGGCTTAAGGGGAGATTTGAGAACCGTGTAATCAGACCTCCTAATAAGAACAGAAATGCCTTTCATACACAGACGCTGTCATGCCATTCAGCAGTCTGTGCTACACCCCTGTTTGTCTTAAAAAAATTTTTTTTTTCCAGCCAACAAAATGCACATCTAAGTAAATACCATTTGGGACATGGCCAGCTCCTAGAAGCCCAGCCTGCATCATTTCTCTCTTTTGAGGAGAGTGGTATTTTAATTGCTCTAGTGAAAGCTTTCACTTGCCATCAATTCCATAAAAACAGAAAATTAAGGTGGTAGCAAACACCTCACTGAAGCAGAAGCCTTGCTTAGTAATATAACTTCAACTTTCCTAAGAAAACCGAGCTCCCAAGAGACTTATAAACACAGCATGCTTCATCTGACTTATGCTTGGGTTGCAATTTTATTTTTCCAGACCTGAGAAAGTGTTTTGATTCCTCATGTGAAGTTTGTACCCCTAAAATATGCAGACCAAGGGAGCCAATGTAATGCAGTATTTGGTTGCAACAGTATTAGATTCCAAGTGTTCTTCAAATGAATGCCCACATCCAGGACATAGAGGTACTTATCAGACTCAAGGCTTTCAAGCCACATAGCTGAATTCATGATTCGTTAATTAGATCACGTGAAACTTGAAGAAGGAGGCTTCTGTCTCTTCTAACTCTGTATGGTCACATTGAGGACCAACAAAACTAACAATTATAAAAATTGGGCTTTTTTGATATTTTAACTTAGACTCAGTTACATCTATTGGGGAAAATAATACAAAAACTTAGTTCTTTTGAGTAGTTAGAGCTTACTCCCATTTTGTTCTCACATCTGAAAGTGGGACTGTCCTCTGGATTGGCGCTTTTAAAGGAGATGATATCCTAGAACCTTTCTATTTTTCTTCCTTTAACATCTGTGTTCTCTCTGAATAAATATTCCTGGTCAAACTGGGTGTTATGGGCTAAATTGTGTCCACTGTCCAAAAGTTGTATGTTAAAAGTCTTAACCCGCAGTGCCTCAGAATATAACTCTATTTGAAGCTAAGACCTCTAAAGAGGTAATTAAGTTAAAACAAGATTTAGGGTGGTCTCTAATCCAGTATGTCTGGTGTCCTTATAAGAAGCAGGGATTAGGACACAGATACACGGAATGAGAGACAACCATGTGAAGACACAGTGAGAAGGCGGCCGTCTACAAGCTAAGGAGAGAGGCCTCAGAAGAAACCAACCCTGCCAACATCTTGATCTTGGACTTCCAACCTCAAGAACAGTTGGACAACACATTTCTGTTGTTTAATCCACTCAGTCTGGTATTCTGTTATGGCAGCCTTGGCATTGGGAGTTTTTCCTGCATATAAGCAGAAACTCATTTTTCTGGGTAACTAACTAAAAGTACCTTGCACACTTCTAGGTACAGCTCTGCACAAGGTTACAGTGCCCTGGTCTCACTTTCACGGTGTCAAAGATAAACAAAGCTGGACACTAGTCAAAGAGATAGATAAGGATGGATTCTAATAAGTAGTAGACTGATTAAAAGGGGAAATAATAGGGAAAAGAGTCCAGTGTGAACTGAACCCAACTTCGATTTATACAGAGGTGTCTGGGCATTTTAAAGGGAGAATGAGGGTGTAGGGAGGGCATTAACAAGGGCTCAGCAGTCAGGGAAGTGAAAAATGACAACAGCGGGAAGCTATTTGATCCATGTGAAACACAGCTGGGTTTCCTAACTGACACTTATGGAAGTTAGGCTTCCGCCCTCCTCCAGGGGCCCTGTCTTCAGATATGGGCAGCCTTGGGTTTTCTCAGGCAGACACTTTAAGTGGGGCTACGGTCATCCTAGGGATGCAGGCTTGGGCTGTTAGAAACTATGTCAGTGTTTGTTCAAGTCTTTGTGAGCCAAGGTTCACAAACCTCGTTCAGAAGAAGGCTCAGAGGAGCCTGGTTAGAGTTTGATCAAGAAGAGAATCTTTGTCAAGGGCCACCGGAGTCCGCAGAGCCTATGTGCCAACAAATTCCACTTAAGCCCTCACAGCACAGGCTCCCACTGTGGGGCGTGGAAGGTAACCAGAGCTTTGTGCTGACACAGCAGCATCAGTAACGGAATCCAGGGCCATTCTGAATTGTGGGATGACACAAGTCTGGGAAGAAACTCCATAAAAGCAGACCTGAAATCTGGGGCAGGCTCAGAAATAATGGCAGGGGGGAGGCAGGAGCCTTCAAAGTTAGAATTTAGGATTGGCTTTTTTTGGTACCCACAACATTATTATGCTGTGTTTACACAGCGTGGGCAGAGAAGCGAGAGGCTGAGCCTGGGGTCTAGCAGAATTGGGCCAGTGCAGAGACAGCTAGAAGGGCATGAGCTACAAAGCAGGTGAAATGATTTTAAAAGGGGGAGTGATCTGGGTGCCTTAAGCAGGTGTCCTGTGCTAATGCTGGCTACATACAGCTCACACAGGTAAAGGGGTCACTGTCACGGTGACAATTCTGAGAAAGCCCAAGAAACTAGCCACAGTCCAGACCCAGGGGAGTGGAGGAAAGGATGGTGTGGGCTTGGGAGCTTGGGGGCATCTCAGAAGCCAGGACCACAACAGGATTCTGACACCCAACAGTAGACTGGGTCAGCTCCCGCCAGAAATATTCTCGTAACATGCTATGCTTTTACTTCCTAGCATTTATTAGTTTGTGATTATGTATTTGTGCAATTATTTGATTAACATCTGTTTCCTCCACTAAACCATATGTTCCATGAAGGCAGAAATCCATGGCTACTTTACTTTCTGTTGACTTCCCAGTATCAAACGTGCTCCCTGGCAAGAGTTGACACTCAGGAAATACTTGTGGAATGAATGAATGAGTTGATTCATGTTGATACCCCCAAACAGTCAGAGCCTCACTTCTAGTACAGAACCTTGTGGGATGCATTGAAGGTCAAGGACAGGAAGCAGTGTCCTCCCAGGGGTGAGAAACTCGTGTCCCCATCGGACCTCAGAGTTCAGATGGCAGGTGTATCACTGTGAGTAGAATGAGCATCTCACCTCTGAAAGGCCAGTGAAGATCTCAAAGACTGAGTCTGTTTCTGGGGATTTTGAAGTTTGGGACCCAGAAACTCTCTGCAGAGAAGAAAGGAGGCAGTGTACCTACCTGTGGAGACCGGCCAGGATATGATCTTTGTTTATAAAGTCCACAGTCCTTGCAGGCAGGAGGAGGCACGACACAGACAGCTGTCCCAAGCCTTGCCTAGATGGAGCCAACAGAGACCATAACAGTCCATGGAGCACCAGATCCCCAGCTTCCCAGTGCAGGGATTCACAGATGTTTCCTGTCCTCTGACCCCACCAGCTGTGACCTGCCTTTCTATGTCACCTGAATACTGGCCAGGTCACCTCCCAGGCCCTGTGCCCCTTCTAACTTCCTCTGTCTCCTACCCCTGTTCCCCAGCTTTCCCTCTATGGATTCCGTTTATCTTAGGCATAAATATCACAGTCATTGAACTGTGCTGAAAAAGTTCCATCTATTCTGAAAACTCTCTCTCTCTCTCTCTCTCTGTCTCATACACACACGCCCCTGTCCCACTCCAAGGATACTTAAATGCCTGACATTCCACCACAGTCACTCTGTTGGCTTAAGGAATTGAAGAGATTACAATTAAACCATTCTTATACCTGGACACAATTTACTTGGTGAAAATCAGCTTTCTCTGCATACCTGGAATAGTTTTGGAAAAGATGGATCATGGACTAGATGGATTTTGATCAGGAAATATGGTTAACAAAGGTCTGGACCATGGGGTGCTTCTGTAGACACAGTGAGATACTTGGGTGGCTCTACCCATTGGGTCAAATCACCCAGGCCCCCCTCCTCCATCCTGCCCCTCCTCCCACAGGCAGTCTCCTACTTTCCGACTGCAGAGCCCCGCCTGCCAAGACCACCTGGCTCAGAGGTTCCACTCCCCTCAGCAGATGATAAAATAGTAAATATGTAAATACAGGCAGGTCAGTTCAGTCTCCTATCACGATGCTCACTCATTTCCTTAGGGAGGATGGCACTTGTCCAAACTAGTTTCGGGAAAGAGTATCACCCCCTAAGATTTTCTGTTAAGAGGCAGCATTGCATAATGGGAAGAAAACTGGGCTGGAAGTTTTAGCCCAAGTTCTAGTCCCAGCGTTGACACTGACTCACTCTGTGACCTTGGGCAAGTTCTTCACCTCCCGAGGATGTTCTTTCTTTCTTGTAAATGTCATGCCGCCTTTGACTTGTTTGCTGCCACTTTTATGGGGAAAAGAGCCCTGGGAAGTATGACTAAGGAGGGACCCCTGGCCCTCCTTAGCAGCGGAGGGGACCTTCGTGCTCAGACCCTGCGAGCGCTTTGGATCAGCCTCAGCTCCTCTTCAGTTAATTTCCCCCTCCTTCTCGCTAATCCTACTGTCACCATGTAAGGGCACAGCATGGCCGATTGCATTTAAAATTGCTTTCTAGAAAGTCCACACATGCATCCTGGCTGGGCTGATTTTGTGTGGAGCTGTGACTGAGTCATCTCAGAAGCCTAATTCCAGCCTTGGCACTGGCTTGCAGAGGTGTCCTTGAGAGGGGTTCAAAGGGCTAAACTTAGTGACTCTCCAGGGTAGGGGAAAGAGCCCTGGCTCCATGTGCCAAGGAGCCGCTGACATAATCCCGTCCTCTCCAAAGTCAGCAGAGAAGTGTCAACCACTGCACATTTTTTACCTTTTTATCAGTTTACTATGTGTCCCCCCCCCACCCAGTTTGTATGTAGCCTCCATCATGGCAGAGGTTCTGTCTGGTCAGCTCACTCTTGTGTCTTTAGCAAGTGGAATTGTACCAGGAAGATAGTAAACTACTAAGAACTGTATTTTGAACTAATGAATGAATGAATGGGAATGTGTTCGGTTCAAGTGTTCTGCTGCCAAACATATTCTTGGAGTCTGGCCCTCGCCCCACTGTCCACCCCTAAGGTGATCAAGAGCAAGGCAGGCAGAGGTCTCAGGCAGGGATTCAGTGTCTGGGGTCATCAGCTACCCAAGAACCCTTTGCTCCAGTGTGAATGTTCCCCCAGATGATGGAAGGAGCCTGGAGGAGTGGTGCTGACAAAGGGTCCCCTTCACCTCCACTCTAGAGACAGAAAACAATAAATGTAAGTAACAGAAAGGAGAGCAAAAATGTGCCAGCTTCCACTGCACAGTGCTTATGGGTCCTTTCAAGCTTCTATCATGCAATTAATCCCAAAAAGATATATTCCCTGCCCTCTGGTCACTTAAAACAAAAATAAATACTGCCCTTTATACTGAAGATGAATTGAAGTGGGTTCATGTTCCTTTATACTTAAGATGTGGGGCTCATGACCCATCTCAGGGAACCTGAAACTGGGGACAGGAGTGAAGGTCTACGTCCGTTTCCCATTGGCCTCTTCTAATGGCTGGAAGTATGAACTTGAGATGAGTGACCACTTACTGAGCATCCACTGTGGGTCGGACTCCGGGCTAAGCTCTGGATAAGGCAATATCCTTATGGCATTTGTAGTCTAGCAAGGGACCGTAGCAAATAAACCACAGTTGTAACTAGATTCACAGTAATTGAAGTGACAGATGGTGGAGGGCTGAACTGTGGTGTTTACAGTAAAAATGGAGAGAAGTGAGCAGAATTGAGAGAAATTGAGGACGAAGGATTGTTTGGTTGGGATGGAGAAGGAAAGGGAGGGGTTAAGTAGGACTCCCAGGTTTCTGGCACGGGCAGCTGGGTGGAGCTGAGACCTTCACTGAGACAGAGGAAGAGTGGCAGCTTTGGGGAGACTGAAGATGCGTTCAGCGCCAGATGTGTTGAGGGTGATGCTCCTATGTGCCATTCAAAGAGAAAACTCCATTCGGAGGTGGGACAGTTTAGTACCAAATATTATTTAAAGAGTGGGGGAGTTTCACTGTTCTCATATCTTTAAACACCAATAGTGTTCTAGAGAGACATGTCCTCCTGCATTTGAAGACTGATTTACAGTCCTGGCATCTGTCATAAATAAGTCTTATTTTGTTTTTGTTTTTTAATTTTATTTTGGAGTCTAGTTGATTTACAATGTTGTGTTAGTTTCAGGTGAACAGCAAAGTGTTTCAGTTATACATATACATATATCTATTCTTTTTCAGATTCTTTTCCCATATAGGTTATTACAATAGGTCCTTGTTGATTATCTATTTTATATATAGTAGTGTGTTTATGTTAATCTCAACCTCCTAATTTATCCTTCCCCCCAACTTTTTCCCCTTTGGTAACCGTAAGTTTGATTTCTATGTCTGTGAGTCTGTTTCTGTTTTGTAAATACGTTCATTTGTATCATTTTTTAGATTCCACACATGAGTGATACCATATGATATTTATCTTTCTCTGTCTGACAGTCTTTTTTTTTTTTTTGGTAAGTCTTATTTTTGAAACAAACACCATGTCAGCCCTGAGTGTGACTGAGAATGAGCCGGGCCAGACAAGTGGGGAATCTGTTCTGTCAGCCTCTGTATTTACCAGTGCCTTCCTTCACTGACTCCTGCCCTGGCCCCCTGTGCTGTCAGCTCTGAAGGATATTTAGTCCTTCCAGCCTCAAATTACTTAACCCTCCTATAGCCTCTGAAGACAAACTCTGGATAACTCAGACACCTCAGGCATGCCCAGGAATTAGCACAAAAGACAAAAGTGTCCACCTCTGCTCAGCGTGGCCAGAGCAACTTACTAAGTTTCATACCTTCAAAGCTGAAGCAAACTTCCTAGTAAAACAGGTCCCTGTGCTCAAGGGGTGGATACTTTCTCTGGAGGTCAGAAAATGATCAAAGCTTCTTCAGAACTTCAGGATACTAAAAAAAGCCTTGTCATTCTCTGATTAGAATTCAAACTAGAGGAAAATATCATAGCCCTCTGAGCAAATCATGGGTGAATGGAAGGATGAAACCCAGTTCCTGCAGCTTTAGAAATTCCTATGTTCATTTATTCAACTAACACATATTAGGCATCTTCTGTATTTAAGTCACCTTGTGGGATGGTGTGGGGACACAAAGATTAAAAAGTTATTCTGCCTCCCAAGGAGGTGACACAGAATGGTTAAAACTGGGAAAGAAATAATTTTCAGTATGAAGTGTGAGATACGCTGAGGGCTCATGAATTCACTGAAGAGCAAGCTGTGGCTCCCCTGAGGATTCATGAACCTTCACAGCCCTATGAGGGAGGTTCTGTCCTTACCGTTATTTTATACATGAGGAATCTAAGGCACAGGAAAGTTGAGAAATTTGCCCAAGGTCACTAGTTAGTAAGTGATGGGATTTGAACCCAAGCAATCAGAATTAAGGACAACTTTGTTGATCAAATGGCCTTAATGGAGGACTCGAATGGTAGGTTGGCTTTCAGTGACTGGAGTTGGGGGTGGTGGCCACTCTGTGGGCAAAGACAAGGACATGGCACATTTGGATAAATGAGTGGTGGTCCAGTTTGGGGGGATTTAGCGTTCTTGAAATGGGCCAGTAAAAAATCAGATATGAAGGGTCACTTTTAGAAATGTAGACTTCCCCTCTGTAAGTAACAGGGAGTTATGGAAAATCTTTGAGCAGGAGTGACGTGATCAGAACTGTAATTTAGAAAGAAAACATGGTTCCCGCACTCTAGCCACTTGGTAAAATAAGTCTGCAAAAAAGAAAGTTTCCTGGATGCCTGATGCGATAGCTACAGTTAAACCATCTGCTTCATAAACAGATCCAAAAAATTGTATCATGGCTCAAAAGGACAGGGTTTTTTTCTCACATAGTCAAAAAAATGAGCGTAACTGATATCTCTCATCCAAACAATGATTCGTGGACCTGGTCTCTTTCCATTTGTTGGCTCTGCCATCTTTGACACAGTGCTTCCAAGTTCATGGTGCCGTGTATACCAAGGCAGCAGAAGGGTGAAGAGTGGAGAAAGCACCTGCTGCTTAATTTCTTCAGTGACCTCTGTTCTGATTCCATGGGGAGGCACATGCCTCCCCCTAGAAGCATGGGGACGAGAAATGTAGTCCGGACTGGGCAGCCATTTCTGTCTATGACAACACTGTGGAGGGAAAACATGAATTTTGGTGGAAAGTCTCTCACACCTGAGTGAGGAAAGAAGAGCTTATTTACCCTTCAGCAACAACTTTTCAAAGTTGTCTAGCGCCTCATTTTGAAGCATGGTTGAGGAATGAGTTTTATGAGCAAATGAAGCTTAAAATAACATAAGCACGGTCCCTTTTAGTGCAAAACCGTGTTTTTCTAAATTATTTTTGAAGTTTCCAAATTGATTTTATACTTTCCTACCTAAGTGAACAAAGCTTAACTTAATTTAAGCTTTTCTTGAAGACTTAGGATCCCCATTAAGAATGTCACTTATTATAATGCAGTGTGTTATATACTGATGGCTTTTGAGAGGTGTGGAAACGTTTGTTCCTGCACTGAATGCCTTCAGAATTCTAGGCTGTTCTGCTAAACTTCTCTTTAAATTTTCTGATCCCCTAAGAACTCATACAGCCACTGTATCACCTAGTGTCTCCAATTTCTGTTTTCCAATGCTTTCTATGTTTTCCTGCCAGTTTTGTTATCTAACTAGTCCTTTGCCTACATAGGCTTCTTTTAGTCTTCCTTTAAGACCCTTCGGTCATCTTTGCTTTGCAATCTTTCCACTCAGCTCTTTGCCTGTCCTTTTGGACAAAGCATGCACACACTTGGGAGTGAGCTGGACCTCAGTACCAACACAGGCTGGGCCTTTGAAACTATGACCTTGAGCAATTTAACCTCAAACCTCTGTTTCCTCATAATATAAACCAAGATGGTAATATATACCTTGCCAGTTTACTTTGGGGTTAACTCATTTAATAATGGTAATATAGAAAGTTTCTCTGTAAAGACTGGTAGCTATCGTTATTGTTCTTTTGGCACTTATGGGACCTGATTTTTACTGGTATCCTCAATAGAAATAAGTATAACCCACAAGACTGCAGGGAGTTGGGATCCAGGTACAGATGGAGGAAGAACCAGAATATGGGAGACATTTCCGTGGAGTGGATGGCTGAGGCCATGAGTCAAGGTCCTGAAAGTCGCCAGGAGTTATGGATCCACTAATATGCTTGAGCATAGTCTAAAGAAAGTTCTAGCATAAATAGATGAAGCCAAAAGAGGAGTATCAAGAAAAGAAGACCAGGTAAAAATCTCCCTTATTTCTTTTTATTTATTTATTTATTTATTTATTTATGGCTGCGTTGGGTCTTCATTGCTGCACACGTGCTTTCTCTAGTTGTGGCGAGCAGGGGCTACTCTCCGTTGTAGTGCGCAGGCTTCTCATTGTGGTGGCTCCTCTTGTTGCAGAGCACGGACTCGAGGCACAGGGGCTTCAGTACTTGTGGCTCTCAGGCTCTAGAGCACAGGCTCAGTAGTTGTGGCTCACGGGCCCAGTTGCTCCATGGCATGTGGGATTTTCCCGGACTGGGGCTCGAACCCGTGTCCCCTGCATTGGCAGGTGGATGCTTAACCACTGCGCCACCAGGGAAGTCTCTCCCCTGTTTCTTATGGAAAAAATAAAATAAAAGCACTTCCCCAAAAGAAACCTTTCTTAACCCTGAAACTCTCTCACGTTATCAAACCTATCTGCCTTCTCCAACCCCCAGGCTTCTTGAAGGAGCAGGGACACCCCTGTCTCTTCTTGCCAGGAATCAGCTTCCTTGTACTTTAGGTTTCCTCTCTGAGTCTGAGGGTCACCAGAGGACCGAAGACAGTTGTATACTGGGCAGCCTGCCCAAGAGGTCCCATTACACAGACAGTAGGTGCTTAATAACTATCTGGTGAGCAAATGAAATGGGAAAAGAAGAAAAGATGATTTGTCACTAATACAAAGTAAGTCATGCAGCCCAGACAATGCATCATATTTAGCAAATTAAAGCAGGGGGCCCAGGGTGTACATCAAGTATAATGTCCATCAATGGTCAGCAGAAGAGGAGACTGTGCCTGCATCAGCAATCGTGTTTCTAGCCTTGTGCTTTATTTATTTAACTAATGGCTGCTTTGCTGGTAGCTCATCATGACACTGTTACTGAGCTTGGCAAAGTGAAAAATTACGATTTTGTTTACTTATGTGTTCCCAGCTGGGGTGCTGAGTTATCCAGGCTGCTGATGGCCATTCTTTCATTCTCAGAGCCCCCAAAGTATGCAGTTCAATAAACAAACCATCAGCCCAAGGACCAGATTATCAACACCGACACAATCTGGCTATTAGCTACCTGACACTAGTCAATATCCAGAACCCCAAATAATGAGTCATTCTGGAAAATGAGTATTTGCACCAAAGTAAATAATCTATTTTGGATGAATTTGTTCCTTGGTCTACACTTCGGCTTATCAATGGAAATGAAAACCCAAACAGAAAGCCTGGGAGAGGCCTTGGTTCTGGAATGGTCCCCTCGGCTGCATGAACTAGCTTGGTTACTTGTGCAGTAAATATTTAGTGAGTACCTACTATATATTAGGTCTTGGGGATATTTTGGTGACCTAAACTCAACACAGATATAGACTCAATTCTTAAGAACCTTGCCATTTTGTGGGGAAGAGAGACACTGAATCAATGATTGCAGATATGATGAGAATTATAGAGGAAGAAACCGGATCCTAAGCTAATCTTGGAGTTTAAGGAAGGTTTCAAGGAAGTGGTACTTTGAACGAGTGATGAAGAATTACAAAAGTCATAAAGGGGAGAGGACACGGGAGGGAAACTTTGAATGTTGTTATTATTATCTCATAAAATAACTCTGCCAGGTAGGTTATCAGGTTCCAGGGAAAGCACGTGCAAAAGCCCTGAGGCAAAGTCTTATGAATATTGCCACTTGGGGCTACAAGGAGCTATAGAGTCAAAGTCACTGTGACTAGAGTGTACAGAGCCACAAGAGAGTGGGGGATACAGTAGGACTTGGCAAGGTATCAGGGCCTGGTAAGCCACTAGAAGGATCTCATCCTCAAAGCAATGGAGGTCATATAGGGGCACTAAGCAAAAGCAGGCCTTAATTAGATGTGCATTTTAGAAAGGCCACTCTGCCTGGTGTGGGGAATAGACAGGAATGGGTGTGGTAGGACTGGCTAAGAGGCATGGCAGTGACTGGGCAAAGATCGTGGGTTGAACCAGGGAGGGGTCAATGAGAAGCCATGTATGGGTGGATAGAAATGATCAAACTCAACAGAGGTGAAGGAGGTTGAGTTCGCAGGCTCAGGGAGTGACTGGACATGAGGAAAGAGGATGAAGCAGGTTATTCAGGAGGCCTCTTTTTTATCCATAATTATTAAGCCATGGTAGTAATAATAGTTATTCTTTGCTTAGTGTCTACTATGGCTATTTTACAGAAGAGAAGACAGACTGAGAGTAGGGAAGCACCTACCAATAAATGACTGAACTGAGATTCGAACCCAAGTCTGAATCAAGACAGTGTTCTGTCTACTTTAATGTTATAAATTTAATGTTTTGTTCAATTAGATATTTTTCTCATTTTGTCACCTGAAACATTGACTTTCTTCCCTCCATTTAACTAAGCTATTTGTGGAACTCCCGAGTTCTCATAATCATCTTGCCTTTGATCATCAATTATTAGTGCTCTTCCCAGATTCAGGCCATGCTGTATTTACCTTAGGTCACTTTCAAGTGTAGCAGAGGCCAAAGAAGCCAGTTCTGTGGAATCAGGCTCATCTGGCAGCAGTAACTGTCACTTCCTCTAATGAAAATGGAGCTTTTTGTTTGTTTTAATGAGCACAGGGGGCCTTTATATCCAATCTCCTCCTAGAGGAAATAATTGCATATGAGTGACCTTTGAAGGAAATCACATCAGGGAGTTATTTGAAAGGCTGTGAGGTGAGTCAGGGTGTAACATCAACCATTGTACCAGCATTTCAGAGAAGAAATGGGCTCTAGAAACAGGCTTGTCTCGCTGACAGCTCATCCACACCCCTTCTGGACAGAGAAAAATCATCTACTGCTTGCTGAAAAAGTAAGGTAGTGATGTATTAGGAGATTTCTTTATCTTTTGAGCACCTGTTGTATGCCATGCATACATCATGATCTCTGCCCACATGGCACTGATGTTTTAGTGGTGGGGACAGACAATAAAGAAATTAAAAACGTAAATCATTAGAGATTGTGGAAAGTGCCATGAAGGAAATAAACAGGATCATGATAGGTGATTAATTTGTGTAACTTCCTCATCTGATAAAATTACAACAATGGTAGAACCTGCCTCTCAAGGCTGTTTCAGGATTAAGTTGGATGATGCATGTACTGTGCTTAGAACAGTGCCTTACACATGAGCTGAACATTTTGTCAGTGTTATTAGTGGTTAGTATCTTTGTTATATAATAAGTGAGGGAGGCCACCTCCAATTAGAGCAGTCAGGGAGGGCTTCCTGGAGGAGATGGCTTTTAATCTGACACGTGAGAGATGAGAAGGGGCCAGCCATGTAAATAACAGGGAAAGCAAAGGCCAGAGACAAAAGGACTGTCTGATCTCTCCCAGAAGCAGAAAGGAGCTCGGTGGTCAGTGGGGCTGGAGAATGAGGCAACAAGTTGAGGTCCATGAGGTAGGCAAGACTCCAGCCAAGTAAAGAATTTGCATTTTATTTTTCTAAAAAGGTAGGAGTAGGTGCTCTATGCTTTAAAATCTCCCCCTGACAGCTGTGCAGAGAGTGAACTGTAAGGGTGAAAGCTGCAGGACAGAGTCTTGCTGGCTGGGGCGCTGGTGGGAGGCTGGAAGGCAGAGAGTAAAGAACTTGTTGGGGGCATTGTATTGGTTTCCCAGAACTGCCAAAACAAATTTCCACAAACTGGGTGTCTTAAAACAACAGAAATTTATTCTCTCACTGTTCTGGAGCCCAGAAGTCTGAAATCAAGGTTTTGGCAGTGTCCCACTGCCTCTCAAAGCTCTAAGAATCCTTCCTTGCATCTTCCAGCTTCTGGTGCTTGGGGGCAATCCTCAGAGTTCTTGGCCAGTAGATGAATCACTGCAGTCTCTGCCTGGTCACCACATAGTGTTCTGCCTGTGTGTCTCTGTGTGTCTCTGATCTCTTCTTATAAGGACACCAGTGATTGGACCCACCCTAATCCAGTATGACCTCATCTTGATTTGCATCTTAAGTACATCTGCAAAAACCCTTTTTTCCAAATAAGGTCACATTCACAGGTACCGGGGTTTAAAACTTCAACATATGTTTTCCGGGGGGACACAATTCAACCCACAATAGACAGGAGGGTCCTGACTGGCCATGCCTCTGAGAGGCTGTGCTGGAGAGAAGCCCCAGTGGCCCAACTTATGTGGCAAGAGCAGTCCCCAGACATACACAAGCATCAGTATCTTCCCTGTAGTAGGGGGTTTGGATGCTCTCTAGCTATTCCTGGTTCCTCCTTCCAAATAAGCAGGCAGGTGGTGCAAAGGCAGGCAGCCCTGCTGAGGGCAGGATATCAAATAATGGATGTTCCTTCTTATTCATCTGTCTCCACCATATCACTTCCATTTGTAGGTTCCATCTTAAGTAAACTATTAATTCATGACTCCTTTTCAGTGAGTGCCCAGTGACTTTGAACAATCTATGGACATAGGCGAATTTTCTTAGATTTGTGGAGTGAGGAGACCTGGAGTTTTATCCCAGGTGCTGCCCTTAGTGTGTGACCTTGAGTAAATCACATAACCTCATGAGTTCCAGCTTCTTCCTCGATGAAGGAACTGTCCTGGTCCAGGTGTTCTTAACCTTGAGGATGCATCAGAATCACCTGTGTTGCTAAAGCACAGATTGCTGGCCCTCACCTCAGAGCATCTGATTCAGAAGGTCTAGGGTTGGGCCTGAGAATTTGCATTTCTAGAAAGTTTCTAGACTTTGTTGTTGCTGCTGGTTGAGGAACCATACTCAGAGAACTACTGGGCTACTTAATCTCTGAGATTTCTGCCAGTATTTCTATTCTGTAATTCTAGAAAACTCATTTCAATATAATATGACTAGATAAATTTTCTAACTTTAATTATCAAAATCTGGCTTTCTTTTCTTTCCCAGCTTTATTGAGGTATAATGGACAAATAATATTGTATATGCTTAAAGTGTATAATGTGATGATTTGATATACATATACATTGTGAAGTGGTTACCACATCAAATTAATTAACATGTCTGTCACCTCACATTACCTTTTGTGTGTGTGTGGGGGGGTGTATGTGGTGAGAACACTTAAGATTTACTCTCTTAGCAAATTTCAAGTATACAATACTGTATTATTAACTATAGTCACCATGTTGTACATTAGATTCCCAGAACTTATTCATCTTATAAATAAAAGTTTGTACCCTTTGACCAACATCTGCCCATTTACCCCACCTCCCAGCCCCTGGCAACTGCCATTATACTCTTTCTTTCTATGGGTTCAGCTTTTTTTTTCCAGATTCCAAATATAAGTGAGATCATCTAGTATTCTGTCTGGCTTAATTTACTTAGCATAATGTCCCCTGGGTTCATCCATGTTGTTGTAAATGGCAGAATTTCCTTCTTTTCATAGCTGAATACTACTCCATTGTATGTGGAATAGTATTCTTTATTTGTCATTTTTCTTTATCCATTCATCCATCAATGGACACTTATAGAGTTTCCATATCTTGGCTACTGTGAACAATGTGGCAATGAACATTAAAGTGTAGATATCTCTCCAAAAGACTGATTTTGTCTCCTTCATATGTATATTCAGAAGTGGGATTGCTGGATCAAATGGTAGTTCTATTTTTACAAAATCTGGTTTAAATATAAACATATGTCCCAGACAATGCTCACCTGATTTTCCACTTTGGATTTACCTCTCCTGACTTAAAGGTGTTGATTAAAAGGTCCCTCTTTCCTTCTATTCTCCATGCACATAGACCGTGCACCCTCCTCTGGCTTGTAGGTCCTTCACATACAAGACTGCTGCAGAAGTCACCAGAATGTTGACTTAGAGTTCAATAGAATCACCTACCCATGGTGGAACTTATTTGGGGTAGAGATGGGGTGCAATAGATGGAATTAGAAACCTGAAAACGAATGGCATAAATAAGACCATGAAAAGATGCTCAACATCATTAGTCATTAGGAAAATGCAAATCAAGAACATAATGAAAATTCCAATGGCATTTTACACAGAAATAGAGAGAACAATTCTAAGATTTGTATGGATCCACAAAAGACTTCAAATAACCAAAGCAATCTTGAGAAAGAAGAACAAAGTGAAGGCATCACAGTCCTTGATTTCAAACTATATTACAAAGCTATAGTGATCAAATAGTATGGTACTGGCATAAAAAGAGACACACAGATCAATTAAACAGACTAGAGAGCCCAGAAATAAACCCATGCATTTATGGTCAATTAATTTACAGCAAAGGAGCTAAGAATATACAATGGGGAAAGGACAGCCTCCTCAATAAATGGTATTGGGAAAACTCGACAGCCACATGCAAGAGAAAGAAACTGGACAACCCTCTTCACCATACACAAAAATTAACTCAAGATGGATTACAGATTTGAACATAAAACCTGAAACCATAAAACTCCTAGAAGAAAACATACGTGGTAGGCTACTTGTCATAGGTCTTGGTGATGATTGTTTTTGAATCTGACACCAAAAGCAAAAGCAACAAAAGCAAAAATAAACAAGTGGGACTCCATCAAACTAAAAAGCTTCTGCACAGCAAAAGAAACTGTGAACAAGATGAAAAGGCAACCTGCTGAATGGGAGAAAATATTGCAAATCATATATCTGATAAGGGGTTAATATCCAGAGTATATAAAGAACTCATACAACTCAATAGCAAAAAACAGACAAACAAACAATCCAGTTTAAAAATGGGCAGAGGGGGCTTCCCTGGTGGCACAGTGGTTGAGAGTCTGCCTGCCGATGCAGGGGACATGGGTTCGTGCCCCGGTCCAGGAAGATCCCACATGCCACAGAGCAGCTGGGCCCGTGAGCCATGGCCGCTGAGCCTGCGCGTCCGGAGCCTGTGCTCCGCAACGGGAGAGGCCACAACAGTGAGAGGCCCGTGAACCCAAAAAAAAAAAAAAAAAAAAAAAATGGTCAGAGGTCATTATGCTATACACCTTAAACTTATACAGTGCTATATGTCAATTATATCTCAATAAAACTGGAAGAAAAAATGGGCAGAGGATCTGAATAGACATTTCTCTAGAGAAGACATACAGATGGCCAACAGGTACATGAAAAGGTGCTCAACACCATTGATCATCAGGGAAATGCAAAACTAAACCACAGTGAGATAACACCTCATACCTGTAAGAATGGCTGTTATCAATAAGACGAAAAATAACGTGTTGGTAAGGATGTGCATCTTTTCAGGATGACAGGAATGTTCTTAAATTAGATCATGGTGATGGTCACACAACTCTGCAAATATTCTAAAAATCATTGAATTTACATTTAAAATGAGTGAATTTTATGGTATGTAAATTATATATCAATAAAGTTGTCAAAAGACATTTAAAAAATAGAATGCATGTAAAAAAAATAGAATGCAATTCCATTAAAAATTTTAAAAAACTAATGGGATTTCCTGGACTTCTCTTTGAAGGTCACCTAATGCTGAAGGTGGTTATGACATATGCAGGAGAATTCAAATACTGTGCTTTAGAATACATCAACCTACTCACCCAGACAAAAAAATATCAGGGACTGGTTACTAGTAGAATGGTGACACAAATACAGTAAGCACATTTCTTTCATACTGTTGATGTGCCAGGCACTGTGGTAGGTGCTACATGGTTTATCCTTCAGTCATTCATTCAAAAATATTTGTTGAACTTTTTCTTTATTCTCAGTACTGTTCTTGAGGCTGAAGACACAGTGTGAACAAGGCAAAGCTCCACCTTTCCTGGAGCTTACATTCTAGTAAGGGAGAAAGGCATAAACATGTAAACACACAAGCCATAATTAAGATTATTTTAGGTAGTGATGCTTGAGTTTAAAAATGGCCTGGATAAGGAATTCCTTGTCAGTCCAGTGGTTAGGACTTGGCACTTTCACTGTAGGGGCCCGTGTTCAGTCCCTGGCTGGGGAGCTAAGATCCTGCATGCTGCATGGTGCAACCAAAAAAAAAAAAAAAGATTAAAAAAAATAAGTCTGGATAATGGAGAGAGTGACAGAAGATGGAAAAGGAAGGCAGTGGAAATATTAAGGGATCAGGGAAGGTCTCTCTGGGGAGGTGGTTTGAGGTAACACCTGAAGAATGTGAAGGTGTCATCATGCAAAGATCAGGAGAAGAGCATACTGGGTGTGGAAATAATATAAATTATTATATTATATAATATAAATCACATCAGACAACAGGAAATGGAGATATGGCAGTGTAATTAACAGAAAGAAGAAAAAAGTAGAGGCATCACACTCCCTGATTTTAAACTATATTACAAAGCTATAGTAATCAAACTGTATGGTATTGGCATCATCTTGTACAGAACTCTCTGGTAATTACATATTAAAGATCACCCCAGGAGCTTTGTGGAGACAGGAATATATAGGAGGGATGGAATGAGGGAAGTAAAGAGTTACGAGTGTGCAGCAGGAGCTAAAGAGAGATGATGGTGGCTTTGATGAAGGGGGTGGCAGCAGGGATGGTGAAGATCTAGGATTGACATCTATAGGAGGAGAGATCCAATAGGACTGGCTGCGTTGTAGGGGGCAGAGAAAGAAGTGTCAAGAACAATCCTTGAATTTTGTCTTGAGCAGCTGGGTGGAAGTCACACCATTAATTGAAAAGGCAAACATTTTCTTTGAGACTGACTTTACTATATCCAGATCACAGATGAAGAAACTGGGGGCTCAGAGAAACTAAGCCAATTTACCCCAAATTATCCACCTAAGGAGTGGAAGAAACAAGTTTGAAGCCAATGACTTCAAAGGCCATATTTTAAACACTGCTCAGTACTTCCTCCTACCCAAGGAGTTCCTTCACCCTTAGCCAGCCAGTGGATGGAAATCATGGAAAGTGGCGCTGGTGGAGGGAGGAGGACTTCTTGCTGATGCGCGGGCTTTCATTGAACAAGAGGGAGAGGAGCAACTTGGAAGAGTAACATTTTTCTAGTGAATCATATTAAATAACCAGAGCGGCTTATACCCAGTGTCAGGGTAAACGGAGATTGACAGGTAATAAAAGCCCAGTAATTACAGGAAAATATCAGATTGGAAAGTGCAGAGATTCTTGAAACCTGCGAAGCCATTTAATGTATCTTATGTTTGCTCCAGACCAACAATCAGCTCCTAGAGCAAGATTGGTCTCATTACCAAACTAATGGACAATATGTTCTGAGGTGGCTTTCTCTCTGCCCAATAAATCAGAATTTGTTAAAGTGAAACCTGAGATTGCCGTGCTGCAAATGTTTGCAAGGACGTCACTGAGTGTTTTAGGTGTCAAGTTAAATTTGACTTAGCCTGTTCTGTTCTTTTAAGAAAGGCTCAGGAGGCATCAGCTGGGTCACAGGGAGAATGCTTTCTGCTCTTGCTCTTCGGGCTGTGACAGAAATCAAACCTGGATTCCCTGCGCGTGCTTTCTCAAGCAGGAATTGCTCCTGTCGCCGCACCCAAAGGAGCAAGTTGCAATGAAAGTTGTCATTCTCCCCTGTTCCCTGATTGTGGGGGGGTTTCCCAGGAGTTGGGGGTGGAGAGAGAAGTTCATTCACACCTTCTAAAATATTCTAAATATCCCCAATATTCTAAAATATTCTAAGACATTCATGAGTCCCCAATGAGTTGCAGCCACTGTCCTAGGAACTGGGATGATGTATTGCATGTGCCCGTGTGTGTGTGTGTGTGCGCACACTCCCTCTAGAAGCCAGCCCACCTGCCCCCATAGGCTCCTGTGCACTGCACTCCTGGGGCCTGGGCTGCTGCTCCGAGCATCAGTGGCCTGGAGAAGAGGTAACTCCTCCGTGCCTTGTAGATTTTCCTCAGCATTTTTCACTGCACAACAGCTCTAATGACCTTGGCATCAAGCTCTTACTGGGGATTAATAACCAGCTAGGTTTAATGGCCCTTACTGTGTCCTGGGCCATTTTCCCAGTCAGCCATTAATTGCAAGCAGTGCCCTGGGCTCTGGCCATTGTGGCTCCCTGGGCTGGGTGGCCCTGAGGCAAATGGCCCAGCCTCCTTCTCTGCAGACAGAGCTTCCTCTGTGCTCTCCCCTGCTTCTCTCCGTGGTATTAGTACATAGGGCTGCAGGAGAATTGTTGGTTAGGGCACCACATCATGTCTTCTTTGTACATATGGAGGTTTTCTCAGAGGACTGAGAAGCCTGGAGGTTAGCTTTCATTCACTCACTTATCAACCCATCAATCAATTTAGTATTAGTTGAGTGCTGTACATAGGTCAGGAAGCCAGAGAGATTATCAAGGTTGGAGTGACCTAACATGGGTGCCCATGTTTCCCTACAAAGGGCGGAACCCCTCACCAAATGAGTCTTTAAGGAAAATGTCCCCAAGAATCAGGGAGGCTGAATACTGTGAGAAAGAAGTAGAAGGCGTAGGTAGGCAGTGAGTCCACCAGAAACCACCACCCGTCTCCTGTCCTCGGTGGAGTTTTATCTCCCTGGCCTGCTGGCAGGGCCCCAAGTTCACCTTTCCATGCTCCGCTGAGTGATTCATCAACCCAGAATCTGAGTGTTTAAGGGAAGGACATGTTCAGTACTACATCAGGAATTTTTTTTTTTCTTTTTTTTGTGGTACGCGGGCCTCTCACTGTTGTGGCCTCTCCCGTTGCGGAGCACAGGCTCCGGACGCGCAGGCTCAGCGGCCATGGCTCACGGGCCCAGCCGCTCTGCGGCATGTGGGATCTTCCCGGACCGGGGCACGAACCCGCGTCCCCTGCATCGGCAGGCGGACTCTCAACCACTGCGTCACCAGGGAAGCCCTACATCAGGAATCTTAACTCACCAAGGCATGAGTATTTTCACCCATGTCATTAAGACACTCAGGATGATAATGGTACTTCGATGTGCAGGAACATGGCTGTCTCAGGGGACTGTAACATCCCAAGAACCTGGGTCCCACAGTTTGTATAGTCCTTCTGCCCCCCAAGATATCCTTAGTCCCTCTGAATGCAGGAAAGAGACTTCGTTTCTGCCTTTGGAAGTGATTCAGCCTTTGGTACATGCTCTTCTCAACTGCAGGAAGTGTAACATTGTTTAGAACAGCTATTGTCACTTTATTGGCACTACTTACCGAAAGGCACTTAAGGCATAATTCAGACTTAGATTTTTTTTGCATTGTTTGGTGCATCTGTACAACTCAAAGAGAGGATGCTGGTGCCTGAGGTAATCAATACCTCAGAGCTAAGGCAGGTGGGCAGGACTCATGAGGGAGGGCTTTCTGGGACTGGGTGGACCCCAGCATGTTCTGGTGGCGCCCAGTAATCACAGAGGGTCCGTATGGCACAGTCAGGAACCTTGACCTTCCCTGAAAGGGTGTTCATCCGGCCTCACATGGGCATAGTGGGGGGAGAGAGAGAGAGAGAGAGGGAGAGGGAGAGAGGAGGCCTTGCAATCTCCAGAGGTGTTACAAGTTTCACCCGTCAAGCAGCCTATGCTCTGAGAATCACAGCAGAATAATTAATTATGGGGAAAGAAATGCTGGGAACTTTCTTTAGAATTTTTTCCCCAGTAAAAATGAGCACAATGTCTTGAAATTATAAATCAAACTGGAAAATTCAGGATAATAGTTCTAGGTGAGTCTGAGGAGAAAAAGCAGGTCCCAATGGCTTTCAGGTCCAGTGGAATGAAATCTTGCAAAGTGACCTTATTAAGCAAAAGGACCGAGTTACACTGTACCTCAGGGGTGTATTAAGTGCTTAATAAGTGTCTGTTAAATGAATGAAGGAATGAATATCTTCTGGCCACAAGTGTCTAGTTGGAGCTCTCTTTGTTTTACGGGTGAGAAAGTTAAGTACCCAATTTGTGATAAAGTCTTCTTTAGACCCTGGGTCTCCTGACCCTAATCATCATTTTGTCACATGCTATTTGCAGATGCCCTTGTCATCTTTGTAGGAATGTTTTAACACGAGTAGAAGTTTCCCAGGATACAGGACTTTGGATGCTAAAACCCAAACAACCCCTAACAAACCGGGCTCCTCTTCTACCTCTCAATATTCTCCTTAGTAAAACAGGGGTGATGATGTAGTATCTTTCTTATAGGTTTATTTGAAGAATTAATGCAATTATATAAAATGCTCAGAGCAGTGCCGGGGACATAGAGAACATCAGAAATATTAACTAAGTTGACCACCCTTTCCGTTGTGCCCCCAACCCTGCTGTGCTCTAAACAGCCCCCTTTACTAACAGTGCGGCACAGCCCCGCATTGTGTCACGTGTCATTGCACATCTCTGACCTACTGCCCCCCAGTAAAGTATAAACTTTGAGGGGTTCTGTTTTTCCATTCCATTCGCATTCTTGTCGTCCAGCACATTTGTCACCTAAGAGTAACTGGGTGTCAAATGAATGATGAGAATTTGCAGTGGTAGAATTGCCATTTCATAAGCCCATGTGTCAATTAGCAACCCAGAGCGATCAGTACGCACTGATGTGGTGCGTAACTACCATGCACTCCACTCTGCCTGAAAAGCCCCAGAGCAGCCTTCACTTAAAGAATGACGCCGTGCCATGTCCTATGGTAAGGACTGGGTTCAACCCCATGCAGTTGCTACTTTCGCAGGTCAAATATTGACAATTTTAAATGGCTCAACCTACCACTGTGTACATTTTAATTCTATCAAAGTGGAATGGGGCATTAATTATCCTTGGTTAAAAATGAGAAAAGTGAGACTTGCAGAGGTTAGTGACTTGCCAAGGTCCCATAGCTGACAGGTAGTGTAGACAAGCCTGGACCATCCTGTGTGGGTGCCCTTGGCCACTCTGCAGTGAGGGAAGGTGACCGCCCTCGGTGCTCTCTGTCTGGTTCGGAAGACAGAGCTATGGCTTAGGAAACTCCAAGAGAAAATACAAGACTGTATATACGCAACACTAAATTGGATCCAGTTTTCTGAGACTGTGCAGGGAGCCAGTGAGTCTAGTTCAGAGTTAACAGAGAGGAAGGGTAGGGGCTCTGGGGAAAATCTAACAGTGCAACTGTCCTTCAGAACATTCTTGATTATCATTTTTTTGTGCACTTGCTGGCCTGGGCCTCCGACCCTAATTACATTATCTTCAAACAGCAACTGAGAGATATTTCTCATGAAACATGAACAGGGAAATGTTTAACTTGTAAGAATGTAGGTGTTCAGAAAGTACATCACTGGTTCAGGATGTTGAAATGAGCATTGTCATTGGCGTTGTCCCTGGTGGGCACCATAGGGCCAGGGCTTCCACAGGGCGCGAGTACAGTGGATGAGCTTGAGGCTTTCTTTACATTTTTGAAGATGGACTGGCTTAATTTCTCTCCCTCTCCCCTTAAACTGGGAGAAACTCTCCTAATTTTCATTTCAAAATTATGGCTTCTGAAGGGTTACAATTTGCATGTCTTTTCTCACATGATTCTTAGACGATGTCTATTTAGGATAAACATATTTGTACAGCATCCAAGAACACTGATACATGCTTAACCTCCAATAAGGTGAGTTAAGAGCATTAAAACTAGTGTCACAGCAAATTGTAGTATAGTGTTTTCTTCAACTTGGGGGTAACTTTGGATTCAGAAAGACCTGGGTTTGAAAGCATGACTTCATTACTTGCTAGTTACGCATCTCTGGGCAAATTTTTCAACATCTCTGAGCCTAGGGTATCATTATTTGTAAAATGGCAGTAACAGCAAGCTTGCTGGGTTGATATGACGATTTGATCTATTAATATCAGTAAAGCCCAGAGCCCAGTGGTCAACAGGTCACCGCTGGCTCTCTTTCCCTGTTGTCCAGTACTTCCTGTCACCAGTCTGGAAGAGAATGTAGGGGTGGATGGGGTAATAGCATAAGGGATGTATTCTGGCATAGGAGGGAGAAGAGCGAAGATGGCAGCCCTCGGAGGCAGGGAAGTGACCTGCTGGTGCCAAGCGGGTGTTGCCACTGATGGGGTCCTTCTCCCCCTTCTTGCAGCCCCTGAAAATGCACTGCAGGGACTGCGCCCTGGTGACGAGCTCGGGGCACCTACTGCGTAGCCTGCGAGGCCCCCGGATTGACCAGACCGAGTGCGTCATCCGCATGAACGACGCCCCTACGCGCGGCTACGGGCACGACGTGGGCAATCGCACCAGCCTGAGGGTCATCGCGCATTCCAGCCTCCAGCGAATCCTCCGCAACCGCCACGACCTGCTCAACGTCAGCCAGGGCACTGTGTTCATCTTCTGGGGCCCCAGCAGCTACATGCGGCGCGACGGCAAGGGCCAGGTCTACAACAACCTGCAGCTCCTGAGCCAGGTGCTGCCCCGGCTGAAGGCCTTCATGATCACGCGCCACAAGATGCTGCAGTTTGATGAGCTCTTCAAGCGCGAGACCGGCAAAGACAGGTACAGAGGCGCAGGCAGGGGGTGCCCGGGGTCCAGGGGAGGGTGAGGAAATGTCCTTGCTGGCTGATTCAACAAAAGCAAAGCTTTTTTTTTTATGCTTATGTCAGATAAGCTCATCTCCTTAAGCTTCTTTTTCTTTAATTTTTAACCATTTTTAAAATTGAAGTATAGTTAATTTATAGTGTTGTGTTAGTTTCAGGTGTATAGCAAAGTGATTCAGTTATCGAGATATAATTTTTATATATATTATATATACACATACATATATAATATATATATTTTTTTCAGATTCTTTTCTACTATAGGTTATTACAAGATATTTAATATAGTTCCCTGAGCTCTACACTATGTCCTTGTTATTTATCTATTTTATATATACTAGTAGTTAATTCCAAATTCCTAATTTATCTTACCCCCGCTATCCCCTTTGGTAACCATAAATTTGTTTTCTAAGTCTGTAAGTCTGTTTCTGTTTTATAAATAAGTTCATTCATATTATTTTTTTAGATTCCACATATACGTGATATCATATGGTATTTGTCTTTCTCTGACTTACTTCACTTGACATGATAATCTCTAGTTCCATCCATGTTGCTGCAAATGGCATTATTTTATTTCTAAAAGCTTTTGCTAAGTTCTTTTTGTTGTGACCACACTGCTCATGCCATCTATAGAGCTCATCGGTAGGGTCCTCCTGGAGACTGGACTGCTGAAGCTGAATTTATAGGGCAAAGTGAAAGGAAGCACTGAGACATTTATACAGATAATTCAGGGCCAAATCCCTACTCTGGAGGATGAGGCAAAACTGCTCCTGGCTTACACTGGTAGTAAGTGCAAGATAATAGGTTTATTGCTTTTTTTTTGCAGTACGCGGGCCTCTCACTGCTGTGGCCTCTCCCGTTGCGGAGCACAGGCTCCAGACGTGCAGGCTCAGCGGCCATGGCTCACGGGCCCAGCCGCTCCGCGGCACGTGGTATCTTCCCAGACCGGGGCACGAACCCATGTCCCTTGCATTGGCAGGCGGACTCTCAACCACTGCGCCACCAGGGAAGCCCGGTTTATTGCATTTTATTTTACTTGTGTGAACACTAACCAAAAAGAAGTGTATGGGGTTATTTTTCTCTTTCAAAGGCAAATATTTATTCAGTCAACATATATTTATTGAGTACCTACTACTTCACTGCACCTGGTACTGGGGATATACACAGTCAGAAATAGGCAGATCTAGACCCTGCCCTCCCAGAATGTAGTCTTAACAGGGCCAGCAGATATTCACCAAGTAGTGGCCAGTGTGCTAGGTCATGTGAGGGGAAGAAAACGGTGCTATGACCAGTGGGACAGAGAGACCTGCCGTAGTCTAGGACAAGGCTTACCAAACTGTTGCTTACAATTCAATAATGGAACATGAAATGTATGTATTGAGTCACTGCAAGATTTTTTTTAATGTAATGGAAAGAATGGAATAAAACAGACAATACCAGCATTCATCTCCTATAGTAAGTAAGGCAAAGTATTATTTCATGGGATAAAATTTGTTTCGGTTTTATACATAGAAATATACATATACAAGGTCTTCTTTTGAAGTGATAAAATTGCCCTGGAATTAGATAGGGATGATGATAGCACAATTCTGTGAATATATTAAAAAAAACTAAATTACACACTTTAGAAAACTAAAATGAAATGAAAACCATGTACAATACATGTGAGCATATATGCTCAATCATGAGGTAAAATGTATTTCTGACTATAGGTCGAAATCTTTTGAAAAGCACTGGTCTAGAAGATGAGGGTGTGATGGACTTTCTCCAAAAGGTGTATTTAAGCTGAGACCTAGGCCAATAAGTATTTATCCAGGTAAAGAAGAACCTGAAAAGGGGAGAGAGAAACATCCTTATGGGTATAAGAGCTCGGAGGTGAGAGGACTTCCAGGGGTTTGGAGAAGAGTCCCTGTGGCTGCAACAGGAGTGCTGGCGGGGAGTAGCCAGAGAGGAAGCAGAGATAAAGGGTGAGGAGCTGGCCAAATCTACGTAAAGAAAAGGACAGCTATAGGTATTGAAAGGAGCAGTGTGGTGTAGTCCAAACACACAGCTCTGGGTTGGTATTCTTTGTCCCTCACTAGTTATATGGCCTTGCTCATTTGAATGAGTTATTTAACCAAGAGAGCACTTTATAAGAGAAGGAGAATGAGGGAAGTTATTTACAGTTTCATTTTTTTCTGGTTGGAAAATTCAAAATAAGTAGAAAGACTCTCAATAGAAAACACTTCTCTCTTTTGAGTTTAATGGTTGTTTGCTAAATTTAAGTATTTCTGAAACACTGCTGCAGTGTTAGCTATTTAGGATATTTACACATTGCTCTGGATCTTCTTAAGGGATTAAGTTGAAAACTTGGAGACTAGTCATTGCATCCTTACAGCTTTAGGAAACAATCTCACATCAAGACATAACCCACTCACTAAATTCATTAAATTCTGACCAGTGAAAACATTTTCCTCAATAAGCCTGTGTCCTTAGTGAGCCCAGATGGTAAGAGACAGATAAAATTTCATGGACTGGCTACCAGGCTTCTCATCCATCTCCTAGGATCCATGCAGTCTCCACACAGGGAATCACACTGATGGATTTGTAGGAGGCCAAAGTACACAGTCAACTTTTAGAATCTTTGTGCCTCTTACCTTTAAGAAACTGTCTTAAAGAAGTTAATATTGTATTGACTCAATATTCTCATGTGTCCATATTCTTAATCTTCAGTCTACTCCAAGCTAAAGAACAAAGTCAGAAACAGCCCATCAGAACAAAACTATTTCTATAAACTAAAACACAAAACACTTAGGGTCTAACAGTATTGCCTCTGTGTATGCTTTTCTTGAAACCTAACAAAACAGTGGCATGGATTAAAAATACACAAAGTATGGAATATCTAATTTTGCAATCTCATAATCAGGACATTCATTTCAGGCTAATATTTTGAAGAAATGAGATAATTCAATAGATTTTGATTTATGGAAATTTCACCCTACTTAAAAGTGGAGAAAAAAATGTCTCAGGAACAATCTGCAATTAAGAAGCATGACAAATGACATAGATGGCCAAGTGGTATTCTTTGATATTAAAAGTAACTGCACTTGAAAATAACTTTATAATTGAATAGGGTACATTAGGAAAATATGATTCAGAACCAATATTGTAGTAATTAGATAAAAGAAGTATAAATGAAATAACTGCAGGAAGAATATTTTCATAGAGATTATAAATGAGATTCTGGTGGAGCAGAAAGACCTCTAATTGTAATTTAGTGTGTACTATAGCATTATCAGCTCAGTGTGCTACTTCATCATATAAAAGAATATCTGATAATTTTCCCTAATTAGCACATGACAGCTCTTCATATTCCTTCATTACAGCTGATTAAGTGTAAAAACACTAGATATTCCTTTGTTGGAAAAAGAGTTCAAATCTTTTTAGAACGGCAGCACAAAGCAGTTGCATTTCTATAGCATGTGATCCCAAAAGACTACTATTTTGCAAGTCCGCGGAATTTTAAGTGGAACTTTAAAGAAATGTTCACCTTAGTTTCTTTAGTCCTCCACTTTTTATTCTCCCCATTTTTACCCATTAAATCTTTTGCTGTAGAGTCACATCCCCCTATATTTCAGGCTGTGGCTTGTGATTTCTACTATATCACACAAAAGAAAGCCAAAGTTGTAGGGAAGTTTCTGCCACTGGGAAAAGCCCTCTTAGTGTTTCCTACAACTCAAAAGCATAGGGACATAAGTGTGATTCTTGGATCAGAATCTGGGGGTATAATTAAGCTGTCATTCTCCTCCTGGGCTCCACATCATTCCAGTTATTCACTCTCCCAGTTTAAGTCTAGAACAACCTGCCATCTCAAGGTCACAGCCTTGGTGAAGACAAGGTCTAACTTGAGTCAAGGCACTGCCTTCTCTTCCGCTCCCCCATTCAGTCAGCTCTGCTCTGTCCCACCTCCTTCAGTCCCAGAGGTCTTCTGAATTTAGAGTCCTGTTGAAAAACAAGGGGGATTGTTAATACCTATGTAGTCTGGAGGCTCCAGAATTTTCTAATTACAGTAGGTCCCCTGCATATGAACAAGTTCCGTTCTGAGAGTGTGTTCATAAGTCCAATTTGTTCGTAAGTCCAACAAAGTTAGCCTAGGTACCCAGCTAACACAATCGGCTATATAGTGCTGTACTGTAATAGATTTATAATACTTTTCACAAAAATAATACATAAAAAAGCAAACACAAAAAATAAAAAAAGTTTTTAATCTTACAGTACCGTACCTTGAAAAGTACAGTAGTACAGTACAACAGCTGGTATACAGAAGCTGGCATCTAGTGAACAGGCAAGAAGACTTACTGACTAGGGGAGGGAGAGGAGGTGGGAGATGGTAGAGCTGAAGGATCATCAGCAATAGGAGATGGAGGGCAAGGTGCAATTTCACTCATGCCTGATGTTGATGGCACAAGTTCCATTCCCTTGCTGGACTCAATTCTATCTATCCTCTTGAAAAAAAATTCCAGTAATGACTGGGTAGTAGCTCTTTTTTCCTCATCATAGATGACATCCTGGGCTTGTAATAAAGATACTGTACTACTGTACTCTATACAGTACTGTACAGTAAAGTACAAGAAAGCACAACCACTTGTAGAGGATGCACACATGTGACTATGTATGCCAGACACGTGAACTAACATGTGATTGGACATGCGAACGCACGTTCACATCTTTGAAAGTTTGCAACTTGAAAGTTCGTATGTAAGGGACTTACTGTACTGCCCTGACTACTGATGATGGCTCCTACACAAGAGCCAGTAGCAGTGTTGGAAGGATATCAGTTGTTTTGTGTGTGTTAAAAAGCACTGGGAGTAATGGTTGAATTATTTATTTCATTTGCTCCAACCTAGCAACCAAGAGGGGAGGAAGGGATCTTGATGTATCAACACACCAGACTAGATAACTTTTTATGATGTTCTCTCCTTTAGTCCTCGAAATAGCACAGGAAGATAGAGCTTCTCATGCTTGCTTTCTAGATAAGAAATCAAGGTTCAAAGAACAGCAATAACCTGCCTCAGGTCATTTAGCTGGTGAATAACAGAAACTAGTAAGATACAAATCCATGCTATTTCCATCTTGAGAATTTTTTAAATGTACTTCCTGGGATATTACTGGATCCAGATACAATGGAATGGAAATAAAAATGAGTAAAGGAATTAAGAACTAGAAAGTTGAAGCCACAAACTCAGGAATGACTAAATTACCCATTCCTGTCAGGTATGTGAGAAAACAAAAGACATCTTAAAATGCCTTTTTTGGTTGTTATTCCTTATGTGAAATGGAAATAATGCAAACTGCTTAACAAAAACTCTTCCTTTTCAAAGAGGGGTGCTATGCAGTGCAAGTAGAAAAGCTTTCCTGCGACTCTTTCATTCACATCACATACGGTGCTATGGCTGGGCAAAGTCAGACAGTCTGACCTTGGGGATAAGGTGTTTGAAACTGGCTAATGAGGCATGCCACAAGCCCTGAAAAAAAAAAGTAAATGCAGCAACCCCCGAAGAATTGAAATTAATATCCACAGCAGCATGGCGTGGTGGACCGAGCCATCCACACAAGTCAAATTAGACCTTGATGTTGTGTCTCCATGATTACCCTTAGACTTGGTGTGTGGTTAGGGCTCAATACAGATGTTTGAATGGGCAAATGAATGAATGTTGGAACCCACCAATTTATTCCTTAAATTCTGTCCATTTTTGGTCTTTGAATAAAAATTTTCACAGGGCTCGGACTGTTCTGAGGTAAAATAAAGCAAATGCTCAATTAAACATAAGCATCCCTGTGTCCCTTTTCCTCTGGTCATTAGCCCATTCCCAAATGAATGTACTCCTTCTAAGGAAAGACATTCAGTCAAGATGTTGGTGTTAATTAGTCTAGTTGAAGGCAAGCTTTTACCCTAAGATCATTTGGTCGATCAGTTGATTAATTGATAGCTAAAGACAACTGTGTTTATTCACACTTAGTAAGCTCTTCCTCATCCACCCTGCTTGGAGAAAAAAGAAAACTTATAGCTAGTCAAATATTCTAGTTAATAAAGAGCCAACACACGAGGATTGTCATCTTACAAGAAATTGAGTGGTAAGAATTTGCACTTAAGCATTGAAACATTGATCATCATTTTGACTATGTAGAAGTCCCTTGAGAATCCACCATGATGGACCGTTGACATTATTTATCATATTATCATGGAATATGGTGGTATTAGTAACAGATTTCTATCTGCTAAAGTTCCAGCTTTAGCAGAGAGAGAGAGAGAGAGAGAGAGAGAATTTACCAAATGGAGAGAGAGAGTATGTGTGTTTAAAGTCAGCCTTGTTCCAGAAAAGATTTAAGATGGAGTGGGTATAATGATTATTTTACCAGCTTGTAGACTTAACTGTTGTTCCTTCCAGGAAGATCTCCAACACTTGGCTCAGCACTGGCTGGTTCACAATGACGATTGCCCTGGAGCTCTGTGACAGGATCAATGTTTATGGCATGGTGCCCCCAGACTTCTGCAGGTAGGATTTATTCTGCAAATGTAATTCATCAGCAGTGTTGTGCAGTGTTTATAAATATCTGATTCCAACTATCAACCATGAAACATGTCTTACTGTCTTCTTGAAGCAATTAATTAACAAGTCCCAAGTCCTGGTTCTGGAAACAACAAACAGCATTTAATTATGTGATATAAAATATTGAAAGTTTTTGTTTGTACTGCTGGAGAATTATTCCATCTTGTGGGCTTCATTAATCCTCTGAATATTTATCAACCAAAAGTAATGCAGTAATTGGCATAATATTAACTATGAACAAGCATTAAGAAATATTCGTTTTGGGGACTTCCCTGGTAGCGCAGTGGTTAAGAATCCGCCTGCCAATGCAGGGGACATGGGTTCAATCCCTGGTCTGGGAAGATCCCACATGCCGCGGAGAACTAAGCCTGTAAGCCACAACTACTGAGCCTGAGCTCTAGAGCCTGTGAGCCACAACTACTGAAGCCCGTGCCCTAGAGCCCGTGCTCTGCAACAAGGGAAGCCACCGCGATGAGAAGCCACGCACTGCAATGAAGAGTAACCCCCGCTCACCACAACTAGAGAAAGCCCATGCACAGCAACAAAGACCAAATGCAGCCCAAAATAAATTAATTCATTCATTCATTAAAAAATATATTAGTTTTATTCTCATTTGAAAGGAATGTGGTAATTTTTAATGAATTAAAGAGGACAATTTCTTTGACGGTTAAGGCCTGTTTTCCAAAATTAAAATATTCCTCTTAGTCTCTTTCCCTTTCCACATCAGTAGCCTCGGTTTGTGTTTCTAAGACCAAAAGCACAGGCATAATTATTTTGATGTAATAGTAATTTCTGTTGCTACCTTAAGTTACCTCCTGGCATGTGTCCAGGTAGAGTTCGGTGTGTACTAACAGACACACTGAGAAATATTCAGGGCCTGATTTGTGGAAGGCCGATTGAAATTTTCCTGTAACCTAAAGGAGCGATGCCAATAAAATCAGAAAGTTTCCTAGTTTTCAGGCATGGCTGCTGACCTACACATGGCCTCAGTCATGATCTTCAAATGGTAAGATCTGGGGTGGGAGGGCATTTTAAACTTGTCCATTAAAATTTATGCTTGCTTATACCTTCAGGTGTTTTAAACCTAACAACTTCTCAAAGGCCGTGAGCCTTTAGGCAAAGTCTACCATTTGGAAGCTTGATGCAAGAATGATGAAGCATACTTAATTGTGCCATTATCACTTTGCCACTTTTCTCCCACCCTTTTTAACCCAAAGACCACACAGCAGCAGTACTAGTTTATATATGTAAGAGTCAGGTCACAGGGGAGAAGGAAAGGGGTGGACAGAGCAGGCCTTTGAAATCTGCCTGGACTCATGCATCCCCAGGGAAGACATAATGTAGTAAGGAAGGGGGTGGAGCCTGGACACAGACGGCACAGGTTCAAAGCCCAGCACTGCCACTTACTAACCTAGTGCGACCTTGAGTAGGTCGCTCATTCTCTCTGTCTCAGCTTCCTCGCCATTAGAAGTGGATGTGATGATAATAATAGACTCTGCCTCAGAGGATTGGAGGTGGATTAAATAAGTGAATACGTGTAAAGTGCTTGAAACAGCGCCTAGTACATGGCCAGAGTGAGCTTGGATCCTCACCCAGTTCCTCATCACTTAATGCACTGGCCTTGTTTTCCCCTTTAACAACCTCTGTGCAAAAAAGTAGGTAAGATGGGGCTTCCCTGGTGGCGCAGTGGTTGAGAGTCCTCCTGCCGATGCAGGGGACACAGGTTCGTGCCCCGGTCCGGGAGGATCCCGCATGCCGCGGAGCGGCTGGGCCCGTGAGCCATGACCACTGGGCCTGTGCGTCTGGAGCCTGTGCTCTGCGGCGGGGGAGGCCACAGCAGTGGGAGGCCCGCGTACCGCAAAATAAATAAATAAATAAAAGTAGGTAAGATGGTGTAAAAAGGCAAACTGCCTCCTCAAACCAACAGGCTAACAAAAGCAGTGGCCACCAACAGGCTAACAAAGGCAGTGGCAGTGGCCCCTTTGGGCATGCAAAGAGCCATCAAAGCTGATGGTTAGATGGCAGATATAATTATGTAATATTGCCATTAGGGCACCGGAGAAAAAGAGCATGAATAAATTGAAATGTTATTGACTTAAAGTGTTCAAGGAAATATTGCACGTATTATGGAAAACAAATGAAAAGCAAGTTAACCTGTCATTTCTCTTACTCAGAGTTAGTTCATCACAACTTGGTGCACTTAGGATGGGAACAATTTATACAATGACACTAGCAAGGAAGTCAAGATACTGTCTGTGCACTGTATGTTGGCAGCCACTCTGAATTTCTGTTCCTCAGCCACCATCCCAAAGGTTCAACAGTTGTTCTCATAAGATGCTTTCAGCCAGAACTCATCAGAAGGATCCCTAACCCCAGTGTCCTATCAGAGAGAGTGAAGAAGTGTGCTGGGTGTCCTTCCTCTGGTGCAGAGGGTTAGGCTGGTGACAGCATCCTCTTCAGTCCTGATGCCTGTTTAGGAAGGATAAGAAGGGAAAGAGCAGGAGCAGCACAGACTGATTCCCAGGTTCCTTTCATCTTCACGTCCAGGACACATGGGCTGAGCCACCAGGCACCCAGTTCCTACCGGTGACCTTGAATCTTGCTGTCCTCATCTGCAAAATGGGCATAAGAAAATAATAATAAAAGCAAACAGGTCATGGTGAGGATTAAATGAGATCATGGCTGTAGAACGTTTGACACACTGCCCAGCACACAGTTAGTGCTCAGGAAAGATTATTACTAACATTAGTATTACTAATAATATAATATTATACGTAAAATATATAAAATAATTATTAATATTATCCTAAACCTTGAGAATTGCCCTGAAAGGTACCAAGAATTTTGGGGGGGTTCAAAGAACAGGCCACAGCTCTTGCTTTCTGGAGGCTTATGATAAGCCTTACCCACACAGAAATCTAACAAGCACAACAAAGCCACTTGGAGTCAAAATGACTCTTGCAAACAGTATCACCACCAGAAAATGAAATAGCAACTTATAAGTTAATCCAGCTACCAGTCTGATCATTCCCCCTTTGACTTGATTTTAAAAGAAGCTAAGAACTCTAAGGCCAGCAGGGTACATGTGTCATGAGCTGTAGGACTTAGGGAGATAAGATATCACCGGGGCCAACAGTGGTAGGGAAGCTTTTGTGAGATGACAGACCTCACGCTGGTTGAGTCCACCAGAATATAAACACCTCGAGGGCAGAGACTTTTGTGTGTTGGGATCACTGTTGGAGCCGTGGTGCACAGGACAGTAGATCAGGACTGTCCTGGCCTATAGCAGATGCTCCATACATACCAAGCAAATGAATGGCCCTGTCCTCTCTCTCTCGTGCTGTAGTCAAAGGGTGTTTATATGACCAAAAATGAGCCATATTTCTCAAGGTCAGAAGCTGTGTGACCTTGAGAAATTTATTCAACCTCACTGAGCCTTAGTTACCGTGGGCAGGTTACTTAATGACTGTCTCAGAAGCCGTAGTTTCCACGTCTGCAGATGATGATGACATTAGTACTTACCTCACGGGGTTATATGATAATTCCATGACATAATAGATGAGGAATGCTTGGCATGGTGCTGGTGTACATTAAGCGTGGATAAATTTACGAGGAGAAATGGCTCACTCATCTGCAGGTGTGCACCCATGAACACATTTTAAGGAACTGTCTGGTGAGCACTAATGAACGGTGCTTGGTTGGCAGGGAGGGCCAATGACACGAAAGGCTCCCATGTGAATTGGGTCCCACTTTCCCTCCAGCTCCTTGCAGGACACCCCACGGGCTGCTCACAGAAGACCCCCCCCATTCTGTGGCTTCTTTATGCCCAGTTTCTCACTGGAATGAAGAGTTAGGCACATGGGGCCAGAGTTCAGCAAACCAAAGGAGAGCCAACTGCTCTTTTTGGGTAAATTAACCTTTCCAGACTTTGAGATACAACTAGGAAGTCATTTACTAAACAAATCACAGAGACTTTGATTCATTCACCTAATTTGTGTTGGGCACTTAGGGACATAATCAAAGATGAATGAGACAGGGTTCTTGCCTTCAGTCTCCTGCGTGTCACTTGGACACAATTCAGTCATAAGGGACAGAAGGTTCCCAAGGTTCCTGTGGGAGAAAATATTCACGTTCTGCCTGTCAGTAGTCTCTGATCCGCAGGGCTTTATTGAAACATCCAGCTCTGGCTTTCTCCTGACCTGATCCAGTGGAACAAGGGCAAGGAGTTAAGATGAAAGAACATTGCTCCCTCCTGCCTCACTTCATCGACAGCAGATGAACTTCTCTCTGTTTTACCTATGGGCTCTCATATCACAAAGGGTCCCATGGCAAATAAGAACACTGACAGCCTTGATGACCTCTGGTCTAAGATACGGTCATGCCGCTTTCCAAACTAAATCACACTCTCACACACTTTTAAGGAGAATAGAGTCATCACCTTCTCCTTGCCAAGGAAACCAAGGCACAGAAGGACCAAACCCTGGACTGCTTCTGCAGCCATTTCCATCAGCTTAGCGTGGCAGTGACCCAAAGGGAATGTCAGCTGCTATATGCTGGGACATCTAAGGAGGTGCAGTAGGGGACTAAATTATATCCTGGGAGCAGACAGCTGAGCAATCCATGAGTGCCTGACTTCTAAGACGTGTGGGTGGGTCCACTCCTACAAGCCTGGAGCTGTCATTTTCCATCCATCTCTCCTGGAGGTCTGGCCTTCTCATCCCTTCCACTCAAAGGGCCTGGCTTACTTCCAGGAATCATTCATTGGCAAGAAGATTTCCAGTAGCCTCTAAACTACTAAGCACATGGACTCCTTAGGGAGATGGATAACCCCACGTTCATATTTAAAACCACAAATGGAAACAGTGAATGTATAAGTGGCCATGGTGGCAGATGAAGGACATGTTATTCGAAACCTGGCAGAATCTAACACTGACTAAAAGTCATGTGACTGGCGTGCAACCGTTTCCTCCTTAGTCTGGTGCTGCAATAGCCTCCTGACCGCTCTCTCCAACTCTGGTCTTTCTCTTTCCACTCCAAACACCACTGTTCTGTTGGACAAACCACAAGTCTGACTCTACCACTTAAACCCCTCCATAGGTCTCCACAGCTTTTAGAAGAAAGTTCACACTCCCTGGCTTAGCACACAAGCCCTCAGGATCTGACCTCTGCAGCCACCTTAGTCTCATCTCCTCTACTCACAGACTTGTTTTAGCCGTACTGAGGAACTTAAGAAGGAGCTCACCCTGCACACACCTGCCCCTTTGCCCTCATCTCGGAACATCCATCCCCTCCTTCTTAATCTGGCTGATCACTACCAGTTCTTCACCGTTATATTAATGGCTGATATTTTTTCTGCACATACCACATGCTGGTGCTGTGCTGAGTACAAGTACAGGTGCCATTTCATGGAACCTTTATGATAATCCCAGGAGATAAACATTATTATTATCGCCATTTTACATATGAAGCTTGAGGACATGAAACAGCTGGCCAAAGTCATGGAGCAGGTAAGTGATGGAGCTGGGATTTGAATTCAGGTCTTCAGGGCTCAAGAGCCAAAACTCTTAACCCCTCCCTCCACTGCTTTGGAGGTCCTCCTCCTCCAAGCTTTCCTTGCCTTCCTATCTGAGTCAGACCCCACCTGGGCCCCTACTGGGGCCTCTGCCACCTCCCCCTCTGCCTCAGCTCACTGAGTGACACGTCCATCTCCTTCATCAGCCTGTAATCTCCTCAAGGGAAGGGGTCCTATCTCAAGCCACGTTTGTGTCTCTAGCTCTTGCCATTGTGTCTGGCACGTAGTATGTATTCAGTATTGATTAACTCAATGAATAAATAAAAACCTTCCTTTCCTTGATGGTGTTTAGGAGACTGATTCTATATTTATTCCAAGATCAAAAGTGCCAGGTGAGTGAAAAGTATAATTAGCCAGTGGCAAGTTCCGATTTCGAGGGCCCAAAGAAGTCACTGGTGGCCGCCTGTATCATTCCCAGCCAAGGCCAGCACTGGGTCCTCAGGCATGAGGCATCAGTCTCCATCCTGCCTCTATCACTGGACTCCAGGCTCATCAGTGTTCAGAAAGCCAGAGAAAATTAATGTCGTGTCACACCAGAGACAGCCTCAAAATATATTATTATGGGGACATAGACCTTTAAATCATGCCGTATCCATATGGGAAGCCAAATCCATTCTCTCTAGATGGACTATAAATTGCAATGGAAAAGCTCTGTTATCATTGCTTTCCAAACTAAGTGATGGTGAGTATTTTTAATCTCATTTTCCATTGTAAATTATTTGTGATAATAATGGGCCAAGCATTTAAATTCTATCTAACAGTCATATTTCTCGTCATACTTAACACATTACCAAGTTTACAACTCTCTGTTACCCATCATTTCTTGAGTATTAATTAGCAGAGTAATGACTCAAGAGTGATCACTGTCATGGAACTAAATTAATATCTTATCCATAACGTGAAGGACATCTCAAAGGTATCGTGAATATCAGAGAGTTGATACTGCTAGAGGTATTAGCTAGTGAACATTAATAAAGCTGCCAGTATACCAGGGCAAGTTCCTACTTGGCAACAGTCCACCCTGTAGAATCAGATGCTTACAGAGGATGGGTATGGAATATAATGCATCCACGTGGTTCACATTTTATGAAGTGAACTTAAAATACATTGTTGTACTTTTTTTTCATAGATGCTTAACTTTGCCATAATTTCTTCTTCTATCTTTGCTATAATTTGACCAACTTACTGGTCACTGGGTGTTTTCATTACCTTCCTCTCTCCCATGGGGACAATTCATCTGGTATGAGATGTTATGGCACCACCTGAGGTGCCTGAGTGGTTGGGTGTGGATATGGGGTTCAGGCGATTCACCTGGGCCTTTGACCCATGACGGGTGGACAGCTGCAGGCTCTCAGCACCTTTTGTGCCCCAGAAACACAAGTATTATTTCACTGGCTTCCAAGGTGTGTGGCAGTTTCCTTCCAAAAGAGGCTGTAAAAACAAGAAATGGGGGGCTTCCCTGGTAGCGCAGTGGTTGAGAGTCCGCCTGCCAATGCAGGGGACACAGGTTCGTGCCCTGGTCCGGGAAGATCCCACATGCCGCAGAGTGGCTGGGCCTGTGAGCCATGGCCGCTGAGCCTGCGCGTCCAGAGCCTGTGCTCCGCAATGGGAGAGGCCACAACAGTGAGAGGCCCGCGTACCGCAAAAAAACAAAAACCAAAAAAAAAACAAAACAAGAAATGGAGGCAGCAGAATAAAGGTGGTTCATGGGGCCTCCCGGGCCTGAAGCAGCTGTGTAGGAAGGCCTTTTAGGGGAGCATTTTCTTCTGAATGCTCCGTACTGTCCCCAAGACCCCCAGTGCAAGCCAATTTCCGAACAACCGAGGTACTTGACAGCTACTGATTCAACACTATTCCCCAAACAGTTCCTGACTACCTGCTATATGGTACTGTATACCATGCCAAGAATAAAAGTGTGTTTGGAGAGAGTATCTGAGAGCTCTAAAGAGAGGCAAAAGCACCGTTCTTTCATCGGGATCTTTGTAGCCTTCTAGATCGTCCAGCCCAAACTGGGAGATCAGGGTCAACCTAGATGATACCCAGAAATGGAAATATCCACCCTTACCTGTTAATGATACGAGGTTTCTTTCCAATTGCACAGCTTAGCTTTAGAAGATTTAAAATGGCACGTTACCAACTCCTGCTGCCATTGATAAGATATCAGTGGGCAGAATTGTAAATGAGCATGAGGCCTGTGCTTCGCACCCTGACCCGCTGCACAGTGCCCACCAGGCACGGGGCACCTCTGTAGGTGGGTGCTTGGGACAATGCAGCAAGGACAGAGTTGCTCTCACCCACGTGGTGCCAACCTGATGGGAACCTGGGGTGCCATTAGTGCAGACAGCCACCTGGTGGCACAGGAATTTTCCAAGACACAGAGCCTCACTCTTAAGAGTACAGCTTTGGTTCAGATCTGGGCCCTGAAACTTCTTCAATTTCTCTGGGTATGAGTTTTCTCATTTGTAAAACAGAGGTAATAACAGTACCTCTCTCACTGGGGCGACATGAGGATTAAATGTTAGTCTATGTGGAGTACTGAGCACTATGTGAGTCAAGTCTAGAATCTTGGATGGCCCATGAGTGAGGCTGTGTGCTTAAACCAGGCACAGGACTCTCACCCTGGGTGCTGGATGCTCACCCATCACATGGAGTAGTGATACTTAACCTTAGACGCCTGATGGAGAATAAAGAAGATAATATAAGCTAAGCACTGAGGCTTAGCAGGTATTTAACTAAATCAGCCTTCTTAAACCTGGCTGCATATTAGAATCTCCTACAGAACTTTATAACATTATTACCTTTTTAAATTTTTTTGTTTCGAAAAAGTTTTAGACTTATAGAAAAAGTTGCAAAAATTGTACAGAGAGTTCCTGTATACCCTTCACCCAGCTTCCCCTAATGTTACCATTTTGGTCCAATTATCAAAATTATCATAACTAAGAAATTAACACCAGTACAATACTCCTAAATAAATTTCAAACTTTATCCACATTTCACCATTTTTCCTACTGATGTCATTTTTCTCCTGCAGAACCCAATCCAGGATCCCTTTGCATTTTCTTATCATGTCTCATTAGTCTCCTCCAGCCTGTGACAGTTCCTCAGTCTTTCCTTATCTTTCATGACTCCGACACATTTGAAGAATTCTGGTCATTGTAGGATGTCCATCACTTTGGATTTGTGTGATAGTTTCTAATTATTAGATTGAGGCTATGCATTACTGAGAAGGATACCACAGAAGCAATAGCATTTCATATCAAGAGGTACATGATGTCAGAATGTCTTATTACTGGTGATGTTAACCTTGGTCACTTGGTGAAGGTGGTGTCTGCCAGGTTTACTCATTGTAAAGTTACAATTTTCCCCTCTATTATTAATAAATACATTGGGGGGACTTTATGCAAATAACCTATTTCTCCTCATGTTTTTCCTCTCTCATATTCCATTCATCTGTGCATCTTGCCTGCAACAATTACTGCATTGTTCTAATGGTGATTTTCTATTCCCTCATTCTTTCTAGATTATTAATTGGAATTATTCTGTAGTTCATTTATTTATGTATTCAGTAATTTATTGAAATCATCATGGACTCATGGATATGTATTCTGTTTTATTTTATGGGACTTATAATCCAATACTGCCATTATTTATTTTGATACTCAAACCTAAGGCACTTTTTAAAATACCTATGCCTGGGACCCTCTCCAAATCAATTAAACCAGACTCTATGGAGGTGGAACATAGGCAGTGGTATTTCTTTAATACCTGTGCACTACATGGTAGTTCTTTCATTCTCCCCACCTGCTTTCTCTATAGAGAAAACACAAGCCTTCTTCACATTATTCTGCAGGATTTGTTCCCCCACTGGCCCCTGGAGGGCTGATGAGAGGCTGCTGCCACTTAGAGAACTGGCTCTGTGATTATCATGCCCGCACAGCCCACACCCCTGCACCTTCACTCCCTGAGCATCCCCTGACCCCAGACAGCAACCTGAGCTCCAGAATCCTCTCTTTTATAGTAGTAGCCTCCTGATGTGGAAAGTCTGCTGATTTTTATTGCTGTTTTCATTTGGATCAGGTGGAGGGAAAAAAAAACTATGGCAGCCTTTAGAAAGTCAGGCTTGGGAAAAAAGGCTTAAGGAATTATAAGCTTGAACTTTCTGAAGGAAGGGCTTTCTGAATGGCACAGTGGACGACACCTGATGGCAGGCTGACAACCTACAGGAGAGCTGTTCCTGCAGTTGCTTCGGCTCTATCTTCTAAGTCCCATCAAGCCCTTTTCTGCCATTTGGACAAACTTTTAAAGCCTGGAGACAACCCTCAGTTATTTGGACACCTTTGAAACCGTAAGAACCAAATATGTAAATTTAATTCTCCCTTTAGGAGATCAGTGTGGAGCCAGATACATTTTCATTCAAGGAGATGGTCTTCCTGAGTAAGGAAATTGATCCTCTAGCATCCTTTATCTGGTTTCCAATTTCCCTCTATGCCTAGGTGCCAAATCAATCTCATGATATTTTCAGAAACCTGATTGCCTCTTTAGTCAGATTGATGCCAATAATATGTCCAAAACTTAGATGAATCAGATTTAAAACCTGATCCGTACTGGAATAAAAGCTTAACCCCAAGTTTACCATGGCAACATGAATTTAGCACGGTTCCCCAAATTATGCCATATGAATCTGGGGAGACTTGTCCCACAAATTTCTATTTCTCTTTTTAAAATTTTTTTTCTTCATAGTGGTCCTTTCCAACTTGAATTTTTCCTGCCATGCACTTTCTATATTGAAAACACCTTGTATTAAAATTTTAAGGGGTTTCAATTTCTAGGGTAAGTAAATAAGCAAACTCTATAATAACTGGACAGGACGGGATCTGATGTCTCACTATAGAACATAGAGATACTTCTGAGACAGGCATAATAGAGATGCAAACTATTAACTCAGTGCAGCATCCAACCCAGGATGAGGAATGTTTAAATGCTGCGTGACAAAAGTAAATCTCTCTTCCTGGAAGAAATTTAACCTCAGAGGAGAGGAAGCTCAAAGGTTTATTGTCTTCAGAGCCATGAACTCGACACCCCTCTTGATAAAAGACTTCGATCCCTGACCCCAGAAAACTTGCTACTCTAAAAGCCATTTGTGTATTGATCTCCTCTGAAGAAAACGAATAGGTATCTAGCAGGATGAGCATCTCTGGGAAACCAAGTTACTTAGTACTTAGAGTAAAGCTGAGTGCTGGGAGGGGGACCCCAGGGCATCAAGTGCTGTAAGGTGGTTTGCAGGAAGCTGGGACACTTTTTAAGAGAAGCACCAAGAAGAGACCAAGAAGAGCTTAGTCTTGCAACAAGGCCGCTTGGTGAGTGTAGGTCAAGGTAGGAAGGTTTATCTGCTGGGATATCTTGACTGCTCTTATCATTTAGACTTCAAGACAGAAGAGGTGGGGTGGACTGGCCTAGAATGGAACCCAGTCTGAGACCAGACCTCTTTGGGGGTGAGATATTTTAGTAACTCTACATCAGGGCGCTCACCACCACCAAGTTAATCCTGTTCACATTACCTTGAAGAAATGAGCCAGTGTTTCTCCTGTGAGAGGGAGACAGGGATATAGAGACCGAAAAATATGGGGACTCTCGGGCTACACAGCAGGGGTTGAAGATTTGGACTTTCTCAATGTAGAGACTCTAGGTTTGAGTACATTGTCCATCTAAAACAGCAAGAGAAAAATTGTGGCGTCGTGCCTGCTGAGTTTCTCCCGTGCGATCAAACTTGAATCATCCACTTTCCATACCTAGAGGAGGAATTGTCTTTAGAGGCTTGCTGTTTAGCTGCTAACTCCATATAAATTTCTTTCAACAACAGAACTTCAAAAAATAATTATTGAACACCTGCTAAGAACAAGGCAAAGGCCTGCTCTCATGAACAGACAATAAGCAAGTAAACAACAACAGCAGTTTCAGAGAATGATTAATGCCACAAGGAAAATAAATGCAAGTGAGTTAGAGAGAAGGAGCAGGCATCAGGATACATTTGAATCGATCCCCAGCAGTGAGAAGGAGTGAGCTGGTGGGAGAACGTTCCAGCCAGGTGACTGCCCTCAAGAGCCAAGGCCTCAGGCTAGGAACCAGCTTGGTCGAGATGACCACCAGAGAGGCCAGTAAGGTGGGAGCATACCAGACAAGGTCAAGTGGGTCAGGAGAAGGCTCTGGAGAGGAGCCAGATCACGGAACACCCTGTAGGCCACGCGCTTAGTGGAAGTGGAAGCCCCTGGAGGGTTTGGAGTGGGGCGGGGCTGGGGAAGGAGGATGATGTGTTTTTGTTTTGTAAATATCTTCACAGCTGTTTGTGCTAAACAGACTGTGTGGGGCAAGAGTGGAAATCATAACTATAGCTGGCTCTTAGGACTACGTAGTTTGCAAATCCCAAAAGCCTGAACATCCTACGGGCTCACGTTTAATCTTGCTGTTTGATAATGATGGTCGCTGAGTTTATTTCACAGCCTCAGATCCTCTTCACGTGCATATTGCTTAAACATCAGCAAAACCGTTTGTTGAATTCATTTAACTTGAAAGTATGGTTTGTGCTTATCAGCTTATTAAAGATAACATCTCACCTAAATCTGTGAAAGGAACTTTTTTTTTTTTTTTGCTTTAATCAGTTATCTTGTTTTCCTCCTACAGGGATCCCAATCACCCTTCAGTACCTTATCACTATTACGAACCTTTTGGACCTGATGAATGTACGATGTACCTCTCCCATGAGCGAGGACGGAAGGGTAGTCATCACCGCTTTATCACAGAGAAACGAGTCTTTAAGAACTGGGCACGGACATTCAATATTCACTTTTTTCAACCAGACTGGAAACCAGAATCACTTGCTATAAGTCATCCTGAGAATAAACCTATGTTCTGAGGAATGTGTGTGGCCAGATGGAAATCCCAAGAACCCACTGTATCAGACATCGGGCCACTGAACTTTCTGAAACACCAGACATGAAAGAGGAACAGAATTGGTCACCGGGGTAGCTTCAGTCCTCAAGAAGTACCATGTACAGGTGCCTCTGAGGCGTGATTACACAGCAGCGCAGTTGGTTTGTAAGGGAAAATTCCAGAATGAATACATCCTAATGAGTGTCGTCCCTTTCAAAAGGAGTTACCATAGGGGCTGAACTCTCATTTAAATGATGTTGCCATGGCTAAAAACATTTTGGATCTCTTTAAGTATTGCCTTCGAAACTGAGACATTAGGAACTCAACATTAGTTGTATTCCTCTGTAGAAATACCATGTCAAAAGTCATTTTTCTATCAAATTGTATCCTAACCTGAACCTTTGTCATTTGTTGGACTCTGTATGTGTGATTTGTAAAAAGCAGCCTGAAAGTATGGACATGATTTCTGAAGAGTATATCTTCACTGACTTTCATAAGCAAATGCCCAATATTTATTTATTGAGAGTTTTTTAGTGTGTTCTCGGCCAGTATTTTTATAGATTATGATTATGTGGTAATTTATCCTTCCTAATTCTTTAATCCTGCATGATGGTTGGAAAAGGCCCGGAACTGGGAGATGAGTTGCGGTGTTCCCAGTGCTCATCGTTAGCGTGCGACAGTATTTGGCTTGTAAAGGTTGTGTTGCATTTTTTGAACCCTCAGGCTTCAAGAACAGCTATGACATTTTCCAATATGCAGAAATGCTCCAAATGACAACATTGAAAACCAAAAACTGCGACGTTCAAACAAAAAAGATACCAACAAGAGAAACTTAAAGACAGTTTGCTTTAGTAATAATTCATGTAGGTTACTTCACTAAAGCCCTAGTTTCCTCTTCTGAAGAATGATGTCACTGTACCAGCGGACCTCTTAAGTTTCATTCCAGATCTGAAATTCTCTCAACGAGCCTCTTGTTGACCTACATGAGGACTTTGCACTTGGAATGATGGGGCTCCCACAGTAGCAGGAGCCTTATTTTAGGGGGCCTTTTATATCCCCCTACTACCTATCCCCCTCTTGTGGTTAAAAACATACCTCCTCCATGGAACCCATTGGCCAAAATCCATCCCCTGCTTCTCTGGTGCTTCTTGTACCAGAGAGAGAGAAAGAGAGAGAGAATTTCCATGTTATTCTGAGGGCGGGGGTGGGGTGGGGGATCTTTCATGCTATTCCCTGACTACAAGAACAAGGAACTGCATTTCTGTGAGTTTGTGCGGAGAAAAGAATACAAGGAGATTCCCCATCATACGACTCATTTATCCTATGAACTATTCAGATTCACTTCCTGCAAATCTTACATTATATTCACTGCCGTTCCCTCGTCTTCAGAAGTATAAAGGACTTATTTTTATTCTGAGCCAAGATCAGCCAGTGTGAAAGATTTTCATTTACATAAGTAATATTGTTCAAAAATAGCCTTTAAAAAATATACCAATGTTTTCTTTACACATGGCTTAGGAGGCATTAATTTCTCTAATGCCAAATTTGAAGGCACCAGCAAATACTATGTATGGAGACTGACATTGTTTTACAAAACATGACATGGTTTGAGATTAAAGAAGGTTTCTCACATTACCACCTCTTTTCCCTTTCCTTAATTAGTACTGAGATTCCATTCCTTTGCATTAACTAGTACTATTAATTGTATGGAGTACTGTTATTGAGATGCAAACACAGTCCAGATATTTATTTAGCAAAAATAAAGTTGGTATTATTGTGGTGCAGCGTGAGCTGTAAAAAGCCAATACAATGGAAATGTCTGTCCAAAACATACTGGAATGTGTCCTTTAAATTGTCTCAGTTTTTTAAAGAAATAATAGGATTCTATTCCAGCACAATCTCTTCTACAGCATGGACGCTGGACAAACAGTACTTTATGAACTTATAAAAAATCATAAGAATTTTACATAAATGATTCATAGGTCACCTTTCCCATCACTTGCAGAGATTATATTTCTCAGAGGTAAGTAGCTCCTTTAACAAGTTTTATTTTTAAGGCATACTGGGACATGCAAAGATGTAGCTATATTACCTAATCTAATAATATCTCAAATGTCTGTATTATCCTCAGGTTTTAGGGGTTTTGTTTTTTAAGATCATATGATAGCGCCATCTTTTTTGTAACTTTTCTCTCTCAGATACTCAAAAGAGTGTAAAGCAAAGGAATTCTGAAATTCCTGGCTTCATTGGGAAATGTTTTTTTTTTTTCCCATTGGGAAATATTTTAAATCTACATGTGGCTAGGATATGTGAGTATGTGAATTTATATTTTTAAAGCTATGGTATAAATATGTAAGAAATTATCACTTGGACAGTGGTTTTATTACAGCATTTAAAGAAAATACCTAGAACTCTGATAGACTGTGCTGCTGGAACTGGCTGTGGGCAACTGAATTCTTCTCTTGCCAATATCATTTCATGACTATCAGTCTTAACACTATGCAACACCATTAAAATCAACTCTGATATAAAAGACTACAATCATGTTTACAGACCTCAGTGATTTCAATATCCAACTGTGTTTGGAGCCTACATCATACTCATTATGTTACATACCTTTCTCCTCTCTCCCCAGCTGTGTCATCAGCTTCCTCTCAGCTTTTAAGACCCCAGTAACACAAAGCTACGGCTGGCCCATCCTCGGCATCTGTTATTTCAACGCAAGAACATTTGGCAGAGGCCATAGCCATTATGAGCAACGATACAGGAATGCACAGGCAAAATCAATCACTTCAAATGGCCCATAAAAGGAGGAATCTTGCCTGTAATATTCTCCAGTAAATATTCACCCAAGAAAGCATACATTAAAAGAACATTAAGAGGTAAATATTCAGTGTGCTGCATGGGGACTTTGCTGTGTGATTTCCATTACGGTTAATGGGTATTTGATAACTAAGTCCCTGTGCTTCACTAACCCTGGTATGTGCTCCTAAGGGCTAGACATAAAACCAGAGTGATGCAGGAACTTCCAAGGTCCTAAGATTGCAGAGTTAGAGCTTTTCTCCGAAACATAAATGAAAGCAAAACACAAAGTACTGTACTTAAAAGAGAAATTTCTGTGAGGTCTCTTGGAACCCTTAGGTTCCTACCAGATATGTGCATCAGATTACAAACAAGAGCTCTCAAGACAGATTACCTTTGTTTTCTGAAGTTCTCTCCATTACTGATCTTTTTGAATTACATTAAAATGGAAGGCTGTAACCTCATTTTGAAATAAAAACTCACCTCAGAAATTAAAATTATTGATTTAGAAGGTAAAGGTATTTAGAAGGAAGGAAAATGTTGAAATTCTATCAGGAATGAGAGTGTTATTTAAAGGCATGTGTACCGATTTAATAGGCCCAAATATTTGCCCTTATGTAGGAGTGACCTCGTTTCAGAAATATACCCTGTATTCCACTGGCATGATGATTCAGGTTGTTAAACAGACCCACTCTGAAAGAAGGGTCTGTGTTCCCACTCTCTCTCTCTGAAGTGTTAGGAGGTGATGTTAGCACACTTACATCTTTCGTTCCTGACCCAATCATTTCTTCTACCCTCACTGCTTCTCTCTTAAACCTCAGTCTGCCTTTGCCATTATTCTCTCCTGCTGTCTTTTGTCTACAGTGCACTCTTAAACCAGCAGTCTTTGGTGTCTCTTAAGGTCTTCCTTATAGGTTTTTAAACTAGAGACCTACTTGGGGAACAGATTTGGGATGGGTCCTACCAGAGCAATAGCCATAGTAGGTTGGGAGGTCTACAGGACAAGGTTTTTCAGAAGTACCATCCTGGTTTCCCCATGGCCAAGGGAGGAGGGAAGGGGAGGAGTTCCAAAATATGGACTTTCTGTACCAAAACCAGGACAGTCCCAGGAAAGCCAGGACAGTGAGTCACCCTATCAAAAGGCCACTTCAATGAGAACTATAATACTAAGCCTTCGGGGTAAAAGTGAACCAACCGCCTAGGTTCTAGCACATGCCATAAGACACTTTGGAGTGGGAAGAGGTGAGAGAGTGTCTACAAGGCTTATAAATGAATAGGAGTAACCCCTTTATTCTAGCTCCCTCATCCCCACCTACTCAGGGTATTGAGCCACCATAGAAATGCAAAAAAAGGCTGCAATCCTGTTTGTTTCCACTCAGTGCCCTAATATTATATGCTACCTTGGATTGTCCTTTGTCTTTTTATGTATGTGTCCTGTTAGTCTAATTAGATTGTAAGCTCTTTGAGAGTAAGGACTCTTTCTCCTTTGTCTTTGTAGCCCCATGCCTAGCACAGTGCCTTGCACACAATAGGCGCTCAATAAATGTCTGTTGTTGATGATGACCTCTTAACGTTGGCCCACTGGATTGGTAATTGGTATATATTCTTCCATGTAAAAAGTACAAGAGACAGAATAGGTGATGAAATAGTTAAATTTTAAATGGTTTTTTATAGGGTCAGTCCTTAAACCTATAACATTTTTAATCAACAGAGCTGAGCTAGATTTGGTAGAATAATATTGCTGATTTCATTAGGTTTGCTATGCTGGCTGTTCTGAACACACAAAGTGAAGTTCAGCAAGCTTTGTGTTCTCGCGGTTAGCGAGCTGCTTTTAGCACAAATTAAATTTAATATTGACAAATGCTATACCACACGAAAAAGTGGAAAGGCATTTTGGGCTCTGACTTCTGTAGTTCAACTATAAAAGGGAGGCTAAAATGAGATGAGTATAACTTGCCTTAACCTTGACAGCTTACTTAAGCTGCTGAGAATCCAACAGGTGGTTACTGAGGGTCTATAAAAATTAAGCATATATTTATCTTGAAACAAAATACCTCCCCCCCAAAAAACCTTTTGTTTCCATGAAGCTCATCTAAAATTCTTTCATCTCTATCAGAACCTGAGGGGTAAGGAGAACTCTTGAGAAAGGGTATCCTCAGGTGGAGCATCCCAGGCTCCTGAGTCACCACCTGGCCAGCACCCGGTGTCCGATGACCACCTGGTTGCAGGAGAGGGTAAGATGGCATAAAGTCAGAAAGGGTGAGTAGCTGCTGGTGGGGGCCTCTACAGAAACCATAACTATTACCTCTTGAACATGTGGACACTCTGGAGTTCTTTTCCCTTCATTGTCTGCTCTTCCACATATTTGTTTAATTGTGTGATCTTGATTTCATTTTTTAGAACATAGGAAAAGGGCTACATGAAACTGAGAAGAGTGCTTATTTCTGAGTGGATAGGATTATAGATTTCCCCACATTTTCAGAGCTATTATAATCACAAAATGTAATTTAATGAAATATTAAGAAAGACATTATGCCAGGATTTCAAACTGAATCCCAACAGGAATGTTAGTAAAAAGCTAGTATCGATATATACCATGTCTAACTACACATAAAAGAATGTCATTGCTCACTACATAAATCATCTTAAGGATTAGCATCTTTAGATCTTTACTACATGACTAGTCTTTAATTTCAAAACCAAATATAGGGGAGGGATAAGTTAGGAGACTGGAATTGACATACACACACTACTGTATATAAAATAGAAAACTAAAAAGGACCTACTGTATAGCACAGGCAACTCTTCTTAATTTTCTGTAATGACCTATATGGGAAAAGAATCTAAAGAAGCGTGGGTATATGAATATGTATAACAGATTCACTTTGCTGTATAGCAGAAACTAACGCAACATTTTAAATCAACAATACTCCAATAAAAATTAAAAAGAATTTTTTAATAGCTAAAATAGTAAAAAAATAAAGAAAGAAAAACAAATATAGGAAATCCATGACACTGAGTCAAAATGTTTACAATTATATTTTATCTACTGACTAATGAGTGCTTTGCACAATGTCATTTTCTTTACATTTGTTTATTTTTTTATTGGCGTATAGTTGTTTTATTTGCAGGGCAGGAATAGAGACACAGATGCAGGGGATGGACATGTGGACACGGGGGTGTGGGTGGGATGAACTGGGAGATTGGGACTGACATATGTGCACTACCATGTGTAAAACAGATAGCTGGTGGGAACCTGTTGTATAGCGCAGGGAGCTCAGCTCAGTGCTCTGTGGTGACCTAGATGGGTGGGACGGGGCAGGGGGTGGGAGGAGGTCCCAGAGGTAGGGGATATATGTATATATATAGCTGATTCACTTCGTTGTACAGGAGAAACTAACACAACATGTATTCCACAATAATCCTATGATCCCACTGTGAAAATAAATAAGCTGAGACTAGGACAGGTTGCATACCCAGCCCCCAGAGTGATGAAGATGAGAGCAGACACGGCTTGCCATGGACCAAGCACTCTTCTAAGTTCTTTACATTTATAAATGCATTTCATCCTCACCATGACCCCAATGAGCAAATAGGTTCTTTCATTGTTCCCCTTTTACAGATGTGAAAACTGAGACACAGGGAACTTCAGTAACTTTCCCAACTTTCAGTAACTTACTAGGTCATGCAGCTAGTAAGTGGGAAAGTCAGGTTAGACACCACAGGGTAGACAGACCCTCTGGAGTCTCTGCCTTCAGTCATCATGTACTTCCTGGAAGAAACTTAACCGTATAGGTAGCAATTTCTATCAGAATTATTTATCAGGTTCTATTACATCATATTCATAATATATGTGATATTTGAGAAATACCAAATAATAAGTGGCAAATCCATAAATTATGAAGCAAACATAAGGAGAATATTACCAGGACCCCTGATGCTACCTGAGTGTTCCTTCTGTCATCTTGGATTTTTGATTTCCCATTCTCTTGCTTTATAAATAGTTTTATTACATACGGATATATCAACAAATAAAATGGGTTTTGTTTTAAATATTAATAAACATTATAAAACTGCTACAACATTGTGTATAGTCTTCTGAACTTTTTTCCCCAAGAGTCATCCATTTTCTTTGTGTGTAACTCTAGTTTATTCTCAAGACTGTATAATGCCATTGTGTAAATATACCATAATTTATTTCTATCCATTCTTTAAGTAGACTTTTGGGTTTTCAGTTTGTTGCTAATGCTTTTATGAACATTCTGGAAAGTTCTTTTAGTACATGCGTGCAAGAATTTTTATACAGAGTATATATATAGGAATAACATTCCTGGGCTATAGTTGTTCACATGTGCATGATATTTCCAGATTGTTTTCCAAAGTGCTTCGACACTTTATATTCCTAACAGTGGTTGTCCACATCCTTGCTAACACTTGACTTGGTATTTTCAGACTGTAAATATTTGCCCATTTGGTACATGTAAATTATATCTCATTGTCCTCTTGTATTTTCTTGATTCCTTATAAGGTTTAGCATTTTTCTTCTCCATTAATATTACCTCTCTATGAAATGGCTATTCATCTTCACACCCTTTTCTGCTGGGTTCCCTTCCTTTTTTCTTTTAAAACATTCTTAATATATTCCATATACTGTATTTTTGTTGATTATATGTGTTGCAAATATCTTCTTCCAATTTCTGCCTTGTCTTTTCATTTTCTCTATGGTGTCTTTCAATGACAGAAGTTTTTAATTTCAATGTAGTCATGTTTTCTATCTTTTCTTATGTCATTAGAACATCTTGTACTTTACTTAAAAAATCTTCCACTGTTCCTGGTCAATAAGTATCGTCCTATATCTTATTCTTAAAAATTTCAAAGCTTTTGTCTTTCATGTGGCAGTCAGGGATTTATTTTTTATAGAAAAAATACTTTTTGTTTTATATAAATACTAACCATCCCAGCACTATTTGCTGAAAAATTCATTCTTCTCTAGTGATCTACAGTCAAATTTCCATATATGTGGGGATTTATTTCTATTCTGTTTTCTGTTCCATTCTAACCAGTCTACCCCTGTACTAATACCACACAGTCTTAATTACTATAGATTTATAATAAGTCTTGATATCTTGTAGGGCAAGTTCCCCTTCACTTTATTCTTCTTCCTGAGGGATGTTTGCTTATTCTTTTTTTTAAGTCACTACTTTTTACTGGGGCATTTTTATTCAATACAGTACACAGATTTTATGTATACAGACTGATGAAATGTTATATATCTGTACACCCATCTAACCACTACCCAGATCACAGGTTAGCACATTTCCAGCACCCCAGAAGGCTCACTCATGCTCTTTTCCAGTTAATCTCCCGGTCAAGGATAACCCCTTTCTGACTTCCATCAATGTAGATTTATTTTGGGTGTTTTAAAGTTTTAGGTAAATAGAGTTACATGGTATATAATGTACTTCTTGTGTGTCTGGATTCTTTCAGTGAAAATTATGTTTGTAAGATTCATCCCCATTGATGCATATAGGCAGTAGTTTTGTTTTCATTGCTGCATAGTATCACTTTGCACTAGAATTACAAATTCTAATGTTGGTGGTCTTTGGGGTTGTTTCCAGTTTGGGGCTACTACAAATTTAGCTATTTTGAAAATTCTTGTATATGTATTTTGACGGACATGGTGCTCATTTCTACGAGGTACACGGCAAAGAATGGATTTCTCAGTCACAGGATTCACCTGTGCTTGGCCTTAGTAGATACTTAGATTTCCAAGATAGTTGCACCAGTTTCCACTCCCACCAGCAGTAACTGAGAGCTCCAGTTTCTTCACATACTTACCAGCGCAAGGTATTGTCAGTCCTTAGGAATGTAACCCTTTTTCTGGCTAGATAGTGGTAAATCATTATGGGTTTAGATTCATATTTCCTTTTGTTGTTTAAATTTTAATAAATTTATTATTGGATATAACAGGAAGAGTGAAACTGACAGTCTAGGCAAAAAGTCAAGTGTGATTGTTAACTGGATATATATATAACTGGATATATATATATATATATATTTAATTTTTTATTGATGTATAGTTGATTTACAATATTGTGTTAGTTCCTGGTTTACAGCAAAGTGATTCACTTATATATGTGTGTGTGTGTGTGTGTGTCTATATATATGTTCTTTTTCAGATTCTTTTCCATTATAGGTTATTATAAGATGTTGAATATTGTTTCCTGTGCATATATCCTTGATGAATAATGATTTTGAGCACCTTTTTTTATGCTTATTGGCCATTTGCATATCCTTTTTGTGACATGCCTGTTCAAAGCTTTTGCCCATTCTTTTAATTTTTTAAATTTTTATTTATTTATTTATTACACTGAAGTATGATTGACTTACAATATTATATTAGTTTCAGGTGTACAACATATTGATTCAGTATTTTTACAAATTGCACTCCATATAAAGTAATTATAAAATATTAGCTATATTCCCTGTGCCATACAATACACCCTTGTAACTTGTTCATTTTATACCTAGTAGTTTGTACCTCTTAATCACCTTCACCTATTTTACCCCTCCCCCACTACTGTCCCACTTGTAACTACTAGTTTTTTCTCTGTATCTGTAAATCTGTTTCTCTTTTGTTGTATTAGTTCATTTGTTTTATTTTTTAGATTCCACATATAAGTGGAAACATACAGTATTTGTCTTTCTCCATCTGACTTATTTCACTAAGAATAATACCCTCTAGGTCCATCCATACTGCTGCAAATGGTAGAATTTCATTCTTTTTTTATGGCTGAGTAATATTCCATTGTATATATATATATACCACATCTTCTTTATCCATTCATCTGTTGATGGATAATTAGGTTGCTTCCATATTGTGGTTATTATAAATAATGCTACTAAGAACATTGGGGTGTATATATCCTTTCAAATTAGTGCTTTAATTTTCTTCAGATATATACCCCGAAGTAGAATTGCTGGGTCATATAGTAGTTCTATTTTTTTTTTTTTTTTTTTTTTTTTTTTTTTTTTTTGCATTACGTGGGCTTCTCACTGCTGTGGCCTCTCCCGTTGCGGAGCACAGGCTCTGGACGCGCAGGCCCAGCAGCCATGGCTCACGGGCCTAGCCGCTCCGCAGCATGTGGGATCTTCCCAGACCGGGGCACGAACCCGTGTCCCCTGCATCGGCAGGCGGACTCTCAACCACTGCGCCACCAGGGAAGCCCAGTAGTTCTATTTTTAATTTTTTGAGGAAACTCTATATTGTTTTGCATAGTGGCTGTACCAATTTGCATTCCCACCAACACTTTCTCTTTTCTCCATGTCGTCACCAACAATTATTTCTTGTCTTTTTGATGATAATCATTCTCATAGGTGTGAGATCATGTCTGGTTGTGGTTTTGATTTGCATTTCCCTGATGATTAGTGATGTTGAGGATCTTTCATGTGCTTGTTGGCCATCTGTATGTCTTCTTTGGAAAAATGCCTATTTAGGTCCTCTGCCCATTTTTTAATTAGGATGCTTGGTTTTTTGATATTGGGTTGTATAAATTCTTTATACATTTTGAATATTGACCCCTTATCAGACATATCATTTGCAAATATCTTCTCCCATTCAGTAGGTTGCTTTTACATTTTGTTAATAGTTTCCTTCACTGTGTAAAAGCTTTTAAGTTTGATTAGGTCCCATTTGTTTATTTTTGCTTTTGTTTCCCCTGCCTGAGGAGACAGATCCAAAAAAATATTGCTAAGCCTTATGTCAAAGAGCATACTGCATCCAAATTGGAAAGGAAGAAGTAAAACTGTCACTATTTGCAGATGACATGATACTATACATAGAAAACCCAAACACTCCACCAAAAACTATTAGAACTAATAAATGAGTTCAGTAAAGTTGCAGGATACAAGATTAATATGCAGACATTTGTTGCATTTCTGTGCACTATAAGAAAGAGAAATCAAGAAAACAATACCTTTTACAAACTTAGCAAAAAAAATAAAGTACCTAGGAATAAATTTAACTGAGGAAGTGAAAGACCTATACTCTGAAAACTTTAAGACATTGATGAAGGAAATTAAGATGATATAAATAAATGGAAAGTTATCCTGTGCTCATGGACTGGAAGAATTAATATAGTTAAAATGTCATTACCCAAAGCAATCTACAGATTTAATGCAATCCCTATCAAAATACTCATGACATTTTTCACATGACTAGAACAAATAATCCTAAAATTTGTCTGGAACCACAAAAGACCCCAAATAGCCAAAGCAATCTTGAGAACAAAAGAACAAAGCAGGAGTTACCATGCTCCCTGACTTCAGACTATGCTACAAAGTTACAATAATCACAACATTATGATACTGGCAAAGAAAAACAGAGAGCCCAGAAATAAATTCACACACATATGTCAATTAATCTATGACAAAGGAGGCAAGAATATACAATGGGGAAAAGACAGTCTCTTCAATAATTGGTGCTGGGAAAACTGAATGGCTACATGTAAAAGATTGAAATTAGAACATTTTCTCACAACATATAAAAAAATAAACTCAAAATGCATTAAAGACCTAAATGTAAGACCAGAAACCATAAAATTCCTAGAAGAAAACATAAGCTGTATGCTTTTTGTCCATTCTTTTAGTTGGGTTGTCATGGTTTTTTCTTGTTTATGGGAATTCTTTAGTCTAGATTCAAGTCCTTTGTTATATATATTGCAGTGTGTGGCTTGCCTTTTCGTGTCTTAATTGTATATTTTGATGACTAAACGCTTTTAATTTTAATAATTTTAATTTCAATTTATAAGTATTTCACATAGTATCATTTGTGTCCAAGGTCATGAAGGTAACTGCTTATGTTTTCTTCTAGCTTTGTTTTTTCTCTCCTTTCCATATTGTATATATGATCCATCTCAAATTGACTTGGGGATATAATATGAGGTAGGGCTCAAGGTTCTTTTTTTTTTTCCTCCTTAAGAAAATACAATTGACACAGCACCATTTATTGTAAATACCACCCTTTCTTCACCGGTGCTTTGGTGGTAAATCAGGTTATCATATATATGCTGGATTGTTTCTTGACTCTGAATGCTGTACCATTTTGTATTCTTGCACCATTGTCACGTTATCTTAATTATTATAACTTCACAAGTCTTGATATCTAGAATTGGAAGGTATCTAGCTTACTCATCTTCTTCAATATTCTTTAGCTATTCTTGGCACTTTGTATTTCCACATACAATTTTAGAATCAGAGTAGCATTTTCCATATTTAATAAAACCTGCTGGGATTTCTATTGAGATTGCACTGATTCTATGGACAGTTTGGAGAGGAATGACATTTTAATGAAATCAAGTCTTCAGTTCTTGAGCACAAAGTTTTCTCTATAGAGGTCATCCACATCTTTTCTTATATCTATTCCTAGATATTTGATGGGTTTGTTTGGTGCTATTACAAATGATTTTGTTTCCAATTTTTCTACTTACTTGTTATTACTATATAGAATACAACTGCTTTTTGTATGGTGATCTTATATTCAGCATTAGAGCTAAATGAACTCAGTGATTTTGAAAGTTTGTTTGTAGATTCTTTGGATTTTCTTCATGTACAATCATAATTCTGTGAATACTGACAGTTTTATTTCTTTCTTTTCCATCTTATATTTTTTATTTTCTTATTATACTGAGTAAGACTTCTGGCCTAGTGTTGGTTAGAAGTAGTAAGAGTGGTCATTTTAATTTTCTTCCCAACTTCAGGGAAAATTGTTTAATATTATTTAATATAAACCAAAAATAATGATGCTCACTATAGGCTTTTGGTAGATATATATATTCTTTATCAGATGGAAGGGGTTCCCTTTTTTTTAACATTTTTATTGGAGTATAATTGCTTTACAATGGTGTGTTAGTTTCTGCTGTATAACAAAGTGAATCAGCTATACATAAACATATACCCTCATATCCCCTCCCTCTTGCATCTCCCTCCCCCCTCCCTATCCCACCCTTCTAGGTGGACACAAAGCACCTAGCTGATCTCGGGGTTTCCCTTCTATTCCTAATTTGCTAAGATTTTTTATTTTAGTGTCTTGGATTGAAATAAATGTTTATTCTGCATTTACTAAGATGATCACATAGATTTTCTTCCTTATTCTGTAATTGTGCTAAAGTACATTGATTTTCAAAAGTTCAAACCAACTTGAATTACTGGAATACACTTTGTGATGTCATATCCTTATTGTATTTGAGTGCTAATATTTTGTTGAGAATTTTTACATCGGTGTTCATGAGATAGCTTGACCTGTAATTTTTCTTGTATTAGCTTTGTCAGGTTTTGCTATAAAAGTTACACTGGTGTCATTAATGAATTCAGAAGTGTTTGTTCTTCTTCTATTTTCTAGAAAAGTTTGTGTGATATTGGCATTATTTCTTCCATAAGTGTCTGGAATAATTGAAGCCACTTGGAACTGTGATTTTCTGTGGGACGATATTCAGATTTTTCTCTTTCCTATTGTGTCAATTTTGGTAAATTGTGTTTTTTAGTATATTTGTCCATTTTATCTAAATTGAATAAAGTTTCTCATAAGATGATTATTCTCTTTTTAATTTCTTTAGGATATCTGGCATATCTCTTTTTTCTCATTCTAATTTGCCAGGGCTTTTTGTCTTTATTGTACATTTGCTTAATATATCCTTGAATATTTTATCTTTATTATCTTCTTCCTTCTCCTTTCTTCAGTTGAATTGGCTATGCTTGTTCTATTTTCTTGAAGTAGGTTAGATTGTTGTTTTTCAACCATTCTTCTTGTTTTGCCTAACATATAAATTTAGAGCTATAAAAATTTCTCTAAAATTTGCTTTAGGAGCATCTCACAAGTTTTAGTATGTTGAATTTTCATTATCATCCACTTCAAAATATTTTCTAAGTTCTATTGTGATTTTTTTTTAAATTCATGAGTCATTCATATATGTGTTGTGTAATTTCCAAATACTTAGGAATTTTCTAGAAATGTTCTAATTATTATTTTCTAATTCAGTTCCACTGTGGTCAAAGATCATACACTGCATGATTTCGATTCTTATTTGAAATTTATTGAGAATTGTTTTATGGCCCAAAATATTGTCTATTTTGATCAAAGTTCCATGATCAAAAAAATGTGTATTCTGCTATGGTTGTGTACAGTATTCTTTAAGTCAATTAAGTCAAGTTCATTACTAGTGTGGTCTAAATCGTTTTTATACTTATCTTTTCCTCTGCTGTTCTATCAGTTACTAAGAGGGATGTATTGAAATCTGTAACTATCATTGCAAATTTGTCTACTTCTTCTTTTAGACTGTAAATTTTTGCCTTATATATTTTGAAAATGTACATATTAGCTACATATGTATTTAGGATCTTATATCTCCCTGTTGAAGTGATCCTTTTGTCATTATAGAATATCCCTCGCTATTCTTAGTAATAATACTTCACTCCTTAAAGTCCATTTTGCCTGTTAGTAGTATAGCTATATTTGCTTTTATTTTATTAATGTTTGTATGTTTATATTCTTTTCTATTCTTTTTACATTCTTTTTTTTTTTTTTTTTTTTTTTTTTTGCCGTAGGCGGGCCTCTCACTGTTGTGGCCTCTCCCGTTGCGGAGCACAGGCTCCGGACGCGCAGGCTCAGTGGCCATGGCTCACGGGCCTAGCCGCTCCACAGCATGTGGGATCTTCCCAGACCGGGGCACGAACCCATGTCCCCTGCATCGGCAGGCAGATTCTCAACCACTGCGCCACCAGGGAAGCCCCTTTTTACATTCTTTTAATTTCAATTTCTTATGTCTTTTTATTTAAATAATTTCTCTTAAAAACAGCTATAGTTGATTGTTTAGTCTGTGTAGTCAAACAATGATAGAGAAGTATTTTAAAGTCTTCCAATATAATATTGAATTTCCTCCTATAAGTCTACAAATATTTTGCTTTAGCTGTTTTGAGGTGTATACAACTTTATGATTGTTTAATCTTCCTGGAAAATTAATGTTTATCATTTAGTATTAACCAATTTTATTCCCAAAACAGTATTGCTTTTTCCTTAAAGTCTGTATTTTTCTGCCATTAAAATAGCTACCTCAGTGTTCTTTTGGTTATTATTTCCTAGGAATATATTTTTTCATTCTGTTATTTTCAGTATTTCATGTCTTTACATTTTAGGCATTTCTCATAAACAATAAAACTTTTTCTTTCTCTAATCTGACAACCTCTGTCTTTTATGAGAGACTTGAGTTCATTTCCAATTTGAGGGGATGAATAATATATTTAGACTTGTTAAAATAATCTTACTTTGAAATTTCCATTCATTCTTCTTTTTCTCAGTTTTTCGTTCCTGTACTGTCCTCTTGTCTCAACTGACTGTGATTGTTATTAATTGACTTTTCTTTTTCTATCAGTTTGGAAGTTATATATTCTTTCTCTTAATGGTCACTGTTGAAATTTTATCACATATATATATATATATACATATAAAACAACTTTAAAAATTCTATGATAAATCAATATCTGTAGATTTCCTCTCCTGGCCTGAATAATCAAAGACCTTAGAATTCTGATTCTCAATGATAAAATTCCTACATACAGTATATTTCCAACTGAACCATTTTCAATGCCACACATTAGATTTTTTATTTTATATATAATATATACAGTTTAAATATATTAAAAATCTAAAAATACATACCTGCTTACATTTGTATGTTTTACTTGTTTCTTCGCTCTATATTACTTAATGCATATCAGAAATTTTCTATGGGTTTCTTTCTATTATTCTTTTTTTTTTTTTTTTGCGGTACACGGGCCTCTCACTGTTGTGGCCTCTCCCATTGTGGAGCACAGGCTCCGGACACACAGGCTCAGCGGCCATGGTTCATGGGCCCAGCCACTCTGCAGCATGCGGGATCCTCCCAGACCAGGGCACAAACCTGCGTCCCCTGCATCGGCAGGCAGATTCTCAACCACTGCGCCACCAGGGAAGCCCTACTCTTCTTCTTTTTTTAATGTTTATTTATTTATTTTAACATCTTTATTGGAGTATAATTGCTTTACATAGTTGTGTTAGTTTCTGCTGTACAACAAAGTGAATCAGCTATACGTATACGTATATCCCCATATCCCCACCCTCTTGCGTCTCCCTCCCACCCTACCTTTCCCACCCCTCTAGGCGGTCACAAAGCACGAAGTTGATCTCCCTGTGCTATGCGACTGCTTTCCACTAGCTATCTATTTTATATTTGGTAGTGTATATATGTCAATGCCACTCTCTCACTGTCTCAGCTTACCCTTCCCGCTCCCCATGTCCTCAAGTCCATTCTCCACGTCTGCGTCTTTATTCCTTTCCTGCCCCTAAGTTCTTCAGAACCTTTTTTTTTTTTTTAGATTCCATATATATGTGTTAGCATATGGTATTTGTTTTACTCTTTCTGAGTTACTTCACTGTATGACAGACTCTAGATCCATCCACCTCACTACAAATAACTCAATTTCATTTCTCTCTGTGGCTGAGTAAGATTCCATTGCATATATGTGCCACATCTTCTTTATCCATTCATCTGTCGATGGACACTTAGGTTGATTCCATGTCCTGGCTACTCTAAATACTGCTGCAATGAACATTGTGGTACATGACACTTTTTGAATTATGGTTTTCTCAGGGGATATACCCAGTAGTGGGAATGCTGGGTCATATGGTAGTTCTATTTTTAGTTTTTTAAGGAACCTCCATATTGTTCTCCATAGTGGTTGTATCAATTTACATTCCCACCAACAGTGCAAGAGGGTACCCTTTTCTCCATACCCTCTCCAGCATTTATTGTTTGTAGATTTTTTGATGATGGCCATTCTGACCAGTGTGAGGTGATACCTCATTGTAGTTTTGATTTGCATTTCGCTAATGATTAGTGATGTTGAGCATGCTTTCATGTGTTTATTGGAAATCTGTATATCTTCTTTGGAGAAATGTCTATTTAGGTCTTCTGCCCAATTTTGGATTGGGTTTGTTTTCTTTTTTGATACTGAGCTGCATGGGCTGCTTGTATATTTTAGAGATTAATCCTTTGTCAGTTGCTTCATTTGCAAATATTTTCTCCCATTCTGAGGGCCGTCTTTTGGTCTTGTTTATGGTTTCTTTGCTGTGCAAAAGCTTTTAAGTTTCATTAGGTCCCATTTGTTTATTTTTGTTTTTATGTTCCTTTCTCTAAGAGGTGGGTCAAAAAAGATCTTGCTGTGATGTATGTCAGAGTGTTCTGCCTATGTTTTCCTCTAACAGTTTTATAGTGTCTGGCCTTACATTTAGGTCTTTAATCCATTTTGAGTTTATTTTTGTGTATGGTGTTAGGAAGTGTTCTAATTTCATTCTTTTACATGTAGCTGTCCCATTTTCACAGCACTACTTATTGAAGAGGCTGTCTTTTCTCCGTTGTACATTCTTGCCTCCTTTATCAAAGATAAAGTGACCATATGTGCATGGGTTTATCTCTGGGCTTTCTATCCTGTTCCATTGATCTATATTTCTGTTTTTGTGCCAGTACCATACTGTCTTGATTACTGTAGCTTTGTAGGATAGCCTGAAGCCTGGGAGCCTGATTCCTCCATCTCTGTTTTTCTTTCTCAAGATTGGTTTCACTGTTCGGGGTCTTTTGTGTTTCCATACAAATTGTGAAATTTTTTGTTCTAGTTCTGTGAAAAATGCCATTGGTAGTTTGATAGGGATCACATTGAATCTGTAGATTGCTTTGGGTAGTACAGTCATTTTCACATGTTGATTCTTCCAATCCAAGAACATGGTATATCTCTGCATCTGTTTGTATCATCTTTGATTTCTTTCATGAATGTCATATGGTTTTCTGCATACAGGTCTTTTGTCTCCTTAGTTAAGTTTATTCCCAGGTATTTTATTTTTTTCATTGCAATGGTAAATGGGAGTGTTTCCTTAATTTCTCTTTCAGATTTTTCGTCATTAGTGTATAGGAATACAAGAGATTTCTGTGTATTAATTTTGTATTATGCTTTTACCAAATTCATTGATTAGCTCTAGTAGTTTTCTGGTAGCATTTTTAGGATTCTCTATGTATAGTATCATGCCATCTGCAAACAGTGACAGCTTTACTTCTTCTTTTCCGATTTGGATTCCTTTTATTTCTTTTTCTTCTCTGATTGCTGTGGCTAAAACTTCCAAAACTAGGTTGAATAATGGTGGAGAGAGTGGGCAACATTGTCTTGTTCCTTATATTAGAGAAAATGGTTTCAGTTTTTCACCATTGAGAAGGATGTTGGCTGTGGGTTTGTCATATATGGCCATTATTATGTGAAGGTAAGTACCCTCTATGCCTACTTTCTAGAGAGTTTTTATCATAAATCAGTGTTGAATTTTGTCAAAAGTTTTTTGGCATCTATTAAGATGATCATATGTTTTTTATCCTTCAACTTATTAAATATGTTGTATCACATTGATTGATTTGAATATATCGAAGAATCCTTGCCTTCCTGGGATAAATCCCAGTTGATCATGGTGTATGAACCTTTTAATGTGCTGCTCAATTCTGTTTGCTAGTATTTTATTGAGGATTTTTGCATCTATGTTCATCAGTGATATTGGCCTTAGTTTTCTTTTTGTGTGACATTCTTGTCCAGTTTTTGTATCAGGGTGATGGTGGCCTCATAGAATGAGTTTGAGAGTGTTCCTCCCTCTGCTATATTTTGGAAGAGTTTCAGAAGGATAAGTGTTAGCTCTTCTCTAAATGTTTGATAGAATTCACCTGTGAAGCCATCTGGTCCTGGGCTTTTGTTTGATGGAAGATTTTTAATCACAGTCTCAATTTCAGTGCTTGTGATTGGTCTGTTTATATTTTGTAGTTTTCCCTGGTTCAGTCTCAGAAGGTTGTGCTTTTCTAAAAATTTGTCCATTTCTTCCAGGTTGTCCATTTTATTGGCATATAGTTGCTTGTAGTAATTTTTCATGATCCTTTGTATTTCTGCAGTGTCAGTTGTTACTTCTCCTTTTTCATTTCTAATTCTGTTGATTTGAGTCGTCTCCCTTTTTTTCTTATGAGTCTGGCTAATGGTTTATCAATTTTGTTTATCTTCTCAAAGAACCAGCTTTTAGTTGTATTGATCTTTGCTATTGTTTTCTTCATTTCTTTTTCATTTATTTCCAGTCTGATCTTTATGATTTCTTTCCTTCTGCTAACTTTTGTATTTTTTTGTTCTTCTTTCTCTAATTGCTTTATGTGAAACATTAAGTTGTTTATTTGTTTCTTGTTTCCTGAGGTAGGATTGTATTGCTATAAACTTCCCTCTTAGAACTGCTTTTGCTGCATACCGTAGGTTTTGGGTCATCGTGTTTTCATTGTCATTTGTTTCTAGGTATTTTTTTATTTCCTCTTTGATTTCTTCAGTGATCTCTTGGTTATTTAGTAGTGTATTTTTTAGCCTCCATGTGTTTTTATTTTTTATGGTTTTCTTCCTGTAACTGATATATAGTCTCACAGCATTGTGGTTGGAAAAGATGCTTGATATGATTTCAATTTTCTTAAATTTACCAAGGCTTGATTTGTGACCCAAGATATGATGTATCCTGGAGAATGTTCCATGAGCACTTGAGAAGAAAGTGTATTCTGTTGTTTTGGATGGAATTCCTAAAAATATCAATTAAGTCCATCTAGTTTAATGTGCCATTTCAAGTTTTGTTTCCTTTATTATTTTCATTTTGGATGATCTGTCCATTGGTGAAAGTGGGGTGTTAAAGTCCCCAACTATTACTGTGTTACTGTCAATTGCCTCTTTTATAGCTGTTAGCATTTGCCTTATGTATTGAGGTGCTCCTCTGTTGGGTGCATAAATATCTACAATTGTTATACCTTCTTCTTCAGTTGATCCCTTGATCATTATATAGTGTCCTTCTTTGTCTCTTGTAATACTGTTTATTTTAAAGTCTATGCTGTCTGATATGAGAAGTGGTACTCCAGCTTTCTTTTGATTTCCATTTGCTTGGAATATCTTTTTCCATCCCCTCACTTTCAGTCTGTACGCTTCCCTAGGTCTGAAGTGGGTCTCCTGTAGATAGCATATATATGGGTCTTGTTTTTCTATTCATTCAACCAGTCTGTGTCTTTTGGTTGGAGCATTTAATCCATTTACACTTAAGGTAATTATCGATATGTATGTTCCTATTACCATTTTCTTAATTGCATTGGGTTTGTTATTGCAGGTCTTTTCCTTCTCTTGTGTTTCCTGCCTAGAGAAGTTCCCTTAGCATTTGTTGTAGAGCTGGTTTGGTGATGCTGAATTTTCTTAGCTTTTGCTTGTCTGTAAAGGTTTTAATATCTCCATCATATCTGAATGAGATACATGCTGGGTAGAGTAATCTTGGTTGTAGGTTCTTCCCTTTCATCACTTTAAATATGTTTTGCCACTCCCTTCTGGCTTGCAGAGTTTCTGCTGAAAGATCAGCTGTTAACCTTATGGGGATTCCCTTGTATGTTATTTGCTGGGTTTTCCCTTGCTGCTTTTAATATTTTTTCTTTGTATTTAATTTTTGATAGTTTGATTAATATGTGTCTTGGTGTGTTTCTCCTTGGATTTATCCTGTATGGGACTCTCTGTGCTTCCTGAACTTGATTGACTATTTCCTTTCCCATATTAGGGAAGTTTTCAACTATAATCCCTTCAAATATTTTCTCAGTCCCTTTCTTTATCTCTTCTTTTTCTGGGACCCCTATAATTCGAATATTGGTGTGTTTAACGTTGTCCCAGAGGTCTCTGAGACTGTCCTCAATTCTTTTCATTCTTCTTTCTTTATTCTGATCTGTGGTAGTTATTTCCAGTATTTTATCTTCCAGGTTACTTATCCGTTCTTCTGCCTCAGTTATTCTGCTATTGATTCCTTCTAGAGAATTTTTAATTTCATTCATTGTGTTGTTCATTATTGTTTGTTTGCTCTTTAGTTCTTCTAGTTCCTTCTTAAATGGTTCTTGTATTTTCTCCATTCTATTTCCAAGATTTTGGATCATGTTTACTATCATTACTCTAAATTCCTTTTCAGGTAGACTGCCTATTTCCTCTTCATTTGTTTGGTCTGGTGGATTTTCACCTTGCTCCTTCATCTGCTGCACATTACTCTGTCTTTTCATTTTGCTTAACTCACTGTGTTTGGGGTCTCCTTTTCACAGGCTGCAGGTTGGTAGTTTCCGTTGTTTTTAGTGTCTGCCCCCAGTGGGTAAGGTTGGTTCAGTGGGTTGTGTAGGCTTCATGGTAGAGGGGACTGGTGCTTGTGTTCTAGTGGATGAGGCTGGATCTTGTTTTTCTGGTGGGCAGGACCACGTCCAGTGGTGTGTTTTGGGGTGTCTGTGACCTTATTATAATTTAGGCAGTCTCTCTGCTAATGGATGGGGTTGTGTTCCTGTCTTGTTAGTTGTTTGGCATGGGGTGTCCAGCACTGGAGCTTGCTGGTCGTTGAGTGAAGTTGGGTGTTAGCATTGAAACGGAGATCTGTGGGAGAGCTCTCACCAATTGATATTACTTGCGGCTGGGAGTTCTCTTGTGGTCCAATGTCCTGAACTCTGCTCTCCCACCTAAGAGGCTCAGGCCCGACACCCGGCTGGAGCACCAAGACCTTATCAGCTGCACAGCTCAGAAGAAAAGGGAGAAAGAAAGAAAGAAAGAAAAGAAAGAAAGAAAGAAAGAAAGAGAGAAAGAAAGAGAGAGAAAGAGAAAGAAAGAAAAAGAGAGAAAGAGAAAGAAAGGCAGAAGGAAGGAAGGAAAGAAAGAAGGAAAGAAAGAAAGAAGAGAAAATAAAGTTATTAAAATAAAGTATTTTTTAAAATATTATTAAAATAAAAAAACTAATTAAAAAAAGAGAGCAACAAAACCAATAAACAAACCCACGAGTGATAACGAGTGCTAAAAAATAAACTAAGATAAATATGTAAATCAGAAACTAGTCAGTCGCATACAGCAAACCCCAAGTCTACAGTTTCTCCCAAAGTCCACCGCTTCAATTTTGGGATGATTTGTTGTCTATTCAGGTATTCTGCAGATGCAGGGTACATCAAGTTGACTGTGGAGATTGAATCTGCTGCTCCTGAGGCTGCTGGGAGAAATTTCCCTTTCTCTTGTCTGTTCGCACGGCTCCCGGGGTTCAGCTTTGGATTTGGCCCCGCCTCTGCATGTACATTGTCCTTTGGTATCTGTTCTTTGCCCAGATATGAGGGGGTTAAAGAAGCAGCTGATTAGGGGGGTCTGGCTCACTCAGCACAGGGCTGGGGTATGGAATGCGGATGAGCCTGAGGTGGCAGAGGCCAGTGTGACATTGCAACACAGCATGAGGCATGTCATGTGTTCTCCCTGGGAAGTTGTCCCTGGATCACAGGACCCTGGCAGTGGTGGGCTGCACAGCCTCCCGGGAGGGGAGGTGTAGCTAGTGACCTATGCTTGCATACAGGTTTCTTGGTGGTTGCAGCAGCAGACTTAGCGTTTCATGCCCGTCTATGGGGTCCGCGCTGATAGCCATGGCTCACGCCCACCTCTGAAGCTCATTTAGGCAGTGCTCTGAATCTCCTCTCCTCGTGCACCCTGAAACAATGGTCTCTTGCCTCTTAGGCAGTTCCAGACTTTTTCCTGGATTCCCTCCTGGCTAGCTGTGGCGCACTAGCCCTTTCAGGCTGTGTTCACGCAGGCAACCCCAGTCCTCTCCCTGGGATCTGACCTCCGAAGCCCGAGCCTCAGCTCCCAACCCCCACCCGCCCTGGCTGGTGAGCAGACAAGCCTCTCAGGCTGGTGAGTGCTGGTTGGCACTGATCTTCTGTGCAGGAATCTCCCCACTTTGCCCTCTGCACCCCTGTTGCTGTGCTCTCCTCCATGGTTCCAAAGCTTCCCCCCTGCCCACCCCCTGTCTCCACCAATGAAGGGGCTTCCTAGTGTGTGGAAACTTTTCCTCCTTCACAGCTCCCTCCCAGAGGTGCAGGTACCATCTCTATTCTTTTGTCTCTGTTTTTTCTATTATCTTTTGCCCTACCCAGATACGTGAGGAGTTTCTTGCCTTTTGGGAAGTCTGAGGTCTTCTGCCAGTGTTCAGTAGGTGTTCTGTAGGAGTTGTTCCACATGTAGATGTATTTGTGGGGAGGAAGGTGATCTCCACATCTTACTCTTCTGCCATCTTGAAGGTCTGATCTCTATTACTCTTAAATGACATACTTTAGAAGTTCCATTGGTGAAAATTTATTTGTGAGGAAATACTATCAGATTTACATGCTTGAAAATGTCTTTATCTCATCCTTGCTTTTCTGCATACACAATTCTAAGTTAAAAGTGATATTCTCGGGCCTCCCTGGTGGCGCAGTGGTTGAGAGTCTGCCTGCCAATGCAGGGGATACGGGTTCGTGCCCCGGTCTGGGAGGATCCCATATGCCGCGGAGCGGCTGGGCCCGTGAGCCATGGCTGCTGAGCCTGTGCGTCCGGAGCCTGTGCTCCGCAACGGGAGAGGCCACAACAGTGAGAGGCCCGCGTACCACAAAAAAAAAAAAAAAAAAAAAAAAAAAAAAAAAAAAAAAGTGATATTCTCTCACTTCTTTAAAGATACTGTTCAATTGTCTCCTGATTTATATTGCTGTTGAAAAGTCTTCTGTTTTTCACTTTATTCTGTTGTATGGTCTCTGGCTGCTTATTCAGTCTTGTTTATGTTTTTGTGGTTGTGAAGTTTAACTATAATATGTCTAGATACAGATTTTCTTTATTTTGCTAGGTATACAAGTTCCTTCCTACATGTATAGATTGACATTTTTTATCAATTCTGGAAAATGATTAGCCATTTTCTCTTCACCTATTGCCTCTCCTGCATTCCCTCTATTCTGCTTTTTTTGGACTCAGGTTAGATACATAACAAATCTTCTATTTTATTCTCTGTGCTCTTAATCATTCTTTCACATTTTTCATCTCCTTGTCTTTCTTTACCACATCCTAATTAATTTCTTCATTTCCAGTCCCCTATTTGTTAATATTCTCTTATCTTGTCTAATCTGTTATTTAATCCAGTCCAATCCAGTCCAACCCAGACCATCTGACCAATTCAGAGCAAATACTTGGGCCCAAACCCATATTTCTGTTCATATCCTTTGGGGGAACATTCCCATGTAGACTCCTTATCAAGCATGTTTCTGTATAATCTATACAAAATCACAAAATACCCAAGGAAATATGCCAGCATTAGGGAGATTCAACAGAAATAACAAACAAGACCTTGAATATTTGAATTATCAGAATCAAAATATAAAATTATTATATATGGAATTTTAAAAAATTTTAATGGATTTTAAAATGGGCAAGTTGTCATAGGACAAACTACAATTTCCAAAAGCATCTTCCTATAATCCTGTATGCCAAACCATTTCAACCTCAGGGGAAGAAACAATTAACCTAAATAAAGAACTTAACATTTATCTATGTTAAATTTAATCTTACCAGTGTCAGCCTATCAAGACAATTTTAATTTTGTCATCTTGTACACATTTAATCTCTTATTGCCTGTGCTACGTGTAAAATTGATAAGCATATTATTCAGGAGATGGTTTTCCGGCAAGGCTTCCCTGTGGGATAAGAGAAAGCTGCTAATATGGATAGAACTGACCTGCCTGGTGTTTGTAACTTCAATCCAGCACACATTTCACCACTGTTTTACAAGCGGAAGCCTTTAACAAACATGTTGCTAAAATAGAAACAGTGTCTGTATCATCCCCCCTGGCTAAACCTAAAAACAAATCAAGTTGGAACCTGGTGACCACTGTATTCCCTCTCTTAAATTCTTGCTTCAAAGAATTTTCAACGTTTTTTTCTGTGACTCTTGGCTGATTTACAGAGTAACCCTTCCCTGCAGTGTTCTGCTCTGGTTTTCAGCTTCCTTTTTTTCCTTGCGCCACAAACACATCCGTCCACCTCTTGGACTCACATGTCTGCTTCCTTCCCTCCCTGGATTTCAAAAGAGATATGAGGATCTGGCTTGGCATCTTTAATAAGGGATCGAATGAAACAAGATGTTGGGAAGGGTTACCTTGATTTTCTTTATGCCTTTCCTTTTCACTATCACTTCTTACCCTTCTTTGAGGTAGTAACATGGTGTGCTTTTGACAGATGCCAAATTGTCTATCCAGCTAAGCCCTCCATGAGACTAGAGCTTTCTGTTCTGCATCAAATAAGAGGTCTACAAGGGGAAGCAACTCCAGCTGGGCTCACCCACAGGGTGAGAGAAGTTCGTAGACAGTTCACTGGCAAGGGATATGCTCCCACAGTGTGCCAGATTGGGACCTCAGTCCTCAGAAGTCTTCAGATTCTTAGTGAGTATTTTCAGCACAGACAGAACTGTCAATAGCAACAGGTACCACTGAGGAGGCAGGACTAAAGGTAAAATCTAAAGGTAAGTAGACAGAAGTGAGCATGGGCAAAAAGGAAGAACTCTACAAGAAGCCTGGAAATAAAACTAGAAACAGAGATTGCAGTGAAATTACTACCAACCTTGAGTTCCAAGCTGGAAGTGTGACTTGGTGATGTTAGCAGTGTATCACTGAAGTTTAAGCATGGAAGTTATGTGAGTAAAGTAAAGCTTTATGGGGTTCAAGGAATGTTAAAAATGTTTTCTTCTGCTGAGAATTATTTTTTAAAGAAAAACATCAAAATAACTTTAAGTATCAGTGTTTCAATTTCTACAAGATCACTCCTTGTTTTCAATATAATTGTAAGTGGCTATAATGTAGAGAGAAATGAATCTTGTTTGCCTTATTTTAGTAAAAATAAACCTGTATTCTTAACACCAGGTAGTCTTTCATTTTAGATGAACCATCACCATGTTATGCCAGATGTGTGTGTTGGTGTGTGTGTGTGTGCAGTTTATTCTGTCTGTCTATCTATAACTGGCTTCTTCTTCAAGCAAGTGTCAAAACTGTTGGGCTGACATAAAAATGAGTGAAATAATGCCATTTTCAGCAACATAGATGGATCTAGAGATTATCATACTAAGTAAGAGAGAGAAAGACAAATATCATATGATATCACTTATATGTGGAACCAAAAAGAAAGATACAAATGAACTTATTGACAAAACAGAAATAGACCCATGGACATAGAAAACAAACTTATGGGTACCAAAGGAGAAAGGAGGGGGGTGGGATAAATTAGGAGTTTGGGATTAACATATACACACTATATATAAAATAGATAAGGAACAAGGACCTACTGCATAGCACAGGGAACTATACTCAAAATCTTGTAATATCCTGTAATGGAAAAGAATCTGAAAAAGAATAGAATCACTTTGCTGTACACATGAAACTAATACAACATTGTAAATCAACTATACTTCAATTACAAAACAACAACAACAACACTGTTGGACTGATTCTGGCAAGTGAAATAAAGAAGTGACTTAGCTGAGGGCAGAAAGGGGAGCTCCAGTTCTCCAACCTGATTCAACTCCAAAAGGACAGTCATTGCAAGCAGACAGCGGGCAGTGGCTGTATGCCCTCGTGGCGCAAAAGGCCTGCAAGCCAGGACTGTTCAAAAGCCCATCCTCGGGCTTCCCTGGTGGCGCAGTGGTTGAGAGTCCGCCTGCCGATGCAGGGGACACGGGTTCGTGCCCCGGTCTCAGAAGATCCCACATGCCGCGGAGCGGCTGGGCCCGTGAGCCATGGCCGCTGAGCCTGTGCGTCCGGAGCCTGTGCTCCGCGACGGGAGAGGCCACAACAGTGAGAGGCCCGCGTACTGCAAAAAAAAAAAAAAAAAAAAAAAAACCCATCCTCTACTCCCTTCCCAGCTGTGTGCCTCTCTACCACTTTGCTAAAACCTCCGTTTTCTGTAAAACTGGGGCTCCTCTTATTGTATCTATTATACAGTGTTGTAGTAAGAACTAAATAAGAATATATGGGGCTTCCCTGGTGGCGCAGTGGTTGAGAGTCCGCCTGCCGAGGCAGGGGACGCGGGTTCGTGCCCCGGTCCGGGAAAATCCCACATGCCGCGGAGAGGCTGGGCCCGTGAGCCATGGCCGCTGAGCCTGCGCGTCCGGAGCCTGTGCTCCGCAACGGGAGAGGCCACAACAGTGAGAGGCCCGCATACCGCAAAAAAAAAAAAAAGAATATATGAAAGGCTCCTGTCCATGATAACTCAGTCCCAGAGAAATGGGTACATACTGCTGTAGACACCCATGAGGTCAAAGTTGTTATGGCCTCCTCCACATTAGAACACCTCCCTGCCTGACTGAGTGCTCAGCACTCAGTGCTTTTCCTCTCTCCTGCCCATCTTCTCCTGCTGCTAGTCTTTTAAGACTCATATCACATGTTGCCTCTGATGGAGCATTTCTTGATCTCACCATGTGGAGCTGACCTCTTCTCCCACTGTATTCTGCATAGATGTCTCTCCCAGTATTTGTTAAATGTCTCACTTCCCACACTAGACTGGAGCCTCCTCAGGTTCAGGACTAGCTGGAACTCATCTCCGTATCTCCAGCATCTATCACGATGCTTGGGTCCAAGCAGAGGTGCTTGGGAAAGAGAGGGAGAGAGGGTAAGAGAAATGATTTCAGTCAACATGAAGAGGCTTCTGTCCTGCTCATAATCCATGGGTAGTAAAACACGCACATACGTAATGCAGATACAAGACAGTTGGACCCAAGGTTCTATAGGGTAGGGAGGAGAGGAACTCTGTTCAGAAGGTCCCAGGGAGGTCTCTAGAGCCTGTCTGGTGAGTTAGAAATATCTTTGTTCTGTCTTGTTTATTGCAAAGTAGTTTAACCATTTGATGGGATAGACATGTGTATTGAGTTATATAAGCACTGGCTTATTTTTTCCACCGACGGGTAGTTTCTTCCCTTTTGAAAAGTAAAGTTTTCAGGAATTATTTGATCTTTATTTGAAGCCAATTAAATATTAAAGGATGTCTCCCTCCTTTGCATAAGTCAACAGAACTGAAAGTTCATTTCAGGTTAGGAGATAAAGGAGCACAGAGCTTTTGCATCAGTTCCTCTGTCTCCACGCTCAGTACTCTGTGTTCGTGCTCATTTAACTCTTGCCTAGACCGCCCTGGCCTTCCAGGGTTGCCTTTCTCCCATTCATTCTGCCAGTGTAAAATAAGTCTCATAAAGTACTCATCTCACTCAGAAACTTCTTCTGAATTCTGACTAGCTGCCAGATTTAATCCTCATTCCGTAGCCTGGATTCAGAACCCACTGTCTGCCTTTTGAGCTCTAGTCTCCTCCCTCACAGCTCCTCCACGTGTGTCCTGAAGCTCCAGCTACCTCAGGTGACTTAAGGTGGCTCCAGGCTTTGCCCAGGCTGCTCCTTCCACCTCGAGTGCTGACCCTTTCCCTGTGCCCCCATCTGTTGACAAGCCTTCCTCACCACAACTCTTTTCCCTGTTTCCACAATGCCTTCAAAGGCTCAATGGAGTAAGCACCTGCCATTGGCAGCCCAGCTTCCATTTCCCTACCTTGTGGGTGAAAGTTCCCTGTATTTTCTTTGGAAAGTCAATCTCTCCACCATTAACCATCTGGTTAGCTCTATACACAGCTCCAGGGGTAGGCCCTGACTGGCTTAAACCTACTGGCATATCTTGTCCCTCAGACACAAGAATTGGTTCAGGGATGGGAACATGACCCTATGCAGGGATACAACTCTTCCCCCCAGCTCATAATGCTTTCGAGTCTGAGACTGATAAGGCCATGTTTGCTACCACAGGAAGAATCACCTTGGGAGTGAAGCCATCACAGGGGAAACAGATATGAGTGATAGATCTTAGAATGTCACTGAGTGCTGGATCAAGCTGAGCCTGAAGATAAATCTCTCCTGACATTGTTATGTAAATACTGATAAATTCTATTTTCTATTTTAGCATATTTGTGTTGGATTTTTTGTCCTTTTCAAAAAATTTGTATTCGACCTATGCTCTCAATTCATGATACCTTCTAGAAGCTTTCCTGGAGCTCTCTTCACCTGGCTCCCCATCCCCAACTGTAAATAAACGAGACAGAATAAAGACATTTCTAACTTACCAGACAGGCTTCAAGACTGAGGCTATGTCATTCACATAATGTAAAGATTAGATTGGCACCAGGGAGCAGTAAAGTACATTGTCAGTGCAAGGATGTTTGTAATAATTCTACCACCCCGTGGGGCATTTTCCTTGCCTGGGGTTCTCCACACTCTCACTGAGTCCACTCGGCAGGAAGCTTGGAGATGCAAATATAGCCATATATTGCTCATAAGCCATCAACAAAACTATAATACAATAGAATAGGAAATTAATAGGTGCTTTATATGAAGAAAGAGTCTATCGTTTTGTAAAACTTTTCTTTCAGTTATATAGATGCACACACATGTATGTGCATCAGATCACAGTGTGAAATCTCTTAGTGCAGAAAGAAGCAAAATATTTTTGAAAACCATTGATCTGGCTCCCAGCTGACACAATTCTATAATACAGAATACAAAAAAATAAAGATAATAGTGTATGACATTAGAGAGGGTACATATTCTGTAAAACTTTTTAGTCATATAGATATAAACACATATATGCGTAGTCATAATATGAAATGTATTCTTGCTGTGGGTGGTAGCCCAAAAGTTTGAAATCCACTGATTTGCTTTCTAGCTGAGGCCAGAAATACTACAAAACAGTACAATTATCTGAGCTGCAGCCAGCAATGTGAAGGGAAGAAAGGAGGGTCCATGATTACCTTGGCGCTGAGAGCTATGTAGGTGGGAAATTTATTTGTTGAATGATTGCTTGGCTTCGAGGCAACTGGTGACGGCACGTCCGCAGGACAGCTCAGAGAGCCAAACCGACAACAGGGCTGGCCAAGCCAGGGGTGTGTATCTTTCTAACCTGTTTCCATGCCCAACTCTTCAAGGGACTCAATTAAAAGCCATGTAGACACAGGAGCCAGGAGCCTTGGAGAAAGGCTCAACCTTCTGAACTGCTTGCTACCTTTAGCTTTCAGTCTAAAGGAACCCCAAGGGATGCTCTACAAAGAACCTGACCTTGGGAATCAAAGTTACAGACACAATCTACTGGATTTTGTGGCTGCTTGAGTATCTGCAAAATAACAATAACAAAAGCTAGGTGTCTCTTAAAAGCAGGTAATTTGCTTTAAAAAAAAAAAGTTTGCTCTTCTCATGTTCTAAATTGTTCATCTCTTGTCTCCTATATTTATTTTCAGTTTGTTTTGTTCTCTAAATACTTAGCACTTAGAGAATGTTATATTCCTTTGACTGGTTTTAGCTTTATTTTAATCTTTTAAAATAAATTGTTTCAGCTACCTGGCTTACTCTTTTTTTGCTAAACTTCTGTGATTTTTTAATTTTATTTTTTTATTAGTTTCTGCTTTATAACAAAGTGAATCAGTCATACATATACATCTGTTCCCACATCCCTTCCCTCATGCATCTCCCTCCCTCCCACCCTCCCCATCCCACCCCTCCAGGCGGTCACAAAGCACCGAGCTGATCTCCCTGTGCTCTGCGGCTGCTTCCCACTATCTATCTACCTTACGTTTGGTAGTGTATATATGTCCATGCCTCTCTTTCGTTTTGTCACAGCTTACCCTTCCCCCTCCCCATATCCTCAAGTCCATTCTCAAGTAATGAGGTGGATAGACCTAGAGTCTGTCATACAGAGTGAAGTAAGTCAGAAAGAGAAAGACAAATACCGTATGCTAACACATATATATGGAATTAAAAAAAAATGTCATGAAGAACCTAGGGGTAAAACGGGAATAAAGACACAGACCTACTTGAGAATGGCTTACTCTTTATATTCCATTTAATTCTCCCCTCCATTGTTTTCACTTTAAAACATGTTTCCTTTTTCTACTTTAACTTTATTCACAACTATATCCTTGAAATTATAAGGTTCTGATTTTAACATCTAAAATTTTAATTCTTTTATTTCATTTTCCCTAGTTAGACTTTGTAATTTCTAAGCTTCTCGTTTTGTGTTTTAACCTGTTTAATGTATAATGTTTATTCCTTTTATTTGGTTTCTCATATTTCAGCCTCAATTTTTCACCTTTGGTTTTATTGGTTTAAAGTGTATTTCCTTATTTGTAATTTTAATTATTCTGTTCCTTGTATAATGTGCATTTATCAGGCTGACAAGCAACAGAAATGTAAAGCTGACTCTCAACCACTGTGCTATTCAGGCTTATTAATCTGTGAGCACTTTAATAACCAAACAAGAATATTTCCTACAGCAGTCTGCCTCTAACATGCTTTACTCTCTTTTGATCCATCTCCTTTCCTGGCAGGGTTACAAGAAATCCTGTTGCCTGAATCTTTTCATTTCCTGTACTCATTACAAGGGGCAAGGAGAAGCTGCCTAGAGCCGGAAGAATCCAGAGTTTTTAAAACAAAGTCGACGAGACCCTCGCTGAATGGCTTCCACTTGTCTGATAGGTCTGTGCATCTCCTGGGCCAGATCTGGCTGCCAGACTGTCAGAAGGAGTTATTCCTTCCATCTGTTAACCCTCAGTGGAAGTTCAGATTTAGGGGGAGGTGTAAGAAGGGGCTCCAATCCTTTGTCCATCTCTCTGGGAGGGAGGAGGACTTTCCCTTGAACGCAGAGGCATAATCTGAACAATTTGAATGACTGTGGCCAAGAATTTCACCATTTAGTGCCATCTGCTTTCTGTGAGGAGGTATATCAGTCAAAGTGCAATCAGAAGACAGGAATCACATAGTAATTTGATCAAGGAATTTGAGCAAGGGGGAATTTGCTAGTGAGAGAGAAAGAGAACTCTAAAGAATAGAGGAATGGCTGGTATCAGGAGCGGCCACCGCACCTCAGGTTGAGGCAGAGGACCCAAGGGAGAAGCCACCCCTCCCAGGGCTGAGATCCAGACATTGTTGGAGAGGGTGCAGCAGGGCTCATTGAATGGCGGAGACGTTCACTGAGGTGTTGTCTCAGTGGAACTTGCTGGAAAGCTGCTCTCTGGACTGCTAGGGAAAGCTATCCTCACAGAGGAGCCACACCTTCAAATTTACTGAAAACTCCCCTCAAAGGGTGTGGGGAAAGTTGTCCAGAGGAGGTGCCCCTGCCAGCAGCACCCATGATGGAGATGCCCAAGGAGGTACACTGGGGGAAGGTGCCCTCCATAGGTGCCCCACTGCAAAGCAGCCAGAGGCAGCAACTCATGCGGAGGTGCTTTGCTGGCTACCCTCTGCTATGAAGCTGCCCACAGGAAGGTGCTCTGTGCTGCCAACCGCTGGGCACTGCAGGAAACACATGCGCGCTGGTGAATGTGTGCGCGCGCACGGGCGCGCGCGCACACACACACATACACACAAACACACACACTGCAGGAGACCTATGGGAGGATTACACCAGGAACAGGAAGAGAAGCTCCTTCTTCTTGCCATGCCTCCCCAGCACCCTCTACCGACAAAACTTAGCATCGTGTTCACTATAATGGGGAAATTAGTCTTAAAGGGTTCAGCTGAGACAATGAATTGGTAATTGGAACAGTACAGTCCTTTGCCTGGTCAGTTCCTGCATTCACTCTTCCACACATGTGAGCTCTGTACAACGACACAACTCTAAATTTCCATCTAACAGGATGTTGCTATTCTTCTTACAAGTGAAGAAATTCTCACCCTTCACCAAAATAAGGAGATACACAGCCCCAGCTGTTGCTGTGTGCACTGCTGGCTACACTAATTACTCCTCAAATTCCATCACAGTCCCATTGAATATTTTCTTACCTAAAGATTATATTGTAAGGTTAAGCCCCTCCAACATGCATAAAAGTGGGGGAAAAGAGAGAGAAGAGAGAGAAATAGCATACACGCACAAACATGTAACAGGCAAAGAGAAAATACACAAAACTACTACATTTCAGCAGTTGGCCATGGGCCATAGTTGATACCTATGGCTTCCTACCTTCCCCTACCTATTGCGTACTTCCCTTGCTCTCAGCCAGAAGCTGAGATGGTCAGTTCATTATCTGGTGGAGTGACCCAAACCTTCATTCAAAAGAGTGAGTCCTCAATCGTCCTGCCTTTTTATGGTTGTTTTGTGTTTCCATTAACCTTTGCTATTGGTCATGGAACTAGTAAGAGGCACCCTAGAAAATCCTCTTGCCACATATTTGTTCTTGCCTTCAGTGGAGCAGCTACTTCAGCGTAGCAGCTACTCAACTTCCCTTTCGTAACTGGGATCAAACACTCCAGCCAGTAGAGTAACTCCTTATTTTTGGCATGTTGGTTCAGTGATATAAAGAGTCCCAAATGGCCAGGTGGCAATCCTCTCTTCAAATTCAATAGAACCACTGTTATATCCCTCGAGGAAAGTATTCTTTTCTTTGCACCTAAGACCACCATACTAGCAAAGCTCAAAGTTGCCAGGACAGCTAGCAAAGGTTCTGGAAATGTACTGTTAGGTGTAATAGTGAGAGGAGTTACTCACATTTCCACTCTTGTTCCCAGTTCTATGCATTCTGGCTATGGGGGAAATAATGCCATGCAATGGTCTCTGATTTAAAGTCTATAGATAGAGCTCCCTCTTTTCAGAGTGTTGTGTCCTATAGGGTATGTGGTAGGTTTGATTAATTTCATGGGCATAAGCTCGCTGCCACACTTAGCTGCTGTGAAATGAGTTCTTTGATCTGACTCAATACTGAGCAGAATGCCATGAGGGTGGATAAGGATTTCTGTGAGTTCATAGATGGTTGATGCTGGCGAAAGCTTTAAGAGCAGGAAATGCAAATCCATACTCAGAAGATGCATCTATTGCAGTGCAAATGAATTTCTGCCCACTCTATGATGGTCAGTATAATCAACCCACTACCAGTCAGCCGACTGGCCCCCTCCTGGGGAATGGAGGCATCAACCTGGTTATTGGCTGAGTTTTAATGAAGGTTTCTGCTACTGGTAGATTAGGCTGTCAGCTGAGGCATTAGCCAGATCAGCCTTGGTAAGGAGAAATCCAGCCTGCTGAGCCCCTGCATAGTCTCCATCCCACACAATGACTTTTCTTCATGGGCCCACTGGCAAGCACTGGGACGTCTAGCAAAAGAGGCTAACTGACACCCACAGAGCATGTCATTTCACCCACCTGATTATTAGGAGCCTCGTGTGTAGTAAATGCTGTGGTGAACATTTACATGGGCCACAGATGTCTTCACTGTCTGTGCCCAACTAGAGAAGATTCAGAATATAAAATAAGAAAAAAGAAAATAGAAAAGGAAGATCCAGGCAATGAGGTGATGATGAAATATGGTAAGTTCAGTTTGGGGTACACCAAGTTTGAGATTCCTGTGTTTTCAGGTAGAAGGGGGTGCTTCTGGAACTCAAGAGAGACCCTGGGATATACAAATTTGTCTGCCAGCGCTGTAGAGGCAATAGCGGAAACCACAGGTGGGGATGAAAAGATTCAGGGACAGTGTTAAGTTTGAAGAGTGCAAGGACAGAACTCTGCAGAACATCCAGGGTGCGCTGTCAAAGAGAAGCACTTGTTGGAGACTGAAAAGGAGAGGCCAAGTGAAGAAGACCTGGGGAGATGGCAGTACCACAAGGCAGAGGAGAAAATGTTTCTAAAACCGGGAGTAATCAACAATTATTATATATTAAGGAGAGATTAAAAAAAGATACAGGCAGTAAAATTCCATCTGATTTGGCAAATAGATCATTGATATCAGTAAGAAAATAGTTTCAGGCGAGTGGTGGGAGCAGAAGATAGGTTCACAAATGAATACAAGGCAAGGAAGCCAAGTTAGAGAATGCTGCTCATTCATTCAAAATAATAAGCTACAGAATGAAGTAGAAAAGAGCTCTATATAGCATTTCTATATTAGCATTTAAAGGGGGACATAGAATTTTGAGGAGTCTTTCAGATGAGAAAGCTTGAACATCTTACAAAATGTAAGGGAAAGCACTTCTATGCAAAGGGAGGTTGCAGGGCAAGAAGAAAGGTGATTTTATGAGTAAGCAATATCCCAGAAGAAGGATGGGGTCTAACTCAATCTCTAAGACCAAAGGGGTTGGGGTAGGAATGGGAGGGGGGGAAAGAGAGGTGAATTTGTAGAGGTAGAGAAGGAAGTTGAGCTAGTTCACTTCCTCCATCTTAATTTTCAGATTACAAAGCAAAATCTTCTGACGATAGCAAAGTCTGAGTTGGTGGAACAGGACTGAAGAAAAATTACAATTTTGAAAGAGCAGTAATGGGAAAAGGAGAGGGAAAACAAGAGAAGTCTAATCTGATTGCTCAAATTTCATTTCCTTCTTGAAGTCTTCTCTGTTCCCCTGAGAATAAATACAATATGAATAATGCATCTCTTTAGCAATTAAAGTTAGAAGCTTCTTTTTAAACTCCCTATTCTATAGCTCTTGTTACATGGCACTTGTCATTTTCTGCTATACAGTTATTTCATCCTTTCACATGTGTTTCAAGAATTGATTTGTAATTCTTGAAAAAAGAATTCTGTTTCTTTGTAATCTCTCCTAGCATCTACTAAAGTGGGTAGGTATTAACACAGTGTTTCAGTAACTATCCCTGTACAACAAACCATCCCAAACATACTGAGGTAAAAATAACAATTTTTTTCACATTATTATCTCTCACGGTTCTGGGAGTGAACGGGAACTGGGTGGCTGTCACTTGTGGGTCTCTCCCACTGTTGCCATCAGGAAACATCTGGAGGCTCTCTCCCCCATGTGTCTGGAAGTTGATGTTGGCTAGTGGCTGGGACCTTGCCAGGGTAATAGCCAAAATAAACATACCTGGCTTCTCCAAGTGGCTTGGGTTTCCTCAGGGCACGGTGGCTAGGTTCCAAGAGATGTATCCTGAGAAGGAGCCAGGCAGATGCTGTATCACCTTTTATGGCCTAGCCTTGAAGTCACACAGTATTATTCCGCCACATTCTATTTATTAGAATTAAGTCACTAAGGCCAGCCTGTATTCAGGGAAGGGGAATTTAGACTCACACTCCTGATGACAGTCGTGTCAAAGAAACTGCAGACACTACATACAGTAAGTGCTAATTAGATGCCCACTAAACATTTTGAAAAAGCCTCAGAAGGAAAAGAAAATGAGAACGAGAGTGGTCTATAGCATTAAAAGGTCTAATAGAGTCAAGAATAATGCTAAAGAGTGGATAACCAACAAGGACCTACTGTATAGCACAGGGAAATCTGCTCAATATTATGTAACAACCTAAATGGGAAAAGAATTTGAAAAAGAATAGATACGTGTATATGTATAACTGAATCACTTTGCTGTACACCTGAAACTAACAGAACATTGTTCATCAACTGTACTCCAATATAAAATAAAAAGTTAAGAAAAAGAATAATGCTAAAGAGTCAATTAACCCATAAAATATGCTACCCATGGCTGTTTGTTTTACAAGTGAGTATTTGCAATCTTTTACAACCTCCTTTTTAAGAGATAAAATTGAGTTAGTTAGTACAAGGTGTAGATCAGTGCCTCTCCTACTTTCACGTGCATGTGAATTCCCTGGGGATCTTGTACAATGCAGATTCTGGTTCAGTAGGTCTAGGGTGGGGCCTGACATTCTGCATTTCTAGCGAGCTCCAGGGTGATGCTGCAGCTCCACAGACCACACATTGAATAGCAAGTTAGTAGAAAGTAGTAGTAAGGGTGACTGCCTGGCTCCTGTGATCTCTCCCTTCTCTGGGAGGGACCCTACTAGACAGGAGTTTGCCACCAGAGGTCCTTATGTGCTTACAGGAAGGAGCTTGACTCTCTGGCCAGGTGAACCCTTGATGCCAACAGGTTAATCAGTTCTTCCCCAAGACTTTCAGAACTGGAAATAAAGGAAAAATGGAACTTTTCCCTCTCTTGTGATGAAGCACAGGATATCAGGCTCTGGAGTCACCAGTCATGTGAGAAAGCCAGTAAGAAAGCCAAAAGGAGACATGCAGAGAAGAATATCCAGGTGCCATGCCAGTCCCTAGTGAGGCTCACACCAGACCCCCTTGCTGCAAGTTTGTAAGATATCCTAATATTCTCCAGCAAATTCCTTTTTTGGCCTAAATTTTTTCTAGTTGGTTTTCTATCATTTGAAACTTTAAAAGTTCTAACTAACACGGTTGCGGGGAGAGGAGGAGGTCTTCTCCTGGAAATGCAGTACCCAATGTGACAGAGAAATAAAGAGAAATTCAGACAGGGTAATTATCCAGACATCTGGGGCCTGGGGTGAGGCTAGACTGCTCAATAATCATGCTATATTTGTTTCCAAGAGAGTGGATAAGCCACAGAGAGAAGATAATAAAAACCTAAGGCTGAGGGAAGGTGGAGAAAAGCCTCAGCCTATCTAAAATGGAAAAACCGAAAAGAGAGGCAAGAGAACCTGTGGATTGAAACTGTTGCGACAGCGTTGAAAGTGAAAAGAAACTGTTACCTCAAAATGACATCCGCTGAAAACCAAAGGGGACAGGACAGCCCAGGAGCACCAAGGCCAATAGTTCTTTAAAGAGTGACCTGAGTGGAGGTTAAAAACAAGAGCTAGGTAGAGCCCTGCCCAGCAAAGAACAAAAGGTTGAACCTCTCCCATGTGCCATTGTATGATGTGCTTTACATTTATGACTTTATTTAATGACCCCGAAGAAAGTGACCTACATTGCTACCGCCAGCTGTCCCTGAGATTCTAGCAGTCAGAGCTGGTACTTCCATCATGAGAAGAGGGTCATATCATATGAGCCCAGTAAACTCTGGGTATATACATCGGGCACATCTGAAAGTCCTCTCAAGTCTCTGAGGCTGCAAGCAGGCCAAGTGAAACGAGAATGACAGTGACCACCTTCCCAAGTGTGGAGTAAATGAATTTTTAATAATGAGTTTCTTGGTCACACCTTCATCTGTATCAATCCTGTTATTCAAGGGTCTACTCAGTTAAATTATAACAGATATTTCATAGCACATTTCTGAAACAGTAAAATTTTGCACTAAAAGGAAAAAGACCGGTTATTACTAAGGTGTATTGTCCATGAACTGAAAGACTTTCATATTTACGCATCAGGTACCTAAGCAGGTAAATGTACTCAGGCAGGAAATGTGACAGTGAAGTAATGGGGCTGATTCCAGAAAGTGAAATGGAGACTGATCTCATGTTACAGACATACCTTGTGGTATGTTTATAAAATGTTTCTGTCATAAGTTAAAACAGTATATCTGCTATAGATGAATTTAATTTTGGTAAAAATCAATGAAAAAAAGTTCTATGTTAATGCAACATTTATTGTAAACTTCCAGAAACACATAAGTCAAAATTTCAAATTATGATTCCCACAGTAACAGTAACTCTGCTGTACAACATACATAAGGGAAGAAATGTTATCAACATATACCACAGTAGAAAATACTCAGTAAGCAGAAACAAGCTGAGTTATGCTTGCTGTGGGAATCATCATTTTCAACTAGCTGAGGATATATAAAAATTGAAACCATACATGTATGCATTGTTTTTTGTACTTAATTCCAATTTTTCTTGATCCAATTTAATCAGCTTTGCTTCTAAACTACATTTCCCTTTCATAAACTGTAAATGAATGTCTTTCATAATTTTAAAATCCACATCATTTGGTTTCTTTTTCTCACGCAGGCTGCCTTTGCAGAACGGCATCAGTATGCCCTGTCCCTCCCCCAAAAGGTCAGGACATGTCTGCTGGGATCCATTTATCTATATTCCTTGTCTCCCTGAAGGGACAAGGAATATAGGAGACACTGCAGGGGAGGAGAAAAAGAATACTGAAGAGAATGGGAATCACACTGAGCAGCTTAGAAAGGTAAATAAGTGGGACCCTGGCACCATTAACTTCCCCACTGGTATCTTCCTAGGCAGAAAAAAGAAAAATAACACCACCAAATATTCACAATTTCCAAAGTGTGTAGTCATATCATTAGCTCATCTGATCCCCACGATAACACTGTTAGAAAGGCAAAAGGAAAACACCTTTCAGTTGTTCAGCTCTTTGTGACTCAAGGAAAATATATTTAAGGATGTGCTTTTATGTTATCATTTAAAGTCTGGGCCATTTAATTATACTTACGATATTACCCACTTAACATATGCAGAGGATTTACTTATTACTGAAGGCAGAATATACTTTATGTAAAAAGATTATGGTTATGAGCTAAACATTTAACATATTTAAAGATTTTTGCTTTAACTATATTATGAAAATTCAATAATGAAACAGAAAGAAATAATTGCCCTTTGAAATTTGTCTGGAATAAAATTAATACTGTATATTATACCCAGTATTACTTTTCCCAGTTTGGTTTTAACTAAGAAGGGCACCTTCTACAATCTCTGAAGAGGAATCCTTTTACTTTCCGGTAGTCTTTACCATCAGGGTATGTTTCATTATACTCAAACTAAATGACTTTGGCTCAAGAACAATCATATTTCCTTTACTACTCTAAGTAGCTCCCGGCCACCAGAGTGTCCATGACCTTATGTAAGTGTTTACATGGTTAACCTTTTTTTGTCTCTTAGCACTACTACAATCCAGCTATTCGAATTTAAGTTTTTCCCCCTTTCTATGTACAAAAAGATGCTTCTCCATATAATCAGATAAAAATTGTCCTTCTTCATTTATCTAGTGCAGCAATAAAAAGATCAATTAAAATGAAGATTCAGAGCTGGCAAAAAGCCTCAATGTCATTTGTTCTAATCTGAGAGATAACACAGTTAATCCCTTGCCTGTGAAAAGCATGACCATTTTGCATATAATTAAAGGGTAATATTTTAAGTGCTAAAAGGAAAACAGAGTCTAAGGACTATTAATTTTAAGAGGTTTTATTGTAGAGGAAGGGTTGTCTTCTGAATGTTTCCTACAATTACAAAACATATCTTCACAGTGAATAAAGATTAACATGAAGTTCCTGGATAAAACAGATAAAATACAAAAAAGTATCCCATGGGACATGAATACTCAACTTTCACTTTTTTTTTTACCACTTATATGTGAAAAAACAATATCTGGGGCTGACAGCAAAGCACAATCTCAATACCATTTCCAGTTACGAGATAGATACGAAGATGGCTGGCAAGATGAAAAAAATCAGTGATGGGGATATAAGCTCTTGCATCTTGTCAGAGACCAGAAAAGAGCTTACTGCCTTATGTGATACATCAGTCAGACACGAAGACAGGGCCACAAGCATGAATTTTTCCTACAGTCCATCCGTTTTATGGGATTGTCCCAGAAAAAGTGTAGATCCAGCCAGTGGGCAAGGTTTACCTTAAACAGAATGAAACAACATGTCTTTCAGCGTGGAAACAGAAGAGGAGGTGATCAATTCTAGAGGGTCACAGAATGCTTAGAAATGAAAAATGATTAGGTTTGTGTCTCTTGAGCAATCAGTATGTGAAATTCCCCAAGATCTTAAATTTTCCAGATAAACTGACAGTAAATAAGGTCCTGGAGACTGTCAGTACCACAGATTAAGAAACTGATTATTCATATCTACTTATCATTTTAGCTGCAGAATTCTAGGAATAGCTGACAAAATATTAACACATTAAAGAATGAACCAAAAGAAAATTTGGGGAACAAAGTAAGTGGTCTAATTATAGAAGAATATTAAATAAATTACTGTACATTCATAAAATGGATAGTGTGCAGCCATTCATGTTTTCTTGAAGAATATCCAAGGAGAGGGAAAGGGTTGACAACATACTGCGAAATGACAAGTAAGGTTATAAAATGGTATGTTCTATATGCTCTCTATTTTAGAAAAAAGTATGAAAAAGACTGGGAGAACATATACAAAAATACTAACAAAAGTTACCCTTGCTAGTGAGAATTTAATGTCTTCACATTTTTTTCTTTTCCAAATGAAAAGGGGATAAAACAAGGGGAAATTCTTATTTTCATAAAGAGTCAGTGAGTATATTCTGATCTCTTTGTCCCAATATTTTAATAATACAAAATGAAAAACTGAAATATATTTAGTGTCATTTAGCACTTGCATTAACAATTATTTTTGAGTTATAAAACCAATAGTTCTTTCACATTTAGCTTCCTTATACTTTCTGCCAAATCACACAAGAGCAATGTATTTTAAAAAATATATTGACATGAACTTTTATCCAAGGTTGTAGTCTTCCATGTAGTGTTCTTCATACATCATCGCATCTAGAAAATGAACTTCATATGCTTGATTCCATAAGTTTTGAAGAAAACCATGATAATGAGTGCCCACAATCCCAGAATAAAACCCCCAGGAGGATGCCAATCTTTCAGCTTTGGTTTCTGCAAAACAAGGATGACATTATAAATTTAACAACAGGTAAATAAGTCAACAATAGATAAAATAAATACTGATGGAAAATAGGAAATTCACAGGTTGTACTTTCAGGGGGAGTAATTTAGACAAATTAAATGTACTGTCAGCCTTCCCTATCTGCAGGTTCCACACACAGATTCAACCAAATGTGGAATGAAAATATTGGGAAAAAAAATTCCAGAAAGTTCCAAAAAGCAATTTTAAATTTGACACACACCAGAAACTATTTACACAGGACTTACATCATATTTACAACTATTTACATAGTGCTTACATTGTATTAGGTATTATAAGTAATCTAGAGATGATTTAAAGTGTCTAGGGAGGACGTCTTAGGCTATATGCGAACACTACACCATTTTATATAAGGGACTTGAGCATCCACGGACTTTGGTATCTGCAGGGGTCCTGGAACCAGTCCTGGAGGACTGTATTTGGATAGCAACAATGGTAAAGACTTGAAACAGGGTAAATAACTCAAAGTGGTTCTTACAAAGATCAGTTTCAAATGACATTTTGTTCCCTCAAAGGGGCCTTCCTTGACTACCCTATCCAATATCTCTTTTCACCCAAGTTATTCAGTAGCCTAACAGTCCTTTTTCAGTTTGAATTTATAGTCATTAGTTTGTTTTACTTGTCTCTCCTATTAGAGGATGACTCTCTATGAGGGTCATCTTGTTATAGTCCTAGCACCTACCTGCCACAGTGCCTGGCATATAGGAGACACTATATTATACCGAGTAAATTGGTGGAAAAACAATGCTACCTGATTCCATTTATTCAGATATTCAACAAATATTTGGGGGGGCCAGTGAGTTTGGTCATATTACTCCCTTGAGGTAGAATGCTCCTTATTCTATTCTTCCTATTCAAAGCTCACTAACTCAGAGTTTCCCTGGTGGTGCAGTGGTTGAGAGTCCGCCTGCTGATGCAGGGGATGCGGGTTCGTGCCCCGGTCTGGGAGGATCCCACATGCTGCGGAGCGGCTGGGCCCGTGAGCCATGGCCGCTGAGCTTGTGCGTCCGGAGCCTGTGCTCCGCAACGGGAGAGGCCGCAACGGTGAGAGACCCGCGTACCGCAAAAAAAAAAAAAAAAAAAAAAAAAGGCTCACTAACTCAAATGCCAACTCCTCCAGATTTTCCTGAATGATAAATTCTTTTCTTTGAATCTGTAGCCCCTTCTACTTTTACTCCTATCTACTATTATAGTTACCTTTATCATTTATCTCCCTGCAAACTTCCAGGGACAAGGTCTGGCTGAGTCCATTTTACATGCCCTTCTCCACTCCTTACCCTTCAACATCCAGCCAAGTGTCTTGTGTGTTTCTTTGCCCAGCAAAGAAAGGCACACCAGTCTTCCCCATTTAGTTGTCATTTCAACAGCTACATTATGATCCTGAAACTGAAGGTCCGTGACTACGATCTCTTTATGAGTTCTACTTCCTGAATTACTAGCCAAGATTGTAAGGATAGTTATAAGAATCCTATTTTAGAATAGACTAAAGTGAAAAGAAACTGTAATCTGAAATTTGCTTTAGTCACCATGTAAACTAGATCCCAGAAAGGCTCATAAATCTCTTAGAGGTTTCCACATCTTATACTTTGGTTTTTCCCCTACATAACCAGGACACCTAATGCTCTTCACTCAATCCTCAGATCATCACATGGAAAGGAAGGAAGGAGGGAGGGAGGGAGGCTGTTATCATTTCTTGTCAGGATTACTGAAATAGTTTCCTAACTAGTTTCTCTTCCTCCAAGGTTCCCTATTTTCCATCTGTCAACCATAGTGCTGCTAGACACATCTTTCCAAAATACAAATATATATCTGTATAATATATATTTGCCATATATAATGTATGCATTTAGGTATTGTTTGCCTTGAGCATATATTACTTTTGTTATTTAAGAAATTAAATAAATAATTTACAAACCAAGGCATGTTGTGGTGTGGTTCAAAGAGCATGGGATTTAGCATCAACTGCCTTGGATTCAAAGTTTAGTTTTAATGCTTAAAGCCTGCCAAGCCACTACTCCACTCTGAATTTCTGAATCTGTAAAATTAGGGCATAGTAACACATACTCCTAGGAATGAATAAATGCATAGTTACTGCAATGATGTAGTTTTGAAAACGTATCCTATAATTACACATTCCTACCTAGAAAAGTAATAATATGAAACTCAAAGTACTTTTTAGATGACTTTCATTTGTGTTTGCCAGTTATGAGGAACAATGTTTGAAAAAAAATATGATTTTTAAAATTTTAATTTGTATAACTTTCATCAATTCAAAATTAACTTATCAAACTAACAGAAGAGAAATCCACCTTAATATTTTCATCTGGATCAATAATGCTAGAGTTTTAGGAGTTTTTAATCAAATGCTTAATATGAACTGAACTGACAATGTTGTTTACAGTGGTTACATTCCACTCTCACTGCCATGTCTACTCTCACCCTCCACCACTCATTCCAGAAAACTCCCCAAACACCCCAAGGATTAAGCCCAATGTTTCCTCATGTTACTTTCTACTCAAGTCTACAATGGCTTCTGATCATGTGTGATGATGATGATGACAAAAGTACCTTCCCTCTAGTATCTTACAAGATGATAAGCTCAGTGGTTCTCAAACCATTTCAGATGGTTTATAAGCTCTTGGAACGTTGTGCAACATTGTGAAAAATCTTAATTCCAGTGGAAAATCTATAATAATTAATATAAAACATAGTTATATTAAAGATAGGTAATGTAAGTATCACAAACATGTGACATGAAAAAACAAGTGAGTGAACTAAACATGATTAACTATTGCTCAGTTTTTGTCCTGTTTATTTTCTACTAGTCAAACATTGGTAGTTCATACCATTACGTCTTAAACTTAGCAGCCAGAAATAGTTGCCAGAGATAAGACAACTATAGCTTCTTTAGAAGATGTGTTATTCCAAAAACTGTTTCAGAGAATTCTGGAGGCATTGCTTCCTGATTCTTTAGCCAAACATGTCCCACATTTAGACCACCGATGCCCAGGAGAGGACAAGAGAGAAAAGCAAAGTGCTAGAGCTGTGGTTTGCCAACAGCAAACTTTGAAAGCAATAATGGAGGACTAGGAAGTATATGTTATTACTCCAAAATTATTATGGAGTGATGTATTTATTCATATTACAACACTGTACAAGCTAACAAAAGTAGCAAACCTCACCCTTTAAAAAACTATTATTTGAGGTTGCTATATTTTTTATTGGATATTCATTACATATATTTGATTAACAAAAAATGGAAAATGAATGATTAATTACAGTTTGGACTCTTAGCTTAGCATGGCATCCACGTAGAACCCTGCCAGTGCAGCTTCTGCCATCTTCTCAGGAAAGGCACAGAAAAAGGCACAGAAAGAGACAAGAGTTCACTCTACCAAAATTAATTTAACCTCTGATAAGAACCCTCAATTTCACTATCTGTAAGTCCAGAAACCAGGTCTAGAAACAAATTAATGGTGGCCCAGTTTTCTGAATAGTACACAGGGTACAAAGGATTGCTTTGCTCTGTGAAATACAGTAATTCTGTCAGCTGAGAAAGGGACTTTAGTTCTCTCCCTTTTTCTGCCTGCTGTTTAAGAGAAACAGTGTTGCCGTAGTAGAGGATGGCTTTATGAGGCAGCCAAAGTAGTGCAACTCATTCCCAACTGACCAGTGGCACACTTCTTCCTACATCCATTTAAGTACAATTCCTAGTAAAGAGCATGTCAGAAGGTAGGGTTTACTGCATCTAAGAATGGTTTACTGGGCTTCCCTGGTGGCGCAGTGGTTGAGAGTCCGCCTGCCGATGCAGAGGACACAGGTTCACGCCCCGATCCGGGAAGATCCCACGTGCCGCGGAGCGGCTAGGCCCGTGAGCCATGGCCGCTGAGCCTGCGCGTCCGGAGCCTGTGCTACGCAATGGGAGAGGCCACAACAGTGAGAGAGCCGCATACCGCAAAAAAAAAAAAAAAAAAAAAGAATGGTTTACTGCATCTAAGAAGGCTCAATATCCAAATGAAAATCTCTACAAAGAAGGGAAAATACAGGAAAAATTCTTTTAATAACATATGTTAAGAAATATGGTTTTTCCACATACGTCACCTTTTTAAACTGTCCAAAAACCAGGCATACATAGCATGGTAGCAGATGATCCTAGTTTAGTTTAGCAAAACCACATCTGATGACTGGCTGCCAGTCACTGGGGAATATCTAACAACTATCCTTCAGATGAGGATCTGAAAAGGCATTCAAATCTAAGTAGACAGTGAGAAACGTCCACATGCTCTGTTGGCAAATACTAACAGAACTCTAAGAAAAAGGGAAAAAAACATGGTGAGGTCCATGAGTAAAAATACTCCCACACATGAAGAAGAAATATCCTGAAGACACAGAGAACATATCTCTGAATAGATTTAATAAAGAACAAAAAGATAATTTTAGAAAAATTTTATTTGACATGGACTTGAATAAAAATGCACAAGAAGCCAAAACCAAATGAATAGTATAAGAGAAAAATAATACAAGATACAAGGACAATAGGTTGAGATAAAAAGGGCACTGATACAATTTGTAACAGCAAAATTAAAATCTATATTGACGACAAAGATAGTGTCCGAAGCACATCTCTGAGTCCTTCATTCACCAAACTGTGGTAGACTGATGGCAAAAAAAATGGTCCCAATTCCCCATACTTCCCTGTGTCCATACCCTTTGGAATATGTTGCTTTATGGCAGCTCTCATCAACAGGTAGACTCTATGTCCTTCTTCTGTGAATCAGCTGGCCTTGTGACTTCTTCTGGCCAACAGAACGGAACAAAAGCAACAGTGTCCTAATTCCAACGCTAGCCTCAAGAGGCTTTCTTTGCCTGCTTCTGCTCTCCCTTAGACCTCTGCTACCACCATGAGAAAAAACCTAGGCAAGGATTCTGGAGGTACAGACACCATACGGAGAAGAACTCAAGTCTTCCAGTCAGCAACTAGCCAACTTCCAGAAGCAGAATCACCTAACCACCCCAAGGTTGACCACAGACTCATGAGGGAGCCCAGCTAAGAATAGAATTGCCTAGCTAAACTCAGCCTAAATCACCAACCTTCAGAATTATGAGCCAAATAAATGGTTGATGCTCTAAGCTACTAAGTTTTGGAGTAGTTTGTTATCCATCAAAAGCTATGGAATACATCCACTGAGGTGACAATCAATATAGAAGGAAAAACCCTGATCCTTTATTATCATAAGAAAATAAAGTTTCCATCTACATACTTGTAGCTTCAGGTTTCTGCAACAATGGTATATATAAAAACAGTATGAAGGGCAGCTAAGCAACTCCTTGTTGACCATGAACTTGGTTGAAGTGAGGGAGGTCTGTCAAGATAATCCCCTTGGGTCCTCCTAGAATAAGAAATCCAGCCCCATTCACTCATCTGGGCTAAATTTCACAAAGTAATGACTTCAACAAACACCTGTCACACCTGAACAGTATGTACAGCCAGACTCTGAAGAAGTCATGCTATAGTGTCTTCTAGAGGTAAATTTTGTGAATGTTCTTTGCTACCCATCCCTCACTTTAAGGGAGCTGCAGTTATGCTCACTTCTAGCTCTCTCTTGTAGTCTTCTTGGAAAGAGGCTGACTCCACTTGCCACCATGCTAGGAATTGCTCCTGAGGAGACAAAGTGGGGGAATCTAGAGGCTAACTCACCTCGCTTCTCTCTAGCCTTCCCCCTCCAAACTACAATCTCTTTTTTTTTTTTTTACCGTTTTATTTATTTTTTAATTTATTTTAAATTTATTTTTGGCTGCGTTGGGTCTTCATTGCTGTGCACACGCTTTCTCTAGTTGCGGCGAGTGGGGGCTACTCTTCCTTGAGGTGCGCAGACTTCTCATTGTGGTGGCTTCTTTTGTTGTGGAGCACGGGCTCCAGGCATGCAGGCTTCAGTAGCTGTGGAGCGTGGGCTCAGTAGTTGTGCCTCGCGGGCTCTAGAGCACAGGCTCAGTAGTTGTGGTGCACGGGCTTAGTTGCTCCGCGGCATGTGGTATCTTCCCAGACCAGGGCTCGAACCCGTGTCCCCTGCATTGGCAGGCAGATTCCTAACCACTGCACCACCAGGTACGTCCCTGAAATCTCTATCTCAAGTCCAGTTCCTTTCCTTTTGAAGTTAGTTAGCAATTAGTATTAATCAGATGTTGCCCCCCAACCCAACCCTCTGCTAGAGAAATGAATACCTCCCAGAGTCTTGATGTATCTTACACATGGTAAATTTGCAAAGCAACTAATCTAACCTAGGATAACTAAAGATGATTTGTTTTTAACTATAATTTTATTTTCAATAGAAAGTTGACCACTGGTTTTTTTTGTAACAAAAATACCCACTATTAATATTTTTAGTTAATATCACTCTAATTTCAGCCAATCCAGATATAACTTCGTGGAAGAAGTAAATTTTCATATTTTCAGATTTTATAATTAGATACAAACTCTACAAATCAACTCAGAATTATTGAGAATAAAGAGTTCAGATTTAAGATAAATATAAAAAAAAATACCCTTCCAATGTGCCAGTAAAAATGAATCGGGGGCTTCCCTGGTGGCGCAGTGGTTGAGAGTCCGCCTGCCGATGCAGGGGACACGGGTTCGTGCCCCGGTCTGGGAAGATCCCACATGCCATGGAGCAGCTGGGCCCGTGAGCCATGGCTGCTGAGCCTGTGCATCTGGAGCCTGTGCTCCGCAACGGGAGAGGCCACAACAGTGAGAGGCCCGCGTACCGCAAAAAAAAAAAACCAACAAAAAAACACAAACAAAAAATGAATCGGAAAACAGAATAGAAAAAAACTTCATTCACAATAGCAGTAAAAAACATGAAATATCCAGGAATACCCAGAGCACAAGATGTATGGTAAAAATCTGTATTACTCTATAGAGGGGTAAACAGTCCCGAATATCAAAAAGGATATGATAAAGCTAATCTATAATGCTGTTCTGATGCAAAATAGAAAAGATCAATGAAACAGAACAGAGAGTTGGCAATCAGCCCAGTATCCACGAATTTGGTATATTATAAAAGAACTATCACAAATCAATGGGCAAGGAAATATTCTTACTGGTGCTCTAACAATGGATTAACATTAAAAAAAAATCAGTTTTGTTTCTAACCCAACACTATAAATCAAAATACACTTCACATGGTTAAGAATTAGATGTAAAAATATTAGATGTAAAAAAAATGTTTTAATTACTTTTGTAAACTGGCACCCAGGGATCCATCACAATGGTAGCTACTTTAATGGTACCAGTGGAGAGCAGTTACAAAGGAGCTCATTGTGGAGAGCAGAACACATGAGTCAAAGGGCCTGCAAGCTAAGGGACTATCAGGTGGGTGGCTACTCAGGAAGGACTTCTTGGATGAGCTGGCCCTTGAACAAGGTGTCATAGCTGAATTGATGGAGAGGAGGAGACAACACCCAAACAGTGGCACATGGAGCAAAGTCACGGTTATGAGAAAAGCCAGGCAGTGGGAAAAGAGCGATGCTCCAGCCTAGTTAGCAGGAGGAAGATGAAAGAAGGAGATCTGCATCTGCTTTGTTCACTGCCAAACCCCCTGGCGCTTAGGGAACCCTGATGAAAGAAATGATGCAGTTTGGGAATAGCAAGCATCAGGGCCGAGAGGTTCACTCTGTGAATGTCCAGTTGCATGCTGGGATTTGAGACAATGAGATGCCTCTGGGAGTTTACCCAGCAACCGCCCACAGGTGAATATGGTAAAAGGAGATCAAATGTAGGAGAATCTACACAGTAAAGGGATTTATAAGTCTAAAAGCAATAAATGGAAATAAAAAGAAAAGGTGGAGAGATTTTTAAAAGAACTTTTTGAAAGATCTGTATTTTACAAAGTGTATAAATCAAATTAAAAGGCAAATACATGGGAAAATATGACAGAAAGGGGAATAAATTCAGTACTTGAAGATCTCCCAAAAATCAGTAAGAAAAGACACATGGATATATCAACAAATGTTACAGGGAAATGGAAATTCTCACAAAATAATAATTACAGATGGCTAATCAACACTTGAAAAAATGCAATTTTTTGATCATAAAAACAAGTTAAAAGTAATATATTAACTATTTCTTCCTCTTTTTAAAACTAAACTAGTAAATGTTAATAAGGATGGTCAACTTTTCAGGGAAAGTAATCTATTTACATGTTCAGAAGTCTTTAAAATGTTCATATTTTTTCATTCCTAGAATCTGTTACAGTCCTAGCTAGGATCTATAGTAAGGAATTCAGAAATGCTGACAAAGGTTTTGCACAAAGATTTTCTTATCACTGTTATTTACATAATAAAAACAGGAAACCATATAATGAGAAATACTGTACATCCACATAATTAGTCATCAAAAATGTTTTCAATTTTAATGATTTGTAAAGATGCTTATACTGTAATAATAAGAAAATAAAAGATGCAAATTGAGTATGAAATATGATCTTTATTTCTATAACAATATTCAAAGAAAGGAAATTGCTAAAGTCTGAATAATGTTTCTCTGGGGGAAGGAGGATTAGAGGTAGTTTCAAACTCTTCTCTATACTTATCTATACTTTTGAAGATATTTTGTACAGTGGACATGTATTTCTTTAATTATTTTTATGGGGTAAGGGGAATATAGAGGAAAAACTTTTATTAAAAGAGTACACCTAGAAGAATCTTCATATATTCATCTTTTACAAATTAGGAGATGTTCTGCAATGATACCGTTTAGTACTTGATATCCTACTTTAAGAAAAAGTAATGTGAATAGCATGACAGCAACATAATATAATAAAATGCTTTTTCAGTATGTATTTAATGATATTCCTAGAGAATAACAATACTGCCAGTTTTAAAACAACTATAGGTAATATTTTAGGCATTCTACAATGATTTTACTTAAAATCAAATAAAATATTGGTATAATTACTGCATTTTGTAGTACAGCTGCATTTGAGGTAAGTTCATATTAAAGTATAGCTTATAATTTCATTTGTGTCCATATTAGAGCTTCTCATAAAATGACTAATTTTATGTAGTTAAGGTACTCTACTGACTGATATTAAATACACTCTTCTTTTTTTCTTAAACTTTCACAATAATAGCTATAATACAGAGGTGAAAAGTATACATAAAACACTGTAATGTGTCATGAGCAAACACTTAAAAGCTTAAGGGCTACCTATTATTGAAATGCCTAATATTTCAAATTAAAAAGACAGGTAGCTTAGCAACACTACACTGCCAATTGTGAACAGTGTTCGGTCTCCCCTTTCATGTTGCTAGGAGAACACTACCATAGAACTTCAAAATAATTAACAGAGAATAGATCTAAGTATTAAAATTATGTAAAAAGAAAAAACTGAGGATTTTAAAAATTGTACATGTTTATTGGGAAGCAAATGGAAATTTTACAAGGTTTCAATGAGATTCTCTTCTTAAAATATAATGAGCGTATCAGATCAGTTAAATTATTTAAGGAAAGAACAAAAAAAACAATCTACTGAGGTGACAATTACTTTAGAAAGTAATTTATTTGTCTTCAACTATTTGATCAGTTGTAGTTTATTAGTATTTCCAGTCTATCCACATCCTCTCTACAAAATATAACTTGTAGTCTTCAAAGTATACTAATAGTATAAATCAAACTGTGGTCAGCAGAATTCTAAGACAGCCCCCAAGATTCCCTCCCCCTGGTGTACATATCCTGTATAATTCCTTCCCTTTGAGAGTGAACAGGACTTGTGAATATGATGGGGTATCACTCCTTTGACTAGGTTACATTATATAGCAAAGACAAAGGGATTATGCAGATGTTATTAAGGTCCCTAAATCAGTGACTTTCAGTTAATCAAAAAGGAGATTATCCTGGGGGAAGGGGCTGACCCAATCAGGTGAGCCCTTTAAAAGAGGGTCTAGATATCAGAGACATAAGTCAAGAGAGGCAGATAGGGACTTCTTTGGTGACGCAGTGGTTAAGAATCCACCTGCCAATGCAGGGGACACGGGTTCAGGCCTGGTCTGGAAAGATCCCATGTACCGCGGAGCAACTAAGCCTGTGCGCCACAACTGCTGAGCCTGCGCTCTGGAGCCCGCGAGCCACAACTACTAAGCACACGTGGCACAACTACTGAAGCCTGGGCACCTACAGCCCGTGGTCTGCAACAAGAGGAGCCACCGCAATGAGAAGCCTGCGCACCGCAATGAAGAGCAGCCCCCGCTCGCCGCAACTAGACAGTCCACATGCAGCAAAGAAGACCCAACGCAGCCAAAAATAAATAAATTTAAAAAAGAGAGAGAGAGAGAGAGACAGATATATTACAAGTAGCTGAGATGCTCTCCTGTTGGTCTTTAAGAATCACACAGCCATGCTGTGGAGTGGACCACAGACAGGGAATGGCAGGCAATCTCTAGGAGCTGAGGACCTGCCTCACAGTCAGTTCTATGACATGAAAAGCTGAATTCTGACAATGATCAGTACACTTGGAAGAAAATTCTGAGCCTCAGATGAGACTGCAGTCCTGGTTAACACCTTGATTGAAGCCTTGTTAGACCCTGAGCACAGGATTAAGCTAAGCTGTGCCTGGACTCCTGAGCCATGGAAACTGTGAGATAATAAATGCTTTTAAATTTCTAAATTTGTTTGTTACACACCTATAGAAAACTAATTAACAAACAAATCTTGAAATGAAACTATTTATTACATCTGATAACTGTTCCTTGAGTGGAAAACCTTATTAGGATATTAACTTTATATGTTTAAAAAAAATAAAAGAGAATGAAATATTCTAGACTAATTCCTCCTACTCTTTCATACCTGTCTATTCTCTAAGACCTTGCTCAAATATCACCTCCAGGTGAAGCCTGTTCTCATACTTCGGTAAGAATTACTTTCTTCTTCTCAGGGCACTGATGATATTTGGTTTATATCTTACACTATAGTTAATTTACAGGTGTGATTCTGCTGCATTTTGATCTGTTTGTGATACCTTATCCATTTCTGAACCTTATCAAGCTCTCATAAACTTTGAATACAATAATCAATTTGTCTTAGTTATATATTATTTTCTTCTTGAAAATAAGAAATGTAAAATATTCAAATATAAATATTAAGTACCAATTTACATCTTGGTTTTATGACTTAAGGAAAAAAATAAGAACTGCATTAATCAAATAACGATACAGTCTCTTTCAAGACGCCCTAGTGAGAAGTTAAAAAAATATTCACTTAAAAATGTGTAAAACAATTTGAAGTTTGAAATAACTGAATCTACTTTTTAGTTCTTAACTAAGAGAATTAACCCACTGTTCCCACAAATACATAATAAAGTTTCATTTATCAATAGTATCTATCTGTGTCTGTTAAGAGGTAATCAGGGTTTTGCTTCTGCCTATGTAGGATTAAATGCTATAGGAATTATCTGCCATTCTGAACAACTAGATAATCATTCAAAAAGTAAGAAACAATGGTTTTCAGATACTGGACAATTTGCAGCAGTTTTCTGATCCTTGAAAGAATGGAGACAAATAAGATGAGTCTTTCAATTGCCCAAGCTTATTGCCTGGAGGCCATTTCCAAGCTGCAGCACAAGGACAGAAACCCCAACGGAGCCAGGCAGTATTGAAGAGTTGAAGAGACACAGATTAGAATTCAGGGAGGTTCTGTTGGCTAGAATTTTCAGGGTAGACTATTGGAGAAGAGTGGGCTCCACAGAGAGCTCCAGAGAACTGCAGAGGGATTTCCTTAAATCTGTGGCAGGTTCTAATCTGTGCATGTATAACAAGAGGATTGTACAGAAAAACAAAACAACACACCAAAAGCAACAGGCCAAACAATTCCCAATACTCATAATATGCAGAGCACCCTGTCCCAGCTTATAGTGGGGCTAAATCAGAATAAATCAGAGACAGTGGGGCTATCTCCAACCCCCAAAAAAAGACTACTCTGGACCTGCCTAAAACAACTTAAAAGCAATCCTTAGTGGAATCAAACTGATCCTAGAACAAAATCCAACACTCGCTACCTGAATAAAACAAAAATCCAAAATGCAACAGCCAACAACAACAAAAAATTAAAATAGCTAGCATCCAATTTTTAAAAAAGACATGGGAAGGAGGAAAATATCAGCCAAAGACAAGAGAAAAATTAATCAATTGAAATAGACACATAAATGAAAAAGATGATGGATTTAGTAGACAGGGATCTTAGGTCAGCTATTATAAATTGGATGTAAAGGAAAACATGAACATATGAGGAGAGAAATATAATATTTAAGTAAGACCCATTATAGGATTTCTAGAGATGAAAAATATATATAAAATGAAAGATACACTGGATGAAATTAACAGTAGATTAGACACTACAGAAGAATTAACAGAGAACTATTAAGATAGCAATAGAAGTACTCAAAATGAAGGACAGAAAGAGAAAAGAATAAACAGAGCCTAAGATATGCCTATTGGGGGCATAATATTAAGCAAGATCACATTCATGCAACTGGAGTCCTAAGTAGGGAGGGACAAAAGTATGTAAAACTAACAATGAGTGACATTTTTTCCAGATTTCATAAAAACTATAAACCACCAAATCCACAAAGCTCAACACCAACATAAGAAACATAGAGAAAGCCACACAAAGGAACATCATAATCAAAACGCTGAAAAACAGTGATAGAGAGAACACCTTAAAAGAGGTCAGATAAAAAGAGATTTGTCCTTACAGAGCAGAGTTCAACAAACTACAGCAGATGAGCCAGTCACATGATTTTACAAATAAAGTTTTATGAGAACACAGCCACACTCATTCATTTACATATTGTCTGTTGCTGCTTTCACACTACACCAAAGTTCAGTAGTTGTAAAGAAGACCAGATGACCCACAAACCTAAACTATTTACTATCTGGTCCTTTAAGAAAAAGTGTATTGACCCCTGCTACAGAGGAACAAAGGTAAGAATGATTGAAGATGTGCTGTCAGCAACTATGGAGACCAGACGACAATGGAAAGACATCTTTAAAGTACAGAAAGAAAACAACTGTTAACCTAGAATTCTAGGGAAAATCTGCCAAGTGAAAAAATCTTTCAAGGATGAACATGAAATAAACTTTCAGTAAAACAAAAGCTTTGAGAATTCAACAGATGTATACTGCAGCAGACCTATACTACAAGGTAGTATACCAAATACCTATACTACAAGGTATACCTATAGCAGACCTATAATACAAGAAATGTTAAGAGAAGTTCTTCAGGCAGAATGAAAATTATACCAGACGGAAATACAGGCTTCCACAAATGAAAGAGAAGAGATCGAAATGATAAACTGGTAAACAAATATAAAAATATTTTCCTCATTTTAAAATTTCCTTAAAAGATAATTGACTGCTTAAAGCAACAATGATAATAATGTATTGTGGGGTTCATAAATATGTAGGAACAAAATGTATAACAACTACAGTACAAAGGATGGAAGGGAGGAATTGAGAATATATCATTATAAAGTTCTTATGTTATACACAGAATAATATAATATTATTTAAAGTAGACTGTATTAAATTAAAGATGCATATTATAAATCCTAGAGTAACAACAACAAAGTGGATTCACTTAATAAACCAAAAGTGGATTTAAAATGGCATCATACAAAATAATAAAAAACAGAAAAAGAAAAGGAATTGAAAACAGATGGAGCAAGTATAAAATAAACAGCAATATAGTAGATCTAAATCCAACCAGATTTAAATCCAATTTAAATACTGATAATTACATTAAGTGAAAGGATCTTAACATTCCAGTTAAAAGGCAAAGATTGTCAAGTTGAATAAAAACATAAAACTCAATGCTATTCTACCTATAAGAAACTACTTTAAATTCAAAACAGATAAGTTAAAAGTATCCAAATGGAAAAAGAAAGACCATGGAAAAAGAAACCTGGGCAGGCCATATTAATGTCAGAACAAAGTAGTCTTTAGACCATTGAATATTATAGGGATAAAAAGGAACTTCTCATACAAATAAAGGGATTGATTCATCAAAAAGACATATCAATTCTAAATGCGTATGTACTTAAAGCTTCAAATACACATATGAAAAACTGAAAGAACTGAAAGGAAAAATTATAATTGTATATTTCAGCACAATCTCAGAATTAATAAGTAAAAAAATCAGTAAGAATATAGAAAATTTGAACATTATCAACAAATTTGATGTAACTGATATATTTATTTCACTCCACGCAGTGACAATAGAATACACATGCTCTATAAGCACACATGGAACATTCACCCTGATAGACCAATTTCTGGTCTATAACACATGTCTCAATAAATTTAAAAGGGTTGAAATCACACAGAGTACTCCACCCAGTGGAAATTCAACTAGAAATCAGTAACAGAAAAGATAAATTGGAAAAATCCTCAAGTACTTGGAAATTAAAGAATACATTTCTGAATAACCCAAGAAGAAACCACAAGGGATATTAAAAAATATTTTGAACTGAATAAAAATGAAAATGAAAATATACTTGTCAACTGAAAAGAATGCAAAGCCTAAAAACTGAAAATTATGTTTTATTCGGCAGACATACTAAGGACTTAAGCCTGGGATACAGCCTCTTAGATAGCTCAGAGGGACTGCTCCAAAGAGGCAGGGTAGGAGCCAGAATGTATCAGGATATATAGCAGTTTTTGAAAAAAAAAAGAAAAAGAAACAAACCCAGGGGTCCAACATCAAAAGATTACTTACTGCTAGTTATATTAAAAAAACCAGACATCTCAAGATAATGAATTTAGCACTTTTCTATGTATGGAAAGATGCAAGAGTCTGGGCTTACCGAAATTATTCCTTTGAAATACACCTTAACTATCTAGCGCCAGTACCCTGTTTTTCTCCATCCTGAGTTCCCCTCAGGGTGCACTGTCAGGGGTGGCTGCAGGGGATGAGGGCTTGATGGTGGGCAGCCTGTTTACCGAAATGGCAGGCAACATTCTTTATTCGTACACTTCAAAATGTGGGGGATGTCCATAAAACATGCTTACAGAGATATGTATAGCTTTATGTGCTTGTATTAGAAAAGAAGAAATTTCTAAAATCAGTAATCTAAGATTTCACTTGAAGAAATCTGAAAAAGAAGAGCAAATGAAACCCAAGTAAGCAGAAAAAAGAAAATTAAAAAGTGAAATTCAATAAAAGACAAAACAAAACAAAAAAAGAGAAAAATGTCAACAACCCAAAACTGCTTCTTTGAAAGTTCAATAAAATTGATAAACTTCTGACAAAACTGATTAAAAAAAAAAAAGAGAGAATAGTGAAAGAGGGAATATCACTATAGATTACACAGACATTCGAAAGGTAATAAGAGGATATAAAAAGAACTTTATGGCAGTAAATTTGACAAGTTATACCTTGCAAGATACAAATTACCATATTATCCAATTTTAAGTCAGAGTTAAAAGGACACATATTTCTGTAGAGTCTACAAAAATTTCCACATCTTTAACTGATTTGGAAAGGAGAGAATCTAGAAAGAGGAAAGGGATTTCCAGTCAGCCTGTAAAACAAGAGATCTGTACTGGTAAGAATGCCTGAGGGAAGAACCCAAGAGAGTCAAACAGAAACTGCAGATGATAATGGTTAACACTTTTTAAATGTTTATCATATGCCATGCATTATTTTAAGAATTTTAAATGTGTCAATGCATTGCCTTTAAGGTAGATAATATTATTACCCTGTTTTATGGATAAGGAAAATTAACAATTGTTACAAAACTACCACCACTACCCATAATCATGATTATCATTTATGGAGTGCTGTACAAAGTGCTTACTCCTTTGTAAGACCTCCATATATATTATCTAATTTAATCCTTACAATAGCACTGTGACATAATTATTATTATCTTATTTCAAACATGAGAAAACTGATTGAGCAACCTGACTAGTCACAAGCTAGAAGTTTTAGTAAGTGGTTTCGCTAGGACTGAAACATGGTTTAGTCTGATTTCAAAGTCAGTGCTCTTAACCATTACAAAAATGCTACTAAACTGCAGAATTCCTCTGGGAATGGGTCCAGACTTCTCCTCCAGGCAACTCCTTTAACCTCACAGATATTAATGGGCAATTAAAATAAGCACAAGACTAACGAGCTATATAGAGCACATATTGGAGACAGTTGGTATTAGGATTTAGGGGTAGAACTGGGGAAGAAATGTTGGTATATCAACAAGAGACTAAATGGGTACAAGGCACGTGCCCAGAAATGCTGGCTCTCCTGAGTACTGCCTTCCTAGCTATTCATGATCAAGTAGCAGATACAGCACACATGGAATGCATCTTTAAATGCATCAGTCTCCACTTTACACTGGCACATGCCTGCAGTTAGAGATGTCTTTGTAACCACTGCAAATTTGATCATTTAAAGCGAGAAATACTTCCACACACATGCTCTAATTTATATTTCTACATATAAATGGTTACATTAAAAAGTACTAGGATTTACCCTTTTTTTTGTAATTCATGTAGCAAGGGATATTTAAGTGCATACTAACACTAACAGATTTAAAGATACTATCTCATCATTCTCTGCACCTTTAATGTGTATATATCTATTCCCTACACATGAAAAATGGAAGTAAAACATATTTTCCTAATAGGTTGACAGATGCTTTCAAAATTCAGAAATGCTCTTTTATTTTAAAGCTAGAAGAATCCCTTTGTACTATATTTTTTGTCTTATATTTTTCTAGATTTATTGCCAATAATAAATTCAACAAATATTTCCTCAATGCCTACTATGTAGAAGCCATTTGAGCTAAGGGGCTTGTAAATATGGTTATTCTTACTTGTAAAAGTAGTAATGTATATTAACATAGGTTCCTTTGTACTTACATTTGTAGGTCATGAAAAAGATCATTTCATTTATGTTTATACAGAAAAGTAGACAAATCCTTACTTCTTAAATAAAATTAAGGTACATGCAGTAGTTTTATAAATTAGTCATGTTTCTAAATATGAATGATTCTGAGAAAGCATTTCAAGGTTTTAGAGCAGGAATCTTTTTTCATTTCTCTATAGAGGGCCAGAGAGTAAATATCAATATTTTAGGCTTTGCAGGCCACAGAATCTTTCTTCTAAGTATTCAACTCTGCCTCCTCAACTCTGCCTCAAAGTACAATATTAGCTGTAGACAATATGCAAATGAATGGGCTTGGTTATGTCCCTATAAAACTTTATTTACAAAAACAGGTGGTGGGCTGATTTGACCCATGAGCCATGGTTTGCCAACCCATGCACCATGGTTTGCCAACCCATGCTCTAAAGAATTGCTGTTGAATGGGTTCAGAACATGCTACCCCAAGCTATGCCATTCTGGCATATTATTTTGAACTGAAGTCACTTGAGAAACAGGAGGTGCAGGAAGAGCTCTCTGACCTCCACCTTTCTACCGAAAAGCAGATCATAAAATTTCCTATGAGAAAGGTACCCTCTCTGTACCAGGAAGGGAAGAACATTCTCATTACTGGAGACTGGGAGTCAACACCAAAATGAATCTATACAAACCAACCTACTAAAATAACCCTTATCTTCCATTAGTTTCCCCCATATATTTTTGTAGTCACTTTCCCACAATTTACTGCCCCTCTAGCCCAAGTCCCTCTGTCTCATCACTTTCCCACAAATTTATTGCTTTTTTATTAAAGTATATAAGCTCTCAGTTCTACCTGCTTCTTTGGGTCTTCACTTTCCTTATGAAGACTCCCATATGTACATAAAAATATTAAATAAAATTTCTATGTTTTTCTCCTGTTAATCTGTCTTATGTCAGTTTAATTCTCAAGCCCAGCCACAGAACCTAGGAGAGCAGAAGGAAGATTTTTCCTCCCCTAACTGTATAGTGATTTTCTTCAGTCTGTGCTTTTATATTATTTATATTGATAAAATAAATTATAAGAATAAAGCATGTCCTCAAAAGAGGATAAAGTGGTGTTTCAAATCTCTGATATCTTCACAACACATATCAGTTTATTAAAGATGATTTCAAGTCCCAGAGTAAAGAAACATGTAATTTTTATTTAAGCATTTCACTAACTTATACCATGAAACCCTCTTTTTAACCTATTAACTACTAACATATTGTAGAACTAGTGCTTCAGGAACATATTACATGGGAAACTCAAGAGTTAAGCACACTTAAATCCCATGGCTACAAGTATGAATATGAATTTAAATTGTATATAGAAATATGATATATACAAGAAATTGGGTATTTTGTGCATAGATTCCTTTTATTGCCTTGTTTGCTTGCCATTTGTATCTTTTACAGAAAAAGAATGAAACATGTGCACACTCCAAAAATTTCTGATTATTTATGTATAACATCTAGTTGTGTTCCTATTAAATGAATTTTTCTACATGTATACCCCGTTTCACCAGCTTGTTCATTCAACCAAACTTAATGGATACAGGGAAAGGTGTAGTTTTGACCTATTCTCTCCTCCCCATTAGTCAGTGAGTAACTAAGTGAATCCTATTGTTTCTTTATTTTAATGCATTCTCTGCCTCAATAAAAAATTATGCTCTTAAATACATTCTCTTAAATATGGATGAGGGAAGGTGGAAATGGGAGAGGAAGAAGAGAGTCAACATTTGTCAAGAACCAACATTTGTTCAGTGTCAAGAATGTGCCAGGTGTTCTATATACACTATCTTGTAACAATTCTTCATTGAAAGTATTAACCCCATCTTTCAGATAAGAACTAGAGTAAAAGAGGTAAGTAAATAGCCCAAGGTAACAAAACTATTAATTAGCCAACCTTGGTTTGAACCTAGTCCTGACTCATTTGAAAGACCATGGTCTTTGCACTACACCACAATGTCTTCCTTAAGACAGAATCTTGGAAAGTGAGGAGAAAAGTAATAACCTTTCAAATATTTGATGACGGTTGGCAGATGCAACCAGGACTAGACTTGTTTTATTTAGCCTTTAGTGCTAGAACTAAAATGAAGGAGTGGAAAGTATGAGACTGTTTCCAATTAGATTTAAGAAAAATTTCCAACAGGCAGTTCAAAGAAAGAACAGGTTGCTCTGAGGAGCATGAGAGGACTTTTCCATGATTGAGTGGACAACATTTTGGCGAGATGCCATCTAAGAGATGCAAGGATTGGGTAGATTTTTAAAAGTCTAGAAGATTTTCTAACATTGAGATAACATGATTCTAAGAAAGTAGTGAGAAATCAGCACACTCTTACATTACTTTATGATTTCAAACCATGAGGAAAAGTTTCTCACTCTGATATGAAAAATGTCAACAACTTAATTATCACAAAAAGTACATTTAAACTACATTTTATTCTGTACCCCAAAAACAAAAAAACCAAAGACAAAACCCCCACTAATAGACCAGTAATGAATAATGCTTGCCTCCAGCTGTACAACTATTTCTAAATGGGTAAATAGTTGAGGAAAAAAATTGAAAATTACTATAATGGGCTTTTGTTATTTTCCTGTTTAAGGAAGAGGTAAATTCCAACTCCATATTTTTAGGCAGAATTTTTATAATGTCTGTAATGTAGGTCTCCCAAAAGAATCATTACAATGCTTTTAAGTGTTCATTGGCACCTTCTCTTTTGAAATATAGAGTCTGAAGAACAAATCAGGAAGCCTATCTTTGTGTTTAAATGAAGACATTATTCAGAGAAATTAGTTAATTTCAGTCAAATTAATTTTTTGAACATCATCTGCTTATACCTAAAAAGATTTTAAACTAAATTTCTTTTACAATAAATTATCTAAGTTTGACAAGTATTTTTAACAAAAACAGTCACTTTTAGCCATGGTAGTCATTATAAAAATGTTTGACATATTTGCAAACAAAAACAAATCTTATAATTATTTTTCCCATACTCTACTTGTAATGATCTTTCCCATGGATAAAGGCCCTCTAAATGGCTTAATAAATGACAGTGTTCTGAAACAGTCCTTTTCTACTTCTATACTAGTTGAAGACAGCAGGCTAAGGTTTATAGTTATTACAACTACTATTTTATTTTTGGCAGAAACAGCCGAGATGTACCAGAAAAGAAGTAAAGTAAGTCTGAAGCTCTTAAAAATTAATTGTTAAAATGTCAGTTGAATCTACGCTATCACAAACTTTAACACTTTTAGGTATAACAGATATAGCTATTTAACAGAACAAAATATATAATTAGTGCCTAACATATCCATTTATAATTATTACATCTCGCTCTAGCAATGTTATAGATTTAATAACACTATCTAAAAGTAAACATGTTTATTCTACAAAATTAAACGTCTATTGGCACATTTTAAACTAGAAATCTCTTAGTTAACCAATATTAGGTAAATGGATATTATTCTGTTTTCACAAGGTATTAATTAACCTTGGAGATAGAACTGGTAAATAAAAAAAGAAACACAAACAAAATCAAACAACTGAATACCTTGATCAGGCACTGGCAATTACATCTGAATGTAGACCAAAGTAAAAATAATCTTTGAAAGAAACCTGTGCTTATGTAAATGTTATCAGAAATTATAATTGAAATACACTACACTAATTACCCACCAAACATGATTAGTACTATGAAATGAAAGTTAATCTTGAATGTTACAAATCTGTAACTAAAGATATTGATTCCTTTAATATAAAATATGACTTTTTTGCCATGAATATATCAGTTGTTTTTGTTTTTGTTTTTTTGCGGTACACAGGCCTCTCACTGTTGTGGCCTCTCCTGTTGCGGAGCACAGGCTCCGGACGCGCAGGCTCAGCGGCCATGGCTCACGGGCCCAGCCGCTCCGCGGCATGTGGGATCAGACCGGGGCACGAACCCATGTCCCCTGCATCAGCAGGTGGACTCTCAACCACTGCACCACCAGGGAAGCCCAAATATATCAGTTTTAAAGTGAATGATAATCTCAACCCTTATCGGAAAGCACATTCAGGTGATTTCAGGTCAATTTAGATGACAGATTAAATAACTCCTAGTTACACTATTTCTATCTGTTTCTAGTCAGTATCTAACTACTGCCAAGTACATAGCATTAAGCTGAAGGGCACTGTATTTTTATATGTCTATATCCAAACAGCCAGTTTCTGAATTTATATGAGAAGAGATTCTCTTGTGTTTCATTTTCTCCTTTTGCCATGGTACTTCTAGTACCGCTTTCGGTGGACCCTTGAGTTTAACTGCTGTCAAGTTTATCAGGATAGGCACATAACTGCCTGTTAATAAAAGCAACAACGTATTTCCCTCACTTTTTTCTTTAACTAAAATGTTAATTTACCTTATTCTACTGTAAATTAAAAACCTTTCTAGGGGCCTCCCTGGTGGCGCAGTGGTTGAGAGTCCGCCTGCCAATGCAGGGGATACGGGTTCGTGCCCCGGTCCGGGAGGATCCCATATGCCGCGGAGCGGCTGGGCCCGTGAGCCATGGCCGCTGAGCCTGCGCGTCCGGAGCCTGTGCTCCGCAACGGGAGAGGCCACAACAGTGAGAGGCCCGCATACCACAAAAAAAAAAAAAAAAAAAAAAAAAAAAAAAAAAAAAAAAAAAAACCTTTCTACTAGAAGCATAGGATACATTGGGCATGAGTGATCTGGTTCTATTTTCTTCACTGTATAATGTACTTTTTCTTCCTATGTACAGATTTCTATCGGAAAAGTAGGGAACTAGCCAAGGAGCACGTCACTTTTACATTTCCTGAAGGTGGAAAACAGCCTATCTCCTCACTTCCAGTACTTTTTGCCTCAACACCCAGAAAGCCAACATTTATTCAAAACACCAACAATCTACCAACAAAGCACAATAATAGTCCCTAATACTATGGTCTACACAAACTTAGAAAAACCTAAGAATACACCAGAAGCTATGTTTCTAAGACAAACTTAGAAAAACCTAAGAATACACCAGAAGCTATGTGATTCACTTTGATATAATGGAATACAGAAAATGAAGACATTCTTTATATCTGGCACATTTACAAAATTACAAATGAATTTTAAAACATAAAAACCCAATTTAGAACTGCTATTATATCATGGTCTGTTAATAAAATAAAAATCCATTATAAAATATATGCAACAAGTCTTTACTATTTATACAAAATATTTTAAAAGAAAAAGAAAAGAATTATATTTTCTATAAAGAACCAAAAACTCTTCTGAAAGCCTTCTGTCTTAGTAACTAAGATGATAAAGCTGTAATGCAAAGGGAGTAACGTTAATTACTACCAAGATCTTAATATTCAAAGCAATACAAAGGGTCAAATGACTAATATTCATTAGGGATGTTCGCTTTCTAAATGTGATGAACTCTAAATTACTTTGACTTGTGAAAGAAATGTGTATTTGTCTAGTTGATTTAATTGCTGATTGTTTATTTTAGTTGTGTGTAGCTAATTCTCAAGTATTCAAGGTCCACTCATACAAATTAGAGATCATTCAGGCTCTTTGACACTCATTTTCTTACAGCTTTGGACAAACCACTATCATCTATCAAGCTGCCTTCAGTGGTGAAGAGATAAAGAATTATACAGGCAAACAGGATATGAATTATATTATAACTGATTATATCTTATTATCAGTTTTATGGAAGATGTTTTTGAAAATCATGTTATAAATGGTTGTTACATTATCAGGATAGTTCACAAAAGTCTATAAAAATCCTTAATGTTGCTGAACTCTCTGAACTAAATATAGATCCTCAGATTAGGTGACCACATAGAAGAAACTTTTCTCTTGATTCAAGTGAGTCAACTACAGGTACAATTTTAAATGAGTAAAGTTAATCTTAAGCACATTCTCCTACTGCTTTTAACCCACATCCCCTCAGATCTCTACTTTGTCTCAAGCCCTCATTTGGGAGCCAAGAACAACTGGGATGGGAAGGAAATCAGGAATAGAACTGTAAAGAGGGTGACTCTCTTTAGGCCAGTTTCTAAATAGATGGATACTCAGCTGCTGAATACTGAACGAACTCTGTTGACATTCAGTTCTTCCAAAATATGGTTTCAATTAAACATAGCATGCATTACATCTGTTGACACCTCATTCATCAAATTTCCTGCAAACAAAGTTCCTTTGTAAGAACTTTACAATGTTGGTAAGAGGAACTATACATTGTTAAGAGGAAGGGCTTTGAAGTCAAACAGACCTATATCCAAATTCTGGCTTTGTCACTTACAAGATGGAAGATCTTAGGCAAGTTACTTAAACCATTTTGAACCCCTGTTTATCTATGCATAAAATGGGAACGATAACTTTTTCAATGGTAATAATTATTTTCTGATGATGATGATTATGATTAACTGTGAAATATGATGTTTTATACTTGTTTGCAGGTGCCCCCCAAATATGGAAAGGAGTAGATGGATTTGAGATACCTTTAAGGGACAGATTAAACAGAAACTAAAAACTATTATATTATAATATATATATTATAAAAAAAATTATATATGAATATTGTGAGAGGAAGGAGAAGGGAAGAAGAGAGGGAAAGAGAGAAGGAGGGAGAGAAGAAGGGAGAGATGGAGGGAGGAGAGAGAAAAAAAAAGCCCAAGATTCTGAGCTAATATTACTGAAGATACAGTGGCATTAAGATATAAAACATAATAGAAGAACCATTTAGGAAAGGGGTGAATTCTGTTTTAGACAATGTGTTGGAGATCCAGGTTGAGCCGTCTTATAGGCAATAAAATATTGTTCTGTAACTCAAAGGAGATGAAGATATTTGGGGGTTACTTACATGTAAGTAATATTTGGAAACCATAATGGTAGACTGAACAGTAGGGAGTGCCTGTCCAGTAAGAATTTGTAAAAGACACAAAATCCTAGAGATAGGTCTAGGAAGATAAAAGCAAAAGATTTTCGAAGGAAGTGATCAGAGAGATCTAAGGAAAACCAGCATACAGTGATGGTCTAAGAGCAAAGTAAAAAGGTTTCAGAGAGCTAAATATCACAAATAAGTAAAAAATTAAGATGATGTGAAAATTAGGACATTTTAGTACATTTTGCAAGAATAGATACAGAGCATTTGCTGCAGTACAAACTAGAATAAAGTAGATTGAGAAAAAAAAATGGTAGTGAAGAAATGAAGAGAGTTAGTTCACTTTTTTTATTATGGTAAATATACATAAAATTTACCATTTTAACCATTTTTAGGTGTACAGTTCAGTGGCTTTAAGTAAACTCACATTGTTGTGCAACCATCACCACCATCTACCTCCAGAACATTTTCGTTTTCCCAAACTAAAACTATACCCATTAAACAATAACTCCCCAGGTCCCTCCTCCCTCAGCTCCTGGAAATCACTGTTCTACTTCCTGTATCTGTGAATTTGACTATTCCTGGTACCTCATGTAAGTGGAATCATACAATATTTGTACTTTTGTGTCTAGTTTATTTCACTTAGTATAAAATCTTCAAGGTTCAGCATGTTTCAGAATTTCCTTCCTTTTTAAGGCTAAATAATATCTCATTGTACATATATGCCACATTTTATTTATCCACTTATTTGTCAATGGACATTTGGGTTGTTTCTACCTTTTGGCTATTATGAACAATGCTGCTATAGACAATGGGTTACAAATATCTGTTCAAATCCCTGCTTTTAATTCTTTGGGCTGTGTACTCAGAAATGGAATTGGTAACTGTTTTAATTTTTTGAGGAACCACCACACTGTTTTCCATGGTGGTTGTACCATTTTATATTTCCACTAGCAGTTCACAAGGGTTCCAATTTCTCCACATCCTCTCCAGCACTTGTCATTTTCTGGTTTTTTGATAATAGTCATCCTAATGGGTATGAAGAAGTTATCTCATTGTGGTTCTGATTTGCATTTCCCTATTGACTGATGGCTATTCAAGTCCTTCGCTCATTTTTAAAATGGGTTGTTTGTTTCTCTATTGTTGAGCTCAGTTATAGCAGGATTGAGGAAGACTTTTTTAAGGACTAAAAACATCTAAGTCAGCAGTGGAGAGCGTAAAGACAAGAGAGAAAGGCATAACTGATGGAACGACGTTCCTAATAGGGTAAGTAAGGTTATCTCCAATACAATTCACACACTTCTTCCTTTGAGATGAACAAAAAAGATAAAGACTCATGACGATACAAATAAGTTTGAAGATATGGAGAAGGTATACTGAAGGTGTTTTCACCTAATTTCCTCAAGACTTAGGAGGCTAAGTCATAAGCTGAACATGAAAGGGGATGGAAGTGAGGCAGAGGCATAAAGACTATAGCAAATATTTGGAACATCTGCTATGGAAAATTGGTAAGGGACCTAATTAGATTTATTCAGCAGTATTTAACCCAGATGAATCTGTCAATGTCTTCACTGCTGCTACTGTTGTCATTGTAATCATCATCATTATCATTATCATCATATTTCCAATGTATAATTTGCAAAAGAAAGATTAAGAGACTTGCCCAAGACCAGACAGTTATTAAATGGTGAAGCCTGGATTCAATCCTAGTCCACCCTATTACATTATGCTGTGTCCTAAGAAATGCTAATAGAACATAACAGATTTAAACATAAATCTTTCTGTCCTATTCTAATTCCTTCTTCTGAATAAAATCCTAGAGGTGGAATTACTATTATTAGTTATAAACACAAACACACTAACAAACTACTTTTCCAAAAGGCTGTATTAACTTACATTACCATCAGCAATTTATGAGCATGCTCATCTCACTGCCTCTTCACCGACATCAACTATTCTCATTTTTAAAATCTTTACAAACTTGGTGAAAACTCGTATCTGTTTGTTTTTATTCTGGAATACTTAATGACTAATGAGGCTCAAACTTTTCATTTCTAATATAGAAATTTAATATATCGGAAACTATGATGACAAATTTATAGATGGACAGAATTTTTCAAACTTACATAAAGTTGATGAAATATCAGTATTGATCAAATATTGATCACTATTTTCAAATAGCTTTACAGTTTCATTTATTCCTTGAAAAGTGACATTTTTGGAAGTGACTGTCATAAGTTATAATATGAAAGCTGAGATTAATTTATATGAATCTAAAATTATATCCCAGTTGATATTAAAGTAGCACATGACCTTCAAATAGTTTAATTTTCATTACTTGCCTTATAATTTGAATGAAAATAAGTAAGCAGTATGTTATTTTTAACTAGACTTCAGTTTTAAAGTCTACAATTACAGAAAGCTCTATAAGAATTTAAAGCAATCTTCGTCAGTCCCTAGGCAGGGAGAGTACTATGGATTCAGCCTTTTGATGAGTTTCCAGGAATTGATAACTCAATAGGCACATTTTTAAAAAGAAAGTGTCAGAAATTTTCTACTTGATAACATTTCAGTCAACCTTTAGCAAAGTTTAGCTATAATGAGGTAGGCATTACTAGACTAGAAAAACATAAAAATGCCAAAATAGCTAGAGTAAAATAAGATGAACTATCACAAACGAGGACAAAAGAACTGACAAATTGTCCAAATCCATGTCACAATGACAGAAGCTAGAATTGCAGCATCCAAGACAACATCTCAGAATGTAGAAAAGTGAGAAGAGGTTCTCAATTATACATATTTTAAAATATGACATTATAAGATTAAGAGACTGGACCATACAGATAAAAGGTTCTATAGGCAAACACTGCAAGTAATTACCTGCAGTGGTACTCAACCTGAGGTAGTACTGCCCTCCATGGGAGGGGAGGAATTCAGAAAAGGTGAGTGCATTGTTTGGTATGGTATCACAATGAATGAGGAGTACTAATGGCAACCAGTGTTTGGAAGGACCAGGGATGCCAAAAATCCTGTGATGCACAGACCAGTCTTGTACGATGAAAGAATGGTCCCATTCAAATGCCAAGAGTACCCCAAAGCAAAACAATGGACATACCAGGAACTATATGGACTGGTTATACTAGAAAAAAAAAATTACCTCTAGGATTAAAAAGGAACAACAAAGCACAGATGAAGAAAAATTTTGCAAGATAACCTTCCATGTTATAAGCCAAGGCCTGATGGGACACACTCCAGTACTTCTTTCCAGTAAACTGAATCTTTAATGGATACATAGCTCTATAGTAATCTTTTGGGCAGCTTGTGTGAATGAAAGAGAATAGGTTACACTATATCATCACCATGTACCCTGCAGAGACGCATTAAAAAATATAGATTTTACAATCTACTAATCTTATTAAAATATTAAAGGATTTGTAAGAAGCCTTATAACTGAAACTGGGGGATCCAGGAAAAGCGTGGAATATGGATAAGAACACAGTGGGGAAAAAGTGGATAATATATCTCTGTCAAGACAAAATATTCACTTGAGTATGTTAAAGTTTTTTAAAGCATACACCGGTTTGTGCCTTTGTTTACACCTAGCCTTTGCCTTAGTAAAGGGTCTTGAATTAATTAAGAAGGTAAAATTGTTTCATGATGTTGATACCCAGAATGAATCTCTCACATATCTTAAATCCCAGGAAAGCATCTACTAAAAAATCTCTAATCAAGATGTTTAAATCATGCATATTTATGCTTATTTAATATAGGAACAGGCTGAGATAGTAAGATAAGTTTAATTTCACAAATGAGGACAATAATCATCAGGACCAAGAACAGACAGACACATTGGAGGTTTAAATTCAGTTCGTACTTAGAGTTCACACCATATCTTTGTTGCTTTCATAGCACAGTGTAGTCAAGTATATAAGAGCAAAGCCTCCAGTGCTAAAATGCTCAGGTTCAAATCTTGGCTTTGCCACAGACTAGATATTTGATCATATACAAGCTGTCTCTTGTTCCTGTTGCCAACACTGTTATGGTTTTGTGCCTATGTTCACGAGGGATGTTGATCTGTGGTTTTCTTCTCTCGTGATGTCTTTGGTATCAGGGTATACTAATCTCATAAAATAAGTTGGGAAGTGTTTCCTCCTCCTCAATTTTCTGAGACTCTGTAACATTTTTTACTTAAATGTTTGATAGAATTCTCCAGTGATGCCATGAGAGGCCAGACTTTTCTTTGTGGTAAAATTTTAATTTACAAATTCAATTGCTTAACTTGATAAAAGTCTATTTAGCTTTTCTATTTCTTTTTGAATCAGTTTTAACATTTGAATTTTTCTAGGAATTTGTCCATTTCATCTAAGTTGTCTAATTTGTTGGATAAAGGTCTTCATAACCTTTACTCATAATCCTTTTGATTTCTGAAAGGGTTCTAATGATGCCCCCTCTTCATTCTTGATTTTGGTAATTTTTTTCTTCTATAATCTTGGTCAGTCTAACTAAATGTGTTAGTTTAGGGGAAAAGGCGGGGGGGGAACCTCACTTTTTCCATTTGCTTATTTTGAGCTTTGTCTTTCATAATGAAGACACTCCCCAAAAGTTTAAGGATCCTTGGTTGTATCTTCATAGTTAAGAGTGAGGAAATAAAACACTGATCATAAGATCTTTATGTATTAACAGCACTTATCAACCACTGGGCTTACCAGTGGGGTGAACAGACTGGGACTTGGCCATTAAACTGGGGTCCTGCAAATGTCAAAATGCACAATATTTTTCTATTGGACTAGTATCCTCAGGGAGGAATTCTCCAATCTTCTGCCTGATAGAATATAAGCCTGGATGCCAGTGTTTTGAGAACTAAACAGAAGAAGGACACTGGGAGTTCTCTTTGCACGCAACCTTTGAGGTGCCTGGTGCCTGCTTTCCCAAGGTTCTGCAGTACAAATGGCTTGTTCTTACAGATCTCCCCCATGATGGAAGTTAGGGTGCAGCTTGTCCACCCTGCCAAGTTGGTTACCATTTGTTCAACTGCTTTTCTTCTTCCAATTTTTGGTGCCTCTCATCTGTTATTCTCTCCTCTTCCATTTTCTTTGTCTTATGGGATTTATATATTTTTATGTATTTACTGTCACTTTAGTAGGGCTTTTCAGGAAGGAGAATAAATGTGTATTCAATCAGTCATGTCTAAATAGTTCATAAACGTATTTACAAATTTTGGTACAAATTACCACACTGTCCTCACTTTGTACTAATTTACACTCCTCTCCAGCAGTGTATGTGCTTTGTTGTTACTGAGTATTACTACTTCTCATATCTTTGCTAATCTAAGAGATTTTTTAAAATGGTACTTTACGGTTGAAATGAATAATTCTTAAATCATTAATAAATATTAACATGTTTTCATCAGTTTATTAACCATCTTTATTTCAACTTTTGAGGCATGTCTGTATACGTTCTTTGCTCCTTTTCCATTGGAGAGTTAAGTTTTTTCCTTATCTCTTTGTAAAAGCTCTTTATATGTAAAGATGTTAATTCTGTGAGGAAAATAGTTTTCTACTTTGATATTTGCCCTTTTGTTTTGATGTACATAAGTTTTACATTTTTACAAAGTAAAATATATCAATTTTCCTTGAAGTTTTTGCCATTATTTTCATGCTTAGAAATTCCTTTCCAACAAATATTTACCAATATATAGTTTTGATATTTTCTATTTTTTGCATTGATCTATAATCCAATTAGAATTTACTTTTTCCACATGTTATAAAGCAAGAATCAAGTCTTCCCTGCCCCCTGCAAATACTTAATTAATTGTCCCAGCATTATTTATTGAATAATCCTTTAATTTCTCACTGATCTGTGATGTGACCTTTATCATTTATATAATCCATATACATACTGGGGTTTCTAGGCTAGCTAGGTGATTTGTACTATCTATTCTGCACATAAGACTTACCTATATTTTTGTATCAGTGACACTTTGTATATCTAAACAGTACAAGCCTAAACATTTTAATATCTGCCAGAGCTAACTAAAATTGATTCTTGACACAAAATTTTAAAAAATAAAACACATGCCTAACTAGATGACACTAAAGAAAAACTGTTAATGACAAATTATACATTCATTACTGACCTTTTCATTTTTCAGTGCATTTCTAAAATATTTTAGTTTTTAAAAAGGAAGTTTAAGTAACATCTGTATTTGAGACTAATATACTACTCTTAACTACATACTAATTTCTTTTTTTAAAAGACTTGTGTCTGGTTATTTTTTTAAATCCCTAGTTGTCACCATTTTATAATTCAATAAACTCTACATGGTGCTTATCAACTTTTTATGTTTACAAATTAAAGTAAAATGAGCCTACTAATTAAAAAAAAGAAAGGGAAAAGTTTTCTGACCCATATGCATGCAATTCTTTTCACAAAGAAGAAAAAATACCAACTTACCACAAAAGACCACAGTATAGTCACATATTTCAAACCTTAAGAGTAAATTTAAGCTATTTTTTTAAAGTGGCTTAATTTAAAAATTAACATGTCTGAAGTAAGCGTAAAATTACTTATATGGGAAAATAATACACTTCTCTCTGTACCTGTCTCAGTAAGATAGTTCTGTACCTGCCTTCCCAGTAAACAGATTAAGAGAAAAAATAATCACCTTTAAAGAAAAATTATCAATATAAGCATGTAAGGTTAACCGAATCACTTTCTTTTGCATGTATTTTTCTATTTCTTCGTAACATTCTACGTCCTAACTTGATGAATCCTTAAAAGGAATAGTTGTACTTTCATGTGAAGTGATGCTCACTTCATCAGTAGCTGCAAGTTATGCCTTTCCATGCAGTTTATGCTTTTGCTGTGTTGCTGCAAGACCACTAGGTTGCCTGAATTGTTAGTATAATGAACCCTACGATCTGCACACCTCCTCCAAGATGTTTAATAAACGCCACCACTGTTGGCTATGAAAGGAACCTGAGTATCATAAACAGGTCTGCCACAAGCTCTTTGTGACCTTTAGAGAACTCTTAACTCTCTTTTCTTCTTAGTCAGCATGCCAGATCCCTAAAGTCAACAAACGTCTCCATATTTATCCAATGTGTACTATGTATCAGACACTGTACTTAATTCACTTTCCAATGAAAATACTAACAACATTCATCAACATGTGGGAAGAATTCATATAACTTTAGCTTATGAGAACGAAATAGAGGAAAATGGGGGAAAGGGACAAGAAAGAAAAGTGAGAAAGTCAGAAGACAGAAGAGGATAGAGAATAGAGGAAATGGATAGAGAAGGAATGACAGCAAATGAGAAGCTGGCCTTTCTCATTAAGTACTCTGTTCTCTTCCTCTAACATTACTAGAGCTATGCAACCATGTGAAGAGATGGTGTGTAAAATATTAACAGATGTGCTGTGCACATGGCCAACTCAGCAATTATCAGAAGAGGTAGATGCCAATCCAAAACTATACAATATAACAGTATATCTCAGTGGAGGAACACCATGAATCTCTCAGTGCCATGAAGCCACGTCAACTACCCCCTACCATCTAAGCTGTGATTCCATCATCCCAGGAAGGAGTGGAAGAGGGAGAAAATACTAGGTGTAAGTGACGACATTTTCTACCATTAGGCAGAAAGAGGAGGAGGGATAAGAGGTTAATTGATAAAAAAAAAAGTGCAATTATAAGAAAATATGGAAAAACATGTATTTGCTCTACTGATTTGTGGCTTCTGAAAATCGTACGCACTATATATATATATCAACTGTGCTGAGGGGCATTCACATCGTTTCCAATTTGTTGTGGCTACAAGTAACGCTGCTATAAATTATCACTGCACTGAGATTCTTATATGTTAGTACTTTTATTTATATATTAACACTATGGGCTATATTCTCACAAGTGGAACCACTGGGTTGAAGTCTATATATATTAAATGTGAGTAGATGTTGCAAGATGGCCTTTTAAAAAGGTAGGAATAATTCAGATATCTACCAACAAGGTATACAAGTATCTTTCTCCTAGCATCTCTGCCAGAAATGGGTGATTTTAATTTTTAAAATATCTTGATTGAAATATAATTCATATACTATAAAATTCATCCTTTTAAAGTGTACAGTTCAATGGTTTTAGTATATTCACAGAGCTACACAATGATCACCACCAAGTTTAGAACATTTTTATCACTCAAAAAAAAGAAACCCTATACCCATTTAGAAGTCATTCTTCATTCTCCCACCTCATCCTAGTCTTAGACAACCACTAATCTACTTTCTGTCTCTGTAGATTTGCCTATTCTGGACATTTCACATGAATTGAACCATACAGTGTGTGGTCTTTTATGACAGACTTTAACTTGACACACCGTTTGTTTTCAAGGTTCACCCATGTTGTAGTATGTATCGGTACTTCATTTCCTTTTATCACTGAATAATGGTCCACTGTATGGATGTACTATATTTTATTCATCCATTAATTGATGGACACTCGTGTTGTTTCCAATTATTGGCTATTATGAATAATGTTGTGATGATCATTCATGTACAAGTTTCTATGTGGATGCATGTTTTTATATACTTAGGTTGGAATCAATGGGTCACATGGTAAATCTATGTTTAACCTTTTGAGGAACTGCCAAACTGTTTTCCAAAGTGTGATTTTAATTTCTGCCAATTTGAAGGGCATATAATAATTTTACTGAATTGGTAATGTGCACTTCCTTACTGAGTTTTAGGCTTTCTTTTCATTCATTGGCCATTTAAGTTTGCTTTTTTCTGAACTGCTTTTCATCTCTTTGTTTTTTTTTTTTCTGAACTGCTTTTCATCTCTTTGTTTTTCTTTTTCTGAACTGTTTTTCATCTCTTTTTTTTTTCTGAGTTGTTTTTTATAAACTTCTAAGAATTCTGTGTATATTTTATATATTAACCAATTTACTATTGTTTCTTTGTAAAGATTTTGTCTTGATTCTAACATTAGTCTTTTAACGTTGTGGTATCTTGTGTTATATAAAATATTGAATTTTTATGGTGCTGAACATATCTTCTGCATTTGTGTGTTCTTTAAGAAGTTCTTCCCTACTTCTAGATTAAAAATGCAGTTGCCTAAACTTTCTTCTAAATATTTTATTTATTTATTTTACTTTATGTCTTCACACAAAATTTACTTTGTATTACATAGTGTGAAATAGAAGTTTAACTGTTTTCCTACTGAAATACATATCATCTTAATCATATATCTAATGATCAAACGTAATAAATTTTTTTCTCTGGATTCTCTGTTCTAGTGTTTTTCAAGCCACGGATCAGGACTATTTGTTGCTTTTGAAATCAATTTAGTATGTTTTATTTGCCATTTAAAAATAGAAAAAGAAAATAGTGTGCATCATATTAATAAGGGCAAATGTTTCATAATACTTTTATTACTGATTTTTAACATACACATACAAACACATATATCAAGGGTCATTATGTATGTAAAATGTATTTCTTATTGTCAATTATAATAAATAAAGTTTGAAATCCACCCTTTCATTGTGTTCCATTAATCCATTTGTCTATTCCTTTGTCCATACATAACTATATAATTCTAGTGGCTGTGTTTTCTCTCTTTTTATATACCTTCTTTGGCTATTACTGGATATTTGTTCTTCCACATGAACTATGTGGTCATTTTTTTTTCTAACATTAAAAAAAAACCTTGCTTCTATTCTAATTAGAACTGCTAATTTGGGAGAAATGATACTTTTATGATATTAAGTTCCCTGCCCCATCAAATATTTGGTATAACTTTCTGCTTATGAAACACAGTATGTTTCCACAATTCTTACACTACAGGGCCTATGGTTTACTTGATAAATTTACTCCTAAGTATTTTATAGTTCCTTTCATTGTGAAAGAAAAATTTTCCCATCTTGGGACTCCCCTGGTGGCCCAGTGGTTAAGAATCTGCCTGCCACTGCAGGGGACACGGGTTCAAGCCCTGGTCCGGGAAGATCCCACATGCCACAGAGCACCTAAGCCCCTGCGCAACAACTACTGAGCCTGCGCTCTACAGCCCGCAAGCCACAACTACTAAGTCCGCATGCCACAACTACCGAAGCCCACGCGCCTAGAGCCCGCGTTCCTCAACAAGAGAAGCCACCGCAATGAGAAGCCAGCACACCGCAATGAAGAATAGCCCCTGCTCACCACAGCTAGAGAAAGCCCACGCACAGCAACAAAGACCCAACACAGCCATAAATAAATAAATAAATAAATAAATAAATAAATAAATAAATATATTTATTTAAAAAAAGAACATTTTTCCCATTTCCATCCTGTGTAGTTATTGCATACATAGAGAAGCTACCAGTTTTATTCATCTTATATCTGGCTATCTCACCAGATTCTCTTTTTAATTCTACTGTTTGTAACTTGAGTGTCTTGGGTTTCCTAGATGTGCAATCATGTTCCTAGGACCCCCCCAAAAAGGTAAATAATTTGGCAATATGAAATGGAATGCTGAAATCTTGCCTACCTCCTCATTGTAAAATGCAGTTTAAGTAACATACACAGGAAATTAATTACTCAAATGACTGAGATACATTCCTCTCTCTCTGCTATTTCTCAAGCTGCTCCTCATGTTACAGCCCCTCTCCCTGTTCCTTCTCTCCTTCAGCTCCTAAACTGTGCCACCAGTGAGAGGCCCCAGCTTCTGATGGCTGGGTAGTAGGGAAAAGAGATAATCTGGCTCTCACTATACCATTAAATATATATATATATATCCATCCATTCAGATATATAAATACATGGCACAAGGCTAGATGCTGAAAAGAATATCAAGAAATCAAGGACATCCAGAAAGACAATCAAATATAAGATATCTATAAGACATGTGAATAAATAACATTATTTCAAATAAAAATGACACATGCTCCAAAACAGGCATAGGTAAAGTATGATTCAAGATTAGAAGAAAAAATAGTTACTTATAGTATAAAAACATACTATTATTATAGGTGGAGCTTAGATATATACTACAATAATGCTATAGTTTAAATATATTACATATTTAAAAGTTTTGTGGGATTGGCTGAACCTAATTATTACCTGTATTATTACTATTCTCTTAGGGGAAAAACCACTTTCAAATAATCCACTTATAAGTAAACTTCTAGCAACATAACTCATGTTTCTTAAACATCACTTGGACAGACAATGGTAACAGTTCCAAAGTTGTAGTACTGTCAATAAAGGGATATAACAAGAAGAACAGATTATAAGAGTCTGGTTTAACAATGATCTTTCCTGATTACCTCCTGAGAACAAAATTAATTTTATTCAATAAAAAGAAAAAGAAAAGAAATTCCTATAATGTATCTTAAAATTAAAATTTTATAAATTCAGTTACTACAAAAATTTCATTATAATGTTTAATAATTCAGTGTTAAAATTAATATAGCTTCTTATAATGCCAAGAATATCATCATAAAAATTTTCACCAGGGTCAAAGATTTTCATCTTTGAATTTATACAGTATATAATTGCAAAATGCAGCTCTTACATAAACCATAGTTTATTGGTTCAGTCAAGCTGTAAAAATATGACTGACATTCCATCTGGTCAACCATCTTGAAGGTTAACTCTTGTTTCCTATTTCAGATTTTATTCTAGGTGAACTGTTCTGGGCAGATTCTATTTACCTATTCTGAACAAACCACAAACTGTTTCACTACTCACTCTGACTATTAAGAACATACTGACTTGCTGCCTGCTCTGCTGTTTAATTCATTCATGCTGAGAGTCAGGCATGAAGACAGAATTTTAAATGTGACATTTGCAGGCTGTTAGGTCATTTAAGCTCTGACAACACAAGGGAATTCCTGACATATAACTGGACCTGATTACCAACCACAGATAGGCTACCAAAAGGGGCAAATTTCTGACCATTTTTGGTAATTTCTCAAAGAATTTTAATAGTCAATTTTAATGTCAATGAAAAGATCTATATAGCCAACATTTTGAAGTAAAAGCCTGTTTCTTTTAATAAACTCAACCTGGAACTTCTTCTAATCAATCCATATCTGCTAAATAAAAATTATTTTGATTGGCAAAGACATAAGGAAAAACTCATAATAATAATTAACGTTCATGAAAATTCTGACAAATTCTGACATTTAAGGGCTTTTAATATTTCCTATAATCTATAGCCTCCGAAAAATATGGTAAGTCTAAAGGCCATAACTCTCATCAACAGATCACTTTTAAATTTCTTCGATTCTAGTCCAGCAGGGCAGACTTTATATGCTGTCAAAATTACAGTACCAAATCTAAGTTTAAAAACTTACCACACTGCCTTCTTTAAGATTACAGTTATGTAAAAGGGATGATAGAGTCATTAAAATTGGAAATGAAAAAATTACCCACATGACATTTAGAATTATACTTTACAAGAGTTGATAATGGGGTGGGGCAGAGGAAGTAGGGAGAGACTCCTTTTTCATTTTAGCTACTCAAAAAAATTATACCAAATGATATTTTTTCAACTTTTTCTTTGTCACTAACAAGTACCATATACAATGGTGCAAAGGAGCATTCTCTGAAATTAACACTTGTTGTTAAGTAATGAGCAAAAGATAATTCTGATTCTACCCTGTATTTTATATAAGCAAGAATTCTACTGTTACACAGCAAGTAGCCTTTTAATATTGTGCTTTGAATGAGATTTCCAACTGTAATAGGTGGAGTCTAAATAGGGCTAGACGGCCTGGAATGCCTTTCAGCTATAGCACACTGATTCTGAAAAACCTAACAAAAGCAATTACTTTTCAGAAATTAAAATTATCGTTTCTTTCAAAAGAACAAAATGGAAAGCAAACCTGGTGTATTATCTGAGCTACAGGAAGTTGTTCAGCATATTTCAGAGGTTCCATTAGTTCCTCATCCATCAGGTCTTTCTTATACCTGGAAAAATATTAAGAAACACAAAGCCAAGGTAAATATTATTTTTAAATATGCCAAATGTTTAAATATGCCAAATATGAAATATATTAAAAATATATATCAATATGAGATTCTGAAATAAGCAGTATTTGTCAATAATCTATGAAAAAACACCTAATGACAATTTTTAAATGACATAACCATGAATACATTCAGATTGCATTTAATTACTATTTAATAAGAGTAGCTAACATCACCTAATAGTCTCAGATCCTGTTTTTCACTCTGAGACTTAACAATGTTTAAGAACTCCATGTTCACTGCATATGCTTTTTATCATAGTATTTAAATAAAGGTCTTCAAAACCTGGCTCCAACCATTCAAGCCTCATCTCCAGCAACTCCTTCTCTACATCCAAGTCAATAGTTTCAGCCATTCCAACTAGTGGTCACCTGCCCGTGGGCTTGGCATCTCCATGATTCTGAGTTTCTCCACTGTGTTTCCTGTTTGGACCAACCACAACTCCTTCTTTCTTTACTCTTCTTTCAAATATAATAATTTATTTAGATGCATCTAGGTACATTTTTTACCTACTTGAAGACAAAAATTATGTCTTATTCTTCTTTGCATATCCAATGTTTACCATATTACACTCAATAAATGTTTGCTGAATGAATGTATGAATAAAGAAAAGACAACAATAACTCTCTGAGAGGTTATTCTACATGGAAAATATTTTCTTTAATATCTATATTTACAATGAGATGCAGAGTTGATACAACACATACCCAACAGGGTATAAAACAGTAAAGTGCAGAGTAGGAATAAAAAATAAAATCTCCCCAAATGAAGAGAATTAGAAAAAATATTCTGAAAAAAGTATTGACCCTTTTCAAAATAGCAAATAAACATTAGATCCATTAGATTACAAAACAGTAAGACCAAAACACATTTAAACTTTCACTTACCTTTTATTCCTGTAAACTACACATCACCTTATCAACTTAAAATCAAATTTAAAAATTGAAACATTGAATTATCTTGAAAAATAATAAAACAAGACTAGTATAAGTCTCCAGGGCTGTAGTTAAGAAATCTGATGATGAGAAATATGGAATCTCTCCCAGTAAAAAGGCAGATATACAAATAAGGACAAAATTTTGTACCTAAGAGCTTATGAAATCTCTTAGCTAGGTAAAAGTTTGTGCATACTTTACAGATTAGCAAAAAAATAATTAATTTGGGGGAACTTTGAAGACTTTCACTAATGATGAAAAAAACTGTCTTAAAACACTGCTTTATAGAGAAAGAAAGTAGAACAGCAGTTTCCAGGGGCAAAGGAGGGGAGAAAGGGGAATTACTGTTTAATGGGTAGAATTTCAGTATTAAAAGGTGATAAAAATTCTGGAGATACTTGGTGGTGATGGTTACAGGATAATGTTAACATATTTAATGCCACTGAACTGTATACTTTAAAATGGTTTAAATGGTCAATTTTATGTTTTGTATATGCTGTGGGCTGAACTGTGTCCCCTTAAAATTCATACGTTGAAGCCCTAATGTTGAGTACCTCAGAATGTGACTGTAATTGGAGACAGGATCTTTAAAAAGATGATTAAGGTTAAATGGGGCCATTAGGGTAGGTCCTAACCCAATATGACAGTGTCCTTACAAGAAACTAGGACACAGAGAAAGACAAAGTAAAGACCATGTGAAGACACCAGGAGAAGATTTGACCATCTATTAAGTCAACAAGAGAGGCCTTATAAGAAAACAATCCTGCCAGCACCTTGATCTTGGACTTCTAGATTCCATAATTGTGAGGAAATAAATTTCTGTTTCTTAAGCCACTCAGTCTGTGCTACTTTGTTACGGCAGCCCTGGCAAACTAATACATTATATATAACCACAATTAAAAATAAAATAAATATTCATTGACCAAAAAACCCACATTATTTTTAAATATTTCACAATGTACATTTAAAAAGTCTCTCTACATTTTTAGGTATATAAAACATATACCAAGCAACAACAGGAAAATAGATATATTGAATATTATCAAAATTTAAAATTTTTGTGCTTCAAAGGACACTACCAAGAAAGTGAAAAAAACCAAAAAATGGGAGAAAATTTTTGTAAATCATATATTTGAAAAGATTTGTATCAAAAATATATTACAGGAACCTAATGAAATTTAAAAGTTTTTGCACAGCAAAGGAAACCATAAACAAGACGAATAGAGAACCCTCAGAATGGGACAAAATATTTGCAAATGAAGCAACTGACAAAGGATTAATCTCCAAAATTTTCAAGCAGCTCATGCAGCTCAATATTAAAAAAAACAAAAAACCCAATCCAAAAATGGGCAGAAGACCTAAATACACATTTCTCCAAAGAAGATATACAGATTGCCAACAAACACATGAAAGCATGCTCAACATCACTAATCATTAGAGAAATGCAAATCAAAATTACAATGAGGTACCACCTCACACCAGTAAGAATGGCCATCCTCAAAAAATCTACAAACACTAAATGCTGGAGAAGGTTGGAGAAAAGCAAACCCTCTTGCACTGTTGGTGGGAATGTAAATTGATAGAGCCATTATGGAGAACAGTATGGAGGTTCCTTAAAAAACTAAACATAGAACTACCATACGACCCAGCAATCCCACTACTGAGCATATAACCTGAGAAAACCATAATTCAAAAAGAGTCATGTACCACAGTGTTCATTGTAGCTCTATTTACAATAGCCAGGACATGGAAGCTACCTAGGTGTCCTTCAACAGACGAATGGATAAAGAAGATGTGGCACATATATACAATGGAATATTACTCAGCCATAAAAAGAAATGAAATTGAGTTATTTGTAGTGAGGTGGATGGACCTAGAGTCTGTCATACAGAGTGAAGTAAGTCAGAAAGAGAAAAACAAATACTGTATGCTAACACATATATATGGAATCTAAGAAAAAAAAAACAAACACAAGGTTCTGAAGAACCTAGGGGCAGGACAGGAATAAAGACGCAGACGTAGAGAATGGACTTGAGGACACAGGGAGGGGGAACAGTAAGCTGGGACAAAGTGAGAGAGTGGCATGGACATATATAACACTACCAAATGTAAAATAGATAGCTAGTGGGAAGCAGCCACATAGCACACGGAAATCAGCTTGGTGCTTTGTGACCACTTAGAGGGGTGGGATAGGGAGGGTGAGAGGGAGACGCAAGAGGGAGGAGATATGGGGATATATGCATATGTATAGCTAACTGACTTTGTTATAAAGCAGAAACTAACACACCATTGTAAAGCAATTATACTCCAATAAAGATGTTAAAATATATACATGTATGTATTACAACTCAATAATAAAATGAAGAATAATTCAATTAAAAAATCTTTCTTCCTCATCAAGGATATTTCTAAGTGAAACTGGCATATTTGAGATTATTTATTTTTTACTGTGTGTCTGTGAGGGGAAAGAATACAATGACTACTCAGTACACTTTGGTGCTACTGCCTTAATTAGGGAAGCAGAAGTTTCCATAAATATCTGCTGAAGGTTAAATCACTGAAGTAATTCTAAGAGTAAATAGAAATATGAAAAACTCTTCTAAAAATATAAAGTAATGACATATACAATGGAATTCATTTTACTGACAAAATGTCTCTCAATCAATATAAAGGATACAAAAATATTAGAAAACTAGCAATTTGTTTTGATGTTTCTAAAATGCCAAGTAGTTGTTACAAAAAATTTCAAAATTCATTTTTCTCATTTTCTTTTGTTTTACTTTTTCTGAACCATTTAAAAGTAAGCTGCAGATATCATGACAGTTCACATCTAAACACTTCAGTATGCATCAACCAAGAATAGGTTTGAAATTTTTCTTTTCTTTTTTTGGTCACGTGCAACTTGAGGGATCTTAGTTCCCCAAAAAGGGACCAAACCCGGCCCCAGCAGTGAAAGTGCTGAGTCCTAACCACTGGACCGCTAGGGAATTTCTTTGAAAATTTTCTAAACAACTGCAAGACTTTTTTTTTTTGCGGTACGTGGGCCTCTCACTGTTGTGGCCTCTCCCATTGCGGAGCACAGGCTCCGGACGTGCAGGCTCATCAGCCATGGCTCACAGGCCCAGCCACTCCGCGGCATATGGGATCTTCCCGGACCGGGGCACGAACCCGTGTCCCCTGCATCGGCAGGCGGACTCTCAACCACTGCGCCACCAGGGAAGCCCGACTTTTTTTTTTTTTAAACATCTTTATTGGAGTATAATTGCTTTACAATGGTGTGTTAGTTTCTGCTTTATAACAAAGTGAATCAGCTATACATATACATATATCCCCATATCTCTTCCCTCTTGCATCTCCCTCCCTCAAACCCTCCCTATCCCACTCCTCTAGGCGGTCATAAAGCTCCAAGCTGATCTCCCTGTGCTATACGGCTGCTTCCCACTAGCTATCGGTTTTACATTTGGTAGTGTATATATGTCCATGCCACTCTCTCACTTTGTCCCAGCTTACTGTTCCCCCTCCCCATGTCCTCAAGTCCATTCTCTAGTAGGTCTGCGTCTTTATTCCCATCCTGCCCCTAGGTTCTTCATGTTTTTGTTTGTTTGGTTGGTTGGTTTTAGATTCCATATATATATGCTAGCATACAGGATATGTTTTTCTCTTTCTGACTTACTTCACTCCATATAACAGACTCTAGGTCCATCCACCTCACTACACATAACTCAATTTCATTTCTTTTTATGGCTGAGTAATATTCCATTGTATATATGTGCCACATCTTTTTTATCCATTCATCTGTCGATGGACACTTAGTTTGCTTCCATGTCTTGGCAATTGTAAATAGATCTGCAATGAACATTGTGGTACGTGACTCTTTTTGAATTATGGTTTCCTCAGGGTATATTCCCAGTAATGGGGTTGCTGGGTCATATGGTAGTTCTATTTTTAGCTTTTTAAGGAGACTCCATACTGTTCTCCACAGTGGCTGTATCAATTTACATTCCCACCAACAGTGCAAGAGGGTTCCCTTTTCTCCACACCCTCTCCAGCATTTATTGTTTCTAGATTTTTTGATGATGGTCATTCTGACTGGTGTGAGGTGCTACCTCATTGTAGTCTTGATTTGCATTTCTCTAATGATTAGTGATGTTGAGCATGCTTTCATGTGTTTGTTGGCTATCTATATACATTCTTTGGAGAAATGTGTATTTAGGTCTTCTGCCCATTTTTGGATTGGGTTGTTTGTTTTTTTGATATTGAGCTGCATGAGCTGCTTGAAAATTTCGGAGATTAAGCCTTTGTCAGTTGCTTCATTTGCAAATATTTTGTCCCATTCTGAGGGTTCTCTATTCGTCTTGTTTATGGTTTCCTTTGCTGTGCAAAAGCTTTTAAGTTTCATTAGGTCTCATTTGTTTATTTTTGTTTTTATTTCCAGTTCTCTAGGAGGTGGGTCAACAAGGATCTTGCTGTAATTTATGTCACAGAGTGTTCTGCCTATGTTTTCATCTAAGAGTTTTATAGTGTCCGGCCTCACATTTAGGACTTTAAACCATTTTTAGTTTAATTTTGTGTATGGTGTTAGGGAGTGTTCTACCTTCATTCTTTTACATGTAGCTGTCCAGTTTTCCCAGCACCACTTACTGAAGAGGCTGTCTTTTCTCTATTGTATATTCTTGCCTCCTTTATCAAAGATAAGGTGACCATATGTGCGTGGGTTTATCTCAGGGCTTTCTATCCTGTTCTATTGATCTATATTTCTGTTTTTGTGCCAGTACCATATTTTCCTTATTACTGTAATTTTGTTTTATAGTCTGAAGTCAGGGACCCTGATTCCTCAAGCTCCATTTTTCTTTCTCTTTTTTTTGAGTCTTCTCCCTTTTTTGCTTGATGAGTCTGGCTAGTGGTTTATCAATTTTGTTTATCTTCTCAAAGAACCAGCTTTTAGTTTTATTGATCTTTGCTACTCTTTCCTTCATTTCTTTTTCATGTATTTCTGATTTGATCTTTATGATTTCTTTCCTTCTGCTAACTTTGGGGGCTTTTTTTTTTCTTCTTTCCTAATTGCTTTAGGTGTAAGGTTAGGTTGTTTATTTGAGATCTTTCTTGTTTCTTGAGACAGGACTGTATTGCCATAAATTTCCCTGTTAGAACTGCTTTTGCTGCATGCCATAGGTTTTGGGTAATTGTGTTTTCATTCTCAGTTGTTTTTAGGTATTTTTTATTTCCTCTTTGATTTCTTCAGTGATCCCTTGGTTATTAAGTAGTGTATTGTTTAGCCTCCATGTATTTGTATTTTTTACAGATTTTTTCTTGTAATTGATGTCTAGTCTCATAGCATTGTGGTCAGAAAAGATACTTGATACAATTTCAATTGTCTTAAATTTGCCAGGGCTTGATTTGTGACCCAAGATATGATTTATCCTGAAGAATGATCCATGAGCACTTCAGAAGAAAGTGTATTGTTGTGTTTGGATGGAATGTCCTAAAACTATCAATTAAGTCTATCTTGTTTAATGTATCATTTAAAGCTTGTGTTTCCTTATTTATTTTCACTTTGGATGATCTGTCCATTGGTGAAAGTTGGGTGTTAAAGTCCCCTACTATGATTGTGTTCCTGTCGATTTCCCCTTTTATGGCTGTTAGCATTTGCCTTATGTATTAAGGTGCTCCTATGTTGGGTGCATAAATATTTACAGTTGTTATATCTTCTTGGATAGATCCCTTGATCATTATGTTGTGTCCTTCTTTGTCTCTTGTAATAGTCTTTATTTTAAAGTCTCTTCTGTCAGATATGAGAATTGCTACTCCAGTTTTCTTTAGATTTCCATCTGCATGGACACACTTTTTCCATCCCCTCACTTATAGTCTGCATGTGTCCCTAGGTCTGAAGTGGCTCTCTTGTAGACAGCATATATATGGGTCTTATTCTTGTATCCATTCAGCCAATCTATGTCTTTTGGTTGGAGCATTTAATCCATTTACATTTAAGGTAATTATCGATATGTATAATCCTATTACGATTTTATTTTTTTTTAATTTTTTTGTTTGTTTTTTATTTTTTTATTAGTTTCTGCTTTATAACAAAGTGAATCAGTCATACATATACATCTGTTCCCACATCCCTTCCCTCATGCATCTCCCTCGCTCCCACCATCCCCATCCCACCCCTCCAGGTGGTCACAAAGCACCGAGCTGATCTCCCTGTGCTCTGCGGCTGCTTCCCACTATCTATCTACCTTACGTTTGGTAGTGTATATATGTCCATGCTTCTCTTTCGCTTTGTCACAGCTTACCCTTCCGCCTCCCCATATCCTCAAGTCCATTCTCAAGTAGGTCTGTGTCTTTATTCCTCTTTTACCCCTAGGTTCTTCATGACATTTTTTTTAAAATTCCATATATATGTGTTAGCATACAGTATTTGTCTTTCTCTTTCTGACTTACTTCACTCTGTATGACACACTCTAGGTCTATCCATCTCATTACAAATAGCTCAGTTTCGTTTCTTTTTATGGCTGAGTAATATTCCATTGTATATATGTGCCACATCTTCTTTATCCATTCATCCCATGATGGACACTTAGGTTCTTTCCAGCTCCGGGCTATTGTGAATAGAGCTGCAATGAACGTTTTGGTACATGTCTCTTTTTGAATTATGGTTTTCTCAGGGTATATGCCTAGTACTGGGATTGCTGGGTCATATGGTAGTTCTATTTTTAGTTTTTTAAGGAACCTCCATACTGTTCTCCATAGTGGCTGTACCAATTCACATTCCCACCAGCAGTGCAAGAGTGTTCCCTTTTCTCCACACCCTCTCCAGCATTTATTGTTTCTAGATTTCTTGATGATGGCCATTCTGACTGGTGTGAGATGATATCTCATTGTAGTTTTGATTTGCATTTCTCTAATGATTAATGATGTTGAGCATTCTTTCATGTGTTTGTTGGCAGTCTGTATATCTTCTTTGGAGAAATCTCTATTTAGGTCTTCTGCCCATTTTTGGATTGGGTTGTTTGTTTTTTTGCTTTTGAGCTGCATGAGCTGTTTATAAATTTTGGAGATTAATCCTTTGTCAGTTGCTTCATTTGCAAATATTTTCTCCCATTCTGAGGGTTGTCTTTTGGTCTTGTTTATGGTTTCCTTTGCTGTGCAAAAGCTTTGAAGTTTCATTAGGTCCCATTTGTTTATCTTTGTTTTTATTTCCATTTCTCTAGGAGGTGGGTCCAAAAGGATCTTGCTGTGATTTATGTCATAGAGTGTTCTGCCTATGTTTTCCTCTAAGAGTTTGATAGTTTCTGGCCTTACATTTAGGTCTTTAATCCATTTTGAGCTTATTTTTGTGTATGGTGTTAGGGAATGATCTAATCTCATACTTTTACATGTCCCTGTCCAGTTTTCCCAGCACCACTTATTGAAGAGGCTGTCCTTTCTCCACTGTACATTCCTGCCTCCTTTATCAAAGATAAGTTGACCATATGTGCGTGGGTTTATCTCTGGGCTTTCTATCGTGTTCCATTGATCTATCTTTCTGTTTTTGTGCCAGTACCACACTGTCTTGATTACTGTAGCTTTGTAGTATAGTCTGAAGTCAGGGAGCCTGATTCCTCCAGCTCCGTGTTTCGTTCTCACGATTGCTTTGGCTATTCGGGGTCTTTTGTTTTTCCAAACAAATTTTGAAATTTTTTGTTCTAGTTCTGTGAAAAATGCCAGTGGTAGTTTCATAGGGATTGCATTGAATCTGTAGATTGCTTTTGGTAGTAGAGTCATTTTCACAATATTGATTCTTCCAATCCAGGAGCATGGTATATCTCTCCATCTATTTGTATCATCTTTAATTTCTTTCATCAGTGTCTTATAATTTTCTGCATACAGGTCTTTTGTCTCCTTAGGTAGGTTTATTCCTAGATATTTTATTCTTTTTGTTGCAATGGTAAATGGGAGTGTTTTCTTGATTTCATTTTCAGATTTTTCATCATTAGTGTACAGGAATGCCAGAGATTTCTGTGCATTAATTTTGTATCCTGCTACTTTACCAAATTCATTGATTAGCTCTAGTAGTTTTCTGGTAGCATCTTTAGGATTCTCTATGTATACTATCATGTCATCTGCAAGCAGTGACAGCTTTACTTCTTCTTTTCCAATTTGGATTCCTTTTATTTCCTTTTCTTCTCTGATTGCTGTGGCTAAAACTTCCAAAACTAGGTTGAATAAGAGTGGTGAGAGTGGGCAGCCTTGTCTTATTCCTGATCTTAGTGGAAATGGTTTCAGTTTTTCACCACTGAGGACAATGTTGGTTGTGGGTTTGTCATATATGGCCTTTATTATGTTGAGGAAAGTTCCCTCTATGCCTACTTTCTGCAGGGTTTATATCATAAATGGGTGTTGAATTTTGTCAAAAGCTTTCTCTCCATCTATTGAGATGATCATATGGTTTTTCTCCTTCAACTTGTTAATATGGTGCATCACATTGATTGATTTGCATATATTGAAGAATCCTTGCATTCCTGGAATAAACCCCACTTGATCATGGTGTATGATCCTTTTAATGTGTTGTGGGATTCTGTTTGCTAGTATTTTGTTGAGGATTTTTGCATCTATGTTCATCGGTGATATTGGCCTGTAGTTTTCTCTCTTTGTGACATCCTTGCCTGGCTTTGGTATCAAGGTGATGGTGGCCTCGTAGAATGAGTTTGGGAGTGTTCCTTCCTCTGAAATTGTTTGGAAGAGTTTGAGAAGGATGGGTGTTAGCTCTTTTCTAAATGTTTGATAGAATTCGCCTGTGAAGCCATCTGGTCCTGGGCTTTTGTTTGTTGGAAGATTTTTAATCACAGTTTCAATTTCAGTGCTTGTGATTGGTCTATTCATATTTTCTATTTCTTCCTGATTCAGTCTTGGCAGGTTGTGCATTTCTAAGAATTTGTCCATTTCTTCCATGTTGTCCATTTTATTGGCATAGAGTTGCTTGTAGTAATCTCTCATGATCTTTTGTATTTCTGCAGTGTCAGTTGTTACTTCTCCTTTTTCATTTCTAATTCTATTGATTTGAGTCTTCTCCCTTTTTTTCTTGATGAGTCTGGCTAATGGTTTGTCAATTTTGTTTATCTTCTCAAAGAACCAGCTTTTAATTTGATTGATCTGTGCTATCGTTTCTTTCATTTCTTTTTCATTTATTTCTGATCTGATCTTTATGATTTCTTTCCTTCTGCTAGCTTTGGGGGTTTTTTGTTCTTCTTTCTCTAATTGCTTTAGGTGCAGGGTCAGGTTGTTTACTCGAGATGTTTCCTGTTTCTTAAGGTGGGATTGTATTGCTATAAACTTCCCCCTTAGAACTGCTTTTGCTGCATCCCATAGGTTTTGGGTCGTCGTGTCTCCATTGTCATTTGTTTCTAGGTATTTTTTAATTTCCGCTCTGATTTCTTCAGTGATCACTTCGTTATTGAGTAGTGTATTGTTTAGCCTCCATGTGTTTGTATTTTTTACAGATCTTTTCCTGTAATTGATGCCTAGTCTCATAGCATTGTGGTTGGAAAAGATACTTGATACAATTTCAATTTTCTTAAATTTACCAAGGCTTGATTTGTGACCCAAGATATGATCTATCCTGGAGAATGTTCCATGAGCACTTGAGAAAAATGTGTACTCTGTTGTTTTTGGATGGAATGTCCTATAAATATCAATTAATTCCATCTTGTGTAATGTATCTTTTAAAGCTTGTGTTTCCTTATTTTTTTTCATTTTGGATGATCTGTCCATTGGTAAAAGTGGGGTGTTAAAGTCCCCTACTATGATTGTGTTACTGTCGATTTCCCCTTTTATGGCTGTTAGTATTTGCCTTATATATTGAGGTGCTCCTATTTTGGGTGCATAAATATTTACAATTGTTATATCTTCTTCTTGGATCGATCCCTTTATCATTATGTAGTGTCCTTCTTGTCTCTTCTAATAGTCTTTATTTTAAAGTCTATTTTGTCTGATATAAGAATTGCTACTCCAGCTTTCTTTTGATTTCCATTTGCATGGAATATCTTTTTCTATCCCCTTACTTTCAGTCTGTATGTGTCTCTAGGTCTGAAGTGGGTCTCTTGTAGACGGCATATATATGGGTCTTGTTTTTGTTTCCATTCAGCCAATCTGTGTCTTTTGGTGGGAGCATTTAGTCCATTTACATTTAAGGTAATTATTGATATGTATGTTCCTATTCCCATTTCCTTAAATGCTTTGGGTTCGTTATTGTAGGTATATTCCTTCTGTTGTGTTTCTTGCCTAGAGAAGTTCCTTTAGCATTTGCTGTAAAGCTGGTTTGGTGGTGCTGAACTCTCTCAGCTTTTGTTTGTCTGTAAACGTTTTAATTTTTCCATCAAATCTGAATGAGATCCTTGCTGGGTAGAGTAATCTTGGTTGCAGGTTTCTCTCCTTCATCACTTTAATTATGTCCTGCCACTCCCTTCTGGCTTGTAGAGTTTCTGCTGAGAGATCAGCTGTTATCCTGATGGGGATTCCCTTGTGTGTTATTTGTTGTTTTTCCCTTGCTGCTTTTAATATGATTTCTTTGGTTTAATTTTTGACAGTTTGATTAATATGTGTCTTGGCGTATTTCTCCTTGGATTTATTCTGTATGGGACTCTCTCTGCCTCCTGGACTTGATTAACTATTTCCTTTCCCATATTAGGGAAGTTTTCAACTATAATCTCTTCAAATATTTTCTCAGTCCCTTTCTTTTTCTCTTCTTCTTCTGGAACCCCTATAATTCGAATGTTGGTGCGTTTAATGTTGTCCCAGAGGTCTCTGAGACTGTCCTCTGTTCTTTTCATTCTTTTTTCTTTATTTTGCTCTGCATCAGTTATTTCCACTATTTTATATTCCACCTCACTTATCCGTTCTTCTGCCTCAGTTATTCTGCTATTGATCCCATCTAGAGTATTTTTCATTTCATTTATTGTGTTTTTAATCGATGCTTGATTCATCTTTAGTTCTTCTAGGTCCTTGTTAACTGTTTCTTGCATTTTGTCTATTCTATTTCCAAGATTTTGGATCTTGGAAATAGAATCTTGGATCAGCTTTACTATCATTATTCTGAATTCTTTTTCAGGTAGACTGCCTAATACCTCTTCATTTGTTAGGTCTGGTAGGTTTTTATCTTGCTCCTTCACCTGCTGTGTGTTTTTCTGCCTTCTCATTTTGCTTATGTTACTGTGTTTGGGGTCTCCTTTTTGCAGGCTGCAGATTCGTAGTTCCTGTTGTTTTTGGTGTCTGTCCCCAGTGGCTAAGGTTGTTTCAGTAAGTTGTGTAGGCTTCCTGGTGGGGGGGACTAGTGCCTGTGTTCTGGTGGTTGAGGCTCAATCTTGTCTTTCTGGTGGACAGGTCCACGTCTGGTGTGTGTTTTGGGGTGCCTGTGGCCTTATTATGTTTTTAGGCAGCCTCTCTGTTAATGGGTGGGGTTGTGTTCCTGCCTTGCTAGTTGCTTGGCATAGGGTGACCAGCACTGTAGCTTGCTGGTCGTTGACTGAAGCTGGGTGGTGGTGTTGAGATGGAGATCTCTGGGAGATTTTCGCTGCTTGATATTATGTGGAGCTGGGAGGTCTTTTGTGGACCTGTGTCCTAAAGTTGGCTCTCCCACTTCAGAGGCACAGCACTGACTCCTGGCTGCAGCACCAAGAGCCTTTCATCTACCCGGCTCAGAATAAAAGGGAGAAAAAGTAGAAAGAAAGAATTAGTAGAAGAAAGAAAGAGAGAGAGAAAGAAAGGAAGGAAGTAAGGAAGAAAGAAAGAAAGGAGGGAGGGAGGGAGGAAGGACGGAAAGAAAGAAAGAGAAAGGAGGGAGGGATGGAGGAATGAAAGAAAATGGAAGAGTGAATGGAAGAAGGGAGGGAGGGGGGAGGAAGGAAAGAAAGAAAGAAAGAAAGACAGGAGGGAGGGAGGGAGGAAGGAAAGAAAAAGAAAGTGAAAGGAAGAAGGGTGGAAGGGAGGGATGAAGGAAAGAAAGACAGGAGGGAGGGAGGGAGGGAGGAAGGAAATAAAGAAAGAAAGACAGGAGGGAGGGAGGGAGGAAGGAAAGAAAAAGAAAGTGAAAGGAAGAAGGGTGGAAGGGAGAGATGAAGGAAAGAAAGACAGGAGGGAGGGAGGGAGGGAGGAAGGAAATAAAGAAAGAAAGACAGGAGGGAGGGAGGGAGGAAGGAAAGAAAAAGAAAGTGAAAGGAAGAAGGGTGGGAGGGAGGGAGGACGGAAAGAAAGACAGGAGGGAGGGAGGGAGGGAGGAAGGAAAGAAAAAGAAAGAGTGAAAGGAAGAAGGGAGGGAGGGAGGAAGGAAAGAAAGAGAGAAAGAAGGGGCGGAGGGAGGGAGGGAGGAAGGGAAGGTAGGAAAAAAAGAAAGAGCAGGTAAAGTAAAATAGAATAAAGTATGAAATGTAGTAGCATTATTAAAATTAATAAGTAATTATTGAAAAAAAACGGACAGATAGAACCCTGGGACATATGGTGGAAGCAAAGCTATACAAAGAGAATCTTACACAGAAGAATACACATACACATTCACCAAAAGAGAGCAGGGGGAAAAATCAAAAATTTTGCTCTCCAAGCCCACCTCCTCAATTTGGGATAATTCGTTCTAAAAAGAGGAAAAGGGCGAGAAGTCTGAAATCTTGCTCTCTAAGTCCACCTCCTTAATTTGGGATAATTCGTTGTAAAAAGAGGAAAAGGGGGGAAAGTCTTAAATCTTGTCCTCAAAGTCCACTTCCTCAATTTGGGATGATTCGCTGTCCATTCATGCACTCCACAGACGCAGGGCACATCAAGTGGACCGTGGAGCTTTAATCCGCTGCCTCCGAGGCTGCACAGAGAGATTTCCCTGTCTCTTCTCTGCTCTCACAGCTCCCGGGTCTCAGCCTTGGACCTGGCCCCGCCTCTGCGCGTAGGTCGCCGGAGGGCATCCGTTCTTCGCTCAGACAGGACGGGTTTAAAGGAGCCGCTGATGCGGGGGCTCCGGCTCACTCAGGCAGAGGGGAGGGAGGGGCGCGCAGTGTGGGGCGGGCCTGCGGCGGCAGAGGCCGGCGTGACGTTGCACCAGACCGAGGCGCTCCGTGCGCTTTCCCGGGAAAGCCGTCCCCGGGTCCCGGGACCCCGGCAGTGGCGGGGTGCAAGGCCCCCCGGAAGGCGGGGCGGACAGTGACCCGCGCTCGCACACAGGCCCCGCGGCGGCGGCAGCAGCAGCCCCAGCGTCCCACGCCCGTCTCCAGGGTCCGCGCCTTTAGCCGCGGCTCGCGCCCGTCTCCGGCACTTCCCCAAACAGCCCTCTTAATGCCCTCTCCTCGCGCACCAGGAAACAAAAGGGAAAAAAGTCTCTTGCCTCTTCGGCAGCTCCAGACCCTTTCCCCGGACTCCCTCCAGGCTAGCCGTGGTGCACTAACCCCTTCAGGCTCTCTTCCTGCCGCCAGGCCCAGTCCTCTCCCTGCGCTCCGACTGAAAGCCGATACTTGAGCCTCAGCTCCCAGCCCCGCCCGCCCCGGCGGCCGAGCAGACAAGCCTCTCGGGCTGGTGTGTGCCTGAGGGCACCGATCCTCTGTGCCGGAATCTCTCCGCTTTGCCCTCCACACCCCTGTTGCTGTGCTCTCCTCCGCTACTCCGAAGCTTTCCCCCTCAGCCACCTGCAGTCTCTGCCCGCGAAGGGGCTTGTAGTGTGTGGAACCTTTCCTCCTTCACGGCTCCCTCCCACTGGTGCAGGTCCCGTCCCTATCCTTTTGTCTCTGTTTATTCTTTTTTCTTTTGCCCTACCCAGGTATGTGGGGAGTTTCTTGCCTTTTGGGGGGTCTGAGGTCTTCTGTCAGCGTTCAGTAGGTGTTCTGTAGGAGTTGTTCCACGTGTAGATGAATTTCTGATGTATCTGTGGGGAGGAAGATGATCTCCGCGTCTTACTCTTCCGCCATCTTCCTCCGGGGTCTGTTAATTTCTTCACTGTCACACACCAGTCCTTGTTCTTGGCCACAGAGGTTTTGGTCTGGCTGCTCACAATCAGTGTATAATCCTTTTTTTTCCTTTTCCTTTGTGTTTCGTCTAGTTTCACTTGCTCGTAGGCGGCCGTGGGCAGAGGCCTTGCCCCGACCCCTCAAACCAGAGTTCCTAGGGCAAAACCATTGTGCCCGACACTGCAGCTCGGCGGGCCATACGCTACCATTTTCTTAATTGTTTGGGGTTTGTTATTGTAGGTCTTTTCCTTCTCTTGTGTTTCCTGCCTAGAGAAGTTCCCTTAGCATTTGTTGTAAAGCTGGTTTGATGGTGAATTCTCTTAGCTTTTGCTTTTCTGTAAAAGTTTTAATTTCTCCATCAAATCTGAATGAGATCCTTGCTGGGTAGAGTAATCTTGGTTGTAGGTTCTTCCCTTTCATCACTTTAAATATGTCCTGCCACCCCCTTCTGGCTTGCAGAGTTTCTGCTTAAAGATCAGCTGATAACCTTATGGGGATTCCCTCATAAGTTATTTGTTGTTTTTCCCTTGCTGCTTTTAATATTTTTTTTGTTGTATTTAATTTTTGAGAGTTTGAGTAATATGTGTCTTTGCGTGTTTCTCCTTGGATTTATCCTGTATGGGACTCTGCGCTTCGTGGACTTGGTTAACTATTTCCTTTCCCATATTAGGGAAGTTTTCAACTATAATCTCTTCAAATATTTTCTCAGGCCCTTTCTTTTTCTCTTCTTCTTCTGGGACCCCTATAATTCAAATGTTGGTGCGTTTATGTTGTCCCAGAGGACTCTGAGACTGTCCTCAATTCTTTTCATTCTTTTTTCTTTATTCTGCTCTGCCGTAGTTACTTCCACTATTTCATCTTCCAGGTCACTTATCCGTTCTCTGCCTCAGTTATTCTGCTATTGATTCCTTCTAGAGAATTTTAAATTTCATTTATTGTGTTTTTCATCGTTTGTTGGCTCTTTAGTTCTTCTAGGTTCTTTTAAACTCTTCTTGTATTTTCTCCATTCTATTTCCAAGATTTTGGATCATGCTTACTATCATTACTCTGAATTCTTTTTCAGGTAGACTGCCTATTTCCTCTTCATTTGTTTGGTCTGGTGGGTTTTTACCTTGCTCCTTCATCTGCTGCACATTTCTCTGTCTTCTCATTTTGTTTAACTTTCTGTGTTTGGGGTCTCCTTTTCACAGGCTGCAGGTTAGTATTTCCTGTTGCTTTTGGTGTCTGCCCCCATTGGCTAAGGTTGGTTCATTGGGTTGTGTAGGCTTCCTGGTAGAGGGGACTGGTGCCTGTGCTCTGGAGGATGAGGCTGGATCTTGTCTTTCTGGTGGGCAGGTCCACGTGGTGTGTTTTGGGGTGTCTGTAAACCGATTATGATTTCAAGCAGCCTCTCTGCTAATGGGTGTGGTCGTGTTCCTGTCTTGTTAGTTGTCTGGCACAGGGTGTCCAGCACTGTAGCTTGCTGGTCATTGAGTGGAGCTCAGTCTTTGCATTGAGATGGAGATCTTTGGGAGAGCTTTAGCCGTTTAATATTACGTGGAGCCGGGAGGTCTCTGGTAGACCAATGTTCTGAACCTGGCTCTCCCACCTCAGAGGCACAGGCCTGACACCCAGCCAGAGCACCAAGACCCTGTCAGCCACATGGCTCAGAAGAGAGAAGGAGGAAGGAAGGAAGGAAGGAAGGAAGGAAGGAAGGAAAAGTTATTAAAATAAAAAATAATTATTAAAAATAAAAAAATTTAAAAATTAATAAAAAGAGAAAAAAAGGAAAGAAGAGAGCAACCAAACGAAAAAACAAATCCGCCAATGATAACAAGCGCTAAAAACTAAAAAAAAAAAAAAAAGAGACAGAACCCTAGGACAAATGGTAAAAGCAAAGTTATACAGACAAAATCACACAAAGAAGCATACACATACACACTGACAAAAGAGAAAAAGGAAAAAGATACATATATCGTTGCTCCCAAAGTCCACCTCCTCAATTTAGGATGATTCATTGTCTATTCAGGTATTCCACAGATGCAGGGTACATCAAGTTGACTGTGGAGATTTAATCCGCTGCTCCTGAGGCTCCTGGGAGAAATTTCCCTTTGTCTTTTTTGTTCGCACAGCTCCCAGGGTTCACCTTCGGATTTGGCCCCACCTCTGCATGTAGGTCGCCTGAGGGTGTCCGTTTTTCGCTTAGACAGGACGGGGTTAAAGAAGCAGCTGATTTGGGGGCTCTGGCTCACTCAGGCCAGGGTGAGGGAGGGGTACGGATGCACAGCGAGCCTGCGGCAGCAGAGGCCAGCATGATGTTGCAACAGCCTGAGGTGTGTCGTGTGTTCTCCCGGGAATGTTGTCCCTGGATCACGTGACCCTGGCAGTGGCGGCCTGTACAGGCTCCCAGGAGGGGAGGTGTGGATAGTGACCTGTGCTTGCACACAGGCTTCTTGGTGGCTGCAGCAGCAGCCTTAGCGTCCCATGCCCGTCTCTGGGGTCCACACTGATAGCCGTGGCTCACGCCCGTCTCTGGAGCTCCTTTAAGCAGCGCTCTTAATCCCCTCTCCTCGCACACCAGGAAACAAAGAGGCAAGAAAAAGTCTCTTGTCTCTTCGGCAGCTCCAGACTTTTTCCCGGACTCCCTCCTGGCTAGCCGTGGTGCACTAGCCCCCTTCAGGCTGTGTTCACGCAGCCAACCTCAGTCCTCTCCCTGGGATCCGACTGAAGCCCGAGCCTCAGCTCCCAGCCCCCACCCGCCCCAGCGGGTGAGCAGACAAGCCTCTCGGGCTGGTGAGTGCTGGTCGGTACTGACCCTCTGTGCGGGAATCTCTCCGCTTTGCCCTCCGCCTCCCTGTTGCTGCGCTCTCCTCCATGGCTCTGAAGCCACCCGCGGTCTCCGCCCGCAAAGGGGCTTCCTAGTGTGTGGAAACCTTTCCTCCTTCACAGCTCCCTCCCAGAGGTGCAGGTCCCGTCCCTATTCTTTTGTCCCTGTTTTTTTCTTTTTTCTTTTGCCCTACCCAGGTACGTGGGGAGTTTCTTGCCTTTTGGGAGGCCTGAGGTCTTCTGCCAGTGTTCAGTAGGTGTTCTGTAGGAGCTGTTCCACACGTAGATGTATTTCTGATGTGTTTGTGGGGAGGAAGGCGAGCCCCACGTCTCACTCCTCCGCCATCTTGAAGGTCTACCTCTGCAGGACTTTTTAAAAAAATTCACTCAAAGTGTAATTAACAAATAATCTTGGGTATCACTACGGACTTCAGAGTTTTTTACTTATCCAATGTCCCACAACAAATTAAATTACTCATTTTGAATTCCTTGAAAATGTCCATCATTTTCTTGCCATAATGTTTCTAAAAGGTATGATGTCAAACTGGTTTTCTTTCCACGTTAATTATTTCATTTTTCATTTATTTTAACAATAAAACTATTTTTTGGCTTGGAGGCTCTGGTGGTCTTTTCCTTTTATTTTAAGGTCTAATACTAGGATATAGGATATAGCTAAGAGTCAATTACTCTAGATCAATCAGTTCCCCAAGCATATAGAAGCCCTTTCAATATGGAAATTCACATCTCCTTTTATTTTAGAAAAGATTGTTTTATTATGATTTTAAATATTATTTCTGTTCATTTTCCATTTGTTTTTCTAGTTCAAGTTCTTGAACTAAATATATTGGATTTTCTCTATCCCTTTTCTCTCTGATCTTTTTATCTGTCTTATTTCAATTTCACTTTCTTGACCTTTTCATTTCTATTCTTTATGTCTCTTACTGAACTTCTGGTAATATCTATCTTTCCTTGGGTACCCTGTAATTTAGTTTTCATTTCTGAAACGATTTTTGAGTTTTTTTGTTGATTTCCTTCCCAGAGTTCAGTCAGCTCCTATTTCATACATCTACCTGTTCATTGTCCATTTCAATTGTGAGTTTTGGAGTATCTGATTCATGGTGTCCTTTCATAATGCAATTGCTTGTTTAATACAGGTTATTCATGTTCAAATATTGTGTCTTAGTTTTTCTTTTTTTGTGGCTTTTCTTTCTTTTTATTTTTCCTTTCATTCTATGTGTGTGTAAGTGTGCTGAGAAGATTTGGTTTTAATTTTCTGTTTTCTTATAGTAACTCTGTATGGATGCTGGCTTCTTTTTCTGTTGAAGATTATTTGCACTGTTTTTTTTCAGAATCAGCAATAGTAAGCTATATTGTGAAGAGGGGAAGAACGGAGATAAGTTTGCTTATTAGGTTTCTCTCAGTTCAATAGCACCCTCCTCTGTGGCTACAATGAAGTGTAGATTCTTTAATAAATGGTACTTTTTGTGGCAGTGGTGGGAACAGAATTTGTTTTTTTGTTTTTCCATTTTTCTTATTTCCCTTGGTCCTTTATCTTCAGCTGCTTCTTTCTTTCCCTTCACTACCAAGCATCCAAGGGACATGCCCTCCCTCCTTGCAAGGTATCTTCCATTCCCTCAGAATTAATTTCCCAAGACTGTCACCTAAGTCACCCACACTTTCTAAGCCCCATCTCTTCTATATTCAGTAGCTATGGCTCTGATCAAGTAGTCCATGTTTACAGCATAATTCAGAAACTGAGAAAACTACCAATGTTAATTTCAATTTATATATGTCTGCAATCTTAAGGGAATCTGAATTTTTCTCCTGCAAAATCGTAAAGTTCTCTTTCTTAAAGCCACCCATTATTCCTTTCATTTAACATTTTGAATTTTTCCTAAAAGGATGTACTTTTTCTATTATCTTTCCAAGATCCTTCACTAAGACACACTACTTAAATAATTTAACAAGAGAGTAGTTTCTGCATGCAAAAGGCTGTATATTCCTTTTCTTACTTTACTGTTTCTTTTTTTAAAAACTGTGCTTTTGAAGAAAACAGTAATAAATGGAATGGAATTTGCTTATACTCTGGAAGGATTCTGGATCCAATACAGTGATGCTACCATCTTAAATCAAAATGCAAATCCTCTGCATAAGTAAATAAAATACTGCTGGCAAAATTCTGAAACCTGTGAAGTTAGTCTTTACAAACGCTCGTTTCTTTTGTGTTTTTACTCTTTCATATACGCTCAGTGCCCTCAAAAATCTTCCTCCTCTGTGCTGTCCAAGCAATCCTAAAATAATACTGTAAAATTATTTATGGTACCCATATAGAAGGTCATCTCTGATTCAGAAACAGATGAAGTTTTTATTCCATATTGCCATATTGAGATTAGATTATTCGTGATAAAATGACCTAGCTTACTGTGGGCAGAAGACCAAAGCATCTTTTCAAACACTAGAAATATACCCAACAAAAAGAACAGGAAGACAGACACATTGTGCTATGCCAAATACAGACTAAAAATTAAGAACATCAACAAATAATTCAAGACACATGATGTAGTATAATCCAAAGTCATTAGGAAGGAATTCTCTAAACATATCAAAAATAGGAAGAGAGCCAAAGTTAGTGTTACTTCTTGAACTTGATAGCTTAAAAGAATTATTTAAAACTAAAAGTATACCAAAAAAAACAGTTAATTTAATATAATCTTGTTGGGGAAAAACAAGGCTAGAAAAATTTCCACTCCTAAACTGCATTAAAAAAAATGCCCAAGAATTCATCTAATTGACAACACATATTGTAGTGCAAGATATAGTTGACAAAACTGCAACCCTATGACATTCCTGAAAGTTTAAAGACACTCTAAGGGGAAAAAACAACTCAAATTTATTGGTCAATAGAGACATATGCAAAATGCCATTACAACTACAAAAATGTCCCAAGTGTCACCAAAGATTATTTTTGTGAAGATAGGTTATATAGAAATGAGAAAACAATCTAATGCATCATCTTCCTTGAAATGAGATTCCCCTCCCAAACTCATAGCATCGCCATTCTTCTAATTGTCAAACTAAAAATTTGTAAGCAAAGATATTAAAACATAACCTTGGCTATTATCTACTTTGAAGAAGCACAAGGAGGATGATGAGCTGGGGAAATTAGACATAATTTGAGATAGAGAACGGAAAGTTAACTCCCAAGAGAATTAATGTTACATTAACTTATGGCCCAACTGTTGAAATACATCTTATTTACCATCAGCTTGCAGTGAGGTATAAAGATGCACATACCAGTTAAAGAAGAATATCTCTCAAGCAATTCAGTAAAGTGAATATAATAAAATCCCAGAAAACCAAGCTCTAGTTCTCACTGAAGGATCCCTTGTCTGGTAGAAATTGTAGGCAGGCTTTCCGAAAGTTTCCCAAACCAGCAAATGTGTATGTATAAGGAATTATCTTTGTAGAGTCAGACAATTCTACGATAACAGTGGGTAGTCAAAGGAAAACCTGTCAACTTTACTGAGCACTTACCCTGTATTAGGCAATCTAGTAGGTACATATAACAAGTTATATATGTGTGTTGTTTAGTCATTTTATTTTGCTTACATATATATCTATGTATACATGAAAAGTATGTAGAATATTCATAAATAGTTTCAGTAATAAATTATATTCTATATACAAATATAAACAATGAAAATATGTAAATACATACAAAATTGACAAAGAACTCACATAATTCAACATCAAAAAAACAAACAACCTGATTAAAAAATAGGCACAGGACCTGAAGAGACATTTTTCCAGAGACATACAAAGAGCCAACAGACACATGAAAAGACGCTCAACATCACTAATCATCAGGTAAAGCCAACTCAAAACCACAATGAGATATCACCTCACACCTGTCAGAATGGCTATTATCAAAAAGACAACAAATAACAAGTGCTGGCGAGTATGTGGAGAAAAGGAAACCCTGGTGCACTGTTGGTGGGAATGTAAATTGGTACAGCCACTGTGGAAAACAGTATGGAGGCGCCTCAAAAAAGTTGAAAGTAGAACTACCACACAATCCAGCAATTCCACTTCTGGGTATTCATCGGAAGAAAACAAAAACACTAATTTGAAAAGATATATGCATCTCTGTGTTCACTGTAGCATTATTTACAATGGTCAAGATATGGAAACAACCTAAGTGTCCATCGATAGATGAATGGACAAAGAAGATGTGGGGGGAGTGTACGTGTGTGTGTTTGTGTGTATACACACACACACACAATAGAATATTACTCAGCCAAATAAAAAAGAATAAAATCTTGCCATTTTGCCACAAAATGGATGAAGCTGGAGGGTATTATGCTAAGAAAATAAGTCAGAGTAAAACAAATACTGTATGATTTCACTTACATATGGAATCTAAAAAACGAAACAAATAAACAAACATAACAAAACAGAGTCACAGATACAGAGAACAAACAGGTGGTTGCCAGAGGGGAGGAGGTGGGGGGATGAACGAAATAGGTGAGGGAGATTAAGAGGTACAAACTTCCGGTTACAAAATAAATGAGTCACAGGGATTAAATGTACAGTGTGGGAAATATAGTCAATAACAATGTAATATCTTTGTATGGTGACAGATGGTAAACAGACTAATCATGGTGATCATTTTGTAATGTATAGAGATATCAAATCACTATGTTGTATACCAGGAATTAACATAGTCTTATAGGTCAATTATACTTCAAACTCATAGAAAAAGTGATCAGATTGGTGATTACCAGAGGCTGGGGTAGAGAGTGGGGCAATTGGATAAAGGTGCTCAAAAGGTACAAACCTCTAGTTACAAACCTCTGTTAACCTCTAGTTAACACTGCTATATGTTATATGTGAAAGTCAGGAGAGTAAATCCTAAAAGTTCTCATCACAAAGAAAAACATATTTTTTCTTTATCTATTCTTTTCTATCTATATGAGATGATGGATGTTCACTAAACATTGTGGTAAAGTCAAATCATTATGCCTTAAATGTACACAGTGCTGTATGTCAATTATATTTCAATAAAACTGTAAGGGGAAAAAAGGCCCAGCAAAAAATAAATAAATAAATAATATGTATAATTCAGCCACTTGTTTTTTTTTTCATTTAATATGTTTTTGAGATCCAAGCATCTCAATATGATTACCAATCTAGCTCATTACTGTTAATAGTTATATGGTATAATATGAAAATGCTCCATTTTATTTAAACATTCCATTATGGATGGATATCTGCTTTCATTTATTTATTATTAGAAATAGTGTTGCAAAAAATATCCTTCCAGGCTACTTTGTCTACATGTGCAAGATATGCTCTGTAACAGGCAAACCATAGCCCACAGGCCAAATCTGGCCTATCATCTGTTTCTGTATGTCAGGTAAGCTAAGAATGGTTTTTACATTTTTTTAATGGTTGCAAAAACAAATCAAAGGGAGAATAATATTTCATAACAAATGACACATATAAAATCCAAGTTTCAGTGTCTGTAAATAAAGTTTTACTTGAGCCCATTCATTTGTTAATGTATTATCCATGACTTCTTCTGCACTACAGTAGCCAGAGTATTTGCAACTGAGGCCATTTGACCTACAAAGGCTAAAATGTTTACTAGCTGGCCTTTTACAGCAGAAGTTTGCCAACCCCTGTTCTAGAGTAATTATTTAGAAGTGGACTTGCAGGGTCATAAGTTATTATGCACATCTTAAATTTTGCTAGTAACAACCAAATTACTATCCAAAGGGGCTGCATCAATTTATACTGCCACCAGAAATGTGTAAGTTCCCATTTCCCTCATCGCCACTTAAGTTTCCACAAGAAACAGTATCTCATTGTTTTAATTTCCATTTCCCTTTTAAAAATATACTTGAATGGTCACTGGACATGAGTCTTTCTTCTTTTCCAAACTGTATTTCCTTTGGTCATTTTTCTATTGGGTTGTCTTTAAAAAAAAAAAAAAATCAATGTGCAGAGTTATATAATTTGGATAGAAATTCTTTGACATACATGTTGCAAATAATTTCACCCAGGATTTCTCTTTTAACTTTGTATTTTTTTCTTTTTTACTATATATGGTATTTTAATTTTGTTGCAGTAATTTTTATTAATCTTTTCTTAGCTATGTTTTGTATGACATCTTTCCCCACTCCTATTTCCCAACTCTTATTAAGTTTAATAATTATTAAATGGTAGATTCTCCTAGATTTCCTATTACATGGTCTGTAAAAAAACAGGGAAAGTTTGCCTCTTCCTGGTTCTTATGCCTCCTATTTTTCCCTTGTCTTCTCGCATTAGTTGGGACTTCTTGTGCAATGATGAATAGATGGAAATATAATATGCACCCTTATCTCGTCTGACTTTCATTGAGATGTTGCTAAAGATTCACCCTAAAGTATAATGTTTTCTGCTTGCTTTAGATACATGGCCTTTATTAAGTCAAGGCAGCTCTCTTTTATTTCTAGTTTGCTAAGCCATGTTGCTTTTTTTTAATCATTAATGATTGATAAATTTTAATCAGATGCTTTCTCTCATCTACTGAAACAATTACAAAATATTTCTCATTTAATGTAGTGATATGATGAAATACATTAATATATTTTCTAACCCTAAATCATTCCTGCAATTTTAAGATAGCTTCTATTTGGTCATGAAGTATTTTTATTTTTACATTACTGGATTTCATTTGGATTTTATTTAAGATTTGTGCATCTGTGATCATAAAGAGGTTGGCTCTATTATTTTTTCATACTCTCCTTGTGTAGTTTTGGTTTCAAAATCAACTAGTTCCACCAAATGAGTTAGGTAGCATGCTTTCTTTGTTTATTCTGTTCGTATGTCAGCTCCACATGTTTGGTAAATGTCACAGGTAAAAACTATCTAAGCCTACTGCTGTTTGAAGTTTGTTGACAGAAGGTACATATTTTTTACAATTGATAAAGAAGCAAATTCTTTTACTTGAAGGCTTAATTTATTTCTTTTACTTACTTTTTTCCTAAATCCCTGGTAAGTATTACTTCAGCCACATTCCAAGTGATTTTTATAGCCTTATATAGAAAATGCATCATGTAAACAGCATATTCTGGGGTTTTGTTTTGAATTTAGTATGACGGCCTTACTCTTTCCCAGAGGGTATTTGGTCTAATTATATTTAATTTAGTCACTGATACAACTGGATTTATTATTACTATTTTCTATTTCCCATCTATTTGATGTTCCTTTTTCTTTTAAATTAACCAAATATTTTATTAATCCTTTTTTCTCTATTAACATGGTAATTACACATATATTTACCATTATTATAGTGGTTACCTTGGACATTATAACATCAAACTTTGACTTGTTAATCTAATCAAATGTATCACATTTATCATTTCTCCAATAAGAACAGTATTTTGCAACACTTTGATTCCATATATCCTAACTCTGCCTTTTGCACTGTTGTTGTCATATATTTTAATTATACAAATATTGTTTAACTCAACATATTATTTTTGTTTTCTGTCCCATTAATATTCAATTATCTTAAATGATACATATGCCTATTCTGGTTCTCTTCATTCCTTACTGAATTTCTGTGTTTCCCATTAGGATCATTTTATTTCTGGCTGAAGAACTCCATTTAGTTTTTATTTTAGTTCAGGTGCACTGGCAACAAATTGTTTTGTTTGTCTGAAAACATCTTTATTTCACCTTCATTTTTGGAAGATATTTTTGCTTTGTATAGAATTATAGGTTAGAAGTTTTCTTTCTTTCAGCACTTTAAACATGTCATTGTACTGTTTTATGGCTTCCACTGTTTATGTCAGTATTAAAGGTACTGTGCATTTTCTTCTCTGGTGGGCTCTTAAGATTTTTCTCTTTGTCTATGATTTTCCAGCATTTTGACTATGATGTGGTTTCCTTCATATTCATCCTACTTGGGATTAGTAGAATTAATTGAATCTGATGTATTTGATATGTTTCATTAGTTTTGCTCATTATCTCTTTATGTATTGTTGCTTTCTTATTTTCAATCTGTCCTCTAGTTTAAGACACTATTTACACACATTACGTCATTTTACTGAATCTAATTACATCCCTTACTCTCCTTCCTTCCTTCCTCCCTCCCTTCCTTCCTTCTCTCCTTCCTTCTTTTCTTTCTTTCTGTGCTTCAGTTTGGATTTTTTTCTATCGAATTGCCTTAAGTACACTAATGCTGTTTTCTGATGTATCCAATTTGATGTTAAGCCATTAATTGAGTTCTTCAATTCAGATGTTATATTTTTCAATTCTAGAATGTTCACTTCAATGTTCTAGACATACTCATATTCTCTGGTAAATTCCCTAACTTTTCAACTGTTTTCAAGATTTTTTTCCCCTATTTTCTTGAACATATTAAAAATAGGTATTTTAAAGGCTATTTTCTACTAACTCCAAGTTCTGAATCACTTCTAGGTCTGCTGCTACATTCTGTTTGTTTATGTTTTTCTCTTGGTAATAGAGTCATAATGTTCTCCCTTTTATGCACCGAGTAATTTTTTATTGATTGTGTACAGGACACAGCGCACAACTGTTTAAAGGGGAAAAAAAACCTACTGAAAATACTTTTCCATCTGAGAAGATCCATCTAAATGTTCTGCTACATATTTAGAGAGTGGTGATCTGATCACTTCCATTCAATCAGGGACTGAGCTGAATTAAGACTGCCTTACAATTTTGACAAAACTCAATTCAATCTTTAATTTAACCCTATTCTTATGGTGAGGCCCTTCAAGGTTTTAAATTGAAGCCTGGCAGGTCTTTGTCCCCTCAACACAGACAGAATGCAGAAAATTCCACTTGCTTTTTTTTCCAAAATGCTTTTCAGAGGTTTCTGGCTTAGATCTTTGTCCTGTTGTCCTGCATAGCTTCAGAATTAGGCACTCCAGCCCCACTGAATTGCCACAAGCTGTACTGGTCACTCTGTCCTCATTAGTGACCCTCTATCAGAGGCCAAGCCCAGATTCCTCTAATACAGAGGTGAACAACGTTTTCCTGTAAAGGGCCAGATAGTAACTATTTTAGGCTTTCTGGCGGAATAGTCTTTATCACAAGTAGTCAACTCTGCCATTACAGCATGAAAGCAGCCACAGACAATATGTAAATGAATAAAGGAATGATTCTGGCTGTTTTCCAAAAAAACTTTATTTACAAAACAGGCAGCAGGCCAGACCTGGCCCATGGGCTATAGTGTGCTGATCTTTGCTCTTGCTGCACCCAGAATCAGTAAGTGTATCCAAAGGGAAAGTAGCTGGAAAATGTCAGTGTCAGTTCACCACTATCTCCAGGACTGTCAACTCTGACCTGGCATATTCTTCAGACTCACATCCTGAAGATCTTTATCACTTCAGAAATTGCAAGACTAGTAAATTCAGCTCTTGTTTTCAGAAGTCTTCTGCTTAGCAGTTAGCTTTCCTTTAGCTTCAGAATTTGGCAAATATTTTGAAAAGGAAATTGGTCATGTGATTGAGGCAAATACCTTGAAAGGGAAACTGATTTCTGACTGAGTGACAATTGTACCACTCTAGCCTCACACAATCACCAAAATTTTTGCTGATTTCTCTATCCACAAGCAATGCATGACCCACTGCCTGCACCAAACCCAGATTCTCAACCTTTGGCTTACTCCCAGAATCAGTAAATTAACTCAGTGGAAAAGTGGCTATAGATTTTCAGTTCATCTCTGAGAAGTTCTCCCAAATCTAGATTTTTACCTTCTCAGTCCACATTGCTTCTGAAATCTTTAAAAATGTTATTTTTGTCTGGCTTTTCCAATTGTTCTTAGTGGGATCATAAACCTATTGCAAATTATTTCATCATTCCAGAATCAGAAACTATATCCTACTACTTTTGATATTTAAAATTTTCAGGACTTCCCTGGTGGCACAGTGGTTAAGAATCTGCCTGCCAATGCAGGGGACACAGGTTCGAGCCCTGGTCCAGGAACATCCCACATGCCTCAGAGCAACTAAGCCGGTGTGCAACTACTCAGCCTGCGCTCTAGAGCCCATGAGCCACAACTACTGAGCCTGCGTGCCACAACTACTGAAGCTCACGTGCCTAGAGCCCGTGCTCCACAACAAGAGAAGCCACTGCAATGAGAAGCCTGCGCACCACAACGAAGAGTAGCTCCCACTCACCGCAACTAGAGAAAGCCCGCATGCAGCAACAAAGACCCAGTGCAGCCAAAAATAAATAAATTTTTAAAAATAAAGAAAAGATATTAAAAAAATTTTTTTTTCATTATCACTCAATTCTAAGTATTTTTAAAATTTCCATTGTTATTTTTATTTATTCCAAGAATAACTCAAAGTGTGTTTTTAACTTTCCACATAATATATTTTAAACAATAAAATATATAAAATAAACTATTTTTGTTATTGATTTTAACAATTATATTGTGATCAGAAAAAAATGCTCCATAAGACCACAAACACTTCACAGTTGTTACGATGTGCTTTTTGGCCAACTATGGGTCAATTTTTTTAAATCATTATGTTTGGGCTTGAGAAGAATGTTTATTCTCTAATTGTTGAATCCATCACTGAATCATGTTGCTCATATCTTCAATTTCAAAACATTTGGGGGAATCTTTTATCAATTTCTGATGTGACACTGAAATCTTCTACTACAATGGTGAATTTATCAAACTCTTTTTTAAGTATATAAATTTTAAAAAAATATATTGTGGCTATGTTATTAGGTAATTAAAAGCTTAACATGCTTTTATCTTCCTGATGAGTTAAACCTTTGACCATTAGTTGCCTTCATTATGCTTAGTAATACCCTTTCCTGAAGTCTATTTTATCTAATATTAATATAACTATACAAGCTTTCTTTTTGTTAGCGGTTATCTGGTAATCCTTTGATTTTCAGTATGCAATGTCATTAGGTTTTCTGTCTGTTAGATTCCTTTTTATCCTAATTTGATGATCTCTGTTTTAAACTAAGATTAATTCACTTAAATTTACTGTTGTAAGCAACATAATTTTTGTCTTCTTACTTCGCAATTTCTACTCTTCCTGTTTTTTCCATTTCACCTTCACTTCTTTGCTGCCTCCTCACTGATGTTTTCTAATTCCATTTTTTCTCCTGCACTGTTTTTTGTATCTTATTTCTTCTGTTTCTAGTCATTCAGTGGTCCTTCTTAAAATGTAAAATGCATACTTACCTTACTGTCCATAGCTACTAAAACTTACTCTTCTTCTTCCCCCATCAAAAAAACCTCAGAATTCTTTAAAACCAATGACTTCTTCTCCTTTCTACATAATATTGCTATTAAAAACATTAGTACTTTGATTTATCTTACTCCCTCAAATAATTATCATCACTACTATCATAATTATAAAGTATACTCAGTTTTTGCTTAAATTTACTCACATTTTCACTAATTTGTAATCAGACCTCTCTCTTCTGGCTCCTTTGCCTTCTTTAAGAAGTGATCCCTTTAGATGTTAAGTAAGCATGTACTGATTCAAAATACTCTCAGCTTTTTTATATGTGAAAATGTCCCTATTTTTGTTCATTCTTTAATGATAGTTTAGCTGGGTAATCAATTTTAAGCTGACAGTTATTTTCTTAAGCCCACCTATCCACAAATGGACCTTCAGCCTTTTGTCTTGACCCTCACACAAAACTATGGTAACTGAGAATTCTAGATTTCTATAGCAGTAATTATAGGGAGCCCTGCCTTCTATGTTTACTTACCACTTGGATTTTAGCTCCTTAAATCCAAATTTTTCTCCAAGAGATTTTCCTATCATTGAAGAAAGTAGACCTTTCTACTGAGAGCCACTGTTTAGCAGTGGGCTCCTGCAAATACTTTCTGCCTCACAGATAAAAAAGGCTGCAGCAGGATAAAGCACATCATCCTCTGAAAAGGCATGTTTGGATTAAGGTGCACTGGACACATCATGGATTGGCTCTAGGAGAGTAACCCAGTCCACTGATACTCTTTATAGTAAGGTTAAGCAGGCCTTGCAAAGGGAGACAAAGAGTCTGAACTTGTTGCCAGCTGCTTAGGGAAGGTGCATGTTTGGAACACCAGCTGTGACTATCTAAAAACATTATGGGAAGTTGAACCTGTGAGCCCCTTTTCCTTAATAAGGAGGTGCCAAGAGTTCTAGTTCAATCTGGGAAAAGCCAGAAATGCCATTCATCAAATAATGGTGTTTGTCTCCACACAACTACTTTCTTGGTAGCTCAGTTATGTATTTAAAAGTGATTTTTTTGTAATTTATAGAGCTTCTAGGTTTTTTATAACAGAAGAGTTTTTCAGAAACATCTAGTCAGCAACAATTCCGAAAGTGAAGTCAAATGATTGTTCCTTATTGTTAACTTCAAACCACCTCTCTAACTCATTTATATTAATTTCTTGTCCTGGAAAAAGTGCAATGTTATATCTATTTCTGAATATTATAGGGTATTCTTTTATTGAGAAATGTTTCCTTCTGATGAAATTTCAAACTATGAATGCCAAAGGCCTTTGAAGTCAGTTTGTGTTTCTACATCTAAGGTAAAAATGGAATTTCTCATATTCAGAGCCAACTCACTGGCAACTTTCATGTATTCTTTATTATTAGAAGTTACCTAATTTCTGGATACTCAAGGTTTTATTGTGCCTAATTTTCTAAGAGTTAGGGAAAAAAAACTACCCTTAACATTAAAAGCATACAAGATGTATTTTAATCATTTTCATTGATTTAGATGACATGTATTACAGTGTTTTAGCACACTAAAGAGAAATCATTATGAATATCGGTTATTTTTTAAAGCATAAGTTAGAGCTTTCCCTAACGTTGAATATAAAATTTTAAATGTATACATCATGTTTATGCAAAGCAATTAGAGCAATTACAACTCCTACTGTAAGCAACAGAAACTGGAGGTGACATCTCCAAGCCATAGATTGCCTATACTAATAATTTATGTCTAATCATATAACTCATTGTTACCTGTGTCAGTACCTTAAAGCAAAAGTGCAAAATACTCTTCCTAAAGCATGTAATCCTTAAATTAGCTAATAGAAATCTAAAATATTATGTTCCTACTCCATCTCTCAAGATCATACTCTTAATACACATATATTTGGTATAACAAAATAAACATATTAAAAATTATATAAAGCACTAATTTTAATACAACCTAGTTTAAATTGCTCACCACTGGCAAAGTCGTTCAGACCATTTAAACTATATGTATCCACTACTCAGTGTGGTGCAAAGTAATTCTCAGCCAGCATCTTCACTTAGTTATCATGTGACAAATTCAGATATTCTGAGATCATATCCTCTGAACTCTTGTATTTCATTAATTTTCATTTGTTTTTCACTTTTGAGAAATCATACTAGAAAATATTAACATTAGAAACTGATCCCATCAGATGAAGAACAAAGAAAAGCTCTTAATATTGAAGTTAAAATGAGGTTGATCAATCTCACTGAAAAAAGATATTCCCTAACAATATCAACTGCATGCTTCTCTTAGTGAAAGTACTTTCAGAATAATATATGACAACTTCATCAAACTAAAGAGAAAAGTCTGGAATATTACTGAATAAGACAAGAACTTCATATACATAAATTTGAAACAGACAAAGATGAAGAATAATAGAGTTAGTCAACGTTGAATAGATTAATGTAATCTGTAGCTCAAATGAAAATTGTCCATAAATGTTTATGAAGAAATATAATATGTTCCCTTTCTCACATAAATATTAAACTACTATTTATATTACCAGGACACAATAAAAAAACCAAACAATTTTTTTTAAGTCTCCTGATTTTTATTTTTATGAGAAAATCAATTTTGAAATAAGCATTCCTAATTTTCTGCCACCTTGTAGGAAATTACCTATTACATTTACAAAAAAAATACTTTAATATTTACTAAGTTATACCAATTTAATGAAAAATCACATAAATGACTTTACTTGCAGTTTTTAGGTACAGTTTGGCTTTATTTAAAAAAAAATTGTCATGAAATGTCAAATCATCCAATACCCCTGAGAAAAATCACAGTAGTCTAATAAACTTAATAGCTGTGCCCCAAAATTGCTATCAATCATGAGGATATTGCTAGTAAAGACCTCATGGCTCTGTCCCTTACCAGGTTCATTTTTCCCCCACAATAAAACCTACAGATACACTAATATTATGTTATCAGAATAAGTATACTGAAAGACTAATAGACTTCAATAATGAACTAGTACTTATAAGATAATTATTGGTGAGATAAAAACACAACGAAATAAGTATACAGTACAGTCTAAAATAGAGTTTTTAAAAAATCAACTACATGAGTAAGTATAGGAAGGCCAACCTGACAATAATTCCTGTCATAATGGGCAAAATGTGGCATGGCAGGTAAAAATGCAAATCAAGCTATATAAACAGAGCTATAGTACATCAAATAAAGATGGCAACACTTCCACTGTATCTTTTGCACTGGAGAAGAGACATCAGTGTGGCTGTGATGAGTTTTACATGGCACGCTCTTAAAAAGTCATTGACAAAGTATGCTCATTTTATATACATTATCCCCAATCCTCAAAATAACTCTGAAGGTAGATCACCCTTCTACAGATAAAGTAATGTGCTTTAAGATGTAAAGCCAGGAACCAAACCAAAACTTGAATACAAGTCCATTCATCTCCATACTCTTTCTACCTATGTAAGACTGCCTTAAAGGTTCCATGTAGCACCAGAAGGGACAATTAGGCAATACCTCACCTGTAGAATATTTGGAAACCATGTAACAAGGTATACCATGATTTCAACAAAAGTGGCAATTTTTGAAATGGGATTACAGATTTATATTATTAATGTAAGTGTCTTTTGCCTCTTGCTTTACTTAACAGCTTCAATCCTAAAGTGCTGTATATAAATCAGTTGTTAAAAAACTGAATCCAGTTTTTCCCCACTGATAAATTATAAATAACTGTTTTAGCCTTATTATTAATTAATCATAATCTTCACAAACATCTTAAGATTTTTTCTGACCCTTTAATTTCTTAAGTACGTTATAACATATAAATTAATTCCTAAAAATATGCCAGAAACGTAGCAATTCAGAAAGATCCTGTAGATTTACCTAGTTTATAGCCAAAATTCCATATAACTATGTTTATTAAAGCAAGACAACTTACATACAGAGAGAATTTTTTTACCATACTTTTTTAAACTGACAATTCAATATCAAGTCTTTTCCTCCTGTCAATGGTCTAAAGAAACAAATACCGTGATTTATTTGAAAGTACAACCTACCCCAATCTATAGCATTAAAAAAAAAAAAAAGTTCCATATGTACAAATATGTAATTCTACTGCCACCTTCTGGTAAAACACAATTTCCCAATTCTTTACAGCACTTCTCCAAATGACAAACCTACAGATATGAAATACCTACCTCCTTTCTAATACTAGATTAATAAAAGCAGAATAAATAATTTTTACAAATGACAAAAAAAATTTTTACAAATGACAAAAAATTTAGAATTCTAAAAATAGAATTCTAGCAATAATGTTTATCAGTACATATGATATATTCTCTCAATAATGTTAACATTTATTGAGCACTTTACTGTATTTGAGCACTTCTAGAAGAGATTTATGAGCAAAATGGATATTAATTATCTTAATAACCTTATAAAGTGGAATGATTATTCCCGTTTTACAGAGAAGAAACTGAGAATCAAAGAAATCAAGTGGTTTGCCTGAGGCACACAGCTAGTAAATGGCAGAGGCTCTGAATTCAGAAGCAAACTGATTCCAATGACCCTGCCTTTGATTATTATTCTGTAATACCCTCTATAACATCAGATAATAGACATTAAGTTGATTTAACTCATTTAGGACATTAAACCTTAATTTAGTGGGACAGAGCAACAATATTACAATTAGTGAGATTAAAAGAGTCACAGAACATAGAATCAAGGAGTTAAAAGAAACCTTAAAGGTCCCACAACTGGGCTTCCCTGGTGGCGCAGTGGTAGAGAGTCCGCCTGCCAATGCAGGGGACACAGGTTCATGCCCCGGTCCGGGAAGAACCCGCATGCCATGGAGCGGCTGGGCCTGTGAGCCATAAAAAAAAAAAAAAAAAAGGGTCCCACAACCTACTTTTCCATGTACTTCAGAACTTTATTCCTTAAACACAGTGGATTAAGTCCTAATGTTCTATTTTTTATAAATAACACCATGTCATTTTTAGATTTTTCAAAATTTAAAAATTTTAGGTTCTATATGTTCAGTGTTTAAATTAAAATTATCTTTGCTTTGATACAGTTTGAAATATTAATAAACACTAGTTAGAAATTACTATTCCTAGTCAACATATTTACTAATTTATATAAAGAAACGTTTTACTTACACAAAAGGATATACTATATTTTGCTATACTATTTATACACACTGATATCTTAAAAGTCATAAACCAATTCAATGGATGTTTTTGTTAACTGTACAAAGTGAAATAAATTGTGTTAAAAAAAATCTGCCCATAACACATTATTTTTAAACTATAAGAATCAGAACTTTATGTGTAAAAGCTTTTGCACAGCAAAGGAAATAAACAAAACGAAAAGATAACCCATTGAATGGGAGAAAATATTTGCAAATGATGAGACCAACAAGGAATTAATTTCTAAAGTATACAAACAGTTCATACAGCTCAATATCAAAAAAAACAAACAACCCAATCAAAAAATGGGCAAAAGACATAAATAGACATTTCTCCAAAGAAGACATACAGATGGCCAACAGACACATGAAAAGATGCTCAACATTGCTAATTATTAGAGAAATGCAAGTCAAAACTATAATGATGTATCACCTCACACTGGTCAGAATGGCCATCAACAGAAAGTCTACAAATAATAAATGCTGGAGAGGGTGTGGAGAAAAGGGAACCCTCCTACACTGTTGATTGGAATATAAATTGGTGCAGCCACTATGGAGAACAGTTTGAAGGTTCCTTAAAAAACTAAAAATAAAGTTATCACATGACCCAGCAATCCCACTCCTGGGCATATACCCAGAAAAGACAAAAACTCTAATTCGACAATATACATGCATCCCTATGTTTATAGTGGCACTATTTACAATAGCCAAGATATGGAAACAACCTAAATGTCCATCAAGAGATGAATGGTTAAAGAAGATGTGTTATATAAATATAATGGAATATTACTCTGTCATAAGGCCATTTGCAGCAACATGGATGGATCTAGAGATTATCATGCTAATGAAGTAAGTCAGACAAAAACAAATATCATATATCATTTATATGTAGAATCTAAAAAATAATACAAATGAACTGATTTAAATACAGAACAGAAACAGACTCACAAACATAGAAAACAAACTTATGGTTACCAAAGGGGAAGGGTGTGGGGAGGGATAGAAAAGGAGTTTGGGATTAGCAGATACACACTACTATATATAAAGTAAACAGCAAACTCCTACTGTATAGCACAGGGAACTATATTCGATATCTTGTAATAACCTATACTGGAAAAGAATCTGAAAAAGAATATATATATGTACATATAAATAAATCACTTTGTTGTATACCTGAAACTAACACAATATTGTAAATCAACTAAACTTCAATTTAAAAAAAAAACTTTGTGTGTATATAAAATGACAAAATAGATAATTTAATCATCAGTTTTGGTATCGTTATAAATCAAATAACCACATGTAATTTATGCTCTGAAATTCTACTTTAATGAGCTTCTGAATAACTGTAACTAACAGTTACAAATAACAATATAAAATAAATGGCCAAATAACATGCCTAAGGTAATATAGAATTATGCCAATGAGTAAATTATCACTTTGAAAAATATGTAGAATAGTAGGGAAGAAATCCTAGCAACTACTGTTTGAGCCATTTTGACAAATCTTTGGTTCATAAAGTTTCATAATCATATCAACTTACTATGAACAATTTTCAGCAAATTGTTTGATCACAAAGTTTCACATTCCTCACAATCTATTTTGGCCAATTTCAAAACACATGTTTCTACTGAATATGTACATTTACATTCGATTTACTTTCTTAGTAAACATTATAAATAGAGACTAAAATTCATATGTTCAATGATATAATAAATACTATAGTAGGTCTTTTACATTTCCATATAAATTTTAGAATCAGTCTATCAATCTCTACAGAAAAAAGCCTGCTGGGATTTTGATTGTGATTGAGTTGATCAATACCAGAATCAATAAAAATCCCAGAATACAGTCAATATAAAAAGTAATTGTACTTCTATATTTGAGCAACAAATGGAAAATAAACTTTTAAAATATCACTTAAAATAGCATGAAAAACAAAAATACTTAGGAATAAATTTAATGAAAAATGTGGAAGACCTCTATACTGAAAACTATAAAACAATGCAGAGAGAAATTATAGGAGATCTAGATAAATGTAGAGGTATGTTCATGGATAGAGGACTCAATTTTGTTAAGGTGTCTATACTCCTTAACAATTTGTCTATACAAATTAATACATGGAGTCAATCCAATTCCAATCAAAATTCCAGTAGGCTTTTTTTGTTTTTTTTTAGAAATAGACAGGAAATAGACATGGAAACAAAGGATCTAAAATAGTCAAAAGAACCTTTAAAAAAGAAAAACTGATTTGTAGGACTTATACAATCTTATTTCAAGACTTACTATAATTCTAAAATAATCAAGACAGTGCAATACTGGTATAAATGAGACACAGTTCAATGCAACAGAGTACAATCCAGAAACAGACCCCACACATATATACATGGTCATGTGATTTTTGACAAAGGCACCAACATAATGCAATAAGGAATTCAATCTTTTCAATATATGGTGCTGGAATAACTAGATATCCATATGGAAAAAAATGAACCTCAACCCCTACCTAACACTATACTCAAAAATTAATTCAAAATAAACCATAGGCCTACATTTAAAAGGTGAAAGTATAAAACTTCTAGAAGAAAATAAAGGAAAGTCTTTATGACCTTGATTTAGCTTAAAGATCCTTGTACAAAGGGCATTAAGCATAAAGAAAAAAGACATAAATGAACTTCATCAATATTAAACCTCCTACTCTTCAAAAAAAGACATTAAGAATATGACAGGCAAGGGAGAGGAACCAAGACGGCGGAGTACAAGGACGTGCTCTCACTCCCTCTTGCGAGAGCACCAGAATCACAACTAGCTGCTGGACAATCATCTACGGGAAGACACTGGAGCTCACCAAAAAAGATACCCCACATCCAAAGACAAAGAAGCCACAATGAGATGGTAGGAGGGGCGCAATCACAGTAAAATCAAACCCTATAACTGCTGGGTGGGTGACTCACAGACTGGAGAACACTTATACCACAGAAGTCCACCCACTGGAGTGAAGGTTCTGAGCCCCACGTCAGGCTTCCCAACCTGGGGGTCCAGCAATGGAAGGAGGAATTCCTAGAGAATCAGACTTTGAAGCCTAGTGGGAATTGACTGCAGGACTTCAACAGGACTGGGGGGAAACAGAGACTCCACTCTTGGAGGGCACACACAAAGTAGTGCGTGCATCGGGATGCAAGGGAAGGAGCAGTGATCCCACCAGACCTACCTGCTGGTACTGGAGGGTCTCCTAGAGGCGGGGGGGGGGGGGGGGGCTGGCTGTGGCTCACCGTGGGGACGGGGACACTGGCAGCAGAAGTTCTGGGAGGTGCTCCTTGGTGTGAGCCCTCCCAGAGTCTATCATTAGCCCCACCAAGGAGCCCAGGTAGGCTCCAGCGTTGGGCTGCCTCAGGCCAAACAACAAACAGGGAGGGAAAGCAGCCCCACCCATCAACAGTCAAGTGGATTAAAGTTTTACTGAGCTCTGCCCACCAGAGCAACAGTCAGCTCTACCTACCACCAGTCCCTCCCATCAAGCCTCATCCACCAGAGGGCAGAGAGCAGAAGCAAGAAGAACTACAACCCTGCAGCCTGTGGAACAAAAACCACATTCACAGAAAGAGAGACAAGATGAAAAGGCAGAGGGCTATATACCAGATGAAGGAACAAGATAAAACCCCAGAAAAACAACTAAAAAGTGGAGATAGGCAACCTTCCAGAAAAAGAATTCAGAATAATGATACTGAAGATGATCCAGGACCTCAGAAAAACAATGGAGGTAAAGATCGAGAAGATGCAAGAAATGTTTAACAAAGACCTAGAAGAATTAAAGAACAAACAAACAGAGATGAACAATACAATAACTGAAATGAAAACTACACTAGAAGGAATCAACAGCAGAATAACTGAGGAAGAAGAACGGATAAGTGACCTGGAAGACAAAATGGTGGAATTCACTGCTATGGAACAGAATAAAGAAAAAAGAATGAAAAGAAATGAAGACAGCCTAAGAGACCTCTGGGACAACATTAAAAGCAACAACATTCACATTATAGGGGTCCCAGAAGAAGAAGAGAGACAGAAAGGACCAGAGAAAATATTTGAAGAGATTATAGTCGAAAACTTCCCTAACATGGGAAAGGAAATAGCCACCCAAGTCCAGGAAGCGCAGCGAGTGCCATACATGATAAACCCAAGGAGAAACATGTGGAGACACATAGTAATCAAATTAGAAAAAATTAAAGACAAAGAAAAATTATTGAAAGCAGCAAGGGAAAAATGAAAAATAACATACAAGGGAACTCCCATAAGGTTAACTGCTGATTTCTCAGCAGAAACTCTACAAGCCAGAAGGGAGTGGCATGATATATTTAAGTAATGAAAGGGAATAACCTACAACCAAGATTACTCTACCCGGCAAGGTCTCATTCAGATTCGATGGAGAAATCAAAAGCTTTACAGACAAGCAAAGGCTAAGAGAATTCAGCACCACCAAACCAGCTCTACAACAAATGCTAAAGGAACTTCTCTAAGTGGGAAACACAAGAGAAGAAAATGAGCTTCAAAAACAAACCAAAACAATTAAGAAAATGGTCATAGGAACATACATATCGATAATTACCTTAAATGTGAATGGATTAAATGCTCCAACCAAAAGACACAGGCTTGCTGAATGGATACAAAAATAAGACCCATATATATGCTGTCTATAAGAGACCCACTTCAGACCTAGGGACACATACAGACTGAAAGTGGGGGGATGGAAAAAGATATTCCATGCAAAGGGAAATCAAAAGAAAGCTGGAGTAGCTATACTCATATCAGACAAAATAGACTCTAAAATAAAGAATGTTACAAGAAACAAGGAAGGACACTACATAATGATCAAGGGATCAATCCAAGAAGAAGATCTAACAATTATAAATATACACGCACCCAACATAGGAGCACCTCAATACACAAAGCAACTGCTAACAGCTCTAAAAGAGAAAATCGACAGTAACACAATAATAGTGGGGGACTTTAACACCTCACTTACATAATGGACAGGTCATATAAAATGAAAATAAATAAGGAAACAGATGCTTTAAATGACATAATAGACCAGATAGATTTAACTGATATTTATAGGACATTCCATCCAAAAAGAGCAGATTACAGTTTCTTCTCAAGTGCACATGGAACATTCTCCAGGATAGATCACATCTTGGGTCACAAATCAAGCTTCAGTAAATTTAAGAAAATTGAAATCATATCAAGCATCTTCTCTGAACACAACACTGAGATTAGAAATGAATTACAGGGAAAAAAATGTAAAAAACACACACACATGGAGGCTAAACAATACATTACTAAATAACCAAGAGATCACTGAAGAAATCAAAGAAGAAATCAAAAAATACCTAGAGACAAATGACAATGAAAACATGACAATCCAAAACCTATGGGATGCAGCAAAAGCAGTTCTAAGAGGGAAGTTTATAGCTATACAAGCCTACCTCAAGAAACAAGAAAAATCCCAAGTAAACAATCTAACCTTACACCTAAAGGAACTAGAGAAAGAAGAACAAACAAAACCCAAAGTTAGCAGAAGGAAAGAAATCATAAAGATCAGAGCAGAAATAAATGAAACAGAAACAAAGAAAACAATAGCAAAGATCAATAAAACTAAAACCTGGTTCTTTGAGAAGATAAACAAAATTGATAAACCATTAGCCAGACTCATCAAGAAAAAGAGGGAGAGGACTCAAATCAATAAAATTAGAAGTGAAAAAGGAGAAGTTACAACAGACACCACAGAAATACAAAGCATCCTAACAGACTACTACAAGCAACTCTATGCCAATAAAATGGGAAGCTGGAAGAAATGGACAAATTCTTAGAAAGGTAACCTTCCAAGACTGAACCAGGAAGAAACAGAAAATATGAACAGACCAATCACAAGTAATGAAATTGAAACTGTGATTAAAAATCTTCCAACAAACAGAAGTCCAGGAGCAGACGGCTTCACAGGTGAATTCTATCAAACATTTAGAGAAGAGCTAACACCCATCCTTCTCAAACTGTTCCAAAACACTGCAGAGGAAGGAACACTCCCAAACTCATTCTATGAGGCCACAATCACCCTGATACCAAAACTAGACAAAGATACTACAAAAAAAGAAAATTACAGACCAATATCACTGATGAATATAGATGCAAAAATCCTCAACAAAATACTAGCAAACAGAATCCAACAACACATTAAAAGGATCATACACCATGATCAACTGGGATTTATGCCAGGGCTGCAAGGATTCTTTAATATCTGCAAGTCAATCAATGTGATACACCATATTAACAAATTGAAGAATAAAAACCATATGATCATCTCAATAGATGCAGAAAAAACTTTTGACAAAATTCAACACCCATTTATGATAAAAACTCTACAGAAAGTGGGCATAGAGGGAACCTACCTCAACATAATAAAGGTCATATATGACAAACCCACAGCAAACATCATTCTCAATGGTGAAAAACTGAAACCATTTCCTCTAAGAGCAGGAACAAGACAAGGATGTCCACTCTTACCACTATTATTCAACATAGTTTTGGAAGTCCTAGCCACGGCAATCAGAGAAGAAAAAGAAACAAAAGGAATACAAATTGGAAAAGCACAAGTAAAACTGTCACTGTTTGCAGATGACATGATACCATACATAAAGAATCCTAAAAATGCCACGAGAAAACTACTAGAACTAATCAATGAATTTGGTAAAGTTGCAGGATACAAAATTAATGCACAGAAATCTCTTGCATTTCTATACACTAATGATGAAAAATCTGAAACAGAAATTATGGAAACAGTCCCATTTACCATTGCAACTAAAAGGATAAAATACCTAGGAATAAACCTACCTAGGGAAGCAAAAGACCTGTATGCAGAACTCTATAAGACACTGATGAAAGAAATTAAAGATGATACCAACAGATGGAGAGATATACCATGTTCTTGGATTGGAAGAATCAATATTGTGAAAACAACTATACTATCTAAAGCAATCTACAGATTCAAAGCAATCTCTATCAAATTACCAATGGCATTTTTTACAGAACTAGAACAAATCATCTCAAAATTTGTATGGAGACACAAACGATCCCAAATAGCCAAAGCAGTCTTAAGGGAAAAAAAACAGAGCTGGAGGAATCAGACTCCCTGACTTCAGACTATAGTACAAAGCTACAGTCATCAAGACAATATGGTACTGGCACAAAAGCAGAAACACAGATCAATGGAACAAGATAGAAAGCCCAGAGATAAACCCATGCACCTATGGTCAACTAATCTATGACAAAGAAGGCAAAGATATACAAAGAAGAAAAGACAGTCTCTTCAATAAGTGGTGCTGGGAAAACTGGACAGCTACATGTAAAAGAATGAAGGTAGAACACTCCCTAACACCATACTCAAAAATAAACTCAAAATGGATTCGAGACCTAAATGTAAGACCAGACACTATAAAACTCTTAGAGGAAAACACCGGAAGAACACTGTTTGACATAAATCACAGCAAGATCTTTTTTGATCCACCTCCTAGAGTAATGGAAATAAAAACAAAAATAAACAAATGGGATGTAACGAAACTTCAAAGCTTTTGCACAGCAAAGGAAACCATAGAGAAGACGAAAAGACAACCCTCAGAATGGGAGAAAATATTCGCAAACGAACCAACAGACAAAGGATTAATCTCCAAAATATATAAACAGCTCATGCAGCTCAATGTTAAAAAAACAAACAACCCAATCCAAAAATGGGCAGAAGACCTAAATAGACATTTCTCCCAAGAAGACATACAGATGGCCAAGAAGCACATGAAAAGCTGCTCAACATCACTAATTATTAGAGAAATGCAAATCAAAACTACAATGAGTTATCACCTCACACCAGTTAGAATTGGCATCATCAGAAAATCTACAAACAACAAATGCTGTAGAGGGTGTGGAGAAAAGGGAACCCTCTTGCACTGTTGGTGGGAATGTAAATTGATACTGCCACTACGGAGAACAGTATGGAGGTCCCTTAAAAAACTAAAAATAGAATTACCATATGATCCAGCAATCCCACTACTGGGCATATACCCAGAGAAAACGATAATTCAAAAAGACACATGCACCCCAATGTTCATTGCAGCACTATTTACAATAGTCAGGTCATGGAAAAAACCTAAATGCCCATTGACAGACGAATGGATAAAGAAGTTGTGGTCCATACACACAATGAAATATTACTTAGCCATAAAAGGGAATGAAATTGAGTCATTTGTTGAGACGTGGATGGATCTAGAGACTGTCATACAGAGTGAAGTAAGTCAGAAAGAGAAAAACAAATATCGTATATTAATGCATGTATGTGGAACCTAGAAAAATGGTACAAATGAACTGGTTTGCAGGGCAGAAGTTGAGACACAGATGTAGAGAACAAATGTATGGACACCAAGGGGGGAAAACCGCGGTGGGGTGGGGATGGTGCTGTGCTGAATTGGGCGATTGGGATTGACATGTATATACTCATGTATATAAAATTGATGACTAGTAAGAACCTGCAGTATAAAAGAACAAAAAACAAAGAAAATAACAACTAATACTAAACTTAATTTGGGTTTTTGTATGGAAATATGTTAATATAAATGTTTCAGACATTACATGAAATTTCTAAAAATGTTATATTTTCTGGTATAATAAGTCATAATTCTAGTTATTACTTTAAAATGTATACCTCAGAAATAACTAAATTTACTTGTCAATTGAATGATTATGAACTTTCATCAAATCTTTAACCGTGGTCATTTTTAAGTCTTTTGTCATTTACAAACAGTTCTTGGTGTACTCTGATGCTTTTGCAAAAATGTTCCTATAAAAGGGTTTCATCTTCAAGGAATTCATGGAAAAGACTCTGACAAGTACAGGTTTCTGGTAACTGACTATATTGCTGAACTGAATGAATAAGCATTTTCAGAACTCTAATGGAAAATTGATGAATTCATAAAAGTGCTAACAAAAGATCAAGATGAAAAAAAAATTAATTACATGGGACTGAGTGAACTGATGAGGATGATTATAATTTTTGTGACTTTCTGTTTGAATAATAAAAAAAAAAATCCCACAAGGACTCAGAGGCAAAAAATATACAAATCAATTTTCACTGCAAAGTAAAGGAGCTGTTACAGTGGAGGATTACTGGACTGAATGTCAATATTATGACATAGTAAGTAAACAAACAATCAAACTAAAAAGAATATGATAGGCAAGCCAAAGACTAAGAAAAAATATTTGCATTACATATATCTGACAAAGGACTTATACCCAGAATATATAAAGAAATCTTACAATTCAGTAAGAAAACAACCCAATTTTTTAAAAATGAGCAAAACACTTGAATAGGCACTTCATGAAACATGTATGAATGACCAATAAGTACATGAAATGCTGTTCAATGTCCTTAGCAATCAGGGGTATGCAAATTAAAATCATAATGAGATATTACTACATGCCTATTAGAATAGCTAAAATTAAAAAGACAATACCAAGTGTAATTAAGGATGTGGAACAACTATTTGTGGAAATGTAAATGGTACACTGACTATGGCAAATAGTTTGAAAGTTTCTTATAAAGTTAAACATGCACTTCCATATGACCCAGCAAACCTACTCTTAGCTATATTTACTCAAGTGAAATGAAAACTTATATTTGTATGCATTTATAGTGGCTTTATTTAATTGTCAAAAACTAGGGGGCAAAAACAAATGTCCTCCAATTGGTGAGATACAAAAGATAACCAACTACTGATAAATATGACAACAGATATGAATCTGACATGCATTATGACAGTAAAAGAAGCCAGACTCAAAAGAGTACAGAATATACGATTCTATCTATATGACATTCTGGAAAATGCAAAATTGTGGGGACAGAAAACAGATCAGTGGGATATGAGGGAGAGATTGGAGAAAAGGGAGCATAAGGAAAATTTCTGTAGTGATGGATTGGCATGGTGATGATCCAAGTGTATGCATTTGTCAAAACTCAGAACTATATACTAAAAAGGGTAATTTTACTAAACTCAAAAAAAAAAAAAAGAACAAACCACAGCTGCATACAACAATGTAAATGAATTCCAGAAATATAGTACTAGCAAGAGCAACAAAACATAACGTTTAGGGATACACGTTTAGGTGATGTAACTAAGATGAAGAGCAAGAAAGTAAACTCCATAAGAGACAGGATCACTGTTAACTTTGAGGGGGAGTGAGGGGGTAGAGATTGAGAAGGGGTGTAAGGGTTGGGGAACCTTCCAGGGTACCAGCATTGTTCTAATTCTTTCTCTGGTGGTTACATAAGTAGTTGCTTTCTGATAATTCATTGTGCTATCATTTATATTTTATATCCTTTTAAAAGAAAACAACTCAGGGTAATTATAAAACAATAAAATAATATATATATATTTTTAGAGGTAGGAAGCATTCCTGGATTCATATCTTGATTACACCATTTGTTAGATGTGGACTTTAGGCAGGTTTCTTAACCTTTCTCAGCCTCACTTTACTCATCTATTTAATGGGAAAATTACACCTGCCTCATAAAGCAATTATGTGAATTAAATGGGATTAATGTAATTTTTCCTTGAGGGTATCTGCATAGCTCCCAATTTCCTTTTGGAGGGTTCCTCTTATTCACATGGGATGGGCCCCCCAGTAGCTATGATTTTGTGTTAAATGACCCCACTACTGCCCAGCTGGGTCAGTACTCAAGTTGGGCTAATCAAGAAGCCCTCTGGGGAGCTTAAAATGGAGAATGAGCAAGTTAATTCTGTATCTGGGCTTTATCATGAACAGAACAGATATAAATCTCCAGAACAGATATAAATTTCCAGAAGAGTAGTGTGCACACATTCTATCCCCTACATTCAGAGCAGCAGAGGAAGAAAAGACTAGAACAGGGAGACAGAGGGAGTACTGCCCACATTTCTGACTGATTTCTGGTTCCTGATTCCAGTCCCTTACTGAGGCCTGCCCTTGGGTTCCATAAAACACAGAATATCTATATATAAATATCTTTAAGGAAATAATGCTAGCTTATGTTGGATTCTACTATTTACAATCCAACCGTCCTAGATAATATGTTATATAAAGCATGAAGCACATGGAAAAGGCTCAAAATCTAATCTCTGTGACAACAACTGTCTGATCTTTGACCTCCTATATAAGGTGGGGACTTCCTTACCGAGCCCTTGAAAGAGTCCTACTGTGGTGTTCAAAACACAGACTGACCTTGTTAGCCCATTTTCACCCCTCTATCTATAAGAAATCTGTAAGAAGAGTCCAGCCTCAAATTTCCTGTTAGATTCAAAATTTTCAGTTGCTAAAGATTGCCTAGAGAAAGAAATTCTAGTATAACAGAATAAAATTACAACAAAAAAATAGATAGAATCAAGTGCCTCAATTTAGAGCCTAAAGCAAAAGTCAGACTAGGTAAGATGTCATCTAACAACCAAGATAAAAGTTGAGCATTTACAGTTCATATTGTCCCAGATTCCATTTTTTTCTTAGGTAATGCCTACAGAATTTACACTTCTACATTTTGGTGCCTGTATTTTTACATTCTCAAGCTAAAGGCTATTTTCCCTATATATCAATAGTTAGGGTACTCTGGTACTCTGAGTAACGCTGACATGGACTTATTACTATATTCCAGAAAGTCCAACTCTTTGAGGGCAGGCTGTTTGCATATTTATCAAAAGTCAACCTATACACACTCAGATAAAGCAGTTTAGAAATAAGTTATATAAGCCAAGCTTATTGCAATCAGTCCTTATTTTACCTCATTTGTTCTTGTAAATAAATTAAAAACACAGTAAGTAAAACACACGTTGAAACAACTGTTGTTACTAAGGATATGACTGTAAGGATATGACCTTACTCAATATAAGTATTTATATGACTGTACCTTACTCATATAATATGTATATGTCAGAAGACATATAAAACACCAATTATTTCATAAAGTTACTTCAGTCAATTTTATGTACTAATGCTCTCCATCATATCTGACTTTAGTTTAATACACAAAATATGAAATATGGACAATCTGGACAAATGAGTTGTTATTTTCCTAATATATGTAGAAAGCAGTATTCTTAAAAGTTTAACTGCCAATTTTAATAACAGTAACTGTATTGATGTTTTTAACCTAAGATCTGAAAAAATACATATACATTCAAGCCCATAATTTCCTTAATAAAGTAGTTTTTTGTGATAGCTGATCTCTCAAGAATATATAATACTTTTCTCTAAACAAACATCCAATTGCCATTCATATTTGCATATAAATAGCACCTATATATAATGAGATAATATTTCTATCATCCATTCCTGGAACATGTTGGGAACTTAATCCTCCTAAATTAACTGGATAACAAATATCAGAAATTATGAAACCATCTGTAAGCAATGTTCTAAATAAAATTTATTTATAAACACTAGAGGGTGCTCTAATTCAACAGTGTCTGCTCATTGCTGTACACCTGAAACTAACGCAACATTGTTAATCAACTATACTCCAATATAAAATATCTTAAAAAACAAAACCAAAAAACAGTGCCTGGTATCTGGCTTTGATGCTTAATATAATTTTCTCCTTGATTAAAGATAAATGAAGATAATTATCAGCACCAACAATTTTTGCTTTTGAACTAATACACGGAGATACTTTATGAGACAAAAATTTCATCTTTCCAGAATATGTAATAAAACAGTAGAATTCCACTGAAATCATTTTTATTGCACAATTATTATATATTTAATATTGTGTTAAGTGGATAGAATAGAAAATAACACAGAAGTATAAAGATAGTCCTTATCTCTAAAGGAAATTAATGCAATATTCAGACGATTAAGAGAAGGTATATCTTGTATCTTACAGGTCATGTACTTACAACCTTAAGTTCAAGGGAAATTACAAAATGAATTTGGTAAAAAACATATAGTAGCTCAATTTCAATTTCAGTTGCTAAGTATTAAGGTATAGTTTAGCTATTTTACAAAAGTAATTTGAAATTTTAAATAATAAATAAAAGTGATATTGTTGAGGGTATCACCTGCTGTCTCAAGAAAATATTTTTTAAGCCAACAGATACAAGAAATTGAAAAAGAAAAAATCCAACACTTTGAATATCCATAATAGGAAATAATTAATAATAATATCAATTTCAAATCTTCATAAGGAATAATTTACTGCTAGTTTTTAAATTTATTTCTAAAACATTCACAAGTTCAATTATAAATCTTTGAAATTTTCAAAATTAAAAGTAATTTATATGCCGCCATTTGACAATCCAGAAAAGTTCCCTGGAGTATGAGTTTCCAATAGACAGCATTAAACAATCCCAAATAACAAAGTCTAATGGCTAGGAAAATACACATCTATATAGTTCAAGAAAGTGGCTATTAACTGAGACACTATTTAATCCCAACAAAGTATTGTGCCTTTATAAATGTTTACAGAAAAGAAAACAAGCAGAACATTATAAATACTTCTAAATCAACCAGTCTCTCGCAATCTCTCTCTCTCTCTCTCTCTCACACACACACACACATACGCGCACGCGCACGCACACTCACTACTCACACACACAGAGTCCATTCCCCAAAAGGGGAGTACTTGGCTTATACCTCTCTCTCTCATTCTCTTCCCTAATCAATAACTAAGAGCCCCCAAAGAAATCCTAAAGATAAACTTTTCAAGATTAATAGAATACAACACTAGGCAAAAGCCAGAGATAGGACTGAACCAGGCTCACAAACTACCCAGACTCTATGAACCAAAACACGTGGCAGAGAACTAATCAGATTGCTGGAGCCCACAGAAATTCTGAAAATGCAAGCATTGTGTTATAGCTTGAAGTATACATTTGGCACCTATATTCTTTTGGCACTCACTTCCCCTTTATATGTTTATCTGCCTTGCATCTACCAGATTCCTAGGGCCCTATTATACTCTAAATGCCCAGCTGCCAACTTCCCTATTCAGTGTCACATCATTTAACACCTTCTACTGCAATAGGTGACAACCTACACATTGTTAGAGAGTATTAATAATGTTTGAAACATTCACATACCTTCCCCATTATGAAGGTCTTCTGAACCATCATATATACTGACAGAAAAGTATGGCTCTGAGACAGTCAGTTGTTGTGTAAGTTTTAGTCCTTTTTAAACCAAGCCTGAACTCATACTTCTACAAACATATTTTGGAGCTACAACATAACCCTAATCAAGATCTTAGCTTCCCACTGATATTTAGAGCTTTTGCCCATTAATCTGAAAAGCATAGGGGCTACATAAAGTAAAGAATGGGTAGAAATGTGTGATTTTCTTTATAAATACTAATTTTCATCTCTTAATATAATGTTACATAAAAGTCTACAAATCATGAGACTAGAATACTCTATTCAAATAATAATTTAAGATGAATACCTGCTTTCCATGACTCCTGAATCTTGCTGCAAACTAATAGTCTCTGTTGTAATTTCCACTTTCCGTACACTTCCAAAGAAATCAGTTATCAGGACATTTTTAGGATCCCTCTGAAAAAGATCAGTGCGATGTCCAGGAGTAGACACACATAGACTTTTGGGGCACACCTGAAACTGAAAAAAATATGTACAACAATAATAAATACACATGCTTACATATTCATACAACTTTTATTAAATCCATTAATACAATATAGTAGACAGTAATATATCTTCAAAGTTCTCCCAACCTAAAGAAACTACTGGTTCTAAAGATTAAAGTTTCATTGCTATCATAATGCTTGACACTTTAAGAAGCTTTACAGACATTAGAATAGGTTATCAATAAAACAGGAAGCTGGCAAGGGAACAAAAAAACATTCACTTTTTAAAATCATATGCTACAAAGTTTATTTTGAACACTTATTTATGAGAACTCATAGGCAACACTATGACAAGAGAATTGCTTTTTTTCTGTATCTACATCCATCTCAGTGGAATGCTCTACCAGAGCATTTTTTTTTTACATTTTGTAATTTTGTAACATTTTGTAATTATGACCCTTCATTCAAACTTTAAATTCAAATAAAATATTACATAGTAGCTCAATATGTAAAAAAGATGAAACCAGAGCTGCTCTGGATTGCAGGAAGTTAAGCGTAGCCTGCTCGCTAGCTATCCCCCTCATCCTCCTGCTGTGAATCTACAAAAACCATTCTATAAATCAAGTAACTTTCCTAGTTTATCCATGATAAAAATTACAAACCCAAAGCACCTCAATACACTATAGTGCTCCAGAGAATAGTCTGAAAACTACAACTTCACCACTACACAGATCTCACAATATTTTTTATGTTAATCTTATTCCTGATATTCCACATCAGTGCATTACCAAGGACCTTTGCAGGACATCTGGTCCATGCCAAAAGGTCCTTGATATTTGGTCCTGTCCAAAACCATTTGGCATGAACCAAATATGCTCATGAACATTTGGACAAGACCAAATTTCAAGGACCTTTTGGCATGGGCCAAATATCGTATGGACGTTTTGGACAGGACCAAGTGTCTGCTAACCCCAGACACATGTTCATTCACTCAGCAAAGCATAAAAAGTGTCTACTAGGGCCTCCCTGGTGGCGCAGTGTTTGAGAGTCTGCCTGCCGATGCAGGGGACACGGGTTCGTACTCCGGTACGGGAAGATCCCACATGCCGCGGAGCAGCTAGGCCCGTGAGCCATGGTCGCTGGGCCTGCACGTCCGGAGCCTGTGCTCCGCAATGGGAGAGGCCACAACAGTGAGAGGCCCGTGCAGCGCAAAAAAAAAAGTGTCAATTATACACACTTCATACGGTTACCTTCCATAGGGGATACAAAAATTGATGAGACTTGGGTCCTCTCCTCAAGGCTTTAAGTCTAGTCAGAGATGAATAAACATAACAAGGCAGAAAAAAAAGGGACAGGCTCTAATTCAGAAAAAGATAAACTTCTTAGTGTTTGAGGATAAGAAAAAAGGAGTGGGGCTTTAGCTATTTTCTGAAGGAAAAGGAAGGTTAGCTTGGAAATAACATTCCTAATAAAGGAGCAGCTGCAGAGACATGTTAAGGCAAAGAACTCAATTTGGCAGAAGCCCAGCATATATGAAGGAAACCATTACAGGCCCACTAGTAAGGACCCAGAGCCCACAGCACTTGCCCACCTGTAGGGACAAGACTATCTGCGTAGGTAATCACCAACACAACAGTAGAGGGATGGGGAAGGGCACAGCAACTATAATTTATGAAACTGTGTTCCAAGCACTGTGTTAAGCAGTTTGCAGATATTCTCATTTAAGCTTACCAACAACTTTGAGGTATACAAAAATTATTCTCTCCTTCAAACTAAGGCTCAAAGAGATTAATTGGTCTAACATCATACTGCCTTCCAGGTTCAGGAAAGCAGTAACAAGAAATACAAAGAAGAGCTCAGGATATAAATTAAGAAGCAAAGAGGGCTTCCCTGGTGGCGCAGTGGTTGAGAGTCCGCCTGCCAATGCAGGGGACACCGGTTAGTGCCCCGGTCCGGGAGGACCCCACGTGCCACGGAGCGGCTGGGCCCGTGAGCCATGGCCACTGAGCCTGCGCGTCCAGAGCCTGTGCTCCACAATGGGAGAGACCACAACAGTGAGAGGCCTGCGTACCGGAAAAAAAAAAAAAAAAAAGAAGCAAAGAAGGAAAAAAAGGTGGGGGAAGATCAAGAAAGTTAATTTAGTCAAATAAGGACAAAACAGACAGAAGGCTGAATAAACAAAAGATAAAACAAAATAAACAAGATAAAATTAAAGTTTGAGGTATATCAAAGGTATTCCTGTATGAGCAACTTGGTCGGTTTTATTAGGTACTAGCAGAAGAAAGCAGAAAAAGAAAAGTAGTTGAATGAGCTTGTCAAACACTAAGTAAGTATTATCTTCTTTGCTGCTAAAAAAAAAAAAAAAAAAAACCTTCCACTTAAAAAAAAATTGAATTATAATTGAAACAATTATATTTGTTTCAGATGTACCACATAGTGATTTGATTTTTTTTTTTTTGTCTTTTGCAGTACGCAGGCCTCTCACTGTTGTGGCCTCTCCCGTTGCGGAGCATAGGCTCCGGACACGCAGGCTCAGCGGCCATGGCTCACGGGCCCAGCCGCTCAGCGGCATGTGGGATCTTCCCGTACCAGGGCACGAACCCGTGTCCCCTGCATCGGCAGGCAGACTCTCAACCACTGCACCACCAGGGAAGCCCATGATTTGATATTTTATACATCACAAAATGATCACCGTGACAAGTCTACTTACAATCTGTCACCATACAAAGTTATTACAATATTATTGGCTATATTCCCTATGCTGTACATTACTTTGCCATGACTTATTTACTTTTAACTGGAAGTTTGTACTTGTTAATCCTCTTTATCTATTTCACCCGTGTTCCCACTCACCCACCCCTCTGACAACCATCTGTTTGTTCTCTGTATAAGTCTACTTCTGTTTTTTTTCTTTATATTCCACAAATAATTGATAGCATACAGTATTTGTCTTTCTCTGTCTGACTTATTTCACTGAGCATAATACCCTCTAGGTCCATCCATGTTGTTGCAAATGGCAGAATTTCATTCTTTTCTAAGGCTGAGTAATATTCCATTGTATATATAGCACATCTTTACACACTCATTTATTGATGGAGACTTATGGTTGTTTGCTTATCTCAGCTATTGTAAATAATGTTGCTATGAACACTGGGGTGTATGAGAGTGTTTTCCCCTATTTTATATTCTTACCTCCTTTGTTGTATATTAACTGACCATATAAGCAAGCATGCCTTTATTTCCAGGCTATCTATTCTGTTCCATTGTTCTATGTGTCTGTTTTTCTGCAGTACCATATGATTATTATTTTTTTTTAATTTGAAAATCTAATTGGCTTTAACAGGCCAATTCATGAATCAGGCAGCATCCCATCTAGCAACTAGAAGGGTGCTCTGAGTTGTACAAAATAGGTTTTATAGGAGGAAAGTCGGGGAGCTATTAGCAAAAGAAAAGATTTTTTTAGGTCAGGCTTCCTTTGGGGGGTGTGGGGGGAGGGCATGACACGGGTTTTATCATGCAGATTGACTCTAGGGGGATGGGGGATAGAGAGCACCCAAAACATTTTTTGCTTAATTCCCGTAACATCCACAGATCATGGTTCCAGGTTCATAAATTTTAAGTTGGTCATTCTCTTCATTTCATTTCTGACCTTCCAGTCTTAGGAGATCATTTGCCTGGCAGTTAGCAGCTGCGCACATGAATTGAAAGCTTTTGAGAGAATACGATCCACCAGGGGGATTATTATGATTATTATAAGCAGGATAATTCCCAGTACTTGGAAGGCACTTCAGAGTCAGGTCCCCAAGACCCAAACCAATCAAAGAAAGACCCAGTTGAAGGAGTCACCCTTTTAAGCCAAGTGGTTTGCTCAGTGACTGAGCTTCACCTTCCCTAGAAATGTCAATCTTGTTGGTGGCATTGGCCGCAGTACAGACACCTCCTGGTTCAGCTAAAAGATAATCAAGGACTATTCTATAATCAAGAACAACTCTAGCCACAGAGTCTAAGGATCTTTTCTGGGCAGCTAATGCTTTAGCGGTGGATTCTGCAATACTTTCAAGAGTTAAGAAGAGGCTTCTGATCATATTCTCATTTGTATTTACTCCTAATCAGGGAAATTGACCCTGCCAAAGGAAGCGATTCTGAATTATGAATGTCTCCTGGTAGGTCCTTTCTAGAACAGTTAGATAACCTAATAGGTACTGCCTGGTTATATACCAGCCATCTAGGCATTCATAGGCCCAAGGAGAATAACCATCACTGACTAAGACAAATCCTGTCAGGGCACAAACTACTTCCACTTAGGTGGCACTGTTAATGGATTCATTTGCAAGTGTTGCACTTGCCCATTCAAGCCAAGGGTCAGTTACATTTTCTCCTAAACTGAAATAAAAAGTTGTTCTAAATTCGAGAGGTTACCCCTCTAAGCAATGGCCTGGGAGATACGGATGATGGTGTTATCTTTCCAGGTCAATTCCAGAGTAAAGGAAAGAAAGCAAAGAGGAAAAGGTTTTAGTTAAAGTATGAAGTTTTGATCCGTCATCGTGGGCAGAAGCAGTCTATATCAATGTCAGCTACTTCTCTTCCTTGTCAGTTTGATTCACGGGTCTCCAGCGTTAGTACAGGACCAGATGCCAGGTGGAATCCTCCTTGGCTGTGAGATGTGCACCCAAGGCTCAGAACCTTTTAGTTTTGCAGCAGTGTCAGTGGTCAGGAGCACTTGGTTAGGTCCCTTCCAATGGGGCTCAAGGGCTGCCTTTGTTCTTAGTGATTCCAAATCAGAAGGGTGAGAGAAAGCTGGAAATGTTAATTGGGTAAGTCATAGTCAGATATCTGAGGAAACTAGAGGAATCTTTGACCACAAAGACAATTAACAGGACTAGAATCTATTATCTACAAAGGTGCAAACATAATTTTTCTATGATTATCCCATTTTTTTTAACCAGAGATAATCACAGTAAAACTAATTTGTCTGTATTAAACTTGGCCTGATTTTTATAGAAGTGCAGCAAGAATAGTGACTGACCATAAGTTCTTTTTTAAGATTGCTTTGCTGGAACTTTGTAAGCAAAGTACCAGCTTGATTTTTCCACGTGGTTTCTTGCAGCTGTCTGGTCATGTCTGAGTCTGTGTACACATTCCAGTCAAAGCCTTGGTAATATAGCCCATGTTTCTAATTGTGTCCTGTTACAAGGAACATGAAAATAAGAATATTCACTGAGAGTTTCTGAATTCTGGGGATCAGATAGGGAGAAAAAGTAAATGTTTCATCCTTGTTCACAAAGGTATATATTACCAAATTGTTGATAGCTTAAGAGAAAAGATTTCTTTAAATCTGGAAAAAAACATTAAAGAACCCGCAATATTTTAAACACACAGTCATAAAAATTATAATCATCCTTATCAGTTCATTCAGTCCCACATTATTAATTCTTGTTCTGCTTGAATCCAGTTTTTTCCATTAGTTCTCTCAACCTTGCCTGATGATTGAGGGTGACAGGGACAGTAGTAATTCCAAGAAATTTGCAAGGTTTTCGTTAAAGACTGTATGATTTTCCCAGTGAAGTGTGTGCCTCAGTCACTGGAGATTGTGGAAGGTATACCCCAGGTGGGAAACACATTTTCTGACAGTTTCTTTGCCACAGTGAGGGTGCTGGCCTTGCAGCAGGGGAAGGCTTCAACCCATCCGGGAAACATACATACAATAACAAGAACATACCGATAACCCATACTAAGTGGCAAATGAATGAAGTCCAGTTGTAGGTGCTAAAGGAGTCCAGAGAGAGGAGGTCTGAGACCACCTCTAGGGACAAAAATTGTTATTCTTAAATTCACTGGTGGGTGGGCAAAAGAATGCAAAAAAAAGAAAAACTTTTGCCAGGAAGAACCAAACGCTGTCTAGGTTCTCCCATAGCCCTGACTGGTCATTCAGTTTACAGCCATTATTTACCCACCTTAATTTCTCTGATTCAGGAACAAACTGTTGCCATGTTACAAGGACATCAGGATGGCAAAAGTCTGGCAATGAGGGGGTTATGTTTTTCAGAAGCAGAATGGACTTCATCCACATGTGCCACCATCTTTATAACCCTCTATTGCTGCTGCCTTTGCATGAAAGTCAGTGAGGGCAACTCCCTAATACTGAGGTTCAGTCCTGTGTTGTAAGCCTCAATTTTGATGACAGACAATATAATACACCTGGATATATCAGACTTCCAAGAATTTTATGCGATCTCTGGAACACTTATAATACATACCTATATAGACACAGCATAAAGAAGGCTTGTTCCTTCTTATTTGACAATGTTTCCCATGTAACTTAACATATGAAATAAGCCTCATCAGTTTAACATCTTCCTTTTTACAAGGAGAGGAAATACATCCTTTGAAATGTTCCAGGCACCCTCTGAAAAACTTGAAAGTTAACTGAGGTCAAAAGACTTCAGTTTTAGAATCTGATTTTGGGAAGTCTGTCAAAGACACCAAAAGGTTTGGACACTTGAAGAAACAGGATCACAGATCAATATGAAACAATATTGTCTACTTAGCAGATGAAAAAAATTAAGTTCTGGTTTGAAGTACACTACTGATAATAAAGCTTAATTTTTAAAACCTTTATAAACAATTCAATTTCAGCCAGCTTGATTAGACAAGGTAAAATTCTCTCTCTCAACCTTTTATATACGTTTAGTTTGGCCTTCATAACCGGAAGTTCTAGTTAAGACAAAATTATTCTCATTTCCCTTAACACAAATGCATCTTTATTCCTCATAATTTTTCTTAGCCAAAAACACATCCTGCTTTTCCCTGCATGTGGAGATGTCTCCCATATCGTTTCTAATAGCTTTACTTGCATAATTAGATTTTTTAACCTTTAAAAACCTTAATTTCTAGTGAAAATTTAGGAAGTAAACAATTGTGGACTATCTCTTACACTAGCATTACAGCTTGGCGAACTTACACTTTTATATAATTTCTAGAAATATGTGCTTTCTCATAGAAAATTTCTCAGCATGGCACCAAACAAGTGTGAATGAATAATGTTGCCTACCATATCAGTAAACAAAGGATGTTGCAGCCATCGAGCCACTACAGCTGCCCCCTAAGGTGCACCCTGAAGGGACTCAGGATGGGAAAGCCCAGGATACTGGCCCTAGACAGCTGTGGTGCATATCAAAGGAATGATTTTAATGAGCCCAGACTCTTGCATCTTCCCATACATAGAAAAGTGCTAAATTCATTAATTTGAGATGTCTGGTTTTATTTAATTAACAGTAATCTTTTGATGTTCTGACTACCTGGTCTTTGCTGCAAAAACTCCTATAAAATCTGGCTCCTCCCTTACCTCTTCATAACAGTCCCTCAGACCTATCTGAGAGGCTACATCCTGGGCTTAAGTCCTCAATTTGTCTGCCAAACAAAACATAATTCTCAACTTTTTGGTTGTGCATTTTTTTCAGTCGACACATGCTTACTAATAAACCCAAATTTATCTTTAGTTTCTCTATAATAAGAAACCAAAGGTAGATAAACCTATGTTCAATAATTAATGGCTCAGTATTTTTTCTTATTTGGGGAGATCTAGATATTCAATAAATTTCTAGCACTTAATCTTAGCAAAACTTTAAGGTTTCAGGTTACTGAAAAGATTTGGGAAATGAATTTGAAAAGTTCAACTAAAAACTTTTTATCCTACTTATATTTATTTAATACTTGCTCTTAACAATTGTTTAGATTACTTATGAAAACTTCATCATATCCAGTTATTTTTCTTGCAAGCCTAGGTAAAATAAAAGTATTATATTTAATGCTGATAACTCTAAAGACATATCTGCTTTAATTAAACCAACAACCTTAAACTAGCTTTTATTTACAAAAGATATCTTAGATCACATAATTTTAAAAAGCATTTCAGTTAGTTTCTGTTGTATTTCTGACAACTTTGGAATGTCCATTTTGACTCCACATTGGATCTGTTTCTTTGACTTTAGCCTTTGCTTTTCCTTGCTTTTGTTATTATGATCATACATAATGGCCTGCTGCAGGGAACCCTACCCACCTGCGAATGGCTGCAAGAAAGAAGAAATTAACACATGCCCTCCTGGAGGCTGGTCATTCCAGGAGATGTTTTTGCAAGACTGATGGCCCTTTTTACTTTACTTCCTCCCCGCCTCTCCCTCTCTATTCTGCCTTCTTACTTTACTTCCCTCTCTGATTCTATAAAAGAAACTAGCATCCAGACCCCGATAAGATGGTTTTTGGGGGGGACCTTAGTCCACCACCTTCTCGGTCTGCTGCCTTTCTGAATAAAGTCATATTCCTTGCCTCAACACCTTGTCTCCCAATTTATGGGCCTGTTGTGCAGCGAGCAGAGCGTGCTTGCACTCGGTAACACAATCGTTACAAGCTTGTCTTCAAACCAACTAAATAGAGCTCTTCTACAAAATAATTCTGCAGTACCATCTAGAGGTTAAAAAAAACAATACATATCTACAACGTACATAAGGAGATACACAGATGCAAAGGGAGATCTCATAGTTACCAATATTTGTGGAGAAGACACTTAAAATTTTTTTTATCTGCCAAATTTCCAAATATTTCTTCCCTTCTTTTTTTTTTCTTTTCTGATGAGAAACAATTGCATTTCAAAGAATGGCTCTTAAGTTTCAGAGAATATGGGGATAGGAAATCTACATCACAAAGACACAGATTAAGTACAGAACAATTCTATTTCCAAAGTCCCAATATCTACAAGTATTTTGAGATGAAGAGAGGAGGTTTGGGGATTGGCAAAAAGGAATGACACCCATCTACCTATTGTTGGAATGTTTCTTTTCCTCTGGGTATATCTAGCTTCAGGTATAAGGTCTAAATTCTTACCAGACTCTGAATAATTTCAGTTCCCTAAGTGTTTAAGGGAATAATTTAGCAGTTTACCCAAAAAATCTGTATCATCAACTCTGTGAGGGGCCCATATGGAAGTTTAAGTTGATGTTGAAGAATTTGCACAGAGCCTTGAGAACAATCTCTTTTCCAGTGTCCCAGCTGATAACAGCTGAAACATTGATCTCTGGGCAAGTGTTTTGATAATGAACCCCCAAGAAGGTGAAATGGGGAGGCCTAGGCATTGCTTTAGATATCTTTTGTATCTTTACTTTTTCATTGGTTTTTTGCAACGAATCTTTTAATGAAGTTATTTTGGAATTTTGAAAGCTTTTGGAGACTTCTGCATACTAATTAAAATAGGTATTCCATTTGGTTTGTTTAACTTGGGAGCCCTTGTTTTTAAGTGATCTTACCTATTTGGGACATTCCTCCTGATGGCCAATGTAATTCTAGGTTGATTTTAGTTAAACTTTGCCATTTTGTTAAATAACTGCAGCTTCCAGGATTCATAGTTCTTAAATATAAACTAAGCAGATGTGATGGAAGGCAGTGTGCTCAACTATTTGGACATAATGGATCATGTTTCTTCTAGCTAGGCCTTTGGTTTTCTCAGTCAAACTAATACCTAAGAGGGACTTGTGGCAGGGTTGGGAATGATGCGGTGTTTTATGGTGTACATTGTTGCATGGAAGTTTTCTTGAGGTTGGTGAGTGACCTAGATGTCAGTCTAACCCATTCTGTGACCAACTTATCCTAACATGAGACTCTTTAGGTTAGGTGATGAGTGCTCTAATAACTTTTAAATGTCTGGTACCCACCAATCTTTGCAGCTTTTTGGCTTCTGAGATTCCCATTAGCAATGGGCTTTACTTCGTGTACACATTAACAGAAACCCATGGTAACTAAAAAAAAAGAGAGAGAGAGACAGACTGGGGAAAGGACTGAACGAGCAAACCTCAAAGAATGAGGACTGCGGACTGATTCCAAGCAAAAGGAGAACTGCAGCTATAACTAGTAGTTCTCAACAGGGAATCTGGTAAAGGATTCCAAACAAATGGGGAGGTGCATATTAAACCATCATAGTTCCAAATGTGGAGACAGAATCAAGGGACTGGAGTTTTCCACTCAAAACAATGAACTGTGGAAAGCTAATTAGATCAGGAGCTCGAACACAAAAAGAACAGAGCTCAACCAAAAGGAACTTACCAATGGCCCTTGGAAACAGCAAGAAAGAGAGTGAACTGAAAAGGGTTCACAGGGTGCATGCCTGTGTTTCCTGCTCCTTGAAAGCCATCCCAAGTTCACTTCAAATCTCATCGCTGCCACCCATCCATTAAAAAATAAAAGTCAACCAAGTAAATTTGAAGATGTATTTGGCTTTATTAGATGATTCATGAATTCGGCAGGCAGCATCCCATCTAGCAACTAGAAGGGTGCTCCCAGTACCACACTTGTTTTGATTACTATAGCTTAGTAGCATAGTTTGAAATCAGGGCATATGATAGCTCCAGCTTTGTTCTTCTTTCTCAAGATTGCTTTAGCTATTTGGGGTCTTCAGTGCTTCCGTACAAAATTTAGGATTATTTGTTCTAGTTCTATTTTAAAAATGTCTTTATTATTTTGATATGGATTGCATGAAATCTGTAGATTGCTTTGGAAAATATGGACATTTTAGCAATATTAATTCTCCTAAATCAGAAGCATGGATTTATTCTACTTATTTGTGTCATCTTCAGTTTCTTTCATCAATGCTTAGAGTTTTCAGAATACAGGTCTTTCACCTCCTTGGTTAAATTCATCTCTAGGTATTTTATTCTTTTTGATACAATTGTAAGAGGGATTGTTTTCATCACTTCTCTGATAGTTCATTATTAGTGTACAGAAATTCAGCCAATTTTTGTATATTAATTTTGTATCCTACAACTTAACTGAATTCATTATTAGTTCTAATAGTTTTTTTGGTAGAGTCTTTAGGGATTTCTGTATTATGCCATCTGCAAATAGTGACAGTTTTGCTACTTCTTCCTTTCCAGTTTGGATGCCTTTTATTTCTTTTCCTGACTAATTTTTTTTTAACATCTTTATTGGAGTATAATTGCTTTACATTGTTGTGTTAGTTTCTGCTGTATAACAAAGTGAATCAGCTATATGCATACGTATATCCCCATATCCCCTCCCTCTTGCATCTCCCTCCCCCACTCCTTATCCCACCCCTCCAGGTGGCCGCAAAGCACTGAGCTGATCTCCCTGTGCTATGCAGCTGCTTCCCACTAGCTATCTATTTTACATTTGGTAGTGTGTATCTGTCAACGTTACTCTCAGTTCGTCCCACCTTACCCTTCCCCCTCCCCATGTCCTCAAGTCCATTCTCTACGTCTGTGTCTTTATTCCTGCCCCTAGGTTCATCCTTTAAGATTCCATATATATGTGTTAGCATACAGTATCTGTTTTTCTCTGACTTACTTCACTCTGTATGATGGACTCTAGGTCCATCCACCTCACTACAAATAACTCAGTTTTGTTTCTTTCTTGACTAATTTCTGTGGCTAAGACTTCCAATACTATGGATAAAAGTGGCAAGAGTGGGCATCCCTGTTATTGTTCCTAATCTTAGAGGAAAAAGCTTTCTCAGTTGTTCACTGCTGAGTATAATGTTAGCTGAGTTTGTCATATATGGCCTTTATTATATTGAGGTATATTCTCTCTACACCAACTTTGTAAAGAGTTTTTATCATAAATGGAGGTTGAATTGTCAAATGCTTTTTTCTGCATCTATTGAAATGATCATATGATTTAAATCAGTCATTTTGTTAATGTGGTGTATCACATTATTGATTTGCAGGTGTTAAACCAAACTTGCATCCCTGGAATGAATCCCACTTGATCATGCTGCATGATTCTTTTAATGTATTGTTGAATTCGGTTTGCTAAAATTTTGTTGAGGATTTTTGCATCTATATTCATCAGGGATATTGGCCAATAGTTTTCTTTTTTTATAGCATCAATTATTTTGTTTTGGTGTCAGGGTAATGCTAGTCTCATAAAATGACTTTGGAAGTGTTCTTTCTTTCTTCTCAAACTGAAGAAGAAGTGTGTATTATCCAAAGTGTGTATTATTTTATTTGGAATAATTTGACAAGGATGGGTATTAACTTCTTTAAATGTTCGGCAGAATCACCTATGAAGCCACCTAGACCTGGACTTTTATTTGTTGGCATTTTTTCTTTTTTTTGGATTACTGATTTAATTTCATTACTAGTAATTGGTCTATTCAGATTTTCTAATTCCTCATGATTTAGTCTTGGAAGACTGCATGTTTCTAGGAATTTATCCAATTCTAGATTGTCTGATTTGTTGGCATATATAATTGTTCATAATAGTCTCTTATGATCTTTTGTATTTCTGTGATATTGACTGTAATTTCTCCTCCTTCATTTCTGATTTTACTTATTTGGGCTCTTTTTCCTTGATGAGTCTGTCTGGCTAAAGATTTGCCAATTTTGTTTATCTTTCAAAGAACCAGCTCTTATAGTTTCATTGATTGTTCTATTGTCTCTTTAGCTGTTATTTCATTTATTTCTGCTCTGATCTTTATTGTTTCCTTCTTTCTACTAACTTCGGGCTTTGTTTGTTCTTCTTTTTCTAGTTCCTTTAAATGAGTTAGATGGTTAAGAGTTTTCTTGTTTCTTGAGGTAGGTCAGTATTAATATGAACTTCCCTCTTAGAAACTGCTTTCGCTAGCAGCATCCCAAAGATTTCGGAATGTTGTGTTTCCATTTGCATTTGTCTCAAGGTATTTTGTGATTTCTTTGATAACCCACTGATTGTTTAACAGCATGTTGTTTAGTCTCCACATGTTTTGTGGGGTTTTTTTCCAGTTTTCTTTTTATAACTGATTTCTGGTTTCATACTGTTGTGATCAGAAAAGATGCTCAAATTTATCAAGACTTCTTAAATTTACTGAGACTTGGTCTGTAGCCTAACATGTGATCTATCCTGCAGAATGTTCCATGTACACTTGAATGTGTATTTTGCTGTTTTTGTTTTGGATGGAATGTTCTGTATGTATCTATTTAGTCAATCTGATATAAGGTGTCTTTTAAGGCCAATGTTTCCTTGTTGATTTTCTGTCTGGATGATCTATCCATTGATATTAAGTGGGGTATTAAGTCCTCTACTATTATTGTATTGCTGTCTATTTCTCCCTTTATTTCCATTACTATTTGATTTATATATTTAAGTGGTCCCATGTTGGGTGCACAAATGTTTACAAATGTTATATCCTCTTGTTGGACTGACCCCTTTATATTATGTAATGCCCTTCTTCATCTTTTGTTACAGTATTTGTTTGGAAGTCTATTACTACCCCAGTTTCCTTTTCATTTTCATTTTCATGATATATCTTTTTCCATCCGTTCACTTTCAGACTGTGAGTGTCTTAAGGTTTGAAGTGAGTATCTTGTAAGGAGCATTGAGAAGGGTCTTGTTTTTTTAATCCATTCAGCCACCCTATGTCTTTTGATTGGAAAATTTAGTCCATTTATATTTATAGTAATTATTGATAAGTATTTATTTACCGCCATTTTGTTAATTGTTTTCTCACTGTTTCTGTAGTTCATCTCTGTTCCTTTATTCTTCTCTTTCTTTCTTTCCTTGTTGTTTGACTGTTTTCTTTACAGTTATTTTAAATTCCTTTTTCATTTACTTTTGTGTATTTACTGAAGGTTTTTTGTTTGTGGTTACCATAGGTCACACATAACATCCTACATATATAACCGTCTCCTTTAAGTTTATAGTAACTTAATTTTGAACACATTCCAAAGCTTTATATTTTACTTCCCCAACACATTTTTGATGACATATTTTACATCTTTTCATTTCATATATCCCTTAACTAAGTATTGTATTTTTAATTAATTTTATGACTTTTGTCTTTTACCCTTTGTACTGAATTTATAAATGATTAATCTACTACCTTTTTATTTACCTTTTTCAGTGAGATTTTTAATTTAATATGTTATCTTACTATTGATTAGTATCTTTTCTTTCTAGCTTAGAGAAGTCCCTTTAACATTTCTTGTAAAATGGTGATGAACTCTTTTAGTTTTGCTTATCTGGAAAACTCCTAATCTCTCCTTCAATTCTCAATGATAACCTTGCAGGTTACAGAATTCCTAGTTGGCAGTTATTCCCTTTCAAAACTTCAAAATGTAGTAAGTAGTTTGATGTTATCAAGTCTGATAGCTTAAAGCAGTGGTTTTCAGAATTTTTGAGTTGAACCTCTTCAATAAATAGAAATCTACCTGAAAGGTTTCTATATAATAAAAGAGATCAATACAAAGCTGCTTGGTTTATGAAATAGTAGAGTCCAGAACCCTATCTACTCAGCCTCCCATTCATTCCAAAGCTCCATGAAAGCAGGGACAGTATCTGCCTCTATCTCTAGAGTACAGCCAGTGCCTGTCACTTAGCAAAAACTCAAGAAATAGTTGTGAATGAATTAAGGTATAAATTAATGAAAAAAGAATGAAAGTCATTAATTCACAGTAATTATCCAGTCTAGAACTGCTATTTCAAGCTTTTTATTATGCTTACTTTTGATAGCAACTTCAAAGTAGATTTATTTTAAAAGAGCCAATCAGTGCAGAAAATTCAGGAAAAAAAGTTGAACTAAATTCAACGGGCCACATCAAAACATGGTAATAGAAGTTGTATGGTGCACAAAAATATGTAAGAGGAGGTCTCTCTCCTTCAAGAACTTCCCATTAAGTGAGAAAAACATTTACACTCAATCAGTAAGTCCAAAAACAGACAGACTGTGACAAATGGCACAAAAAAAAAAAGAAATAAAGCTCTGAGTAGCTTTACGTATTTTACATAAATTCCAACAAGAAGACTATGGGAAGATCTCCTGGAGGAGGTAGGATGTGATTTGACTCCCAAAGAATAGGTAGAATTTCAATATGTGAATCTAAAAAAGGAGATTTCTGGTAGGGAAAAAAACATGAGCAAATGAATGAGAATAGCAAAATATCTCAAGGAATAGCAAGTTAACTAGGCTAAAGTTTTAGGCCTCTTGTAGTAAAGAAAGAGATACTAATGTAATGGGAGATTCAAAACACTTTAAAAGGCCACCATTCAGCATATGGAAGAGTGCCCTAGAAGTCGAGGAATAACAAACTTCACTTATCACATTAAGGTTAGCATAGCTATTGTGCTATAATCAAATCAAGCAAATACTTACAAGGTCATTCATATTAGTTTGGCTAGCTGGATTAATTTCCTCCAAAAATTCTAAGACATAAAATGTGTATCTATCCATAAGATGGACTCCAATTGCAGGATCAGGTTGATGCTATAAAAAAGCAAAGGAAAAAAAAGTGTATGTCTAATAGATAGGATCATTACATTACAACAAAATATTTTAAATATAATCAAAATTTCCTTCTAAGATATAAAGAAGTCTAAGAATAAGAAATAACAGATATATTTATAAAGCATATAAGTGATTCTAGAAATAGCTACACATTCCAAAGACAATGCCATTTACAAACAGGAAAGAAAAAATGCACTTACCGAGAGTGAATCTTCTCCCACTTGGCTACTAGCTAAAGCCATTATGTTAGGAGAATAAAATCTCTCATACATGGATGCTCCTTGACAAGTATCAATAATAAACAATAGCTCATTGTAGCTGAAAGAAAAGTGATAATATCTTTGACATGAATCATGCTGTTAAACATACATTAACATTTTACAATACTTCCCTAAGATGTTTAAGTCATACCTTAGTCATTTCATTAGCTAAAAATTTGAGATTTTTTGATAGAATTCCCAATACAAATTTAATATTAGAAATATTAAAGGTATAACCTGTCCAGGGGAACCACCTCAATAGAGTGCAGTAGTTGTGCCATAAAGTGGCTGCCCCAACTTCTTCCCCCTCCCTTATCTATACCACAAGATTCAGAATCCAAACACATGTTCAATTCAAATCAATATCTGGCACCCACATAGTCCTAGAAACTGAGCTAGATTCAGAAAAAATATATATATGACTTAGTCATCATACTCAAAGATCTTAAAATCTAACTGGAAGACAGACACATAAACATATAACTAAATCAGAATATGATGAGTGTTACAAATTTTATTGAAGGCCTACAGTGTGCCTGACACTAAGCTGGGGATACAACAGTCCTTGCCCTCACAGAGCTTAGAGTCTAACAAAGTCAAAGTGCTCCAAAAGCACGGAGAAAGAAACAGAGGAAACTGTAAGGAAAGGCAGGTCAGGGAAAGGTGACGTCTGACAAGGGCAGTGAGGGGTGAGTGTTATATTATTTAACAAAGAAAGGAATAGTACATTCCAGCAGAGGAAAAAGCCTGTATTAAGGCATCTAAATGTGAAAAAGTATAAATGTTTAGGAAAAAGGAATTGTATCGTGTAGCTTGGATTTGAGTTAATTTGGTAAAATGGAGAGAAATTCGTTTCAAAAAAGTAATTAAGGCAGGGTCAATCTGTAAAGTATCCTGTACAAAGTCTGGATCTTAACCTGTAAGTTTGAAGAAGCCATCAAAGGCTTTTTTAAAGTGAAAGAATAACATAATCAGCTCTATATTTTAGCTGCCTAGTTGAAAACAGGGAGCAAATAACATTTCCTCAGAGGTTTCTCTCAGACACTGGATCTATGTAAACAGCTAACACTGCACCTAAAAAGGAAGCATGGAATCTTAATATTATCCAAGCAAGGGACAGAAGGCATGATTAATATGACACATTTGTTCTGAGACAAAAATCTGTGGACACCCCTGGGGATCATAAACATCTAAGGTTATGAGAGGCAGTACAGTAAAACAATTAAGAGAGTAAGCTCTGGGACAGGCCCACTTGGATGTGAATTCTAGTACTGGCACTTATGAGCTGTATAAAGTTTGGCAAGTTATTTAATCTACCTGTGCCTCAATTTACACATTTGTAAAAATGGGAATAATAACAATATCTGCCTCATGGAGTTATTAAAATTAAACAGAACAACACATTATATAACATAGTGCCCAGCACCTAGTATACCTTCAATAAATGTAAGCTATGAATAAGATAAAACCAGTACCAAGCAAAAGCTTCCTCTTCAACACTTCTATACATTCTCCTTATGCCTATAATTCAGAATTTAGAATATTTAATTTGTAGCAGAGTTGTGTACACATTTCTCTTTTCTACTAGATTTTAAAAACTTTGAACGCACAATAAGCATCATATTCCCCTCTGTGCCACATGCTCAGAAGGTAAGTAATAAGTATTTATTGAGGGTAATTAATTTAAAAGCAGTTCAATTGCTACTTTAAATTCACTTAAGTTCATATGACAACTTTCAACTAAAAGGGTGCTTACCACAGATTACTAACAATGTATCATCCTTAATGTGAGTTGCTACAAATTTTATACTAATCCTAATTTCAGCATCTTTTTTCCAAAGAAGAAATAATGTATTCCTATCACTTGGAAGGCCCAAGATTGTGCAAAAATAATAAGTACAAGATGAAAATAAATATATGTTCACAATCCCCCTAAATAATGGGGAACTTGGTTGGTGGGACTCTTTTTTCCTCCAAACAGGATGAGAAATAACAAGAGACATGATCTTAACAGGTGAATTTCTTTCCATGCTCTTTAAGAAACCCAAATTTTTCTTCTAAAAAGAATTCAGTTCATACTTCTGTAAAATATAAAACTACTGCTGCAATGTACAATTTCTAAAAAAATAAAAAATAGTTCAGTTCAATAGAAATAACAAACATAAATCTAGAGTAGAAGAAATAACTTATTAAAATAAGTTTAGATCTCGTAAGATTTATAAATCTACTAACCATGGAAAAATTAGGTACTAATTTATCTTATGAAAAGTAATCATTTGTCAATTACCGTCTTTTTTGCCACATTTGTTCAAAAGCATCTGCAAGTTCTATGTTGGTAATTTCTTCAGAATCTTGAAATTTCAAGAAACCGTTTCCACCATGTCCTTATAGGAAGAGTCAGAAAGATCAAACAGACACTATTTTTAATGCAAACTGCACACATCCAGATATAAACATTCACTTCATTCATGGCAATATTTTAATATCACTTGTTATTTTATACTCTAAAATAAAAAGTACTGTAAAAACAAATAAATTTAATTTTCTGCTATACCAATTAAAGAGAATAATAATAGACTATGTACAAAATCGTAGATATAATATATATTTAAAAGATTTCTATCATTCAGTTTTAGAAAAGCACATTTATACTTTTTTCACTGGCTCCATTATTATGTCAGAAATGAGTTTCCATAGATAAAAATTTCTCAAATACCAGGCAAACATTTTTGGTGAGAAAAGAGTTGAAGACACTAGCTAGTCCCATGGTAAGCTAGCACTATTCACAGTATATACTTGAAATGCTGTATCAATAGGAAGTGTAGTTCTCACCTAAAACTTGATGTTTTCACAATCATCAACCACTGTCCCATGAGAGTTGACCAGAAGATTATGACATTTAGAATGCATGATAGAGCCAGTCTGCCTGGATACAAACACTAGCTTTACTACTTAATGACTGTGTTATTTTAGGCAAGTAACCTTTCTATGCCTCAGTTTCCTCAGATGTAAAGTAAGAAAAGTATCAGTAAGGCCATCATTAGCGTGCCTATATAGGTCCTTTGTGCAGATTTTAAAAAGGTACTTCCCACTGGGTAACAAAGTAGAAAAATCTGTGTATTTCAGTGCTCCCACTGAATATAAGCAGTCCTGTAAGCTCAAAAATGGTTAATGGCTATGCCATAGGGTGGGTTAAGGGAAGAGGAATATTTCTCTCTCCCATTAGACACAACTTTATAGCAGGGCACACAGCTGAGTAAGTGTAAACATATACTAGATCTCAGCTCCCACTCACCACCCGAGCCAGACACTTATGTGCAGTGCACAACCCACACAACCATATATGACAGACTTGAAAATCGGCACCTAAATCTTTAGATTGTTGTGAGGATGAAATGAACTAATATACACAATGATTAAGAATACTGCGTGATGTATAGTAAGCCTCAATAAATATTAGCTATTACCGTTTTTATTATCATATTATCATAATTATCAACCTTCCCGTTCTCTTACACGGGTTGGCAAACTTTTTCTGTAAAGGGCCAGGTGGTAAATGTTTTAGACTTGTGAGCCATATGGTCTCTGTTGCAACTCCTGGACTCTGCCACTGTTATGTAAAAGCAGCCACAGACAATACACAAAACAAATGGTTACAACTGTGTTCTAATAAAACTTTACTTCCAAAACAGTAGCCCTTCCATGGGCCATGGTTTGTCAATTCTATCTTAGATACTGGAATTTCTCCCATACCTGGAGCTATCCTGAAAGAGGATCAACAGACTCAGAAAAAAATGTTGTAAAACCTTTTGTTTAGTACATCAAATAAAGTCAAGCTACAAAACTGTACTTCATCCTATTTGCCACAAAAGCTTGAAAATTTCTTGTAAATGTCAGATAAACTAAAATGAAAATTTTCCTGAATTCATTAACTCTGCTGGGTTAATTTAGAAAGTTTATAAATTGATTGTATTTTAAAAGCTGTAAATAAATGCAACATGATAAAGAAAAGAAGACCACTAAGTAGGGGTCACTGTCTTGCTGTATGACATCTAAGAATCATTCTGCACCTGTTTTATCATCAGTTGATGAGTAATACACTGTTTTCAGATATCATTTCAAGTTGTTATACATTATGAGAAAAGAGAACTTCATAACAAACTATCAAACTACTTGATCCAAAAATAATTTAAGATGTTTAAATTTCTTTCCATGCAAATTCCTTTTTGAAAAGAGTTGCAACATATGCTATCATTAAATATCTAAATTATAAAATTAAATTACCTGTCATATAAATAAGAATATTACTCCTATCATCAGAAAGAAGACGTTTTGACCGAGGTGTACTAGACGGAATCCTCCCAGTTAATACCCGTAAAAAATTTTCCACAGTTACCTGAAAAGAAAGTGAAAAATCAGATGAAATAGAATTGAGGGAAACCTGATAATTGTTTCTTACTTTCAAAAACATTCCTTCTTCTTTCTCTACGTATTACTCAGCATAAACTGAAAATAAAACCTAAAGAGAAATATAACTCAATTAAAATATATTTATTTAAATGTATACCTCAAACTAACTTTGTTTCCATTTTTTAAAAAATACTAAAAACTAACAAATAAAAACTACCTTGGGGAAAAATAGGTTAATTAGACATTTAAAAGTTCAAATGCTATACAAAATATTGCCAAAAACTTAAAGATTATCAATCTGTCTTCACAGGCAATTCTTTGGGAAGATACAAAATACAGAAACATAAATAAATTCAACAACACTATAACTATTGCAATTAATATGTGCAACTACTTAGTCAATTCTAGATTAACAATGAAAGACAGGTCCGTAATAAATTATAAAAATAAAACCATAAGGATAGATCCATAAATAATTCCCAAATTATGCATCTTTGATTTTTTAATGCATTTTGTTACTTAAATTTCATTAGGGATATCTTTAACATGTAAAAAATTCATAACACTGTAAACCAGATTTCCCAACCAGGAATTTCTGGACATCTGGGATTCTTTGAAAGATATTTAAAGTCTTGGGAGTATAATGCTAATTTGAAGTTATACTATACAGATCTAAATTTAAAAAGCAGAAAATCAATCCAGCTTTCTTGTTCGACTTTTCCCTAGATCATGAGTATGTAAGTGTGTGTGTGTGTGTGTGTGTGTGTGTAAGCTATTTGGTTTACATTTTTCCCGGAAGACAGCAAAATGCTAAGTGTTTTTCTTTAACAGGACTTTTTGTTGGTTAACAAGGAAGGGAAGTATTTGGTCTACATTTTATAATGACTAAATAAACAAGAAAAAGTCCAACATTCATAAACATTTAACTGTTGAACAAACATTTTTGAGTGCCTTCAGAAGGTTACAGGAACTCTCTAGGTGCAAGATACATAAGATACAGGCCATGTTCTCAAGCAGCTTACAGCCTGGGAAAAGATATTCTTTTTAAATTGCTTCAGAAGAGGTCTGGGAACATGGGAAATTGTGTCTTACTTTTGGTAGACTTGGTAAAAGGGGAAGGATTATTGAGGAAGACTTCATCAAGGAAGACTTCAAATTTTAAACATACAATCTGTTAAGTTTAAAATGAAGTTTCAAAGGGAGAAAATATAATGCCATTTTTTCAAATTTACATTTTTATTTTTAATCATACATGCTAAAAACAATGGAAGCATATTAAAAGTGATTACCTCTAAGTAGTGTTAGTCACTTTAATATTTTCACAATATACTTACTAAAAATATAAAACTTGAAATTTTAGATCAAATATGAAAAACAAAGAATACACTTATTATAAAAGAATGTTGATACATTAAACCTCAATAAAATACTCTAATAAAGAAGCCAAGATAAAGTTGTTCTATCCTAGATACATATATGAAATATTCATGTTGTGATAGTTTTACTCATATATTGTTTCCTTAATATGAACTCCAGAAACAGAATTATAGCAAGGTTTCAGTGACAATCATGTACAAAGTTTAAAGAAAAAGAATAAGGTTATTTTATTCTACCACTATTTTAAAGCTTAAAAGTGAAAATATTTCAAAAATGTTGCTAAACTAAACAATTTACCTCATAACTTCTATAATCCACTTCCACATCATCTCCATACACATTTAATTCCATATTCTTGTGACTAAACACTGTAGCTGGTTTAGGATTTCTAGGGTTGCATGCCATATCATCTGCAAGCATCAGAACAATGTGACTAGGAAAAAAAATTTTCAGTAAATATAGTGTACTATTTAAATAAAACCAGAAAGGTAAAAACAAACATATTCTCTTTATATAATATGGTAATTATCTTCATTCTTTCTTTATTAAAAATAACTCAAAATAATTATTGAGGACATATTTAAAAGAACTTTAATTATTTTTTTCATATCTTTATGTAGTGTAAGTTTTAAAGTCAAGAAATTAGAACAATCTGTCATGAACTTATCTGCAGAAGTTGAAATTAACTAACTTAAATTTTTTTCCCAACACAGTATACTTTATGCCATATAGCAAAAGGAAGCTAAGATGGAGCTACACTGTCCTCCCAAAACATTTTTTTTAATTTTAGTAATATTTGAAACTCTCAAGACTTACTGAGTTAAACTATGATATTCCAAAGAATCTACTTTTCAGAATCTCAAATGCTTAAGTATGAAAACATGCAATCCATCAGCAAGTGTAATCACTGTACCACAGGAACACATCTCCAATGCAATCATTCTTCACTGGCTCCACTCCATCTCCCTGACACCAGCCACCATCATCTCTAGATGATGCTGGACTAGGTGCTGGATTAGCTCCCACCTGGCTTCCCACCTCCACTCTCACCCTCCCATGGTTCATGCCCCTTATAGCCACCAGAGTGACCTTCCTTAAACAAGTCAAATCACTAAACTTTCTCACTTAAAACCGTTCAAGAACTCCCCATTATAATTAGAGGAAAACAGAAACTCCTTACATAGTCTAAAAGGCTCAATGTGGTCTCTGTATGTCTAACTTCAGCCTCTAGCACCCATGTTCACGATGCTACTTCAATACTGTTCCAGGAATATGCCAAGCCTTTACCAATTCAGGAGCTACTGATCAAACTTAGACTTCTCTCCTCCCAAATCTTCATATCATTCAAATCTCAGCTAAGGTACTCTATTCTCACTTCAAGTTTTCTTTTCTATAGGTCATTTACGAATCTGAAATCCCCATCTTCTCCCACCACCACCCCCCATTAGAATATGAGCATCTCTCTGAGGGCAGGGGCTTTTATCTCTCCTGTTCACCACTGTATCACTCAGGCTTAGTAACAGAGCTTGGCATATAGTAGGTATTCAATAAACATTCATTGAGTGAATGAAACATTTTCATTTTTGCTTTTATTTTCTTTGACAGAAAATTAGAAAGTCTCTCTTAAATGCTTCTCATCTTGATCTTTCCATTAAAACTGGTGAACATGAATCAGGCAATTCTTTATTCTACCATATACTTGAGCTTCCCAAACATAAGGGAAAAATTAATGTGGCATATGTAATTAGTTTGGCAAGAGACAGCAAGAAGAAAATGTTCTGCTGCATATGGTCCAAATACATTAAAGTTCAGAACTGAAACACTGTGATTTTTCTTGAAAATTGGCTAGGTTTCTATTTTGAAAGGGTTCCAACCCTGCCACATTCAAAGATCAGATCTTCAGCTGTTACTGATTCATACTCACAGAATGGTGAAAGTTATTCCTCTTAAAGTGGAAAATATATCTTCTCATTTTAATAACTTAAAATGATTTATATTAAGTTATTATCAATCATATCTTTTCTGTTATAAGCCACTATTAAACAAGAATGAACTGACCTATAAATCTCAATATAAAAATAAAAATATTCCTTTAGGTCATGTTTTTGGTTGAAGGTTAATTTCGTTCCTTGAAATGAAATGATTACTTAATATCTATACAATGTCAATTTCATAAAGAAGTAGTCACTTCAGCTTAAAATTATAAACTCAATCAACACTTTTCCTATGGATAATTTTGAGTTTCAATATAAGTACTATAACCTTTGGTTAACATAATCAATATATCATAAAAAAATTCATTATATCTGTAGATAATAAATAAAAAACAGGACAGAAAACAGACTGAATTTTCAAAGGTTTAGGAATTCAACCACATATTCTAATGCACTGTTTCTGAAAGTTAAGAAATGTTCAGAACTCTTTTCTGGAGAAAAAAAAAAAAACTCTCACTCGGCCCAAGCATAAAATTATTTGTAAAATGATACTTAAATATATACATGAAAATAAACTCCTTAGGCTTATATTTCTTACAAAACTAAGAATAAATACAAAATTATAAAGTAGATTCTAATAAAACTACTAAACTAATAATATTCTAAGAACATTAATTCCATTTGAAGGATGATGTTATTTTGCTGAAATTAAATGACTGCTGTTGTATTTAACAGGAGAAAGAGGTTAACTTCAGGCCTGGTTCTACACTTCATTTTTTTCTATATTTTGACATCCACACTACAATATAATTTTATGATATAGACTACATCTGTTCACAAAAGTATGTTGCACAAAATGCCATTCATAATTTCCATGCTCTGTTTACTGTTCAGGATAATCAGATCTTACATTTAACTAAGGCTTTTGCCAACAAACACTCTTTGAATACCAGTTATCATGAGATCTAACTCGTTATCTCCTTAAAGTGCCTTTTTCACCTGAATATCAGGTTATCATCACAGCAGTTATTTAAGTCTTCACTGAGTGGGTATCAAACAATCACTGCTAGAATCAAGACAAAAAAAAATCTACTTTGAAGACACACTACATTCCTATAAATAACGATAGCAAGTTGCTTTGTTATCTTATTAAAATTAAGACAAAAATCCCTCAAATATATCCAATTGATAGAAGAATATGATATTCTTACAGTTTGGCAATCCTATACTACCATGTGTGATGACTCAACTCTCACACTTTACTCAAGGACCAGCAAAACCTACATCACACAACAAAGCATATGGTATGGCCTTCTCTCAGCACAAAACCAAAAGGTGAGCACTGAAATTGTATAAAGTTCAAACTGGGTTTGAAACAAATACAGTGGTTATTTACATAAGTAGTTTCCACATTGTTTAAATCATACACTCACTCCTGTTAGTTAAAAAAAATGTGAGGACACACCTGTATATATATATATCTACTAATTTGTAAGTCATATGTATTTGCTATTTCAAATATATATAATAAATATTAGTGAAGCACAACTTCGTTCTTTTATAGATTAAAAAAAAAAGAAACTGCTAAAATTTTCTTCCCTTACCACTATTTGGTGTCTGATCTAATAGAATACCCTGATCATGCTTAAACAGATTTTAAAGATCATCAAAATGAAAAAGAAATTTTAAAACCTCTCAGAAAAGAAGGCATGAAACCCCGTTCTAGAAATATATGTGAGTGGAAAATGGTCTGAAGTAAATACTTTCCCATTATTATGTTTGTCTAACATTGAAGGAACAGGTAAGCCCTGTATCGGGGCTGCTTGGCCATTCTTTACCCTCCCCTCCCTGAAATTCTTCCTTGGCCCAGTCAGGAACCAGTAACCAATGGGTAAAAAAAAAAAAAAAAAAACATTTTAAATAAATAATCTTTCACTGCTCTAGACCATTGGAGTATGACGTTTCAAAAAGCATAACTTTTCATTTATAACAGGCTGGTATTACCATAAGAAAAATTTTTCACTAAATGAAATTTAAATAAATTACTGTACTGGTGAAAATGTTTTTAAACCATTCACTTAAAATTGCTATACATTCTTTAACCACGCTACTAATCAGATAATACTACCTTAGAGAATCTTTAGCAACCTACACCAAGCTTATCTTCAATAATATCATCATCCCAATCTAGAATAGTAGTTGAAATTAAAGCAACTGAGGATTTGAGGATCACAGAGATCTTTGATGCTCTCTTAAATCTCTGAGTTTCTGCTCATAAGTGTTACTTTTTTTTCCTGACATAAATTATTCAGAATGCTCTGTGGGTTACCTCTTCTGCAGCAATCTAATGACTACTGAAGCAAATTCAACAAATTTTGTTATATAATTGTTAGCTTGATGCCAAAGTAATTTACTTTTGGCTTTTCTTCTTCCTTTTCTTCCATGTCTTGAGGAATCGCCAAGTTAACAAATCTCGACACCAATGCTCTACAAAACTAATCATAACAAATCTGCTAGCCACAGGTGTTGGACTATCAAGATTTTCTGAATTACTTTCAATTTGCCAAATTTTAAATATTTGGCATTTTAAGACTATATGATACCAGGTATTCTGCCTTTATATCATTAGAAATAAAACTCAAAAAACTGCACTGCAGAGACAGGAACTCAACAGCAACAGACATGTTACATAAGGGTTGAGCTAGGTAGCTATAGGCTCATATATGTAAGTCACATGGGGTTTAGTATAATACAATAATAAATAACATTTATTGAGCACTTGGTATATTTTCAGCACTGCACTAATAAAATAAGCACATTACAGGCATTATCTCATACATTATTTCCAAGATACATATTATTATCATACTTGTTTTACAGGTTATGAAACTGAGGCACAAAGAAGTTAAGTAACATGTCCCAGGTCACACAGCTAGTAAGTAGTGGAGTTTGAAGTCAAACCCATTTAGTGTGACATGAACCTTTGCTTTCAATAATTCTGCATTACCCTGACACTATGTGAACTGGAATTTGAAAGAATTTAATGGTGTGTTTTGTTTTACATTGATAATTTAATCAACTCAGATAATTAAGTTAAATGCATGCACTCATTATTGCTGTTCAATATTTATGGCAAATAACTAACATAAAATAGGCCCTTGAAATTCTAAATGGAACCATCCAGACACCATAGCAAACTCTTAAATTGAAGAACAGCACTAGGGTATGTAATTTCTCCTTTAAACGTAGTAAGGTATAACTGAAAAATTTAAATGTCCACTTAAATGCAAAAATCAGAGAACAGAACAGAGGCTAATGTTCTAGACATTCTCCAATCAATTCTCTAAAGCCCCTGACTCTCTTCTTGCAGAAAGGCATTGGGATTACATCCTGCTATTGGCCCTTCTCTCACCAAGGTCTTTTCAGCCACCAAGCCTGCCATTTTCACTCTCAGCCATCTGCACCTGAACCTATAGCCTACAGCTAAGTCTTGACTGCTTTTATCTCTGCTTCCAAACACTGCCCAATATTAACCACTCTTCCTATAATGGAGGAGGAGGTAAGCAGCAGAGGTGCCCCATCCACTCCTTCCCTTCTCTTGTCAGAGCTAAAATTAGTATTGTGTAGACAAGTTTTCCATCTCTTTCTTCCTGTTTTCCATTGCTCACCTTCCCACTAACTATTTAGTTTACTGACTTAGTCAAGCACACCAGCTTCAAGGCTTGAAATTCAAATCTGTGCATTATATTAGCAAAACTACAAGTTATTATATTTCTCGAACATTTTGGATGGCTCACAAAAATGGTCAAAATAACAAATGCTGCTGTGGGGAAGGCGCCTCCACTAACGCAATAGTCAAGTCACGGAATTGCCTGGGTCCACCTCTCTGTTCAAGCAGCCGTTATGTCTTCTCCATGACCTCCTCCAGCTGGATTTTAGCTTGGACAAACCACTCTCCCTGTCTCACTGTTGGTCCACCACTGGAAAGAATGATTATCATGTGGCTGACAGGGTACTGGTGTTCCGGCCAGGGATCAGGCCTGAGCCTCTGAGGTGGGAGAGCAGAATTCAGTACACTGGTCCACAAGAGACCTCTCGGCCCCACATATTATCAACCGGTGAGAGCTCTCCCAGACAACCCTGTCTCAAAGCTAAGACCCAGCTCCACCCAACACCAGCAAGCTCCAGTGCTGGACGCCCCAAGCCAAACAACTAGCAAGACAGGAACACAACCCCACCCATTAGGAGAGACGCTGCCTAAAATCATAATAAGGTCACAGACACCCCAAAAAACAGCACCGGACACGGCCCTGCCCACCAGGAAGACAAGATCCAGCCCGACCCACAGGAACACAGGCACCAGTCCCCTCCACCAGGAAGCCTACACAAACCACTGAACCAACCTTAGCCACTGGGAACAGATGACAAAAACAACGGGAACTACAAACCTGCAGCTTGTAAAAAGGAGACCCCAAACACGGTAAGTTAAACAAAATGAGAAGACGAAGAAATGTGAAGCAGATGTGGGAGCAAGGTAAAAACCCACCAGACCAAACAAATGAAGAGGAAATAAGCAGTCTACTGGAAAAAGAATTCAGAGTAATGATAGTAAACATGAACCAAAGTCTTGGAAATAGAATGGAGAAAATACAAGAAACGTTTAAAAGGACCTAGAAGAACTAGAGCGCTGACAAACAATGATGAACAAAAAAATAAATGAAATTAAAAATTCTCTAGAAGTAATCAATAGCAGAGTAACTGAGGCAGGAGAACAGATAAGTGACCTGGAAGATAAAATAGTGGAAATTCTTACCGCAGAGTAGAATAAAGAAAAAAGAATGAAAAGAAATGAGGACAGTCTCTGGTACAACATTAAATGCACCAAAATTCAAATTATAGGGGTCCCAGAAGAAGAAGAGCAAAAGAAAGGGTCTGAGGAAATATTTGAAGAGATTATAGTTGAAAACTTCCCTAACAGGGGAAAGGAAATAGTCAATCAAGTCCAGGAAGCGCAGAAAGTCCCATACAGGATAAATCCAAGGAGAATCCCTCCAAGACACATATTAATCAAACTATCAAAAATTCAATACAAAGAAAAATATTAAAAGCAGCAAGGGAAAAGCAACAAATAACATACAAGGGAATCCCCATAAGGTTATCAGCTGATAATTCAGCAGAAACTCTGCAAGCCAGAAGGGAGTTGCAGGACATATTTAAAGTGATAAAGGGAAAAACCTACAAACAAGATTACTCTACACAGCAAGGATCTCATCCAGATTTGACAGAGAAATTAAAACCTTTACAGACAAGCAAAAGTTAAGAGAATTCAGCACCACCAAACCAACTTTATAATAAATGTTAAAGGAACTTCTCTAGGCAGGAAACACAAGAGAAGGAAAAGACCTACAAAAACAAACCCAAAACAATTAAGAAAATGGTAATAGGAACATACATATCAATAATTACCTTAAATGTAAATGGATTAAATGCTCCAACCAAAATACACAGACTGGCTGAATGGATACAAAAACAAGACCCATATATATGCTGTCTACAAAAGACCCACTTTAGACCTAGGGACACATACAGACTGAAAGTGAGGAGATGGAAAAAGATACTACATGCAAATGGAGATCAAAAGAAAGATGGAGTAGCACTTCTCATATCAGACAAAATAGACTTTAAAATAAAGACTATTATAAGAGACAAAGAAGGACACTACATAATGATCAAGGAATCAATCCAAGAAGAAGATATAACAACTGTAAATATTTATGCACCCAACAGAGGAGCACCTCAATACATAAGGCAAATGCCAAAACCCATAAAAGTAGAAATCGACAGTAACATAGAAATAATATGGGACTTTAATACCCCACCTTCACCAATGGACATATCATCCAAAATGAAAATGAATAAGGAAACACAAGCTTAAATGACACATTAAACAAGATGGAAAACCACAGACCAATATCACTGATGAACATAGATGCAAATATCCTCAACAAAATATTAGCAAACAGAACCCAACAGCACATTAAAAGAATCATACACCATGAGCAAGTGGGGTTCACCCCAGGAACACAAGGGTTCTTCAATATACGCAAATCAATCAATGTGATACATCATATTAACAAACTGAAGCACAAAACCACGTGATAATCTCAATAGATGCAGAAAAAGCTTTTGACAAAATTCAACACCCATTTACTATAAAAACTCTCCAGAAAATGGGCATAGAGGGAACCTACCTCAACATAATACAGGCCATATATGACAAACCCACAGCCAACATCGTTCTCAATGATGAAAAACCAAAACCATTTCCTCTAAGATCAGGAACAAGACAAGGTTACCCACTCTCACCACTATTATTCAACATACTTTTGGAAGCTTTAGGCACAGCAATCAGGAAAGAAAAAGAAATAAAAGGAATCAAATCAGAAAAGAAGTAAGCTGTCACTGCTTGCAGATGACATGATACTATGCATAGAGATTCCTAAAGATGCTACCAGAAAACTACTAGAGCTAATCAAGAATTTGGTAAAGTAGCAGGATACAAACTTAATGCACAGAAATCTCTTGCATTCTGATACACTAACAATGAAAAATCTGAAAGAGAAATTAAGGAAAACTCCCATCTACCATTGCAAAAAAAAGAATAAAATACCTAGGAATAAACCTACCTAAGGAGACAAAAGACCTGTATGCAGAAAACTATAAGACACTGATGAAAGAAATTAATGATGATACAAACAGATGGAGAGATATACCATGTTCTTGGATTGGAAGAATCAACATTGTGAAAATGATTTTACTACCCAAAGCAATCTACAGATTCAATGCAATCCCTATCAAACTACCAATCACACTACCATTTTTAACAGAACTAAAACAAAAAGTTTCACAAATTGTATGGAAACACAAAAGACTCCAAATAGCCAAAGCAATCTTGAGAAAGAAAAACGGAGCTGGAGGAATCAGGCTCCCTGACTTCAGACTATACTACAAAGCTACAGTCATCAAGACAGTATGGTGCTGGCACAAAAACAGAAATATAGATCAATGGAACAGGATAGAAAGCCCATAGATAAACCCACGCACATATGGTCACCTTATTTTTGATAAAGGAGGCAAGAATATACAATGGAGAAAAGACAGCCTCTTCAATAAGTCATGCTGGGAAAACTGGACAGCTACATGTAAAAGAATGAAATTAGAACACTCCCTAACACCATACACAAAAATAAACTCAAAATGGATTAAAGACCTAAATGTAAGGCCAGACACTATAACTCTCTTAGAGGAAAACAAAGGCAGAACACTCCATGACATAAATCAGAGCAAGATCCTTTTGGACCCACCTCCTAGAGAAATGGAAATAAAACCAAAAATAAACAAATGGGACCTAATGAAACTTAAAAACTTTTGCAGAGCAAAGGAAACCATAAACAAGATGAAAAGACAACCCTCAGAATGGGAGAAAATATTTGCAAATGGAGCAACTGACAAAGGATTAATCTCCAAAATTTACAAGCAGCTCATGCAGCTCAATATCAAAAAAACAAACAACCCAATCCAAAAATGGGCAGAAGACCTAAACAGACATTTCTCCAAAGGAGATATACAGATCACCAACAAACATATGAAAGAATGCTCCACATCACTAATCATTAGAGAAACGCAAATTGAAACTACAATGAGGGGCCTCCCTGGTGGCCAGTGGTTGAGAGTCCACCTGCCGATGCAGGGGACACAGGCTCGTGCCCCGGTCCGGGAAGATCCCACATGCCGCGGAGCGGCTAGGCCCGTGAGCCATGGCCGCTGAGCCTGTGCATCCGGAGCCTGTGCTCCGCAGTGGGAGAGGCCACAACAGCGAGAGGCCCGTGTACCACACACACAAAAAAAAACTACAATGAGGTATCACCTCACACCTGTCAGAATGGCCATCATCAAAAAATCTACGAACAGTAAAAGAGGGTGTGTGGAGAAAAGCGAACCCTCTTGCAATGTTGGTGGAATGTAACTTGATACAGCCACTATGGAGAACAGTATGGAGGTTCCTTAAAAAACTAAAAATAGAACTACCATACGACCCAGCAATCCCACCACTGGGCATATACCCTAAGAAAACCATAATTCAAAAACAGTCATTACCACAATGTTCATTGAAGCTCTGTTTACAATAGCCAGGACATGGAAGCAACCTAAGTGTCCATCGACAGATGAATGGATAAAGATATGGCACATATATAAAATGGAACATTACTCAGCCATAAAAAGAAACGAAATTGAGTTATTTGTAGTGAGGTGCGTGGACCTAGAGACTGTCATACAGAGTGAAGTAAGTCTGAAAGAGAAAAACAAATACCGTATGCTAACACATATATCTGGAATCTAAAAAAAAAAAAAAAAAAACTGGTTCTGAAGAACCTAGGGGCAGGACAGGAGTAAAGATGCAGACGTAGAGAATGGACTTGAGGACACGAGGAGGGGGAAGGTTAAGCTGGAACGAAGTGAGAGAGTAGCACTGACATATATACACTACCAAATGTAAAACAGATAGCTAGTGGGAAGCAGCTGCATAGCACAGGGAGATCAGCTTGGTACTTTGTGACCACCTAGAGGGGGGGGATAGGGAGGATGGGAGGGAGACGCAAGAGGGAGGGGATATGGGGATATATGTATACATATAGCTGATTCACTCTGTTATACAGCAGAAACTAACACAACATTGTAAAGCAATTATACTCCAATAAAGATGTTAATTAAAAAAAAGAAAGAAAATAAGCTCTAGATAGGGGAAAATAACCGGCAAAATATTTTTAAAAGGCATATATGTAGGAAATTGGGGGTAGATAGTGTTCCAATTTTTAAAAGAGAAAACTAAAAGGCTTTTTTTACAAATTTTTTAAATTGGGTATTTGAAAAGGTGTACTAATATTACTACTGCTAATAACAATAACAGTGAGTTAGTAATAAGGAAAAGCTAAAAACTGCTTGTACTCAAAAGTTTCCATTTTGGTTTCCTAGTGAATGGTTAAATTCAGTGTAAAATGTGCATAATAATAAGATTTTCATGACCCAAAGGTGCATTTATTGGGGTCCACTAAATTTGTTTTTTTATTCTAGCTGTAATAGCATTAGATGCTAATGGTTTCCTGGGAAAACATGTCATCAATATTAGATAAAACTTTCTTACCTTATCATTCCCTCTAGAAATTATGTCTATTTTTATCAGAGGAATATGTGATAAATAAATAAAGCATAATATTAAGCTTTGTGCAATAAATGACATACTAATGAAACAGAAATAACCTGAGTAGAGTGTTATGAAGTAGTTTGTAAAAGTTAAAGTACTGGATCAAATGCAGTTAATTCGAAGAACAATTAAAGGTATTGAGTTCTGTATTTAGTTGTTCAGAAAAAATAACATTTTAAATTCACTGGCAACATTCAGTTAATAAAGTTAATAAAAGAAAAAAAAAAAGAATGTTATATCCACTGATCTAGTATAATCTACTTTTGTCAAAAGACATAGGATACAATTTGATATATTGTATACAATCCATCATAATGGAAATCAATATATGCAATCTTTCACATATTCTCATGTTTAACAAAAATTTTACTTTTGTTATTTTTCCAGGAATGGTCTGTACTGACTTAATCAGTCTCCCCAACTCATCTACTTTTATGACAAGTATCTTGGAATCTTGCTTAACATCAGTAGATTTTAGCAGTCTATATGTAACCTCACTAGGATGCTACAAACAGTTTCCTAGAACTTGACCACAATGCCTGAACTGTACATTTCGTGTGAAAAATATGTGCAAACATCATTAATAAGCCTTCTCTGGTACATTTCTATTCTCGAATGGCAAGTAAATGAAAAGGTCCTCTTATTTTCTCTGGGCACTAAGAAAGATATTCTTAAGATTTAAGTTTAGATATTCTTTTCTTTAAGAAGACTTGGATGGCTACGCTTCTGAGGAATCACTTTTATCAGTTTTTTAAAATCTATTTGGCAAAGAATAAAATACAGAGACACAACATGGATAGTGAAAAGTATTTTACTACCACTTTTGTTCTTCAATTCGATCAAAAAGTCAACTAGGATGAAAATTAAAGAGGAAAAATATAAATGGAGACTATGACAGATAAAATAAAAGGATAATTAACTGGAAGATAATAATAAATCTCAAGTAAATATAATTCAACAATTTTTAAAGCATTATAATGGTGTTAATTGACATAAATTTGATTTAACCATTCCATATTAAATTGTGCACTTACTATTTTACCCAAATTATCAACTTTGGATTTCATATTTCAATAAGATTATAAAAAAATAAGATTAGAAGCTATGGAAAAATGGAAACAGGGTAAGATGACAAGATGATGGAAACAAATATTTGTTGAGTTTACTGTGTGACAGGCATTGTGCTGCAGTCTTTTCAGATACTTAATTCTCACTAAATCACAACAATCCCGTGAAGACTATTATTGTCTCCATTCTAAAGATAAGGACATTCAGTGAGGGCAGATCACTTGCCCAAAGCTGAATGACTAGTAAGCAGAAGAGATGAGATTTGATTTCAAAGTCCACACACTTTCCACCCACTACTACATTCTTTGGCAGAATGGAATACATTGCCTTTCACTCCACTTTCACTCCCAAATAGTAAGCAGAGCCAAAAGAAAATCTGTAATAATTTCTATACTCGCATCAACAAATATTAAGGGGACATCACCTTCCTCATAAAAATCTCATTTCAGTATTTCCATTTTTCATGACTCAATGAAATTTATCCTTTAAACTTCATTACAAATATTTTTAAAACTTTAAATAAGGAAATCATTTAATTTTAGAGCTACAGATTTTAAGTCTGTTTTCACCTTTAAAAAAACTGAAAAATATTCCCAAAGTCTCCTTTTAATTATGATAAAATCAGACAAAGAATGCTTGGGGAATGGAACGTTCTGATTTCAACTATTTTTCAAAACCCAATACCTGCCTGCTGCCTCTGTCAACACCTGCACTGTCTCCACCCTGCAACCGACCACCACGGAGCCCCATCCTGCAGCTGCAGCCGCAGGTGCCTGTGTCGCTGCCACTTTGGTACCCACTGCATGATTAGGCCACAGTTTTCAATGAGTAAACATAATCCTTTCTGTCATCACACATTTACGGAGTTTCTGAAGGTCAGTGAAGATTACTGCCAAGCACAGCATGACCTTTATGAGGACATGAGAGCTGTAGAAATTCATTACCACCTCCACCAAGAAGCTACATAAGAGCAGTTACCTGGACACAGAAGTGTTGAACTGAAATCCACAGAGCATTTTCCAGTTCTGACCTAGACAGGGTGAGCCTCAAAACACTTCCTCTCTGTTGCTCAGTATTACAGGATTGAAGACTTTCTTCTTCTTAGAAGGTTCATCTCATTCCCCATTATTCCCAACTTCATACTCAAAGCACTGAGAATTTCAAGCGGAATAAGCTGAAGTTTCTTTACATCATTTCTGTATTCAATTTGTTTAATTCTTTCATAGCCCTAATAAGTATTTTTTGACTAAATTAACATGTCTTGCATGAACTGCCCAACTCCCACTGAAGGCACATACAAGAACATTTTTCTTATTATACACAATCCAACCAAAGAGACCTTGAACAAAGTTATTGAGAAACTTAAGAAATATGGATTACCACAATAGTAAGAGTATGTGAAGCAATGTACGACACTGCTCTTAAGGAAAAAGAAGGCATCCATGTTCTTGACTGGCCTTTCCATGAAGGTGCACCACCATCCAACCTTATTGTTGATGGCTAGTTACATCTTGTGAAATCAAGTTTTATGAAGAACCTGGTTACTATACTGCTGTTCACTGTGTTGCAAGCCTTGGAACAGCTCCACTGCTTGTTACCCTAGCATTAATAGAAGGCGGAATGAAACAGGAAGATGCAGTACAGATCAGAAAACAAAAGCAGCATGGAGATTTTAACATCAAGCAACTTTTGTACTTAGAGAAGTATCATTCTCAAATGTGTTTGTGCTGCAAAGACTTCAATGGTCAATAAAACTGAGGTGTTTGATGCTGTTGTCTTGGAAGTAGAACTTCAAACAGGACCTAATTTGTTGCACATATTAGCCAAGAAGTTGGCTCAGTGAACAAGTCTAATGAAGCTTTTACAAGAGTATTGAAAAGCAATTTTCCCAGTTTACCTGCTTGACAGAACTTCTATGTTTAGGTTACGATCAACGTATTTGGACACTTAGCAAAAGATTCTTGCTGTTCAGCATTTCAAATTTGTTTATCATTTGTTCCAATTCCCGAACTCATGCAGTACTGAGTTATAAGTCTTTAAATCTATTCCCAAGCCAGAATCTTTTCAATGCACAAGAAATTTAGAAAGATTAGGTACGAAAATATCCAGTGTAACACTTGTATATTTTTTAGTATCATATAGAACTATAAAACCCTAGGAACTAAGAATACTCTAGATCTTATGTGTTTTACTGCTTCAGTCATTTCTTACATTGAAAGCAGGGCTTATATAGTTATTTCCTTGCTCACTTTACTTTTACATTTGCCCACATTCATACCAATATACATCAGGTTTGCATAACCATTGATTTTTGTTAAATTTTTTACCAAGTCATATGGTGTTATTTAATATCTTTCCGTAAATCTCATTTGTGCTGTTATGGAAAATCTGCATTTTGAAAATCTACATTGTATATAGAAGTATATCTTTAACATCTCCAAGCAAAAAAGCTTTACAATTATTTTAATGTTTGCACTTTTGTGTGCCACTTAACAGGAAGAGCCTAAAAAGGAACAAGAGAGGGCTATTAAATATTTCTAGTAAGACACTGCCTTTACCTTGTATAGAATAATGTAGAATATGCTCTTTAATTTAGTAAATATTTTTTAATGATGTTTTGTTATTGTAGCTAATTCTTAGTCATAAAATTTTTGAAATTCTTGTTATTTTTCCATACCTACTGGAAGTTGTTTACCAGCTATTATTTTTGTTTGAAATGTGCTTTTATTTCTTCTCTTCCCAACCTCCCTTTTAAAAAAAAGAAGTGGGGACGTCCCTGGTGGTGCAGTGGTTAAGAGTCCGCCTGCCAATGCAGGGGAGATGGGTTCAATCCCTGGTCTGGGAAGATCCCACATGCCATGGAGCAACTAAGCCCATGTGCCACAAATACTGAGCCTGCACTCTGGAGCCCATGAGCCACAACTACTGAGCCCATGCTCCGCAACAAGAGAAGCCACCGCAATGAGAAGCCCAAGCACTGCAACGAAGAGTAGTCCCCGCTTGCCCCAACTAGATAAATCCTGTGCACAGCAGTGAAGACCCAACGCAGCCAAAAATAAATAAATAAATAAATAAATTTTTTAAGTGGGTTTCTGCTAGTGAACTGAGCAGACATCTAATTTTTATATGCCTTTTGAGCTGTGTAACTCAATACTTGGATACTTGATAGTTTATTACGAAACTGATCAAATGGTGATGTATATTAATGTTAGTTTGACCACATACTTATATTGTCTTGTAATATGTGGTTATAGTTCTGTGAGACAAATAATTTGTCAGTGTTCACCAGTTTGTAAAAATCTAGTGCGAGAGCTAAACATCTAAATAAATAATGAAATGGGAAAAAAAAAGACAATATCTAAACTACTTTCTTGAATAAGTACAATCAATCTACTAAATAAAAATCTTTATCAGTATATCAAAGCTAACATTTGAATATCTATTTTTATTAAATATAACAAAATAGATAGAAAAAGTACAGAATATTAAGTTAGCTTTTACTTGTCCAGAATAAATCTGAAAATATATTTGTAGAACAAGCTCCCTAATATGATTTTATTTGATTGTCCTTTGCTTCCAGTATGGTAGAAAAAAACTGACAGTTTAGGTAAATTAAGTTCTGATTAATACGGGTTTTACTTTCTGAAATAACATATCTGAATTTCATGAGTTGAAGCCTTGGAGATGGATATAATTAAATATAAGTTAATGGGTAGGTATAAGGATTTAATGTCAGGGTACCTTTTACTGAATTGAGTAATCTCCCACTCATGCTCAGGTCAAATTCTTAGAAACCATTAATATAAAACTCTGTGAAATACCTTTTCTCCAAAGAAATCAAGTTACGTTCACAAATGTTAATTTCACTTATCCTTTTAACATCCCTGAGTCAGATATAACATGACAGAGAATTACAACATTGTTTGTATCATTTCTCCACTAGAAGTCCTCAGAAATTTCTTAGAAATACTTATTATTATTATTACCACTTTCCATGGTGAAATGTCAAGTTGAGTCTGACTTATTCTGAGGTCACTCCCACTGTCACCAGCCAAGTACTTAGGTTTTTCATGGAAGTTATAGTTCACTCCTCTGCCCTTTTCTCTTCCTTGTATCCCCACATCAGTTGAAATTACAAAAATTGGCAAGTGTATTCTAAATACGTATGCTCTCAACATATGTTCTCAATATATATTCTGTTGGTTGGAAAAGGGAAGGAGGAAGAAGGAAAGGAGAAAAGAAAGAAAAAGGAAAAGAAGTAAATTAAATTAGTGTGTATCCCACCCCCACCAACTGTCTTTCTTCCTATTTCTCAGGCCAACCTAGCACCTACCCAAAGTTATATGACATCAAACGTATCAGGCTCCTTTTATTGGTCCCCCAATATAGTAGTTCCTGGGTATCTGCAGGGGGCTGGTTCCAGGAATCCCTATGATTACTAAAATCCACAGATGTTCTAGTTCTTTATATAAAATGACTTGGTATTTGCATGTTAACCTACACAGCAATATCCTCCCTGTACTTTAAATCATCTCTAGATTATTTACAATAATATCTCATTGTGGTTTGCTTTGCATTTCCCTGATGCTTAGTGATGTTGAGCAGCTTTTCATGTACTTATTGGCCATCTGTATGTCTTCTTTGGAAAATGTCTGTTCAGATCCTCTGCTCATTTTTGATTGGATTGTTTGGTTTTTTGCTATTGAGTTTATGAGTTCTTTATATATTTTGATCACTAACCCCTTATCAGACAGATGATTTGCAAATATTTTCTCCTATTCAGTAGATTGCCTTTTCATCTTGTGGATGGTTTCCTTTTGTACAGAAGCTTTTTAGTTTGATGTAGTCCCACTTGTTGATTTTTGCTTTTGTCGCCTTTGGTTTTGACGTCAAATCCAAAAAATCATCACCAAGACCAACATCAAACAGCTTACTGCCAGTGTTTTCCTCTAGGAGTTTTATGGTTTCAGGTCTTACGTTCAAGTCTTTAATCCATTTTAAGTTTATTTTTATATATGGTGTGAGAAAATGTTCTAATTTCAATCTTTTACATATAGCTGTTTAGTTTTCCCAGCACCATTTATTGAAGAGACTGTCCTTTCCCCATTGTATATTTTTAGCTCCTCTGTCATAAATTAACTGATCATATATGTGTGGATTTATTTCTGGGCTCTCTATTCTGTTCCATTGGTCTATGCATTTGTTTTTATGCAATACTATACTGCTTTGATTATTATGGCTTTTTAATATAGTTTGAAATCAGGGAGTGTGATGCCCCCAGCTTTTTTCTCCTTTCTCAAGACTGCTTTGGCTATTTGGGGTCTTTTGTGGTTTTATACAAACTTTAGGGTTGTTTTTTCTATTTCTGTGAAAAATGCCATTGGAATTTTGATATGGATTACACTTGGTAGTACAGACACTTGGGTAGTACACACTGCTTTGGGTAGTACAGACATTTTAACAGTATTAATTCTTCCAGTCCACAAAACACAGACTATCTTTCCACTTATTTGTGTATTCTTCAATTTCTTTCATTAATGTCTTATAGTTCTCAGCATACAGGTCTTTTACCTCCTTGGTTAAATTTATTCCTAGGTATTTTATTGTTCTTGATGGAACTGTTTTCTTAATTTCTCTTTCTGATAGTTCGTTATTAGTAGAGGCATAAGAGATTTTCATATATTGATTTTGTATCCTGCAATTTTACTGATTTTGTTTATTCTAACAATTTTTTGGTGGAGTCTCTTTAGTGTTTTCTATACATAATAGTATGTCATCAGCAAATAGAGACAGTTTAAGAGCTTGAACTCTTAAACACTATGCTAAATGCCTCCAATCTAAATTGTGATTTCTTTACATTTACAACACAATCCTTGGAAGCCACTGAATCTTAAATTGGTTTATAATTGATTTTAAAATAATCACTCAGCAAGACTATTTAACTAGGCCATCACAAATACTCAGGAAATCAAGTTATTGCACATTCTGACATAAAAACTTGACATAAGACACCAACAGGTACACTCTATTGGAGGGCCAATGTGAAAATAAAAATAATTTTCTGAGTTATTTTCAAACTAAAATAGATGGACAGCTCTAGAGAAAGCTTATTATAGGACAAAGCTCTGAAGACAAGCTACTGTAATTTGGGTAAGGTTATTAGATTACTGTTTACAATAGTAAATCTAGTATACTGAGTTATCCTGCAAACAACAACTTCCTAAGATGTACCAACAGTTATATTTATTTTTAATTAATTGCTTTCATTTATCCTTTTTCTTCAATATTTCACTTATTTCTACTGATGAATTGGGCAACACAATATAATATAATCATTATACAAGGATTCTAGCATTAGGTCTGCCACCACACAGTTGTTGACCTTAAATGTCACTTTACCTCTCAGGAACACATTTTTCTCATGTGTAAAATAAAGGATTTCCCTGGACTACTAATTTTGAGGCCTTTAAAGACAACTTTTACCCCCAAATTTTCAAATATGAAAAGCTTTTGAAGAATAAAAAAAAAATTTATGGTACAAAGATTTTAAAGGAAGAAAACTGTCATTTAGATTTTATGGCTGCCAAAAGAGAATTTACAGTCAAATTATTAAAATTAATAAGAGTTCAGTGAGTTGCTAGAACAATACACAAAAACCAACTGCATGTGCATCAGAAGTAAGAAAATGTATTTTTAAAAGGTACCACTTACAGTATCAACCAAAAAAATATGACAACTAAAAATGCTACCAAAAACTAAAAATTCAAAATTATAAAGCTTGGACTTCCCTGGTGGTGCAGTGGTTAAGATCCGCCTGCCAATGCAGGGGACACGGATTCGAGCCCTGGTCAGGGAAGATCCCACATGCCGCGAAGCAACTAAGCCCGTGTGCCACAACTACGGAGCCTGTGCTCTAGAGCCCGCAAGCCACAACTACTGAGCCTGCGTGCCTACAGACCGTGCTCCGTGACAAGAGAAGCCACCCCAATGAGAAGCCCACACACCGCAACAAAGAGTAGCCCCCACTCGCCGCAACTAGAGAAAGCCCACACGCAGCAATGAAAACCCAACGGGGCCAAAAATAAGTAAATAAATAAATAAATTTATTTTTTTTAAAAAGACAATATGTTTTAAAAAAACAAAAACAAAATTATAAAGCTTAGTTGAAAGATGTTAAACACATAATTAAATGTACATATACCTTATTCATAAATTGAATGATAAAATACCATAAAGGAGCCCATTCTCTCTAAATTAATCTAAAACTCACTCCAATGCAAATGAAAAATCCCAAAAGGATTTTAAGAACTTGACAAGCTGATTGTAAACTTAGTATGGAAGAACAAGACCCCAAGACAATTCAAAAGACGACCAAAGTCAAGGAAATCAAATTCCCAGATATGAAGATAGTGTCAGGAATGAAGACATTGTGGTATTGATGAAAAATAAGCATCTCTCACTTCTTCAACAGCCCAAAACCCTTCTATCTATTTACAAATCAATAAAGAAATTTCCCCTTTGCTCCATAAAACCCTTAATGGTCTCCTTAGTCTTGAATATGGATCTTATTATCTAAACATGAGAGCATGATAGCAGTGGCCAAAATGCTCCTTTTAGCATTGTCACTATTCTCCTCCTCAGAGCACATTTCAGCTTCTTAACTATCCTAAACCTATTCAAGATATTATGCACTTCACCAAGAACATCACGTGGAGTGGCAGACAGATCAGCTGCCAACGTGAGAATAAAATGACAGACTGCTCAGAATACGTAAGTATCTATATTCAAACACTATTATTTGTATTTTTACAAAGTATATGAGAAAAAAAACTGTTGGGAAATGACAGAAGACAAGAAGCAGAACACTCAAAGGCATGAGTTAATATTATCTTTACTGTTCTAGTCCTTTTGTTCACAAAAAAAGGAGGTGAAATCATAAAATAAAAATAGTAATAAAGTTTTAACTATATATTTAATTATTGAGAAAATTTTATAAATTAACTGTAATGGTTTAAAAAATATCACTCAGTACCCTCCCTGTACAGCGTACTCTGCAAAGTTCTACATAGTGACACAAAGCAAAGAAAGCTATATGGGTAGGAAAGGACAGCACAGAGGATATTCTAAGAGTTCTAAGTGGGATGAATGGTTAAAAAAAAAATAGAAATAGGAGTGAATAAATATTATGTAGTAGACATCATAACAAATCAACAAATGAACATAGTAAGTTGTAATTAACAAAGCAGTAAATACTGAACACTGGTTGAAATTTTTGGATTTTTTTAGAGAAACAACAGTCACTGCAGGTTCTTAATCGTGGGAGTTAAAAGATAAAAGCAGTGTCTGAGAAAGATAATTCTGACAACTGTGTGCAGGATGGGCTGGAGGGGGAAAGAGACTAGAGACAGGGAATGAACAGCTACAAAGCTGCTGAAGTACAGAAGCATGAAGTACATGAAGCATGAAATCATGAAGATTTAGAAAATAGTAAAAACTATGGAAAAAATAGGAAAATGGGAAGGTGTCCCTTATATTATTCAATTAATATGATTTTCATAAGCACCACATTCAACATGTAGATATACATTTTTTAATTAAATAAGGTATTAAATGATCAGTGTGCATAATTTTACCAACCTCTATAGGACTGCCATAAAAATAACATGAGATCATGTTATTAAAAGAATTCTCTAATTGTAAATATTACATAAATATTACCTGTTGTAATTTCTTAGGGAGGAGATAGCTGTGAAATAATAGAAATGCTCCAGCCATAAAGTCCAAACACCTGAATTCAAATTCTGGTTCTATTATTTAATAGTGTCTTTAATGTACCTTAAGCAAGTCATTTAACCATTCTGAGTAACCATTTTTAATATGTAAAAAGGGGGGGAGGCGATTCTCTCATAAAAGTTCAAGGAATAAATAATTCTTTATAAAATCCCTAACACAGTATCTGAATTATGGTGGACAGTGAATAATGAATGTGTGTTGCAGGGGGGATGGAGGAGGAGGCCAAAAATAGGGGTCCATTTTGGCTGACCGTATCGGAAAGTCACAAGCATCTCCAATGAACCGTAATGACCATACCCTTCTCCATACTGTTTTAATGAGAAATTATACAAGAAAATTCCTGAAGTATCTTATTAATGTTCCACCGTACACAATATCTTCTTATGTATAAGATCAAATCCACAGCAGAATAAAAAATAACTGTCAAAAGCTATATTACCAATCTGATTTTTAAAACAACAATAACAGGCAGTTAGTGATTTTTCTTCTTTTTTAATTTACAACATTAGCAGAATTCACATTTCTAATTCTAATATTTATTACTTGAGAAAGAAGTTGAAAAGAATAAGAGACCAAAAACTCAAAAGTGCATTCTGAGGGAACTTAAACAGTAGGAAGATAGGGAATAACCTGTCTTTGGCAAGACTCTATAGATTTCTCATAGAAAGAAATGAATCTGAAGTTCCCTGGTGAGATCACCCCACCCATGGATCCCAAAAGTAGGAGTCAGGGAGTAGTTTATAAAATCTACTATAGAGCACTTTTAGCTCAGTGCAGTTTAAGAATAAAGATCTAGGGCTTCCCTGGTGGCGCAGTGGTTGAGAGTCCGCCTGCTGATGCAGGGGACACGGGTTTGTGCCCCGGTCCGGGAAGATCCCACATGCCACGGAGCGGCTAGGCCAGTGAGCCATGGCCACTGGGCCTGTGCATCTGGAGCCTGTGCTCCGCAACGGGAGAGGCCACAACAGTGAGAGGCCCGCGTACCACAAAAAAAAAAAAAAAAAAAGAATAAAGATCTAAAGAGACTATAAATAAGCAATATTCATATATATTTCCTTTCTAACCTAGACCAATTAGGTTCCACTTAACTAGGGATCTTTAGCATACTATTCATTCATTCATTCATTCAACTCTGCACAATATATTACAGAATGTACTGGGAGGAATAGTATCAGAACCTACCTTAAAGAAATAAGATCAATACATACAAAAAAGTGCCATGATAGAAGTACAAATAAAATATTTATGCAAGGACTGAGAAAGCGTTAGGGAATGTATGAAGTGAATTTGGGCATAGGAAAACTAGAAAGGAGGGTGGAAGGAAGTGGAAGGAAAAAACCGTAGATGGAAGGACCAGTGTAAGGCAATGACAGAGGCCAAAACAGAGACTTATAAGAAGGTATTGGCTAGAGCATAAGGAATTGAAATTAAATGATCAGAATATTAGATATGGACAGATTGCAAAAGCCTTGAGTTCCAGCATAAGGGATTTGAACTTTATTTTGCATACCCTAAGAGTTTATGAGTAAGGGGAGGTGAATAAAGGTTTAAATTAAGAATAATGATTAAATTAAATCACATAATGATTAAAATACAGAGTAAGGGAAAAAATAGTGTCAGAAAAGCTACTGGACCATCAATGAGTCACTTTGCTGTACAGCAGAAGTTAACACAACATTGTAAATCAACTCTACTTCAATAAAAAAAAATGAAAAAAAGAAAAGAAAAGCTACTGGATTTAACTATAGAAATAGTTTATCAGATAGGGATCGTTACAAAAACTCATATCCACCCAACTCGTAGCAGAGCTAAATCATATTTTAAGAAAAATTGTATACACATTTAACTCCATAAACTTAATTCTTATGCACTGAGCCAAAAAAATAATAAATAAAAGGAAAGACAGACTTCATCCACCCTATTACTCAATGCATTTATTCCCCAAAGTAAACATGAGATGAGATGGGAGCTACAATTCTACATTCCCTCAGTCTCAATTCCCATGTGCCTCTCACAGCATGAGCATCATGATTCTAGTGTTAAGGATATGGCTATTTTTCAGATAACATGTCCCTTAATCCTAAGTGAACCACTTCACCAAATGTTCCACCAAAGAAAAAGAAAACAGTACTTTGCTCTAGCACTGCTCTAAAACTGCTATGTTAGACTTGATGAAAGATAATACTATGTTGTGTTTTATGTGCTATTTAAGAAACTTCACAAGAAAAATTTTAGCTCAATTTTTGCTTCACATACTGACTTTAGAACCTAAGCCCTGCTTAATGCCTTTTCGCTTCCTCATCTTAAGCATTTAAAGCGTACTGGAGGTAGCAAAACAGGGATTTAGTCCAAAACAAGTATTTGAGGACACAAAATGTCCTAAAAATAGTGAAATGTTTCAGGAAGCTTAAACCAGGCAAAGAAAAACAAAATCTCTGAGGGTGGGTAAGGTTACAGAAAGCATGGGCACAAAGTGCAAGACACGTGAACTCCATGGAACCTACATATGAAAAGGATAATAGATAAGGTGGAGGGCAATTATGAACCGCTTATGAGCACGTCTTTTTATTTTCCCCCATAACCATTAAGATCCCCTCTCTGAATCAATATTTTGATACAGTATTATAAAATTCTGGCAACTTATGTATTAAAAAGTCTTTTATAACATTAACATTTGCTAAAAACTAGACTAACACACTTTAGAAGACAGAAATGTTTTTACTTTTAAAGTACAGACTTGTGTTTGTTTTGCCTAACTGATTAAAGTATTTCCAAGTCACAAGTTTATTTATCCAATACCTACTGAGCACTACTATGTGCCAAGTACTGTGCTAGATGCTAGAAGTACAAAGTGAAATAAAATATAATTCTTGTTCCCTTCAAGGAGTTTATAATCTAATGAGGGAGACATACTATAATTAGTATAACCATGTTATAATCAAAGTACAAAGGATACTATAAAAGCAAACAAGGAGTTCAAGAATACTTTTTTGAAGTACTAAAGTGAATTTGGAAGGTCAGGTAAAAGTTACAACTGTGCTTCCTAACTTGACTGTGCACCAGAACCACATATAGAGTTGATGTCTAGGACTCACTTCAGATTTAGTGAATTAGAATCTCCCGGGGTGAAGCCGAGAAATCAGTATTTTTAACATGTACCTTGAGTGATTCAGAATCACGGCCAGGTTTTGCTGGCAGTGAGCTAGAAGTATAGACAACCATTCCAGGCAAAGAGAATAGCTCAGTATGGCTGGAGCAGGAGAAATACAGACAGAAAATCAAAAAGAAATCAGAACAAGAGTACTGACACAATTAATGTGACATTTCAAACAGGATCTAAGGAATTGATGTGAACTTCCAGAATAAAAGGCAATAATCTGTGTCATGTGTTTTGGTAAATGATTTCTGACATGAACTAGTTTCTTATTGAAGTATATGGGAAAACTAAATGCAAATACTTTGCATTGCAAGACAAAGTAAAATGCTCCTTTTAAAAAGCAAATAAAGTAAAACAAAACAAAACAGAGTTCTACTCATAATTTTTATTCAATGCAGTGACCACTCATTTTTCTCAGGATACACAGCCTGAGAAGCTATGATGTATGTCAGAAGCTAGGATAATACTGTTTTAACTTGAAAATGTTCCATAATGTATAAAATAAATTCAAACTGTATTTTGAAATTCAAGCTTTAAAACTGAAAACCACTCAATGATTTTAAGTTTCCAAACTGTTATTTCATAATAGTTTATTACTTTCTGATTAAAACTTACTTATAATTATATTTTTATACTTAATTCCAGGTAGGAGTAAAGTGAGATAAGTCACCAAGAAGAGGAGTATTCACGATAATAGACTAAAAGCCAAATAGAATCTATTCTATTGATCGCTTTGTATTAAGTAGCAAATGTTTTAAATCATCAACTGTTTCAATCCCCAATTCATTATCCAACAAAGACTTCATAACCAGAGATGTAGACAGGAAAGCATTTGAAACAGGAATAAGCTTTTAAAGAATATTCTTCAGAAACCTAAGGACAAACTTACTAATTATTATATATAAAATATATCCTACAGTTATATTCTATTTCTAAAAAGTCCTTCTAAATCTTACTTAAATCATTTAAACATATCCTAATGACTTATAGACAGGACAAAGACTCATTTACCAAAGTGAAACCTACTGCCAAACCATGCATAGTAATTCCCTGAAGGAGCACATTGGGTATAGAAGCAATAGCAGTTAAAAATCAACAGACTAACCACATACACCTATTTGAGAACTAATTAACAAATAACAGTAATCAGCTAATTACAAGAATAATTCTTAAACTTGATATAACAAATCATCCTTTCTCAGACTTAATTTAATGTACTTTTTAAAAATGGTATTACCAAGACGCCTTAACTTCCAGATGAAATACAGGAATTAAATTACAGCTCCAAGGCTATAGTTGTCAGCTTCTTAGGCTAAAATGATCTATTGACATAGACTGTAAGATAACTTTGTTTCCTGAGTCATGCCCTGCTTCCTTTCTTCTCCTGCAGCACTTTATACATATCTATTCACTTTACTGTAAGTACCTAAATCCTGCAAAGAAGGTAGTACCATTACCATGTAATAGCTAAGGAAATAGGCTTAGTATCACGAAATGATTAACCAAAATCACCACTAAACCCAGATTTCAAACTCAGATCTGTTTAACTGAAAAGCTCTTTCCACACTGCCTCACAGGTAGAGAGGAACACAGGACTAAGTAAATCAAACCTAAGTAACTGAACTGGCTGCAATTTCTTCTATAACTGCTTTGGAAGTAGCAAAAATAGATCTATCATATCTGACAAACCAAACGTAGAGGACAGGTATTTAGGGGTGGAGGTGTGGGAGTTCTGCTTAGGACCTGAGCTCCCTCATATAATTAGGGAATATACCACTTTATGAGTCTTCACAGAAGGTAGAGCCCCCCCTCCTTACAGAGAAGCTAACGGTGCCACATAGTCATTCTTCTTGTCACCCCTGCAGCATGGACATGGGCACTTAATCTATATTCTGCCAACATGACATTCCCACCAAGGACTCTAAATTAAGAGCTAGAGACAGTAAGAAGCTGGGACAGCAAAGGTTAGATTTTGCCAGGAGGCCGCAGAAGCAACATTAAGTTTCCAAAGGCAATGGTAGCAGTAATGTAGTAGCTGAGTCTAGCCATCAGCAATTCAAGGTGCATTCCTATCACTGGACTGGTTTTATGCCATGATTTTTAGATATGTCTTTTCTGTTACGTAGTCTCTCTTATTCCTGTCTCTTTAAGGCCTCAGCCTTCCCAGCAATTTGGTAAACTAATCAATATGCTTTCAATAAATACCTTTTCTACTTGAATCGGTCAGAATTGCCTTCTGTTGCCTACAATTAAACCCAGACTGAAGCATTGAATAATTAAATAAATGACACTGAACAATTATACTTTATCAAATCTTTTTACCTTAGTGTTGATTGTTGTTTTATATAATTTGCCATTATGCTCTTAAGTAAGAACTATTTTATACATGATAGTTATGCTCTAACAACAACAAAATAACCTCAAATTAGGTTTCTTTATGTTTTTCAAAAGCAACACAAAAACACAAATATAATATCATCTAAAGGTGATTTTCACTGAGGATCAGAGTTAAGCTTTATTAAGAATACTTACCTGTCAGGAATACCTAGCCTCTTGACACTTCTATAAACAGAAAGAGTATTTGCAACATGTCGATAATTAAACCAGAATCGGGATGTACATACCTAAAGTAATAAAACAAATATATTATTTTTAGGAATCAAAATAAGCTACAGAGTTACAGAATTACTTCTCTTTAAGTAGGATATAGAGATGCCTAAAAAAAGAGTATGTCATAATCAGGACTAGAAACAGCAAAGCACATAAAGAATGGTCAATAAAACCAATCTCTCTAGAAAAAGGTCTTTCATAACTAGTCTTAAAAACACATTCAGCTTAAGAGAAAACAAAGCTCTGGGGAATTTAATCAAATACTGAACCAACTTAGTTACTCTCAATTTATGATTCTATAATGTTCCTATTTCTAAAATATTAAATTCTTTAGAACCAAAGACAATGCCCATAATCTCTTCATGGAATAGAAAAGAATATTAACTACATTGGGTTATATAATATTCCTTTCACTCTGGATTGCTTCCTAATTTTAGTTGTGAAAAACATAAGAGAGAGACTAAAACAAAGCATAGAAAACAGGTTTATATGCACATAAGGGAATGCATTATAAAGAAGCTGTTGAACGGAACAGAAAACTAGAAACGATTTCAACAAGTTTTACACTTAAAGACAAACTGATCCTTAAAAAAGATAACAAAGATACTAGGAAAATCTAATGCCATGCCTCAAAAGTCAGCCCTCTCGAACGCTCATTCCAAAGGAGAAACCAGAGACTGGGATCAGTTGGTAATATATCCATCCACTAAGCATCCTCCTACCTCCTACCACACTGTTCTGCTGATAGTAAGGGTAATGACAGTTTTGAGAACACCACAAATGTTCTTGCCCCTGTAAATAGGACGGAACCACAAGACTTTTTTATTAAACTGAATTTTCAACCTGGAATCCAATAAGGAGAAGACTAAAATTCTTGACTACATAAAAAAATATGTACCATAAAATCCTAACAGAAATGAAAAACTTGAAATAATTATAACCCAATAAGAAAAAGATGAACAGCCCAATTTTGAAAAATGGGCAAAGGATGAGAGCAAGCATTTCATAACAAAAGTATTAAAAATAGACAATGAAAGTCTTAAAGATGCTCAACCTCTGTCATAGTATAAGAAAACATAAATCAGGTTTGTGATGTTTCTGTTGGGCTGAAGGCTTCCCTAAGCAGATTTCTAGCCACTGTGAGGATGGTAAATGGCTTTCAGCTCATGCTGAGTGGCTGCCTAGACTCCTGTACTGAGGAGGATTGTGAAGCGAGTCCAGGGGCTGCAATGAACTCTGAGCACTGGCTTTCACTGGTAAGCAAGGGAGCCTCTGATTGGAGTCAAGATGGCAGAGTAGGAGGATGCAGAGTCAGTGTCTCCTCACAACTAGAGCACCTACCAGGCGCTGCTGGAGGACCTCAGACACCTAAGGGGACAGGAGGAATCCCTGCATTATCGGGCCAGAGGTCAGGCCTGATCTCCTGTGGTGGGAGTGCCAAGTTCAAACCACTGGACTACGAGAGAACCTCAGACCCCAGGGAATATTAATCAGTGTGAGCTCTCCCAGAGATGCTCATCTTGGCACCAAGACCCAGCTCCATCCAACTGCCTGCAAACTCCAGTGCTGGATGCCTCACACCAAACAACCAGCAACAAAGGAACACAGCAGCACTCATCAAAAAAAAAAAAATGAGATGACAAAAATATATGTTACAGATGAAGGAGCAAGGTAACCTACAAGACCAAATAAATGAAGAGGAAATAGGCAACCTACCTGAAAAAAAAATTCAGGGTAATAATAGTAAAGATGATCCAAAATCTCAGAAACAGAATGATGGCACGCATTAAGAAAATACAAGAAATGTTTAACAAGGACCTAGAAGAACTAAAGAACAAATAGTGATGAACAACAAACTCACTGAAAGGAATCAACAGCAGAATAATTGAAGAAGAACAAATAAATGAGCTGGAAGATAGAATGGTGGCAATAACTGCCAAGGAGCAGAATAAAGAAAAAAGAATGAAGAGAAATAAGGACAGTCTCAGAGACCTCTGGGACAACATTAAACGCATCAACAGGCGAACTATAGGGGTCCAAGAAGAAGAAGAGAAAGAGAAAGCTCTGAGAAAATATTTGAAGAGATTATAGTTGAAAACTTCCCTAACATGGGAAAGGAAATAGCCACAAAAGTTCAGGAAGCACAGTGAGTCCCAGACAGTAAAAACCCAAGGAGAAACACATCAAGACACATATTAAACTAACAAAAATTAAATTCAATGAAAAAATATTAAAAGCAGGAAGGGAAAAGCAACAAATAACATACAAGGGAATCCCCATAAAGTTATCAGCTGATTTTTCAGCAGAAATTCTGCAGACCAGAAGGGAGTGGCAGGACATATTTAAAGTGATGAAAGGGAAAAACCTACAAACAAGATTACTCTACCCAGCAAGGATCTCATTCAGATTCAATGGAGAAATAAAAAGCTTTACAGACAAGCAAAAGCTAAGAGAATTCAGCACCACCAAACCAGCTTTACAACAAATGTTATAGGAACTTCTCTAGCAGGAAACACAAGAGAAGAAAAAGACCCACAAACAAACCCAAAACAATTAAGAAAATGGTAATAGTAACATACATATCGATAATTGCCTTGAATGTAAATGGATTAAATGCTCCAACCAAAAGACACAGACTGGCTGAATGGATACAAAAACAAGACCCATATATATGTCTCTACAAGAGACCCACCTCACACCTAGGGACACATACAGACTGAAAGTGAGGGGATGGAAAAAGATATTCCATGCAAATGGAAATCAAAAGAAAGCTGGAGTAGCAATACTCATATCAGATAAAATAGACTTTAAAATAAAGACTGTTACAAGAGATAAGGAAGGACACTACATAATGATCAAGGGATCAATCCAAGAAGATATAATTATAAATATTTATGCACCCAACATAGGAGCAATTCAATACATAAGGCAAATGCTAACAGCCATAAAAGGGGAAATCAATACTAACACAATAATAGTGGGGGACTTTAACACCCCACTTACACCAATGGACAGATCATCCAGACAGAAAATAAATAAGGAAACAGAAGCTTTAAATGACACAACAGACCAGACAGACTTAATTGATATTTATAGGACATTCCACCCAAAAGCAGCAGAATACACTTTCTTCTCAAGTGCACACAGAACATTCTCCAGGATAGACTGCACCCTGGGTAACAATGAAGCCTCAGTAAATTTAAGAAAACTGAAGTTGTATCAAGCACCTTTTCTGACCACAATGCTATGAGATTAGAAATTAATTGCAGGAAAAAAACTGTTAAAAACACAAACACATGGAGGATAAACAATACGCTACTAAATAACCAAGAGATCACTGAGGAATCAAAGAGGAAATCAGAAAATACATAGAAACAAATAACTGCAAAAACACGAGGACCCAAAACCTATGGGATGCAGCAAAAGCAGTTCTAAGAGGGAAACTATAGCAATTCAATCTCACTTCAAGAAACAAGAAAAATCTCAAATAAACAATCTAACCTTATACCTAAAGCAACTTGGGAAAGAAGAACAAAAAAATCCCAAAGGCAGTAAAAGGAAAGAAATCATAGAGATCAGACAAGAAATAAATAAAATAGAAATGAAGAAAACAATAGCAAAGATAAATAAAACTAAAAGTTGGTGGTTTGACAAGATAAACAAAATTCATAAACCTTTAGCCAGACTCATCAAGAAAAAAAGGGAGAGGATTCAAATCAATAAAATTGGAAATGGAAAAGCAGAAATTACAACTGACACTGCAAAACTACAAAGGATTGTGAGAGATTACTACAAGCAACTGTATGCCAATAAAATGGACAACCTGGAAGAAATGGACAAATTCTTAGAAAAGCACAACCTCAAGAGACTGAACCAGAAAGAAATAGAAAATATAAATAGATTATCACAAGTAATGAAATTGAAAATGTAATTAAAAATCTTCCAACAAACAAAAGCCCAGGACCAGATGACTTCACAGGTGAATTCTATCAAACATTTAGAGAAGAGCTGACACCTATCCTTCTCAAACTCTTCCAAAAATTGCAGAGGGAGGAACACTCCCAAACAAGTTCTATCATCACCCTGATACCAAAACCAGACAAAGATATCACAAAGAAAGAAAATTAGACACTAATATCACTGATGAACATAGATGCAAAAACCTCAAAAAAATACTAGCAAACAGAATCCAACAACATATTAAAAGGATCATACACCATGATCAACTGGGATTTATCCCAGGGATGCAAGGATTCTTCAATATAGGTAAGTCAACCAATGTGATAACACCAAATTAACAAATTAAAGAATAAAGCCAAATGATCATCTCAATTGATGCAGAAAAATCTTTTGACAAAATTCAACACCCATTTATGATAAAAACTCTACAGAAAGTGGGCACAGAGGGAACCTACCTCAACATAATAAAGGCCATATATGACAAACCCACAGCAAAGATCATTCTCAATGGTGAAAAACTGAAAGCATCTGCTCTAAGATCAGGAAAAAGACAAGGATGTCCACTCTCACCACTATTATTCAACATAGTTTTGGAAGTCCTAGCCATGGCAGTCAGAGAAGAAAAAGAAATAAAAGGAATATAAATTGGAAAAGAAGAAGTAAAACTGTCACTGTTTACAGATGACATGATACTATACATAGAAAATCATAAAGATGCCACCAGAAAACCACTAGAGCTAATCAGTGAATGTGGTAAAGTTGCAGGATACAAAATTAATGCACAGAAACATCTTGCATTCCTATACACTAACAACGAGAGATCAGAAAATTATGGAAACTATCCCATTTACTATCACAACAAAAAGAATAAAATACCTAGGCATAAACCTACCTAAGGAGGCAAAAGCCCTGTACTCAGAAAAATATAAAACACTGATGAAAGAAACCAAAGATGACAAAAACAGATGAAGAGATATACCATTTTCTTGGACTGGAATAATCAATATTGTGAAAATGACTACATTACCCAAAGCAATCTACAGATTCAATGCAATCCCTATCAAATTACCAATGGCATTTTTCACATAATTAGAACAAAAAAATTTACAATTTGTATGGAAACACAAAAGACTCCAAATAGCCAAAGCAATCTTGAGAAAGAAAAATGGAGCTGGAGGAATCAAGCTCCCTGACTTCAGACTACACTACAAATCTACAGTAATCAAGACAGTATGGTACTGACACAAATACAGAAATATAGATCAATGGTACAGGACAGAAAACCCAGAGATAAACCCATGCACATATGGTCACCTAATCTATGACAAAGGAGGCAAGAATATACAATGGAGAAAAGACAGTCTCTTCATAAGTGGTGCTGGGAAAACTGGACAGCTACATGTAAAAGAATGAAATTAGGACACTACCTAATACCATACACAAAAATAAACTCAAAATGGATTAAAGACCTAAATGTAAGAGTTGACACTATAAAACTCTTAGAGGAAAACATAGGCAGAACACTCTTTGACATAAATCACAGCAAGATCCTTTTTGACCCACCTCCTAGAGAAATGGAAATAAAAACAATAATAAACAAATGGGACCTAATGAAACTTAAAAGTTTTTGCACAGCAAAGGAAACCACAAACAAGACAAAAAGACAACCCTCAGAATGGGAGAAAATATTTGCAATCAAAGCAACCGACAAAGGATTAATCTCCAAAATACACAAACAACTCATGCAGCTCAATATCAAAAAAACAAACAACCCAATCCAAAAATGGGTAGAAGACCTAAACAGACATTTCTCCAAAGAAGACATACAGGTGGCCAAGAGGCACATGAAAAGATGCTCAACATCACTAATTATTAGAGAAATGCAAATCAAAACTACAATGAGGTATCACCTCACACCGGTCAGAATGGCCATCATCAAAAAATCTACAAACAATAAATGCTGGAGAGGGTGTGGAGAAAAGGGAACCCTCTTGCACTGCTGGTGGGAATGTAAATTGATACAGCCACTATGGAGAACAGTATGGTGGTTCCTTAAAACACTAAAAATAGAACTACCATATGACCCAGCAATCCCACTACTGGGCATATACCCTGAGAAAACCATAATTCAAAAAGAGTCATGTACCAAAATGTTCATTGCAGCACTATTTACAATAGCCAGGACATGGAAGAAACCTAAGTGTCCATAGACAGATGAATGGAAAAAGAAGATGTGGCACATATATACAATGGAATCTTACTCAGCCATAAAAAGAAACGAAATTGAGTTATCTGTAGTGAGGTGGATGGACCTAGAGTCTGTCACACAGAGTGAAGTAAGTCAGAAAGAGAAAAACAAATATCACATATTAACGCATATACGCGGAATCTAGAAAAATGGTGCAGATGAACCTATTTGCAGGGCAGGAATAGAGACACAGACATAGAGAACGGATGTGTGGACATGGGGGGAAAGGGAGGGTGGGATGAACTGGGAGATTAGGATTGACATATATACACTATCGTGTAAAATAGCTAGCTAGTGGGAACCTGCTGTAAAGCACAGGGAGCTTAGCTTGGTGCTCTGTGATGACCTAGATGGGTCGGATGGGTGTTGGGGGGAGGGAGGTCCAAGAGGGAGGGCATATGTGTATACATATAGCTGATTCACTTCGTTGTACAGCAGAAACTGACACAACATTGTAAAGTAGTTATACAACAATTAAAAAAAAACATAAATTGATAAGTATCCAAGAGTCTGACAATTCGCACTATTTGCAAGGGTATGACAATACCCTTGCCAATAGTATGCGGGCAAATACTATAGATATGAGGACAAAACACTCATATCCTATTTATGGGAATGTGAACTAATATAAACTTTCTAAGAGGGTAATTTGCAACATATATCGTTTGAAAATGTACTTATTTTTTGATTTAGCTCATATAAGCATGCAAAAATATGTGTTCAAGGACTTTCACTATAATATTGCCTACATTAGCAAAAATCAAAACCAAAACGCTAGAAACAAAATCACTACCCATCAGTATTATTTTTTTAACCATGAGTATGGATTATCTTTGTAACATTTTTTATTAAACAGAGACAAAAATGTTTTATTCAAAGCAGATCCTGAAACTAAAATAGAATCCGATTTTCCTTCTATCTCCCTCTGGTGGCAAGTTTTCTCAATCATTACAAGAGCGAAGGGGCATTTCATTTACCTCTGATCATCTAGTCAAGACTAAAATTAATTCAAACTGGGAGGAAAAACATATATATATATATACATATATATGTATATATATATATGTATATATATATACATATTTTCTTTAATTTGAACTACATAACATTTAAAGAAATTTATGTTTTATACTTTCAACTTGGCCCTGGTCAAATTTCATACTTTTCCACTTAAGAAAGTACAATTTATTGAAGTCTCACTCTACTAAGTCTGAGTTAATGTGTAAAATATTGCACAAAACATGAAAACTGCAGTTGTCAAATACTCAGAAGTAATTCTTTTTCACCCTCTATTTCTCATCTGAGACCTAGGATTAGAGAGGGGCTCAGTTAAAGGTTTCCCAGAACAAGGAAGACTTCAATGTGTGTGTAGTATAAGCTAATAGGCTCCTATTCTAAAAGATGAGCCCTTTGGCAATTAGCTGTCTGCACATAGGCAGTTATTCCCTCTTTTAAGATTTCCTATAGAGAGACTAATTGGAAGTGCCCTTAGTTTCCTATAGAGCAAGTTATCCTCTCAAATTGGTGGATCATGGCCTGCCTCCTCATAGTTTTCCCCAATTTAAGTGGTCACTGAAAACGTATCTCCTTATCATGAGCAGCTTTTGTTCAATTCCTTCATAAAATCTCTTAGGAGGCAGTAGCATATAAAAGGTTTTTGTTCCTGAAGAACAAGAAAATGAGTCATGAACCCACATTGCTATTCTATTTAATCACAGTAACATAAAATAATTTGGCTTCTAAACTTTTCTGTATAACTTGAATTTTCTACAATGATCATTATTTTTGTAAACAGAAAAAAACAATTAAAAAATGAAAACAAAATAGCCAAAGTAGAGAGTATCTATAAACAAATATTACAGATAAGAAATACAATTACTAGTTTCCATCATTAAAATAACTCTACACTTTATAAAATGCTCCCTTTCACAATAGGATCCCTAATTTATTTTTCCATGTATTTACACATCACCACTTGACAGACACACTGAAGACAAAGGATATTATTAGTTGATGTGATCAATTTAAAATATAGCCAAATGAAAATAATTTCTGTTATAAATTTTATTTTCAAGAATTTGATTCACACAAAATTTCTCAGATACACATCTAATGTAAAAAACGAGGTATACCATTATAGAATACACTTACCAAAACCGCCCAGTTGTTCGTATGGCCACTTCTAAAGAACTGTTCCGCTTGATCCTATTAGTCAAATAATAGCAAAAAGCTTAAAAGAAAGTCACATTTCCCAGAATAAAGACTGATAAAGGACAGTTAAGATTCACAGAGTTTTTACAGTTGTAATAACAGTAAGCCATCATTGTGCAAGTTTATAAATATTCTAGTATCTGACCTTATGAAAGACAAAATAGTTTTATTTGGGGGAAGCGGGAAGCTACTGCAAGAGGGGATTTTTGTTTTTAAACATTTTATCTCAAATGCAGTCAGCTCTTCCTCATGCTTCTCATTTTCCATTCAGTCTTCAAATTGTGAATGACATTTCATTTCTTGATTCACATATATTAATACCCTTCCTGCTGAAATTTCATTCAATATTCGCTCCTACTCTGTGCTGAGTGTTTCCTATTATTTTATTTTAACTCACCAATATATGTGGTTAAACACATTCTCTAGCATACTTCCATGTACCATTTTGCTAATCTGTTAAAGTCTGAATTATATTTACCATCATGGAACATTAAAAACCTCAGCATCCAATACCATCTAAACACCTAATGAATATGACTTTTATTATATATTAAAATAATAGTGAATATAAACCATAATGATTTCAGATCTGCCCCTAAACAGTATTAATTACTAGAACAGTCAGACTGCCTGGATTCAAATCTGGACCCTACTACCTACTAGCTGTATAAACTTAGGAAAGCTGCTTAATTTCTCTGTACTTCCATTTCCCCACCTATAAAATGATAACATTACCTGACTCACAGAATGTAGAAATGGTGACTAGAACATAGTAATTGTATAACAAATATTAGCTGTTTTAATTTTCAGCTGGCAAGAAAATTTCAGAAAGAATGAAATAAAAAATTCACTCAGTGTGTGTGTGCGTCATATATGTGTGTGTGTGTCTGTGTGCGCGCCATATATATATATATATATATATATATATATATTTCTTTTTAAAATTTCTCAACAGCTGCATAGATGCTAGAGAAAGCAATGTGGTATAGTGGTTTAGGAATTTGAAGATCTGGCTGTGAGAATGGGGCTAAGTCATTTAGCTCTGTAGACTTGATTTTCCTCATGTAGAAATGGGAGTTGACCCGATAACCTCTAATGTCCCTTCCAGCTCCAAAATCCTCACATCATTAAGACTTCAGTGAAAAAATTGAGATGGCAAAACTCTTTTGTGATTGTTTAGACAATATAGACACTGCAAAGTTATTCATTCATTCTACACATAGTTAGTGGAGCACCTACTATGTGCCAGGTACCATGTAATGTACAGTGATGCAAAAACGTCACTAAAAAGCATGCTGCTTCCTCTCAAGAATCCCAGAGTTCAATAAAGAAGACAAGCATGCAAACACGTTACACTAGTATGTAACATTCATTCATTCATCACATTCATTGGGTACCATGTGCCAGTCCCTGTTCAGTGTTCAGAATACAATCATGGGCAAAAACAGTGCTAGTACTTGCCTCCAAAGAGGTTACTATCCAATTTGATAGACATACATTAAGCAGATAAGGACAAACTACAAATTCTATAAAGGTAAGATATACAGTATCATAAGAGAGTATAATAGGGGGACCCAACCTGATCAGGGAATGGGAAGGGGAAGGGCCGGCAGGGATGTCAGGGAAGGTTTCTCTAGAGAAGTGACATTTGGTTAGGATCCAAAAGATAATGAGAAGAGGGAAGATAATTCCAGACAGAGGGAACATGAGCCCTAACGGCAGAAGGAAGCTTAAAAATTTCTAGAAACTGAAAGATTAGCATAACTAGAAGTGTGAAAAAGAGAGAGAGGGAGAGAGAACTGGAGGTGTAGGCAGGAGCCAAAGAATGCAAGGCCTTGTTTATGGGTCATAATCAAGATTTAGTTCTTTATCCTTAAAGCAGCATTAAGGTATATACGGGTGACATGATCGGATTTGCATATTTAAAAGTTACTCTGGCTGCAGCTTGGAGAACAGACTGGAAAGAAAAAAGAATGACTTGAGCCAGACCAATTAGGCAGCTATTGTCCTCTTAGTGAAAGATGATGTAATAAGAGTACAAAGCATACATGGGTTATAAGACAGGAGTGCTACACTAGCTAAGCACACAAATTACAACAGTAAAGGCAAAAGTAAAGGATAGGGAAAGATTCTACAGAGGTTAGCTTTTACTGCATTTAGTAAATAAGCAAACAGAAGAAACTGGAGCAATGAAACATGGTAATGTAAAAAAGCACAACTGTGTAACTACAAAAAAGAGTAATGGTATCCAAAATGAAGTATACAAAATAACCTACTACAATAAATAAGGAAAATAGAACTTCTATTTAAGTTTACATTATCTAAACAATATGCTTTATAAATAGAATATATAAATTAGCAATAATTCATGAATAGAAAGAGAGAGTGCATGCTCTCTTTTTTAACTGGTAGGGATGTGTATTCAAAAAGTTTTGAGCCGGTGGTCTAAGCTCAAGGTCTGAGATGGTGGGGAGAATGGGGTCCTATATGAAGACTGGAAAAGTCTCTGCTTAGAGACCAGATCATGATGTTTAGACTTTATTCTGTATGCAATGAAAAAAATACTGAAAAGATTCAATCAGAAGAATAACCTGATCAGGTTTACATTTGATGAAGACTAAAGTAAGGGAGTTTGGAAGCCTGGAGGAAAAAAGATAAAGTTATTGCAATAATCTAAGCAAGAAATGACCAGGGCCTGCATTAAGCCTGTCGAACTGGACAGGTGAAAGCAATCTTAAAAGTTCAGAACATAGAATTTAGTGATGATTAAAATGTGAAATAAAGAGGAGTTAATTTTTTAAAACCCTAGGTTTCTAGCTTAGGAGCAACCCCATAGGAGGTGGGGTAGGCAGAATATAAAACTTTGGACACAAATTTTCAACTGTCTGCTGACTATCTGGGCCCCTAAGCCAGCTGGATATTCTGAAAAATGATGCTAGAGATGTAGGCTGCAGAACTGGACGAAGGTATTATCAGAGTACAGGGGATAGTAAAAGCTTTGTAACGCGCCAGACCGTAGTGTGAGCCAAAAATAAAACACCGTATCCCTCTGACTCCTATTAAAGGAGAGCGTTATAGTTTGGTAGCAGGGAAAAGTAAGTGCGGCACTCATGCGCTGACCTTTCACCTGCTAGGGACTGCACGCTCATCGGAGCAAAGGATCAGGCCCTCCCCCGCCGCCCAGGACTTGATTCTTTTCATTCACCGTTTTAAAAGTCTGAAACAGACGGACACTGTCCTATCCCGTCCCCTGCGACACCCTCCCCACAGCCCAGTCAGCCTAGGAAGAGGCTGGTGGGTGACTCCAGAAGGCTTCCCTCGGCGGCTGTGTATCGGACATCTGCTGGGCGCTGACAGCCAGGCCACAGCTGTCCCCCCAGGGCCCTGTCGCTCAGAGGGCCTGCCTCCTACCTCGATCTGACTAGCCGCCAAGCTGCCGAAGGGCAAGAGCAATAACCCTACCAGGGTAGTGAAACCCTGGCCGAGAAAAGAGGTGTCGACCATGTTTGCCGGCTTCCGCCTCGCGCACCCGGAGGGGCGGAGCGAGTGCCGTAAAGCAGCGCGGGGCAGGGTTTTCGTAGTTTTGTTTTGGTTTTTTTTTTTCTTTGCGACTCCTGCCCCGCCTCCTGGCCCCTCGCCCGCCTTTAGACTCCTGCGCTTCCGTAGACCTTGAGTTTCCTGGGTAACTGGGGCACGGTGGACGAAGGAAGTGGATACTTTATCTTTGACTACAGTTTTTATTTTTATATCGTAAAATGGGTGTAACATTTTAAAACTTTTTTGAAAGGTGAGAGAGAAAAACGTGTGAACCCATAAACTTTAAGAAATTATTTCCTTTTTCGCGTAGGGCTGCCAATTCTTTGACTATATGAAGCATGATGTGGTGGGAAGAGTAAGTTTTGGGGCACAAAAAGATGAGTAATTGGATCAATTACAAATGAAAAAATGGGTGAGTGCTTCAACTAACAGGCTTGGGGTCTATTACCTATTAAAAGTATGAACATGGAGAAAATAGTGAAATTTTTGTTTCTTCTGTAATTATAGAGCTAAGACATCTCAGAGTCTGAGGATTTAATAAGATCATGCGTATTCATTCCATTGTGTTCATTATATGCATTTAAGTTCTGCTTTGCATCTAGCATGACATTAACATGTGTTTATGCTGCTTCCTAATCTTCATAAATTTAACATTTAATGGTAACATGGAATTCTTATGCCTCAGCCAAAGTAATTGCCCTTCTTTGGGGCAATACAAAGTCTCAACGTTTTACTATTAAAATAATATTGTAAAGAGTATCTTTGGGTATCGGCTTTTTACACTTGCGAGTTACTTTCTTTGGATAATTTTCCTGGAGTGGGAATGTTGAGTCAAAGGATACAAAAGTTTTAGTGGCTATGAATGATGTTGCTCTCCAAAGTGTACAAATCTACAGTGCCATCAAAATACACAACCTAAGACCAAATTATACCATTTTTTTCTAAATTCCTTGGGATAAAATGTTACCTCAAGGTTGTTATACTTCTAATCCTTTAATTACTATCAGGATCTGATGTCTTGTTTTATAAAATATCTGTACGTCCTCTGATGTAAATTTTATGTTCATAGCTTTGTTTTACATATGAGTTTGAACGATATCTTTATAAAGAAGTGACATTGACCCCAGCCATATTTTATGCTATTGCTTTCCCAGTCTCTTGTCTCTCTTTCCATTTTGTTTCTCTTGCTTTTGCACTTTTTGATATCTTTAATGTTAGGTAGTCAAATTTCAGGCTTTCCCTTGTGAAGATAAGAAAGTTAGCACACTACCACCATGTCTTGTACCTGAATGCCTCAAGTTCATTTAGGTCTCAGATCAAAAATTTTATTTTCTTTTAATTTTATATTTAACTCTTCAACTATCTGGAATATATTTTGGTATATTCTATAAGATGTTTTAATATGTTGACTACTGCTGCATAACAAACCACCCAAAACTTTGTGGTGTGTCCACACCCAGAGACACAAGGATGTAGAAACAGGGAGACATGATTCTGTGGGAGCCATTGCTATAATGATCTACCAGTACTTTTATCAAAATTGGTATTTAATTATCCAGTATAATTTTCTACATAATGCTTACCTTTTTTATTGACTCATGATATCTCTTGTATTAAATTCTTATAAGAAATAGAATATTTCTAGACTCTGTTCTCTTCAATTAAAATAGGTGTCTAGTTTGGGGCCAGAACCATGTTTTTTAAAAAAATATTTATTTAGTTTTATTTTTGGCTGCGTCAGATCTTAGGTACAGCACATGGGATCTTTCATTGAGGGGTGCGGGCTTCTCTCTAGTTGTGGTGCACAGACTCCAGAGCACGTGGGCTCTGTAGTTGCAGCACACAGGCTCTCTAGTTGTGGCGTGGACTCAATAGCTGCAGCTCACAGCCTCAGTTGCCCCACAGCATGTGGGATCCCAGTTCCCCAACCAGGATTGAACCCACATCCCCCGCATTGGAAGGCAGACTCTCAACCACTGGAACACCGGGGAAGTCCCCCCATGTTATTTTAATTATTGTTGCTTTTAATATGTTTTGAAATTTGGCCTTATGGCTAACCATTTCAGTACACTTCATTTTTCATGAAATTCTTTGATGACTTTGCCTGGTAATTTTCCCACTGAATTTTATAGTACTTCTTTCAATTTATTTTTAAAAATATACTATTTGGGTTTTTTCAATGGAATTATGAAATATCTGTTAATAAATTTGAGAGAAGCTGACATTTTTTCATATTTAGTCTCTCATTCAGGAATATGGTAGTTTCATTTATCTGTGGTTCCTTTTTTAAATTTCTCAGTAAAACTCTAAGTCAGAGGTCACTAAATTAAGCTACTTCATAAGCATTTTTAACATTTGTTGTTATTCTTAATGGATGTCCTTTTCATTATATAGGAAATATATATATAAATGATTATAAATAATATCTATAATATTATGTATTCTGTTCAGTTATTGTTGGGATGCAGGTCATATTTTGTGTCCAACTGCTTTTTCATTATTTTAATAAGAATTAATTATCTTAATATTCAAAATTATTTAAAACTTTTGTTTGACAAATTGTTTTGGCTTTCCTAGTTTTACAGTAATGTTATCTGCAAATTATCTTTTTGTCTCTTCCTTTCCAGTATTATTTCTGGTATTGTATCTTGTATCAATATTTCATTTTCATGGCTTATGTTATGGCTTAATATTAATTAATATATTAATTGCAGAAGATTTTCTTGTTTCATTTTAATTTTAAAAGAATGGCTTTAGCACTTTTCCATTAAGTCTGTCATTAGCTCTTGGATTTGAGTAAATACTCATTGTTATGTGAAAGAAGTAGACTTCTATTTCTCTTTTTTCATTGAACCACTGATTTTCAAGTATGGGGTGGCCAGCTTCAGACCTTAATGTAGGACACATGAGCACTTTTAAACACTACTCAAAGTGGGAAATAATAATTTTTTAATCTGTTAATATGTGAAATAGCATAGTTTAAAATTTGGTTAGAATTGTTAACGATACTCAGATACAGAGAACAGATTGGTGGTGCCAGAGGCAGAGGGCAGAGGGTGGGCAAAAGGAGTGAAGGCATTCAAAATGTATAAACTTCCACTTAAATAAATCCTGGGAATGGTGACTGTAATTAACAATACTGTATTGTATATTTGAAAGTTGTTAAGAGAATAGATCTTGAAAATTGTTAAGAGAATAGATCTTAAAAGTTCTCGTCGGGCTTCCCTGGTGGCACAGTAGTTAAGAATCCTCCTGCCAATACAGGGGACACGGTTCAAGCCCTGGTCCAGGAAGATTCCACATGCCGCAGAGCAGATAAGCCCGTGCACCACAACTGCTGAGCCTGCGGTCTAGAGCCCGTGAGCCACAACTACTGAGCCCACGTGCCTAGAACCCTTGCTCCACAACAAGAGAAGCCACCGCAATGAGAAGCCCGCGCCACCGCAGGGAAGAGTAGCTCCCCACTCGCCGCAACTAGAGAAAGCCTGAACGCAGCAACGAAAACCCAACACAGCCAAAAATTAATTAAGTAATTAATTTTTTTCAAAAGTTTGCATCACAAGAAAAGAATTGTAACTATGTGATGATGGATGTTAACCAGACTTATTGTGGCAGTCATTTTGCAGTATATGCATATATCAAATCATTATGTTGTACACCTAAAACTGATACAATATTTATGTCATTGTATCTCAATCTTTTTAACAAAAGTTGTTAACCAGAGTCTGCATTTAGACTACAATTCAATTCAGTTATTCATTAAATGAATAATTGACTTAGCAACTAAAAGAGAAAACAAGCATTTGATTATCAGATCAAAATTACACACATCTATACACGTGTATTCATGGCTTCTCTAGTAAAGTTTTTATGCCTGAGCCTCACAGTAAGTAGACCATGAGGTCTATCCATGCTGGGTTTTTAAATAGCCTTTTTTTAAAATTGACGTATAGTTGATTACCAGTATTATATTAGTTTCAGGTGCACAGCATAGTGAATCAGCATTTTTACAGATTATACTCCATTAAAAGTTATTACAAAACAATGGCTATAATTCCCTATACTATACAATATATCCTTGTTGCTTATGTATTTTGTACGTAGAGGTTTGTATCTCTTAATCCCTTACCCCTGATTTGCCCCTCCTCCCTTTCCTCTCCCCTCTGGTAACCACTAACTTCTTTTCTATATCTGTGAGCCTGTTTCTCATTTTGCTATATACATTTGTTTGTATTGGGTTGGCCAAAAAAGTTCATTTGGGTTTTTCCATAAGATGTTATGGAAAACCTGAATGAACTTTTTTGGCCAACCCAAATATCATTTTTTAGATTCCACATATAAGTAGTATGTAAGTAGTATACAGTATTTGTTATCTGATGTACTCACTAAGCATAATATTCTCTAGGTCCATTCACATTGCTACAAATGTCAGAGTTTCATTCATTTTATGGCTGAGTAGTATTCCATTGTGTGTGTTTGTGTGTGTGTGTGTCTGTGTATACACATATATGTATATATATCATATCTTCTTTATCCATTTGTCTATTTCTAGGCACTTGGGTTGCTTCCATAACTCGGCTATTGTAATAGTGATGCTATGAACATTAGGGTGTGTGTGTCTTTTTGAATTAGCATTTTCGTCTATCCGTGCTGTTTTCACTATTGTTCTTCAATCAAACAATAAATCAGATTGACTCTATTGATTCTCGTGTTGGATCAGTGTTTATTTTTGCTCTCTCCTCTTACCTACACCCTATCATATCTTCTTTATTTATTTATTTATTTATTTATTTTTTTGCGGTACGCGGACCTCTCACTGCTGTGGCCTCTCCCGCCACGGAGCACAGGCTCCGGACGCGCAGGCCCAGCGGCCATGGCCCACGGGCCCAGCCGCTCTGCGGCATGTGGGATCCTCCCAGACCGGGGCACGAACCCATGTCCCCTGCATCGGCAGGCGGACTCTCAACCACTGCGCCACCAGGGAAGCCCCATATCTTCTTTTTCATTCTCTTTTTCTCTCTTCTCTTTTGTGCACCAAGAACACCATTGTGCTATTCATTCGCTCAGTGGATATTTATAACACCAGTTATGTACCAAGCATTGTGCTAGTCACAGGCAACAGAAGAGAGAGCAAAAACTGAGCAAGTCTCTGCACTCATGGAGCTTACAGTCCAGGGGAGAAAGACATTAATAGAAGCATTTAAGCAAATGTAAAAGTCTAACAGGAGAGTTCCTAGTAGGGGACCCAAACCTTATAAGAAAAAGCCAGGTTAGGTTTCCCTGAGGAAATTGAACTGAAATTAATGAGTTATTGAGGCAAAGATGGAGGGGAGGGAAAAGCTTTCAAAGCAGAGGAAATAGCTCTTGCAAAGAACCTATGGAAGCTTGCCTTATTAGAGGAGCTTTTTAATCACTCATAACATTGTGCTTGCAGTTCAAGAACAAAAGAGAGAGTGCTGTAAGATGAAACTGCATTGCTAAGCAGGTGCCCGCTCCCTTCAAATCCTTGAGGGTCAGGTTCATGGAAAGCTTCAGAATGGTAAAGATCATGCTGGCTCCAAAGAGGAGAATGGCTGCAGGTAGAGCATTGGGGAAGCTGCTGTTACAGTTCAGGCAATGGTAGCTTGGACTAGAGTGGTAAGAGTAAAGATGATGAAAAATGGAGAGAACCAGTAAGAATTTTAAGATTATAACCAACAGAACATGATGATAGATTATATTTAGGAAGTAGGAGAGAGGACAATTTTAAAGATGACTTTTGGATATTTGACTCATACAACTAAATGCATAGTAGTGTCTTTTTTTAAAACGTAAGACTCACAGGAGTGGACCAGGTTTAGGACTCATATACAAGTGAGGTCTGGCTTAAACATTTGCCCAGAGCAATTTGGAAGACAGACTTGCATTAACTTATTATAAGAAGTACTTCTGTGACTACTAAATAAATTTTGTTAGAAAATGAAGTGAGTGGAAAGGATAAGTTTAATCAGGGTCAGAACATGGCCCCTGAGAGAGATTTTGCAAAGTGGTTTATACTATACAGTTTAATTGCTACAGGCAAATCTGTTTGCTACAACGATCAACACCACAAGTATTTGCTGAAAACATTTCACATCCAACAGTCAAAATATTTCTTTGGGCAAGATAATACTCAACAAAATTATATACAGATATTAGATACATAATAAAATACATATGGAAAAAATCAATTAAAATGAAGCAAAAACATTTCTTTCCAGTATATTTATATCATTTTCTAGTACTGTTTTTTTAATTTTGCACCATCTTAAATTCCATTTCCGTTTGGCCTCAAATACTTTTCTTCCCCCCTTCCAGTGAGCCATTTAATAATAGTTTGTTTTTTGTTTTTTTTTAGATTCCATATATATGTGTTAGCATACGGTATTTGTTTTTCTCTTTCTGACTTCACTCTGTATGACAGACTCTAGGTCCATCCACCTCACTACAAATAACTCAAATTTCATTTCTTTTTATGGCGGAGTAATATTCCATTGTATTTATGTGCCACATCTTTTTTATCCATTCATTTGTCAATGGACACTTAGGTTACTTCCATGTCCTGGCTATTGTAAATAGAGCTGCAATGAACATTGTGGTACATGACTCTTTTTGAATTTTATAGCTGTTTCACTTTGTTATACAGCAGAAGCTAACACAACCTTGTAAAGCAATTATACTCCAATAAGATGTTAAAAAAAAAATACATGATGTTACAGGGATGGATGGTGGTGATGGCTGCACAACAATGTGAAAGTATTTAATACCACTGAACTATACACTTAAAAATGGTAGATTTTATATTATGTTTAACACAATTTAAAAAAAGGAAGAAAAGAACATATGGTAGACCTAGGTTTTATATTTCTTGTGAACCCAATCAGGAACTAGAATATAGCCTAGAATATAGTCCTACACATATAATATATCCTTAGAAAATACTTAGTAGTAATTTGATAATTATTAGCATCATGATTTAAATTAGTAGATATAGTACAGGAACGAATTTTATTCTGTATGTGACTTGCTTTTCATATGATGGTATACAATTACTTTTATTTACTTCTCACCAACCTTCTTGTACCTTGCAATTTGGAGTTTTAGTCCTCAGCATTAAAATGTTTTTGGTATTTCTTCCTGTTCCAGGATAAAAGTCAGAAAAATAAAAGGTATATGTTTCAAAACATAGAAATAAAAAAGTAATAGTTTGTGAGGCTATAATCAGTTTCCAACTCATGACCTTCTCATTAACTTCAGAACTAATGCAGAATAACATTGCTTCAGTGCAAGAGTAGAGCAAATGCCCTTCAAAGTCTCATTTTTGGAAACCCTATGTTGTCATGAAAATGCCATTATGACCTGGACAGAAAGTCATGTTGAATACTTTAGTGATGTAAAACTTGATATCTTATTAGTAGTGTAACGCTCCCTTGTCAATCAAGAAGCCACTGGTTCTGTTGGTACAAAGACAATTGATAGAGTTTAGTTCTCCGTGAGCTAAGAATTTCCTACAAGTGCAACTGATTTTATTCAGTTGATTTTTATTCAGTTGTTTATTGCTTTTATTCATTAAGCATCTTTTGAGACTATGGAGTCCCAAGGACATTTAATAAATACTTTAATTATACCATGTTTAGTAAAGTGTGGGACATTCTGAAAGCCTCTCTTAGGAAGATATTGGAATGGTGTGGAGGGGAGGGAGGAGTTGTGTGTTTTATAGAAAGTTGCTAGAAGGGTACTGTTGTAGGCAAAATAATGGCTCCCTAGAGCCTGTGAATGTGTTTACCTAAAGTGACAAAAGGGACTTGCAAATATGATTAAGAATCTTGAAAAAAAAGAAGAGAGAATCTTGAGTTGGGGAGATTATATTGAATTATCTGGGTTGGCCCTTTATAGTCACAGGGGTCCTTATAAGAAGAAGGCAAGAGGATCAGAGAAGAAAAGGAGATGTGATGACAGAGACATTAGTCAGAGTGATGAAGGGCCACCAGCCGAGGAATGTGAGTAGTTTCACAAGAAGCTGGCAAAGGCAAGAAAATGGATTCTCCCCCAGTACCTGCAAAAGAAACTCAGCTCTACCAACTCATTTTGGACTTCTGACCTCCACTAGAAGATGATAAACTTGATTGTTTTAAGCCACTGAGTTCGTGGTAATTTGTTACAGCAGCAATAGGAAACTACTATAGGTACTTAAACTGTGAACAGCCGTTATTGTCCTCTGGAGATCTGAGAATGAAGATTGGGGTCTTAGAGGGCTTTTACTCTCCATTCTTCACACTTTTTTGTTTTATTATGGATTTATATAGCATCTTTAATAAAAATAAATAATCATTAAAAGAGAAACTAGATAATATTAAGTGAAATAAATTGTATATGGAATAATCTCTCAACCACGTAAAAAATTAGATGAAAATAAGAAGGAAGCTTACTAAAATGTTAGCAGTTTTCAGTCCTGGGTATTGAGATTGTGGATCTTCAATATTCATGTACCTGTTCATTCACTCAATAATGAATGAACTGTTGAACAGTGAATTTTTTTTTTAAATATTCTTTTTTTTTTAATTTATTTGGCTGCATTGGGTCTTCATTGCTGCACGCGGGCTTTCTCTAGTTGCGGTGATCGGGGTCTACTCTTCATTACGGTGCACGGGCTTCTCATTGCAGTGGCTTCTCTTGTTGTGGAGCACAGGCTCTAGGGGCATGGGCCTCAGTAGTGGTGGCATGTGGGCTCAGGAGTTGTGGCTCACAGGCTCTAGAGTGCAGGCTTAGTAGTTGTGGCTCAGGGGCTTATTTGCTCTGTGGCATGTGGGATCTTCCCAGACCAGGGCTCGCACCCATGTCCCCTCCATTGGCAGGCGGATTCTTAACTACTGCACCACCAGGGAAGTCCCTCAACAGTTATTCATCTATCTGTGCTGGAGAATGTGCTAGGAGCTGAGATTGCAGATGGGAATAAAATAGAGATGACCCCTGTCCTCATGGAATTTAGACGTAGTAGGGAACAGACAATTACACAAATTATTAATTATATTTTGAGAAGTTCAACAAAGGAGAAGTACAGGTGATGTCATCATGTCCTAGGGCAGGCTAACCTAGTCAGGGGATGCTTTCCTGAGGAACTTCAGCTTAAAACTAAAGGATAAATGGGAATTTGCCAGACAGAGGTGGAAAACAACATTTTCTTAATTTTCTGTGAAGAGCACATATCACTTTTACTGTTATAAAAAATGAGTCCTAGTGTTTTTTTTTAAAGAAATAACTAACACTCCTCCCTCTCTTTATATCTGGAAACACAGCTGCTCAGTGCTAGAAATGGTCTGCTCATACGGCTTGATTTAGCCAAATTTAGCTTAATGAACAGACATTTTCCTCTCTTTCTCTCATATACTTCAGTCAATTGAAATATTTAAGTTAATAAATTGAAGCCACTGGACAAAAAGAGTAAAATAAAATAGTGGTTAAATAGCTTCTTTGTCCAGAGCTAACATCAGGAAACTATGAGATTTATTACCTTTTGATAGTCAATCTATCAAGAAGAGCTGTGAAATGCACTTAACATTGACCTTGAGGGAAATAAAACCCAGGTTCTTTGCCCATCACAGTGCTATTTTTATCAGATCAAAATTAAGGAGCACAAGGAAAGGAACAAAGAACAAAAATTATTTTGAAATCAACACAAAGGGTATCACTAAAGGAATTTTTCTTAAAGTAATTTCATAAATTAAATAACCGGATATTTAAAAAACCAAAAGTTCCAAATTTCTCAACACTAAAACCTTCTAACTGTTACAATTCTCAGATGAGTAGTAATTTTCCGAACTATAATTTGTGATTACCTTCAGATAGGTAGAGGGGAAAATAACATCTCTATAATAAATATGCCCTCATTAATAACTACCGTGACATCAAAATTTCTAAATAAGTAAAATCTTACCAATTTTAAGTGATCCTTTTTATTTGTTTGCTTGCTTCTTAGTACACTTAGATGTCTGTAACATTTTGAGCAATAATGTCCTTTAATTAGAATCAGCATAAATGTGACTATGTTCAATAAAAAAGTGTCATAATGTAGAATTGACTTATAATAATTGTGACATAATAAGAAGTTATATGTCAGTTGCAACAGAAATTTGTATCAGCTAAATTACAAATAGGAGAGACTAAAAGTAAAGATATCAATGTGATAATAAAATGGAAGATTTAGAATTCAGATATTCTTGCTTTAGATGAAATAAATAAAGTATTTTGGATCTGTGGTGGATTGAATAGTGTCCTCCCAAAATTCTTGAACTGCTGGAACCTCAGAATGTAACCTTATTTGAAAAGAGGGTCATTACAGATGTAATCAAAATAAGGATCAAGGGGCTTCCCTGGTGGTGCAGCAGTTAAGAATCCTCCTGCCAATGCAGGGGACACGGGTTCGAGCCCTGGTCCAGGAAGATCCCACATGTCGTGGAGCAACTAAGCCCTTGCGCCACAACTACTAAGCCTGCGCTCTGGAACCCGCAAGCCACAGCTCCTGAGCCCGTGTGCCAAAACTACTGAACCCGCGTGCCTAGAGCCCATGCTCCGCAACAAAAGAAGCCACTGCAATGAGAAGCCCGCGCACCACAACGAAGAGTAGCCCCTGCTCACTGCAACTAGAGAACGCCCACATGCAGAAATGAAGGCCCTACACAGCCAAAAATAAATAAATAAATAAATAAATAAATAAATTTAAAAAATAAGGATCGAAGTGAGAACATACTAGATTAGGGTGGACCCCTAAATCCAATTATTTATGTCTTTATAAGAAGAGGAAAGCACACAGAGAGACACACACAGAGAGAAGAAAGTCATGTAAGATGGTTGAGGAAGGCAACTAAAAGCCAAGGAAAACCAAGGATTGCTAGGAGCCACCAAAGGCTAGCAAGAAGCAAGGAAGGATTTGTGCTTCCCCAGAGCCTTCAGAAAGAACATAGCCCTGCCAACACTTTGATTTCCAACTTATAGACTCCAGAACTGTGAGAGAAATTTTCTGTTGTTTTACACCACCTAGTTGGTGGTAATTTGTTATGGCAGCTCTAGGAAACAAATATAGGATCTAATGTAGCTATTTTCATAACCAACCAATATATTTTAGTATTATGCTGGCTGCATTCTTTATTTTGTCCTCTTCTTTAACCTCTCTTATTGTAGAAATAGAGATTAAGAACAGTTTGTTTTATGATGATTATAGCAACCAGTATTTATTCACTCAACAAACATTTGCGCACTGCATTAGTAAGGATAATTTTGCCCAAAAGCAACAGAAATTTCCACTAAAAGTGATTTAAACCAAAGATATTTAATTACTTGGCAAGACAAGCAGTGCACTGAAAGGTGGTTTCAAGGTTGGTTTGCAAACTCAATGATTTCTTCAAAGACCAAGAGTCCTGTTCTGCCATCTCAGCCTATTGACTCTGGGATCCTGATTTGTTTGTCACGGTAGCAGGATAGCTGCTGAAGCTCCAAATATCATATCCTTGCATATCAAGAAAGACAATCTTAATGGCCTCCTAGCAGACTTCCCCTTACATGCGATTATCCAAGGCTTGGTCACATGCCTATTTCCAGACGTGACAAAGGGGCACAGGATTAATAGTCACCAAGGTCAGTCACTGTTTGTCCCTGATCTCTGGTAACTGCTTCCAGTAAAAGCTAGGATTCTGTGAGCAAAGAAGGAGGAGTAGAATCACTGAGGAAAAGATACGCATATTTAATTTCACATGGCAAAGCCAGATTTCTCACCAAAATAGATGGTCCATGTAAACTACTACCAACAGTGCATGAGGATTCCTATGCCCCACTTGTCATTTCTCTCTCTCTCCTTTTTTTCCCATTCTAACAGGGGTAAACTGATAGCTCATTGTTTTCATGTGCATTTGCATTTCTCTGAATACTAATACTTTTGAGCATGTCTTCATATACTTGTTAACCTTTTAGAGTTCCTCTTTTGTAAATTGCCTATTCATATTCTTTGCCCATTTTACAGTTATGTTTTCTATCTTTTCCTTGTTTATTTTCAGGTGTTCCTACAAACTACAGATATTTAATCCCTTATTGGTTTTAGATATTTCAGATATGTTCTACCCCTCCTGTCACTGGTTTTTCTCCTTGGTTCATGTTGTCCTTCATTGAACAGAAATCCTAATTTAATGAGATTAAAGCATATATGCCTCACAGAGTTACTGTGAACTTTAAATACGATGATGTATATAAAACTCTTGGCTACAATGCCAGGTACAAAGTTAAGAGCTTCCTAAATAAATCTCAGGTATTATTGCTATTGTTGTTATTCATTTAACCTTATTTTTTCCCAGAAGAGTCACAACTGTCTCTTGTTACCATAACACCCTACATGTATTTCTATTGTAGCAATAGTTTTATTGTCTCTTATTGTGGACTGATTGCATCTTTGAGGTCAAGGACCATGCCTTTTTCATCATGTATTCCCATGATCTAGGACATACTAAGTAAAAATGCTCAATAAATGTATTTTGAATAAACATATGAACAAATGAGGTTTCAAAAAATTTAAATAATGAAGAATACTAACTGGGGGAAAGAATAACTATAGAAATCATGGGAAAGTTTTATATTAAAAATATAAGATAGGAGAAAATATTTTAAAAATATAAGGTCTGATAAAGGTCTGTTATCCAAAATACAGAAAGAAAATAAGAAAATGAATACCAGATTTTAAAATGGACAAAATACCTGAACAGACACTTCACCAGAAAAGATATACAGGTGGCAAATAAGCATATGAAAAGATGATCCACATCATAGGTTATCAGAGAAATGCAAATTAAAACAACGACATACCACTATACATGTATTAGAATGGCCAAAATCTAAACACTGACAACACCAAATGCTAGCAAGGATGTGGAGCAACAGGAACTCTCACACATTGCTGGTGGGAATGCAAAATGGTACAATTACTTTGGAAGGAAGTTTGGCAGTTTCTTACAAAATTAAATGTACTTTTACCACACAGTCCAGCAGTTGTGCTCCCTAGTATTTATCCAAATGAGCTGAAGGCTTATGTCCACACAAAAACCTGTGTGTGGATGTTTATGGCAGTTTTATTCTTTTTTTTTTTTTCGGTATGCGGGCCTCTCACTGCTGTGGCCTCTCCCACCGCGGAGCACAGGCTCCGGACGCACAGGACCAGTGGCCATGGCCCACGGGCCCAGCCACTCTGCAGCACGTGGGATCCTCCCCGACCGGGGCACGAACCCGCGTCCCCTGCATCGGCAGGCGGACTCCCAACCACTGCGCCACCAGGGAAGCCCAGGTTTATTCATTTTTGCCAAAACTTGGAAACAACCAAGATGTCCTTCAGTAGGTGAATGGATAAATAAATTGTGGTACATCCACATAGTGGAATATTATTCAGTGCTGAAAATAAATGGGCCATGAAGCCATATAAAGACATGGAGGAATCTTAAATGTATATTACTAAATGAAAAGCCAATTTGTAAAAGCTACATACAATCAATATGTGCTTCCAACTATACAACTTTCTGAAAAAGGCAAAACCATAGAGACTTTTAAAAGATTAGTAGTTGCCAGCGATTGGGGGAAGGGAGAGATGAATAGCCAGAGCACAGAGAATTTTTAGGGCAGTGAAGCTATTCTATATGATACTACAGTGTGGACACATGTCATAATACATTTGACCAACCCATAGAATGTACCACACCAATCGTGAACCCTAATGTAAACTATGGACTTCCGGTGTTAATATAATTACATCACTTGTAACAAATATACCACTGTGGTACAGAATGTCTATAGTGAAGAAGATTGTGTGTATGGTGCAGAGGAGGGAGCAGAAAATATAAGGGAACTCTACTTGCCATTCAATTTTGCTATGAACCTGAAAATTCTCTAAGAAATAAAGGCCTACTGTATAGCACAGGGAAAAAATAAAAAGAAGGTACAATCTGTTTGCAGGACATATATTAAGTTAACCTTAAAAATGCATTCTAATATACATTGGGTGCAGACAAATACTGTTTGATTCCACTTACACAAGGTACCTAGAATAGTCAAATTCATGGAGTCAGAAAGTACATTGGTAGATGCCAGGGGCTGGGAGTTAGCGGGGGAGGGGGAACAGGGAGTTAGTGTTTAATGGGGACAGAGTTTCAGTTTAGGAAGGTGAAAAATTCAGGAGATGGATGATGGTGAGGGTTGCACAACAATGTGAATGTACTTAGTGCCACTGAACTGTACAGTTAAATATGGTTAAAATAGTATGTTTTACATTATGTGACTACCACAATAAAAAAAGTTTTTATAAATAAATGCATCAATAAAAAGTACAGACCATGTTATTCTTACAGAACAAGAAAAGACAATTGGTGAGGACCAAATTCAGTGAATTATTCTAAAAGAAAATGACATGGTATGTTAAAGAAAGCAAAATGAGTCCATTATTAGTAAGAAAAAGTAGGGACATTTTTAAATGACAAATATTTTTATACTAACAAATATTTTTAACCACATCAGCTAACAAATAGCAAGATGGATAGATTTAAATTGCAAATAAGCAAAACAGTTGTATGGGGCAGTCAGCCAAAGGGAGCAGGACAAAAGTTAAAGGGCATGAATAATCTATAAGTTCATAATCATTACTAGACCTTTAGTATTAGCTATATATATCAACACTTGACAGATTCATCAACAACTAAGAAATTCTTTGAGACTCACAAAATATTTTACCAGCCTAAAGATTATTTTAAGTAATGACCCTGAATATTCCCAAATGTCACTGCATCTCTGCAGTTAAACTCAGCATTTTGTATAGCTTCCTTGAATGTATATGGATGAGCAAATGATCATCATTTATACCTAAGGAAATTAAGGTTTTAATTTCAGTTTCATAAATTTGGGTTAGACATCAGAAAGAAATTGATGACCGTAATGTTTTTTAAGATGTTTGTAAACTACCTCCTCTGGAGATTTTTGTGAATTTTTAAAAAACTGCATCTTTATAATGGTTTTGGCAGTAAGGCTTCTGTAGTTATCATCAAAAATTATATGATTTGGGCTTCCCTGGTGGCGCAGTGGTTGAGAGTCCTCCTGCTGATGCAGGGGACACGGGTTCGTGCCCTGGTCCAGGAGGATCCCACATGCCACGGAGCGGCTGGGCCCGTGAGCCATGGCCGCTGAGCCTGTGCGTCCGGAGCCTGTGCTCCGCAATGGGAGAGGCCACAGCAGTGAGAGGCCCACGTACCGAAAAAAAAAAAAATATATATATATATATATATATATATGTATGATTCTGTATGTACACCTTAATCTTCCTATTTCTGTATTTAATTTTCTTATTGTCTAAGAAGCATACTTAAGATGTAGAGCCCCTTCCAAGGCCCCCAAGACCAACAGTGATCAGTCTTGACTAGGCATGTTTTTCTCAATATCCTATTTGTTGAATTTCCTCTGTTGAGCCTAATGATCTTAAATATAACCACCATGAATTGCTATCTATGGAGGCTAAAGCTGAACATAGAACCTCTAGAGGCCATCTTTTGGCCTCTTGAGTCTGTTATGGCCTAGTGGTTAAAAGTATAGCCCTTGGGGCTTCCCTGTTGGCGCAGTGGTTGGGAGTCTGCCTGACAGTGCAGGGGACATGGGTTCGAGACCTGGTCTGGGAAGATCCCACATGCCGCGGAGTGGCTAAGCCCTTAGTGGCTAAGTGGCTAATCTCAGAGCCACAACTACTGAGCCTGCGCGTCTGGAGCCTGTGCTCCACAACGGGAGAGGCCACGACAGTGAGAGGCCCGCACACCACGATGAAGAGTGGCCCCTGCTCGCCGCAACTGGAGAAAGCCCTTGCACAGAAACGAAGACCCAACACAGCCAAAAATAAATATAAATAAATAAATAAATAAATTTATTTAAAAAAAAAAAAAGTATAGCCCTTGGAGTCAGTTCTGGTCTCGGCTAGACATTACTAGCTATGTCTCTTTGGTCAAGTTATATAATTCTTCTAAACTTTGGTGTCCTCATATACTAAGTGGAACTAATAATAAGGCATACTTCATGAGATATTGCGTATATATGTATGCTAAAGCCCCTAGTTCAGTGTCTGATACATGACGAGTGTTCAGTTAATAGTTATTAACATTTCCTTCTTCCCATCCATTATGGTCAGCCCCATTCCCTGTCTCCAGCAAGTTCTCTAGTTTGTTCTCTGCCTGCCCCAATAGAACACCAAATTTTGGGTCTAAGGGGTCAAAAATTATTCTGGTAATTTGATTTGTAACTGCACTGCAAAATGTACTCCCAGTGCCTTCCTGAGTTTTACTTAATTAATAAAATTAATTATTTTCAATGTTCTTGTTTTTCCCATAACTTCAAGGAAATATTTGCAAAATTCAAATTAGTATTTCTAATAGTTCTATCCATGGGAATAGTAAAATAGAGTTAAGTTATACTTCACATTGCCAGACACCTCTCTCTGTAGTGGCATATTTAGGGGAAAAAAATGAAATTTTCACATAAATTAGATCTTTCATAGAATTTTGAATTTTATTTGTCTGTTCTGATGAAAAAGCCTAATCTTTCCATGTGTGGTTTCAAAATCTTCTTCACCAATAAGAGATAAATTGTTTTGAATACAGAAGTACATATCAGTGAAAGATATGTAGGGTTATGATGTCAATAACTTTCTATAGCTGCATCCTATTGTTTCAAAAAATACAAAGTAAAAATTACTTTAGTTCTTAAGGGCATCATTAAGGTGTAGAGGTCTGAGAACAAATGTAATCAAAATAAAATGCATTTTCACTCCTTTTGTTTGTACCACAAAATGAATATGAATGCTTTGCTTACATTTCATTTCTTTTTAAAGTTGGAACTTTTTATCATTTGAAAGCTAAGTTGATTTTCCCAGTAAGTAAAACAAATTTTAATGTCCCCATGTAGCTCTCTCTTGTTTTCTTCATCCCTTCTTTAAAGGAGATTTATAATTATTTATTTCAAAAAAAAATGTTAATAAGGCCATTTTAAGCCAGGCTCAAGGATTCAAAAGAAAGTTTAGACTTAATTAGAGAAAATTGTCTAAAACTGATCTTGGAGATCTTTGTGAAGACACAATTCGGGCAAGAGAAACATTTTCTGCCTAAGTACCATGTGCCAGGCACACAGTAAGCCCCATAGATGCAAAGTTAAATAGCACAGTTCTTAGTTGCAAGGGGCTCATTCTGCAGGAAGGGAGGCAAAGAATAAATAATAGAGTAACAGGGTTCTAGAGCTATGATGAAGGTATATTAAAGTCTTACTGGAGTGTAGAGAAATCGTTAATTCCAGTTAACTTCTCTAAGCCTAGTTTTTCTATTTGTATAATGGAGACTAACATTAGCCCTACCTCATAGGTCATTAAAAAGATTAAATGAGATAATAATGTGAAGCATTGTAGCTTGCATGTAGTAAGTACTCAGTAAGTTTAACAGCTGTCATTATTTTTAGTATTGCTATAATTATTATTAGGAAGAGTCAGGGAGGGTTTCACTGAGCAGGCAATATTAGAACTGGGTGTCCAGAGATGGGGGGAAAGAATAAGAATTTGCCTGATCAGAAGGGGCAAGGAGAATTCCAGGCAGAGGTAAGGACATAGTCCAAGATACAAACTGGGGAAAAGCATGCTGTTAATTTTTGAGGAAGGACTAGTAACCCAAGTAACTGGAATGTAGGAGCATGGGTCTGAGAAATGGTGCTAGACTCTGAAGAACCTTGGGCTCAATGCCAAGTGCTGAGCTTCATCCTGTGGGCAGTACACAGCCATTAAAAAAAAGTGTTTTTCCAAGTAGCAAAGCAATACAATCAAATTTATGTTTTAGGAAGACAGCGGTAAAGATACTAGAGACAGGAGGCTACGATAATAGTTTAAATGAGAAAAGTAGTGATAGCTAACAGACAATGCTTATAATGTTCATATGCTAATTATTTGCCTATTTATGTATATTCTTATTACACCTCTATAAAGAAGATGCTATTATCTCCATTTTACAGATGTTAAACTTAGGTATACAGTTGCTAAATCATTTGTTTAAAGTTTCCATGGGTAGGAAGTGTTAAGGCTAGGATTCAAACCCAAAATGTCTTACTCCTGAGCCTGTATATTTAACCACTATCCTTCATTGCTACTCAATTAATAAGAGTCTAGCAAGAGAAAAAGCAGTAATGGAAAGGGAAGGTGCATTTTGAAAGTAGAATCAACAGAATTTGATGACTGATTTTTTCACTCAATAAAATTTGAGTGAGTTCCTACCACATGGCAAGCATCTGCAGCTAAAACAATGAAAAAGTACGCATGGCACCTGTTCTCAGGAAGCTTATTTGCCAGTGGAAGAGAAATTTGTGGTTTATATTAAAAACAAAGAAAGAAAGAAATAGAATGATAGTTAATAGAAAATAATACAAGGGGAGCTACTTTACTTAGGTCAATTGTGACTCTGAGAACGTGATCTTTAAGCTAGCATATAAAGAATCCTAGTAGGCCAGCCATGAGGTAGAAAATCCGAGTTATTAGAGTTCAGCAAAAGGAGAATAGTGGCATGAGATGAGGTTGGAGAATTAGGCAGACACCACATTTAGGGCCGTGGTAAAACTTGCACATAAGTCTGAGTGTTACAAAATGCTCTGAAGAATTTCAAGGAGAGGAGTGAATTGGTGTTGAGGGAAGAGGAGTGAGTAGCAGCTGAGGATTCTCTCAGAATGGGTGACTGAGATGATGCTGTTTCCAACACGAAAGGTATATACAGAAGAAGGAGCAAATTGGAGTCATAGAGGGTAATAGTGAGTTCAGTTTGGGTTACTTAGAGTTTGAATTATCTACAGAGCTGCCAAGCCAAAAACATAGCTCTAGACTGAGCTTACTAGTAGACGAGTCAAGGGTAGACTTCAACATTTGTGTCATAAGCTGGTCCTTGAAATCAGTGGTGATATCACTCAGGGAGCACCTGCAGACCAGGGTTTAGGCAAAGAAAGATGGAAAACCAGCCTGAAAGGGGGTGATCAGTGTGGAAGAAGAAGGACCAATAGGGAGAGAATTTGGGGGTGTAGGGGCTTGAGGAGGACACATGCAACAAACATCAAGAAGGAAGAGGCCTGGGAAGAAGGGCTAGATTTGGGGATTCAGAGGTCATTATGATCTTTGCTAGAGCAATTAAAAATCATCTCTCCTTTTTTCACAGAAATCCATCCAGAGCCTGGCCAATCCAATTGTGGTAACATGGGTAAAATCACTTACATGCAACTGTTATATATAGATATCTTTACATTTTATATATCTGTTAATATGATTATAATGATTCATTATTTCAGTTCCTGTTATTGTTTTGTGTTTCCAGAGGCAAAGATACAGTAAGCTGGAAGGAAAGCTTCAAGAAGCAATTTAAACTAAAATTTGAAACAAGAGTATGTTTTCCATAGATGAATTGGGGATGGGGGGTGGGGGAGGTGGGGGAGGGATTTCAAATACCCAGGCAGCAAGGCGAGTTAATATGAACCCCTTTCCCAGTTAGGCAGAAGTCGGATGACTAGGCTCTAGCAAGTGGAGTCCTCATCAATCAAGACAGTGCACAGGGCCGGCACACGAAATTGAACAGATACCCTGAAGGACACTAAAAACAGAGCCAGACTAGAACATCCAAAATCTATTCATCCATCTAAAAAGCAATATGGAATATGAGAGCCAAGATGTAGAGTCACAACAAGGTGAGAGTAACTGAGGATCCACAGAAGGTAGACATGGCAGGAGGAAGAGAGGCTGAAGAAATTCTCAAGTCAGGTTACATAAGCTGCCACAGTCCGGTGGGGAGAGGAAGAATGTGAATGGGGTTGCAAATATAAGAGATATTTCAAAGAGAGAATCCATGAGATTTGTTGACTATTAGATGTCAAAAAGGGGGAGAGTTTTGGACACAGTGAATGCAAAAATGGGGATACCTTTAACAGACATAGGGAGAAAAGTGAAGGCTAGTTTTAAAAGGTGATGCGAAGGTGAAGAATTTAGATTTGGACATGTTATTTTGAGGTGATGTTATGTCCAAGTAGAAGTGTCTTCAAGGTCACTGAAATGTGAGATTGGAGGTCGGGATTGGAGGTTGGCCCTGTTTGTATAGATAGAACCAGATGAAGGTGTTGGAATGCATGAAATTCCAAAGAGTTGGAGGTTTAAGAAGAGAGAAAAATCAAGAGTCAAAAGCAGAACCTCTCGTTTGAGACAAGAGTAGAAAGGGAGAAAAAAGAACTAATTGAAGAGGTAGGAAGAAAATTAAAATAGACTAATGTCGCAGAACCCAGAGAGGTCTATATGGATGGAGATGGTCACAGGTGAGAGTAAATGCTGTGGGAAAGTAGCTTCAGGCTCTCGCCAGTGTGTCTGTGCCCTCTCTACATTCTCCTCTGTCCATTCCCCAGCACTTCCTCACATAAGTAACTCCCCTACTTGATCAGGGCATCCATTGCCTCCAGAGAATAGCAGGAATGTAGAAAGAAATGGTCAACACTCATATTTTGAATTCCAAGGTAGGCCCTTGAAATGTTTTTTGTTTTAAAAAGCTGCACTTTAGAAAAATTGAGGCCTAATGTTTCTTCCAAAAAAGTGCCAAAGTAACACCCACTTACCATCTTCTAGGGAGAAGAGTTTCAAGAGTGAAAGAAGAAAGCTTAGACTCTGACAGGTCCTCACAATAGGCCTTTTTCCTGCCCATCCAAGAGCCAGTCTTGGGGAAGGTAGTAGATAACAGGCCCACCGTGTGAACCTTGAGGGGAGTCTCTAGACAAGGCTTGTGTCTGCTTCACATCGGTGCTCTGCACGTGAGTCACAAAGCGTCCCATAGAAGTGCCTTGGGACACACAAGGGGAAGGCAGTGGAACAGAGAAGCCCAGTGACAGCTATGGGTGGCTCATGGCCCTGGGGAAGGGAGGGGACACCTTCTCCTTGATTCAGAGAATGAAATATACAAAGCAAACAGCCAGAGGACCAAAAGGTCTTAGAGTCCTTAAAAGGGGTGATATCTGCAGACCTCTGTGTGAACTGTGCAAACAGGAAACCAGATGCAGACCTAGTATATGTCAACATGAGCAATTACCAGCCACCTCAGAGAATTCCAGGGGAGAATTCTCTGCTTATTCAATGCCATAATGCTATACATGACTCCTCTAACACCTGCTCCCTCTCTCCCCCCTTAAACGAGATGCCATCCTAGGGAGAGGAGGGAGAGCGTTCTGAACTGGGCTACATTTAAAGCTAAATTACTAGAAATTACCATATTTACCTGAGTTTACCTCAAGTTATAAGATACAGTTCTCTACTATGAGGTGGAAACAAGTGCTGGAAATAGAAATTAAATTTTATTATGGAAAAATAAAGTGAGTTATCATCTTTTGCACACACTACTTGTTTGTGTCTGTGGAATTTGCACCTGCTACACATATAGGCCTAACGACTATGTTGCTCCTTAAATAATTACAATATTCTAGTTTTGATACAGACCCCAAAAGACACAAAAATGCTAAAAATTAAGAATAAAATCATACCTAAGCAATATGTAATAGTGCCACAAGGGTTATATATGAGGTTATGGATGTCAGAGAAAAGTAAAGTTTTTTATTCCATTGTAGATAATTAAGTGATAGTGATACAGCCATTAAATTTTCACTACTGCTCTTCTAACGATAGCTATAAAGGACATCAAATATAATCGGTACAGTTAAGTATGTCAAATACCATTCGACTTCTATTCTAAGAACATAGAAATGGAATCTTCTAAAAACAAGTCTATTAAATGCTTTTGAAATTACTTGGACAAAGGATCAATTTTTACCCCAAAATGTTATTATCAGGGAAGAAAGTGCTTTTAAAAATCCATTACATTATTCCAGCTGAGGGTTGTGAGTGAAGTGTAGTGATGATTTATTTTATTACCAAAAAAAAAAGGTTTATAAAGAAAATCTAACTCCATTAAGAAAAAAAATCAGTATATTCCTTTAGTACCAAACATTGTCAGATTTGATCCATTTAAGATGTATGCAATCCTGGCTTTCTCGGGCACCCTAATCAGATTGCAGAGGTCAAGGTGGTGAGCATAACAAAACCTAGGTAATGAATACAGTCTGGCTCTGAACTTTTATCCAGCAATTCTGCTGGATAAAAAAAATCTATCAGTGTTGCACCACAAAATGTTCCAGGAGCCTCAGGTCTCTTCTACCTTTGTGTTAATTCCTTAACCAAACAGGAGACTTACAGAGAGGTTCAGGAAGTCTCTGTTCCCGGATATTTGCTTAATAGTCATAGTCCTGGGGCCTAGATCATCAATCTAAATGGGTCCCTTTTCTGTTTCTGATGAGTCCCTTCAGGTGACCATTACAGGAAACCTATAGTGGGTAGATGGATTGGTTCTACATCTAGGTCCTTCCTAGAAGAGACAAAGTGTACTAATCCTAAAATGTAAAAGGCATTTCCACTTCAAAAATCCAAAAGAATACGTACTCTGCTAGAACAGATTCATGATTTACCAAAGCCTGGGAAACATGCCTGCTGAGAGGGCTCTGCTTTTCCAGTGGCAGGAGTGAGGAGGGAGCCCTGTGCTCTCCGGAGCTCATGGATCATCAGAAAATTCTCTTATTTTCTCAGTCCCTTCTCTCATCCTTTCCTTCACCTTCTTGCTTCATTGTAAACCTGGCTCACCCCTGGGATCCTCTACATACAAGCTGCTTTTCCTCCATTTACCTGGAAATATCGGGCCTTTCAGGTAAAATAAGATGCAAGATAGGTGTCCTCCTTACTTCACCTCCAGGTCATTCTCTTTCTTTCCTTTCTAAAATTCTCTGACTTTGAATCTCAAATCATCTGTCTATACTACACCTTACCTCTTCTTGTTGCAATCATCCACCAAATTTTAATTCCTGGCTTATGTCACTCTCTTCAGCACAATTACTGTCTTCACACTCAGTCACTTCAAAATCCAGCTAGATGATCCTTCCAGTAGTCTAGCCTCTCCTCCATGATCTTGTCCATCACTTTACATCAGCCACTCATTCCTGTGATATATCTTAGATCTTGTTATTACCAAAAATTGAAAACCTTCCATAATCTAAATTTCCAGCCTCTAACTTCCCACCACCACCTATTTTTCTAGCTCACTCTTTTAGAACCCTGTCTTCAAACATCTCTGATCATATCAAAACCAACGATTCATTGATTCTATCACCTTTTCACTTTTCCTCACCTCATCTCAAGTGCCCATGTCCCTCTTCAAAGAATTTGACTTCCACATTCAGTCATTAGAATCCAGGCTTCCCTGGTGGTGCAGTGGTTAAGAATCTGCCTGCCAATGCAGGGGACACAGGTTCGAGCTCTGGTCCAGGAAGATCCCACATGCTGCGGAGCAACGAAGCCCGTGCGCCACAACTACTGAGCCTGTGCTCTAGAGCCCGCGAGCCACAACTACTGAGCCTGCATGCCACAACTACTGAAGCCCACTCACCTAGAGCCCATGCTCCACAACAAGAGAAGCCACCGCAATGAGAAGCCTGTGCACTGCAACAAAGAGTAGCCCCCGCTCAATGCAACTAGAGAAAGCCCGCGCACAGCAACGAAGACCCAATGCAGCCAAAAATAGACAAATTAATTAATTTTTAAAAATCATTACAATCCATTCTCTTACATTCATATTCACTTTGTCATATTCCAGCATACAGCGTATATGCTTGCTTAAAGCCTAACCCCTGTTACAGCCAACTCTCCATTGACAACATGCTCAAAACTCAGTCTAATCCATCATCAAACATGTCTTCAGAATATAGCCTGAATACAACTGATTTTTACCACCTCTGCCATCAACACCCTGGTCCAAGCCACCATCACTCTCTCTCTCTCTCTCTCTCTCTCTCTCTCTCTCTCTCTCTCATTGTAATAACTCTCTAACTGTTTTTTCTGCCCTCTCTCTCTCTAAACTCTACTCTCCATGCAGTAGCCATAGTAAATCTGTTAACATGTAAGTCAGATCACATCACTCCTCTGCTAAAAACTCTAATCCCTTCCATCTCACCCAGAGTAAAAGCCAATGTCCTTACAATGACTTACCAGGGCTTACCAACCAAATATTTGTACTAAGTAAATATTTGTTGAAAAAATGAATATTTGTGAATAAAGAACTATTCTAAAAATGTATCCATAGTGTCTAAGGATGCCCTCTCTGTGCTTTCCTCCCTACAGCTAAGAGCTTCAGGCTCGAAGTGGGTTACACCTGGCATACCCTCCAGACCACTAGTGGAAACTTCTTAATTGTACTTGAACTCTGTGAGGTCAAGGACGAAGTGTTGATTACTTTTATAACCTTATCCTTAACATGATGGCTGGCACAGAGTAGACTCATATTTTTGTTGTGTTTACCACAAAATACCATACGTGAGGGAAGAAAAGATCTGTGTAGAATCAGTGAACCTGCCCAGGTGGCTTGAGAAATTCATTACCAATATGAAATAATTAGATCCCTGCTGCCACTCATCCTAAAGGATACTGCCAAAACCTCTCACATGATAAAGTCCTTCATCAGAAATCAACAGCTGCAGTTTGGAGTGGATTCCCATTTGGGATCCATGTCTGAAACCCAAGTGTGGCTTCTGTGTCCTTGATCTTTTAATCTATACACACTTCTTTCCCACTTGGCAGCACACAAGCTTCCTGTACTTCAGTGTCATTTGCTTTAGAGGATAACTGCTTGCTGCTTTGGAATGGACCCAACAGACTCTCCAAAGTGACTTTCAACTCTGCTGTACCCTCTGTATTGTAAGTCAAACCATCCTCAGTGAATTCCTCTCAAACATGATGGAATCTCATCCAGGTGTTATGGTATGCTATAGTATCACAGAGGCAAGCAGAGAGAAACTTTTATTTAAAATAAACATACATATGCTTCTGTATTTATAGATACTTCCTGGAAAGAAAAATAAGACACTATTAATCATAGTAATCCTTGGCAAGAGCATAAAGTGTTAGCATAGAGGATGAAAAAGCATAAATTTACTTTTTCACTTCTATACATTTTGAAAGTTTTAAACCTTGAGTCTATAAGTTTATGAGCTCAGAAACATCCTTCCCAGCTATGTTTAGGGATTGCTTCTGCTTCCCGGCTTACATGTCCTTACAATCTGAGCTCCTCGTTCCGGAGCCGTTGCCTAGAGCTCTCTTCAATTTCAGAAGAAAGATTCTTTTTATTTTACATATTTTCAAAGTAGTTTAATCTAAGGGAGAAACAGGATAAATCTTTATAGAAGATTTGCAAATGTACTTTGTTTCTGTGTTGGCATGTCCAGTGGACTCATTCGAACCAAATAAATAAATAAATATTAGGTAAAGAAAAAAGAAATGTGTGTATGGATTTGATCTAGTTCACTGTAAGTTTTTCAAAGTAAAATTTTGGCTAGCTAGTTTCTATTCGACATGTTATTTTATTATGAATTGCTTTCCTTTCCTCCTGCTTTATATTATACTTTATATATATATTTACTTATGGGAAGTTTGTGTACAAGTTACAGTATCTATGGGTCTGATAGAATTGGGGACTGCTGGCTAGGGCAAGACTAGTTCCCAGTATTTTGGATTTCAAATAAAGATAGTAGTAGCTATAGTACAATGAAGATACTATGTTTAGTAGTCCCTTGATGAGTAGATTCTCTCACTGACCTTTCAAGATTAGAATGCAATTGTTGTAACTCAGTATCAGTTGAGGCTTCCACTTTCCCTTGGGGATTTGTGGAAACTTGACTTGATGCCTTAATTTCAAGCTTTGTGTGAGTACAGGGCCCTTTCCATATCCTTCCTATGTCTCCACTCAGGTACTGCACTTGGGCACAAAGTTCAATCCTCCCAGTAATTTCCATGAAAACAAAATAAAATAAGGAAGCAGTACTTTTACTGAAGATTTGGTGTCAGGCAAGTGGCATCTGTTACCTGTCACCAGCAGTAGAAGTCCAAGCACTTCTGCCCACTGCATGTTATTATCAAAGTCTCCAAGGAAAACACAACACTGTCAAGCACTGGAAGGAACAATGCTTTACTCACATAAAGAGACAGGGCAAGATCAGCTTCAGGAGTGCACAATGGTTTCCTATAGCCAGCAGGTCCCTCTCAGCAGCCAACACAGAACAACTGGCCTGCACCAACCCCTCTTGTGCGGCAACAGAAGGACCTCATCAGTTTCCTGCAGGGGACAGATATAGCAGTGGGGCTGGTCAGGTGTGATATGACCCCCACACACTAAACAGAACAAAAGAGTACACATTGGGTGTGAAACAGGGAAAGATATTCCCACACAGGTGACAAGTCTAACACAGGCTGCAGGTGCACTTTATCTCTTGATAAGTAAATGTTCCACGTTCCAGGGCCATTCTTATGCAGCCAAGAAGAGACTGAAAGACTGTGTGCATGAGACTGCCTTTCCAAATATTTAGAAATATCATAGGGAAATGATCTAGAAAAGTACAGTGCAACAGAGTGCTAGGAGGCTGAGTGAGGAGGGATTAGAGCAGGAAGGCAAGGGTTAGAGGAAAAGTATAAGAAAATGTGGTGAGAAAATGGGATATTAAAGTTAGAAATGCATTAGAACTTTTTCCTAATGTGACTTAAAATACCTTAAATGACGGAAGAATATGACATCTATGGGTAATAATTTAACAGGCTTAAATGCTTTTTTAAAGGTGGAAATGCTAAAAATATTCCCTAAATGAAACAAAACGTGTCATTATTCATTGCATCTGAAAACATTGAGTTAGTAGCAAAATGTGGAGGAAAAACTATCCATTCCAAGGAAATTTCTAAATCAAACTGCAAAGATATTAACAGATAACATTATTAGTTTAAAAATAATTATTGTCTATATTAAGAATGAAATTCAACCAGATTTTTAATTAAATAAATAACTTGCCAACTGTTTTAGTCAAGTATTTACATTTTTTCTCAGCTTTTTTTTTCTTTAAATCCTTGCTGGAGTATAATTGTTTTACAATGGTGTGTTAGTTTCTGCTTTATAACAAATGAATCAGCTATACATTTACATATATCCCCATATCTCCTCCTTCTTGCGTCTCCCTCCCACCCTCCAGGTGGTCACAAAGCACCAAGCTGTTCTCCCTGTGTTATGTGGCTGCTTCCCACTAGCTATCTATTGTACATTTGGCAGTATATATAAGTCCATGCCACTCTCTCACTTTGTTCCAGCTTACCCTTCCCCGTCCCTGTGTCCTCAAGTCCATTCTCTACATCTGCGTCTTTATTCTTGTCCTGCCCCTAGGTTCTTCAGAACCTTTTTTTTTTTAACATGTATATGTGTTAGCATACAGTATTTGTTTTTCTCTTTCTTACTTACTTCACTGTATATGACAGACTCTAGGTCCACCCACCTCACTACAATTAACTCAATTTCGTTCCTATTTATGGCTGAGTAAGATTCCATTGTAGATATGTGCCACATCTTCTTTATCTATTCATATGTCGATGGACACTTAGGTTGCTTCCATGTCCTGGCTATTGTAAGTAGAGCTGCAATAAACATTGCAATACATGACTCTTTTTGAATTATGGTTTTCTCAGGGTATATGTCCAGTAGTGGGATTGCTGTGTCATATGGTAGTTCTATTTTGAGTTTTTTAAGGAAACTCCATACTATTCTCCATAGTGGCTGTATCAATTTACATTCCCACCAACAGAACAGGAGGGTTCCCTTTTCTCCACACCCTCTCCAGCACTTATTGTTTGTAGATTTTTTGATGATGGCCATTCTGACTGGTGTGAGGTGATATCTCATTGTAGTTTTGATTTGCATTTCTCTAATGATTAGTGATGTTGAGCATCCTTTCATCTGTTTGTTGGCAATCTGTATATCTTCTTTGGAAAAATGTTTATTTAGGTCTTCTGCCCATTTTTGGAAGGGGTTGTTTGTTTTTTTTGATACTGAGCTGCATAAGCTGCTTGTAAATTTTAGAGATTAATCCTTTGTCAGTTGCTTCATTTGCAAATATTTTCTCCCATTCTGAGTGTTGTCTTTTCATCTTGTTTATCGTTTCCTTTCCTGTGCAAAAGCTATTAAGTTTCATTAGGTCCCATTTGTTTATTTTTGTTTTTATTTCCATTTCTCTAGGAGGTGGGTCAAAAAGGATCTTGCTCTGATTTATGACATAGAGTGTTCTGCCTATGTTTTCCTCTGAGAGTTTTATAGTGTCTGGACTTACATTTAGGTCTTTAATCCATTTTGAGTTTATTTTTGTATACGGTGTTAGGGAATGTTCTAATTTCATTCTTTTACAGTAGCTGTCCAGTTTTCCCAGCACCAATTATTGAAGTGGCTGTCTTTTCTCCATTGTATATTCTTGCCTCCTATATCAAAAATAAGGTGACCATATGTGCATGGGTTTATCTATGGGCTTTCTATCTTGTTCCATTGATCTATGTTTCTGTTTTTTATGCCAGTACCATACTGTCTTGATTACTGTAGCTTTGTAGTATAGTCTGAAGTCAGGGAGCCTGATTCCTCCAGCTCTGTTATTCTTTCTCAAGATTGCTTTGGCTATTTGGGGTCTTTTGTGTTTCCATACAAATTGTTAAATTTTTTGTTCTAGTTCTGTGAAAAATGCCAGTGGTAGTTTGATAGGGATTGCATTGAATCTGTAGATTGCTTTGGGTAGTATAATCATTTTCACAATGTTGATTCTTCCAATCCAAGAACATGGTATATCTCTCCATTTGTTTGCATCATCTTTAATTTCTTTCATCAGTGTCTTATAATTTTCTGCATACAGATCTTTTGTCTCCTTAGGTAGGTGTATTCCTAGATATTTTATTCCTTTTGTTGCGATGGTAAATGGGAGTATTTCTTTAATCTCTCTTTCAGATTTTTCATCGTTAGTGTATTGGAATGCAAGAGATTTCTGTGCATTATTTTGTATTCTGCTACTTTACCAAATTCATTACTTAGCTCTAGTAGTTTTCTGGTAGCATCTTTAGGGTTCCCTATGTATAGTATCATGTCATCTGCAAATAGTGACAGTTTTACTTCTTTTCCGATTTGGATTCCTTTTATTTAGTTTTCTTCTCTGATCGCTGTGGCTAAGACTTCCAAAACTATGTTGAGTAATAGTGGTGAAAGTGGGCAACCTTGTCTTGTTCCTGATCTTAGAGGAAATGGTTTCAGTTTTTCACCGTCGAGAATGATGTTGGCTGTGGGTGGGTCATATATGGCCTTTATTATGTTGAGGTAAGTTCCCTCTATGCCTACTTTCTGGAGGGTTTTTATCATAAACAGGCGTTGAGTTTTGTCAAAAGCTTTTTCTGCATCTATTGAGATGATTATATGGTTTTTCTCCTTCAATTTGTTAATATGGTTTATCATATTGATTGATTTGCATATATTGAAGAATCCTTGCATTCCTGGGATAAGCCCCACTTGGTCATGGTGTATGATCCTCTTAATGTGCTGTTGGATTCTGCTTGCTAGTATTTTGTTGAGGATTTTTCCATCTATGTTCATCAGTGATGTTGGCCTGTAGTTTTCTTTCTTTGTGACATCTTAGTCTGGTTTTAGTATCAGGGTGATGGTGGCCTCATAGAATGAGTTTGGGAGTGTTCCTCCCCTTGCTATAATTTGGAAGAGTTTGAAAAGGATAGGTGTTAACTCTTCTCTAAATGTTTGATAGAATTCACCTGTGAAGCCATCTGGTCCTGGGCTTTTGTTTGTTAGAAGATTTTTAATCACAGTCTCAATTTCAGTGCTTGTGACTGGTCTGTTTATATTTTCTATTTCTTCCTGGTTCAGTCTCCGGAGGTTGTGCTTTTCTAAGAATTTGTCCATTTCTTCCAGGTTGTCCATTTTATTGGCATATAGTTGCTTGTAGTAATCTTTCATAGTCCTTTGTATTTCTGCAGTGTCTGTTGTTACTTCTCCTTTTTCATTTCTAATTCTGTTGAGTTGAATTTTCTCCCTTTCTTTCTTGTAGAGTCTAGCTAATGGTTTATCAATTTTGTTTATCTTCCCAAAGAACCAGCTTTTAGTTTTACTGATCTTTGCTATTGTTTTCTTCATTTCTTTTTCATTTATTTCCAGTCTGATCTTTATGATTTCTTTCCTTCTGTTAACTTTGGGGTTCTTTTGTTCTTCTTTCTCTAATTGCTTTAGGTGTAACATTAGGCTGTTTATTTGAGATGTTTCTTGTTTCTTGAGGTAGGATTGTATTGCTATAAACTTCCCTCTTAGAACTGCTTTGGTGCATCTCATAGGTTTTGGGTCATTGTGTTTTCATTGTCATATGTTTCTAGGTATTTTTTGATTTCCTCTCTGATTTCTTCAGTGATCTCTTGGTTATTTAGTAGTTTATTGTTTAGCTTCCATGAGTTTGTATTTTTTACAGTTTTTATTCGCTAATTGATATCTAGTCTCATAGTGTTGTGATCAGAAATGACACTTGATATGATTTCAATTTTCTTAAATTACCGAGGCTTGATTTGTCACCTAAGATATGGTCTATCCTGGAGAATGTTCCATGAGCACTTGAGAAGAAATTGTATTCCTTTGTTTTTGGATGGAATGTCCTATAAATATCAATTAAGTCCATCTTGTTTAATGTATCATTTAAAGCTTGTGTTTCCTTATTTATTTCCATTTTCCTTACCTGTCCATTGGTGAAAGTGGGTTGTTAAAGTCCCCTACTATGATTGTGTTACTGTCGATTTCCCCTTTATGGCTGTTACTACTTGCCTTATGTATTGAGGTGCTCCGATGTTGGGTGCATAAATATGTACAATTGTTATATCTTCTCCTTTCATTGATCCCTTGATCATTATGTAGTGTCCTTCTTTGTGCTTTGTAATAGTCTTTATTTAAAAGTCTATTTTATCTGATATGAGAATTGCTACTCCAGCTTTCTTTTGATTTCCATTTGCATGGAATATCTTTTTCGACCCCCTCTCTTTCAGTCTGTATGTGTCCCTAGGTCTGATGTGGGTCTCTTGTAGACAGCATATATACAGGTGTTGTTTTCGTATCCATTCAGGCAGTCTATGTCTTTTGGGTAGAGCATTTAATCCTTTTACACTTAAAGTAATTATCAATATGTGTGTTCCTATTACCGTTTTCTTAGTTGTTTTGGTTTTATTATTGTGGGTTTTTTCCTTCTCTTATGTTTCCTGCCTAGAGAAGTTCCTTTAGCATTTGTTGCAAAGCTGGTTTCATGGTGCTGAATTCTCTTAGCCTTTGCTTGTCTGTAAAGATTTTACTTTCTCCTTCGAATCTGAATGAGCTCCTTGCTGGGTAGAGTAATCTTGGTTGTAGGTTTTTCCCTTTCATCACTTTAAATATGTCCTGCCACTCCCTTCTGGCCTACAGAGTTTCTGCTGAGAAATCAGCTGTTAACCTTATGGGGATTCCCTTGTATGTTATTTGTTGCTTTTCCCTTCCTGCTTTTAATATTTTTTCTTTGTATTTAATTTTTGATAGTTTGATTAATATGTGTCTTGGAGTGTTTTTCCTTGGATTTATCCTGTATGGGACTCTCTGCACTTCCTGGACTTGATTGACTGTTTCCTTTCCCATATTAGGAAAGTTTTCAACTATAATCTCTTCAAATATTTTCTCAGTCCCTTTCCTTTTCTCTTCTTCTGAGACCCCTATAATTAGAATGTTCATGCCTTTAACGTTGTCCCAGAGGTCTCTGAGACTGTCCTCAATTCTTTTCATTCTTTTTTCTTTATTCTGCTCTGTAGTAGTTATTTCCACTATTTTGTCTTCGGGGTCTCTTATCCGTTCTTCTGCCTCAGTTATTCTGTTATCGATTCCTTCTACAGAATTTTTTATTTCATTTATTTTGTTGTTCATCAGTGTTTGTTTGCTCTTTAGTTCTTCTAGGACCTTGTTAAACGTTTCTTGTGTTTTCTCCATTCTATTTCCAAGATTTTGGATCATACTTGCTATCATCATTCTGAGTTCTTTTTCAGATAGACTGCCTATTTCCTCTTCATTTGTTTGGTCTGGTGAGTTTTTACCTTGCTCCTTCATCTGCTGCACATTTCTCTGTCTTCTCATTTTGCTTAACTTACTGTGTTTGGAGTCTCCTTTTCACAGGCTGCAGGTTCGTAGTTCCTGTTGTTTTTGGTGTCTGCCCCCAGTGGGTACTGTTGGTTCAGTGGGTTGTGTCTGCTTCCTGATGGAGGGGACTGTGCCTGTGTTCTGGTGGATGAGGCTGGATCTTGTCTTTCTGGTGGCAGGAACACATCTGGTGGTGTGTTTTGGGGTGTCTGTGACCTTATTATAATTTAAGGCAGCCTCTCTGCTAATGCGTGGAGTTGTGTTCCTATGTTGCTAGTTGTTTGGTGTGGGGTGTCTAGCACTGTGGCTTGCTGGTCGTTGAGTGGAGCTAAGTCTTAGGATTGAGACGGAGGTCTCTGTAAGAGCTTTCACCATTTGATATTACATGGGGCTGGAAGGTCTCTGGTGGTCCAATGTCCTGAACTCAGCTCTCCCACCTAAGAGACTCAGGCCTGACACCCCGTCTGAGCACCAGGATCCTGTCAGCCGCACAGCTCAGAAGAAAAAAGAGGAAATAAAGAAATAAAGAAAAAATAAAATAAAGTTATTAAAATATAAAATATATTATTAAAAAATAAAAAAGTAATAAAGAAAAGAAAAAGAAAAAGAAAAGAAAAGAAAAAGAAAAAGAGAGCAACCAAACCAATAAAGAAATCCACCAGTGATAACAAGTGCTAAAAACTACACTAAAAAAAAAAAAAGAGAGAACAAAAAGGACAGACAGAACACTAGGACCAAATGGTAAAAGCAAAGCTATACAGAGAAAATCACACAAAGAAGTATACACATACACACTCACAAAAAGAGATAAAGGAAAATATATATATATATATAAAAGGAAGAGAGCAACCAAATCAATAAACAAATCTATCAATGATAATAAGTGCTAAATACTAAACTAAGATAAACTTAAAACCAGAAACAAATTAGACACAGAAAGCAAACCCCAAGTCTACCATTGCTCCCAATGTCCACCACCCGAATTTTGGAATGATTCACTGTCTATTTTGGTATCCCACAGATGCAGGGTACATCAAGTTGATTGTGGAGATTTAATCCACTGCTCCTGAGGCTGCTGGGAGAAATTTCCCTTTCTCTTCTTTGTTCGCACAGCTCCCGGGGTTCAGCTTTGGATTTGGCCCCACCTCTGCATGTAGGTCACCTGAGGACGTCATTTCCCACCCAGGCGGGATGGGGTTAAAGTAGCATCTGATTAGGGGGCTCTGGGTCACTCAGGCCGGGGGGAGGGAGGGGTACATAATGCAGGGCAAGCCTGCGGCAGCAGAGACCAGCAGTGACCCTGGCAGTGGCGGGCTGCACAGGTTCCTGGGAGGGGCGGTATTGATAGTGACCTGTTCTTGCCCACAGGTTTCTAGGTGGCTGCAGCAACAGCCTTAACATCTCATGTTGGTCTCTGGTGTCCGCACTGATAGCCATGGCTCGCGCCCATCTCTGGAGCTCATTTAGGCGGTGCTCTGAATCCTCTCTCCTCACGTACCTTGAAACAATGGTCTCTAGCCTCTTAGGCAGGTCCAGACTTTTTCCCGGACTCCCTCCTGGCTAGCTGTGGTGCACTAGCCCCCTTCAGGCTGTGTTCATGCAGCCAACCCCAGTCCTCTCCCTGGGATCTGACCTCTAAAGTCCAAGCCTCAGCTCCCAGCCCCCACCCACCCCGGCGGTTGAACAGCCAAGCCTCTCGGGCTGGTGAGTGCTGGTCGACATTGATCCTCTGTGCGGGAACCTCTCCACTTTGCCCTCTGCACCCTTGTTGCTGCACTCTCTTCAGTTGCTCTGGAGCTTCCCCCTAGCCCACCCCCCGTCTCTTCCAGTGCAGGGGCTTCCTAGTGTGTGGAAACTTTTCCTGCTTCACAGCTCCCTCCCAGAGGTGCAGGTCCCATCCCTATTCTTTTGTCTCTGTTTTTTTCTTTTTTCTTTTGCCCTACCCAGGCACATGGGGATTTTCTTGCCTTTTGGGAAGTCTGAGGTCTTCTGCCAGTGTTCAGTAGGTGTTCTGTAGGAGTTGTTCCACATGTAGATGTATTTTTGATGTATTTGTGGGGAGGAATGTGATCCCCATGTCTTACTCCTCTGCCATCTTGAAGGTCCTCTGTGTAGAGTGCTTTTGGCCACTGTAAAATTTTGACTTTTTCTCTGAGTGTGATGGGAAGCTGCTGGAGGGTTTTGGGCAAAGAATGACATGATTGGACTTAATTTTTAACAGGATCACTTTAGCTGATGTGTTGAGAATAGTGGTAGGCCACAGGGCATGGTAGTAAGGAGAACTGTCAGAAGGCTATTGCAATAATGCAGGTGAGATATGATGGCATTTGGACTGAGGTGGTAGTGATGAAGGCAGAGAGAAGTGCTTGGATTCTATATGTTGTAAAGCCACAGAAGTTTGTGGAAGATGAAAGAAAGAGAAGAGTCAAGGATGACCCAAGGCTTCTGACCTGAGCAACTGAAAGTATTGAGTGACCATTAACTGAGGTAGAGAAGACTTTGAAAGGACAGCCAGAAGAGGGATGACCACATAGCTGGCTTTGCAATATTAAATTTGAGGTACCAGTTAGACTTTAGAGGAGGATCATCAGTAGGAAATTATATACAAGGGTTTCTGTAGTTTGAGGAAAAGTCTAGGCTGGGATTATAAATTTGGGAAGACTAAGCCCATTGATGACATATAAAGCCATGAGACTGGATGATGTTATAATGGGAGTGGATCCATAACGAGAAAAAAAGGTCCAAGGGCTGAGGCCTGGTACCCTCTACAATTAAGAGTTGGGAAGATGAAGAAGAACCAACAAAAGTAACAAAAAAGGAGTAGTCAATGAGGTGAGAGGAAAACTGGGATGTATTATTCTGCCAAATCTAAGTTCATCCTGATTTTAATTTGAAACTTCCGTAGGCATGTGTTGGTAGTGTGAATCAACAACTAATTGTAGACGTCACCTGACTTCTTTTCTATCTACTTGAAAAATTCATAAAATCCTCCTTCCTGAGGATGGCACAAAGACAAGGGGAGACAGAGCCTGTAAGAAGGAGGTGTTTAGTGCTCATAGATGAGTGAGGATGAGGGACCAACAACACAGAATATTTGAATTTACTAGTGTCCCAGAGCACCCAGGTATGACAGCTAAAATGGAGTAGACGGGAATTGTAACCACAGGGAGCAATAACATTAAAGCGATATTAAAAGTGTGATATTGGATTATTATACGGCTTAGGAGTAACAGTGCAACATTCAATTGTGATTAACTAATAATTAATTTCTTTATTATGATTAATCATACAGACAAGAGCTAAGAAATTCAGTCAAAAGCACAAACGTTTGATTTAAACAATAAAAGATACCTAGATTATAGAAATGGATGGATGCACTACAACTTCTCTATTTTCATCTCAATGGTTTTAGTCATGTTTTTATACTTTATGTCATTTTGAATTAGGAGATGAGAGTTGTTGCACTGTTGGTTTTTTCAATGTATATTATTAAACACCTTTTTAGTATGGAGAAATGCAATGGATAAATAAGAAAAAGACATTGCCAAAGACAGAAAATCTCTGTACCTTTTGTTATTTATGCATTTAGAGAACTAGTAAACTATGCTATTTTAGGAATACTTTCTTGTTATCTATCATTTTCATAAATAGTTTCTCTCTATGTCTTTTCCATCTAGACAGGTGCGTATTTAGCTCTTTAAAGAGAGTTAAAGTAATTTTTGATGTTTTAGAACAAAATAATTCCTACTAGTTCTGAAAAGGAAGAACTGGGGGCTGAAAATAACCTAATTAGCTACTTTTGAGGATCAAATAAAAATTTCTCAGCTCTCCATTTTTATTGTCTAGAAAACCAGTCTCAAGAATTTCATTTATTTCTAAAGTTAATTTTCACATTTTATTCTCATTTCTTTCTTTCTTTTTTTTTTTTTTTTTTGGCCACGTCTCGCAGCATACAGGATCTTAGTTCCCTGACTAGAGATCAAACCCATGCCCTGTGCAGTGGAAGCACAGAGCCTTAACCACTGGACCACCCAGGAACTACCTCTCATTTATTTTCCTGTGATTCATTGAAGAAGTATATTTTAACTTAAAAGACTCTACAAAGTAATGCCAACAGCAAGTAGAATTTAACCCCCAGTGTGGCTTTTGGTAAGCATAGGCTGTCTATATCATACAGTAGGAGAACTAGCTAAGAGATTTATTAAGCTTGATTCATCTAAAGCAAATAGTAAAGAGGGACCAGTAATTCTGGCTTCTCTGTTATAGAAAATGTAAGAAGATCACAATATATAATAATCATAAGAATGATAATTGTCAATGTTTAGTATGGTTTGTGTGTCAGAGACTGTACATGAACTCTACATTCATTACTCCTAAGCCTTATAATAATCCAACACAATAGCTGTTATTTTACATTTTCTAAAGATGGAGAAATTAAGTCAGAGAGATTAAGCAATGTGCCCAAGGTCACACACCTAATAAGCAGCAGAGCCAGGAAATTAAGTTGTGCTGTTTCTTATCAAAATAGGTTTGGTCATAGATGTTTTTTCTATATTACATTATTTCCTCAATACACTACTTTTATAAAAGAACCGAATTTTTGAGACTTTTTGTAATCCAATTATTTATTTCACTCAATAATAGCGTATAGGAATCCAGAGTCAGGTCAGGAATCCAGACTTGAAAACTTAGGTGTATAAAGTAAATGTAAATTCTTTATTTTGGCTACAGCTATTCCTGATTTCCCTTGAGCCCCTCATCCAGCAGAGTAGGAACAAAATTAACTGTTAGTTCAATATGTTTTAAAGCTTAGTACTACATAATCATTTAAATACTCATTTGGGTAGTATTTCAGTCTCTCTTAGAAAAACATATGTAGTCTCTCAGACAGCCTTTCCCTGCTTCTTTCCCTAAAATGGTTTTCATGTGATGAAGGTAGGGTGTGGCCTCGTTGGGGAGGTGCCAGGGAAGAGTCTGTCAGGCACCTGGTCCTCTGCTTCCCCTGGTCCCTGGGTGATGTCCTTTAGTTCAGCTGCTGCTTGATTTTGAGCTGCTGGAGCCATGATCTGAAACCTATTGCCTTGGTCGGGAGCCAGTCCTCCCTGTCTCATCTCAGGCAAGAGAAAGAGACAAACGTTCCTTTCTTGACCGCCCAGGGCTACTTGACTGATTTCATCTTTCTTGGAAGTAACCATTGTTCCCTTTTATGAATACTTCCACCCTGCTGTGGCAGAGTTAATTATTCCCTTTCTGTGGTTATCACCACTGCTCTGGCTTCTGATCTACTGTCTCAGTGTGGAGTGAGTAGGGGATCCAACAGACCCCACAGATGAAGGATTCAGGTCCCTAAAACTCCCCTTGGACACTGATGGTACTTTGTGAGACTGGGTCTGTTCAGCTGGAGGATTCCTATTTAGCATCATGCTACATCTCTTTTCTGTGTGTGCCTCTTTGTCTCGTGCTGCAGCAGTCCCTAGCAAGTCTCTCCCTCACCCCATCTCATGGATGCTCTGCGGCACAGGGGAGGCCCATCTGCTCACAGGTATCCGCTGTATCTCTTGGAAGTAGTGAACTTGCAGAGAGTAGTTACTGCTCCCACCCACCTGGCTGACTACAGTCACAACACCTCTTCTCAGTGTTCTTTCCCTCCCTCCAATAGCCCTAGGACTGGTCAACAAGCCAAGAGTCAGCAAGCAACCACCAGGCTTGAGATGTCAGGCTGCTCTCCTACCGGCTACCCTGCAAATTTTCCCAAGGAGGGAAACTCTTGGGCTCCCTTCCCTCATCTTCAAGGAAGGAAACTATTTGAGCACCTCTCTTCCTTCCTCCATGAGGAGAGGGAGAGAAAACCCCTAAAACACTCTAATTTCCCAGTTTCTCACCTCCTCATCTCTGTCTCATTGGTAAAAGTCATCAATCCAATTTTCCCCTCTCATGTGGGAACAAACTAGAAGTCTCTTGCTAAGAATTAGGATTTCTAAATTTTAAAAAAATTTTAAGTTTTTTTAATTGAAGTGTAGTTGCTGTACAATATTATATAAATTACAAGTGTACAATATAGTGATTCACAATTTTTAAAGTTATACTCCATTTATAGTTACTATAAAATATTGGCTTTATTCCCCATGTTGTACAATATGTCCTTGTAGCTTATTTTATAATAGTTTGTACCTCTTACGCCCCTACCCCTATATTGCCCCTCCCCACTGGTAACCACTGGTTTGTTCTCTATATCTGTGAGTCTGCTTCTTTTTTGTTGTAGTCACTAGTTTGTTGTATTTTTTAGATTCCACTTATAAGTGATATCATACAGTATTTGTCTTTCTCCATCTGACTTATTTCACTTAACATAATACCCTCCCAACCCATCCATGTTGCTGCAACTGGCAAAAGTTCACTCTTTTTTATAGCTGAGTAGTATTCCATTGTACGTGTGTGTGTGTGTGTGTATACATATATATATGTATATATACACGCCACATCTTTGTTATCCATTAATCTGTTGATGGACACTTAGGCTGCTTCCATGTCTGGCTATTGTAAATAATGTTGCTATGAACATTGGGGTGCATGTGTCTTTTTGAATTAGTGGGTTTTTTAAAGATATATACCCAGGAGTGGAATTGCTGGGTCATATGGTAGTTCTATTTTTAGTTTTTTAAAAACCACCAAACTGTTTCCCACAGTAGCTACAACAACAGTGTACACGGGTTCCCATTGTTCTACATCCTCATCAATATTTGCTGTTTGTGCTCTTTTTGATGATAGCCAAACTGACAGGTGTGAGGTGATATCTCATTGTTTTGATTTGCATTTCCCTGATAATTAGCAATGTTGAGCATCTTTTCATGTGCCTGTTGGCCATCTGCATTTCTTCTTTGGAAAAATGTCTATTTAGCTCTTCTGCCCATTTTTTAATTGGGCTGTTTGTTGAGTTGCATGATCTTTTTATATACGTTGGATATTAATCCCTTATTGGTCATATCACTTACAAATATTTTCTCCCATTCAGTAGGTTGTCTTTTCATTTTGTCAATGGTTCCCTGTGCCGTGCAAGTGCTTTTAAGTTTAACTAAGTCCCATTTGTTTATTTTTGCTTTGACTTCCTTTACTTTCAGAGATAGATCCAAAAAAATATATGATTTATGCCAAAGAGTGTTCTGGAACTGGGCTTTTTTCAAACTCAGCATTACAGAATTTAGTAATTTTAGGGCTTCCCTGGTGGTGCAATGGTTGAGAATCTGCCTGCTAATGCAGGGGACACGGGTTCGAGCCCTGGTCTGGGAGGATCCCACATGCCACGGAGCAACTGGGCCCGTGAGCCACAACTACTGAGCCTGCGCGTCTGGAGCCTGTGCTCCGCAACATGAGAGGCCACGATAGTGAGAGGCCCGCGCACCGTGATGAGGAGTGGCCCCCGCTCGCCACAACTAGAGAAAGCCCTTGCACAGAAATGAAGACCCAACACAGCAAAAATAAATAAATTAATTAATAAACTCCTACCTCCAACATCTTATAAAAAAAAAAGAATTTAGTAATTTTATTTTCAGAAAGATGTTATCTCTTTTGTAAGCCTTGCACTGTTTGTAACCTTCTGTAGCTAGAGAAGATTTAAGTTAATACTTCACACTGTCCTGTACTGATGCCTAATATTTAGGATTTAAGACATTTCATTCATTTTGCTTTAATTCTAATGTAATTGTGGTTTTGGTTTGTTTTGCTTTTGTCCAGAAGATTCCCTACTTTATTTCTCTCTGTGTGGTGAAGTTCACGTTATAGTCACTGAGAGCCTGAAAATTTATTAAATGAATTCCTTCTGATAATTGTTACTGGTATAATTATTTAATGACTAATTTTAATCAGCTGCTCTTTGTACAAAACATATTTTTTCACTAAGCAAGCACAGAATCATAAAGTTCAGGCCTAAAAAGGACTTTAGATGTTAATTCACGCAAATCTCTTATTTTACAAATGAGAAAACTGAAACTCAGGGAGGTTAGGTAATTTGGCTAGTGTTATATTGTTAGTTTATTAGTAGTTTGGTCAGGACTCCCTGGCCCTTTGGAGCACTTACAAATATTGAATTTGGAATTATTTGTATAATTTTTTATGTATAATCTGACTTACTCCACCCTCACTAAAATTAAAACACTAAATTAAGCTCTGTCAGGGCAGGAACTGTCTATTTTGTTCTCTGCTGTATCACCAATGCCTAGCACAGGCTCTTGTATATAATAAGTGCATAATAAGTATCTGTTAGATAAAGGAATGAATAATGGATGGTTGGATTCAACAAACAAGTATGTAGATTCTACCATGATTTAGGTACTAGCACGTGTTTTGGGAGTTGCAAAGGTGAATAAGACTGGGTACAGAAAAGAGGTAGACACAGAAACCAAAGGCTACAGGGACCCCAAGGAATGATTCACTGTGGGAAGTTGTGCTTCTTCTTCTCCTGGAATGGGAAGGCAGCCCTGGGTAATAGGGGCTGAGAGCCTCAGCCCTGGATCCCTTCATGAGCTCCTGCAGGATCCAAGACATAGATCTCCACTCAAGACCTTGTACATCATTGCTCCTTAGACAATTGCATATTGCGTTTCTGTTCTGTTTTATTCTAGAAAAGTGGCTCATAGTAAGTTAAAAATACACCAATGTGTCCACAATTTCAGCGGAACAGATGACTCACAGTTCAAATCACATGAAGGGAAATGATTATAAGTCAGCTGTGAACTTATCAGTTCCAGAATAATTTAAGGCACTAGCCTGCCTAGTTCAATGAAGATACCGGTGGAATCTTTTCCATATACGGTTCACGGTCACGTGTAGAGTTGATTTCCCAGGTCCCTTAGGATCCTTTTGATGTTGCCATCTGGTGCTGCAATAGTAGACAGGTTATGTCATTGTCGGGTTGAGTTGTTTTTTCCATCGAGCAAAGTACCAAAGGAGAGAGATGAGATTCCTTCTCCCTGTCCTCACATTCAAACTTTTAATCACAAGAAGTCAGAGGCCATGAAGAAGAGCTCTCTGTTCATATTAATCACTCAACGAATTATTACCAGAGTCTGTTCTAACCACTAGAGAGAAAGTGGAAAGTGCCACTGGCAAAGAAGGATAAACACTCTCCCCAGTGGCATCCATTGTAGCCATGCCATCTCTCTTCCAGGAGGGTGCCCAGGTTGGGAACTACACCATATGGCTGAGGTGGAAATGAAGATGCAGCAGCTGGATGTGAGTAGAGTTGACATAGAAAGCAGATTTGTACAATTATATCACCAGTCCCTGACACTGTCATGGATCAGATATTTCAAAATGAAATGCCTCATATAGACATTCAACAGTGGGCAGTGGCCATCAGCAGATCGTTATCCATGGGTCAGTTGAATAATATAGGCCTTCTATACAGAATAAAATAGTTCAGAATTTTATTTAAATAAAGAGATCAGATAAGCAAGAAAAAATAGTATATAAAATCATAGAGAATGTAGGAAATATATAGCAGAGACATTGAGTACAAAATATCTTTTACTATTAACAGAAATAAAAAATTTTAAAGAACATGGAAAGTTAAGAACAAAGTCTGTAACTGTCTCAAGGAAAAAAAAAGAGGCAGTATTTATGCTATGAAGTTTGCAGCCTGGTTGATAAAGACATAAAATGACCACGGTTTTGAGATTTAATGTATAGAGTTGCTAAATCAACAACTAAAATTGTTCTAAAATTTCTAGCAGAAAGAGTATAAGGAAGCAAACAGGAAGAGCTCATTTGCTCCATTGTGTGGCATGTGAAAGTGTGTCTGTGAATTAGGATTAATAGTCAGAGTTGTTCACAGAGTTGATTGAAACCATTTGTACATATTCAATACATTCATATTGTACAGCTAATTCATACATATTCATATTAATGTAAAAGTGAAGATGATGGCCATTACTACAAAACAAGGTACAATTGGCACTATCAGTGGACATGTAAAACTATACAGGGCTGTTCACTGGTTTGATCCAGCATCTTCTGGTCCCTGCCTGGATGCTCATGACTGCCATGAGAGTGGTGATAGTTCACCATCAAATCATGTTTACTCATCAGAGAGCTTAAGAATTTAATAGGAACCTATGAACTTTACTAACATTTGCACAGACACAGAAGGTGAAGTTACTTTGTCACTGAATTTAATTCATTATGTATTCTCAAACTTTAGAACAATAGGTACCAAATTGCTGCTATGGAAAATATTTCTTGCTTATGAAGATTCAAGGTATTTACTGGTTGAATGGTCTAATGACATATGAAGCAAATGAGATTACCAGTGAAATCCATTCTTTCTTCAACAATTAAAACAGTTTGAAGCTCTAGACATTCATACCTTTCCAAGAATTCAAGACTTTTGAAAGATGGTTCAAGGAAAAATAAGCCAGCAAACCCATATTTACCAAGAACCAAGGTAGCAACTTCACTTTGAAGTGGTTCATAAAGACTTATATGAGGTAGTTTTTAGGTCTGGTTTATTACCACCATTTCTAATTTACTTTAAAACATAGAAGTGGCTTCCTGAAGACAATGAGAGGGAAGTTAAAGTGGTGAAGTGAGAAAAGTAAGGGCAAATTGAGGATTGAATATGGGGAAGGAGGAACACCCCCATTCCACACTCCATTAGTTTCTTTTTATTTCAGGGATAAGATTGTTCCACCACATCTTCCACAAGCTCAAATGACAAACTGTTGTCACAGTTATAATAATTCAATGCATAGATATTAATTATCATTCTCATTCTAGTATTTGATGTACCACATCTCATAAAAACAACATTTAAAAAACGTTGAACAGAATTCTACAGGATTATATGGGAACCAGTCATTTCATGCTGCAGAAACCAAGGAAAGCTTTATGACGAGGATCATATTTCATCAAGAGCCCTGAAGCAGGAAGAATTTAGATGTGCAGAATTGGTGAGCTATTCCAGGCAGAAAGAAGAGCCTGAGCAAAGGAAAAAGGCATCAGGCAAATGTTTCCAAGGAACAGGAAGTGAATCAGTTTAATTTGAGCTTACAATGTGGGAGAGGGAACAGTGGATAATTAAGATCAGGGTCTTAAAAGATAGAATAAGAAATTCAGTAGGCAACAAAATGGACTCTGGAGGCAAAGAATTAGGTTGAGCTTCAACTCTGAACTTACCAGTTCCATTAAGCCTCAAATAACTCAGTGAGTTAAAGAATAATATTCTCACTTTTGTAATAGAGAAAACTGAGGCTTAGACTGGTTAATAACCTGTGGGTATCAGATAGCTGGGTAAGAAAGAGACAAGAGTGGAAATTAGGACTCCACAGCCTATGCTCTTTCCACTCTGCTCTAGTGTCCTCTGCTGCATTGTCATCTTTGGTTTAGTAGCCTTTTCCTCTGTGGACATGATGAGCATTTTGCCACACGGTCTGTGTCTTTGTTTCCTAAAATCCTAGCACAGTGTCTGGCATATATATGTGATCAATAAATGTTAGCTGAATGAAAGAATAAGTATCTAGCAACCTGTTTTAATGGCAGAACTGAGCCCAGGAGAGAGGCTAGGGCTGGAGATAAACAGATGTGGAAGACATCTGCTGACAGGTCATTGGTGTAACCAGCAGATAGATAAGTTGATATGTGCTTGTAATAAATTCAAAGAGCATTTAATGAATACATTGACTTCAGGGTGAGCATAAGAATACTTTCTCTTTCTACTCATATTGAATGGTAGCTATCAAGTCCAAAGATATCAGGATGACTGTCGCCACGAAGCCACCAGGGTCATGTTAGGAAACACCTTCTTTTGAAGACATGTACTCAGGATAACAGAGATTGACAAAAACTTCCTCTTCTCTTTTCACAAAGGCAGTTCCAAAGTTGGGACTTTCAACATTTCGTTAGCATGAATAATCTTCACAAATAACACCTGCCAATTTCTGAAAAATTACAAGTGAGACTGTTGTGAAAGACAAGAGAAACACAATTCAAAATTTCCCTAAAAGGAATGTGCCATGGTCTTGTGCTGTGTTTTCTAGAGATGAGAGGAGTGATGACGTCTGGGAATCCATTTGGAACTTATAAATTGATAATAGTTTAACCGGTGAGAGGCTTTGTTTTGCTTTAAAAATGGAAATGTAGTAATGGCCAACAGTTTTTCAGAAAGGCAGAAACAAGGTCATAACAACATTTTTTTTTGTTCTGATGATTGTGATTCTGCAAAACCAGTGACCAGTGGCAGATGAATAAAAAGACACTTAGCCCATAGCACCAATTATCAGAGATTAGTAGACCCTCTGTTTGATTGGCTTAAATTGCATCCTGTTTTCTAGCTATAGGCATGAGAGATAATAGAGAAGGCAGTTGAAATGCTCAAGCATCGAATTACAGACATGAAAAGAGAAACTTGTATTTATAACTTGATATGGTTAAAACCCTCTGCTGCCCCCCACCCCCAAATCTAGGCTAGTCAATGGAGATGAGGTTTGAAAATGATCATCCTAAAAAATCATGGAGCAAATAAATTTACAAATTCAAAACATATCAACAAATGGGGTTGAAGAAGAAGTAATATTTAAATGTATTATAAATTACTCAAATCATCATTTTAGAGTATTCTTCATGTACATGACACTGTGATGAGCTGTATAGTGCTACAACCATGAAGACATACTTTGGGGGCTGGAGCAGATGATAGGAACAAAAGTACATAAATCCTATACAGGGTACAATAGAGATACAGGTTTTCCACACCCTCTGAAAGTAGACCTTTCCTATTAAGTAATTTGTAAGCCAAAATGGTGTAAAGCAAAGAAGCAGGTATCTTAGGACACATCTTGCTAACAGATGCACAAAAAAATCAAGATATGGCTCTCATCAAAAAGACAAGAAATAACAAGTGCTGGTGAGAATGTGGAGAAAAGGGAACACTTGTGCACTGTTGGTGGGAATATAAATTGGTGCAGCCATTATAAAAACAGTATGGAGGTTCCTCAAAAAATTAAAAATAGAGCTACCATATGATCCAGGAATTCTAATTCCAGGTGTTTATTCGAGAAAATCAAAACACTAATTCAAAAAGACGTATGCACCCCTTGTTCATTGCAGCATTATATACAATAGCTAATATATGGAAGCCGCCTAAGTATCCATTGATAGATGAATAAACAAAGAAGATGTGGTATATATATATACAAAGGAATATTACTCAGCCATAAAAAAGAGTGATATCTTACCAGTTGCAACAACATGGATGAACCTAGAGGGTATTATGCTTAGTGAAATAAGTCAGACAGAGAATGACAAATACAGTATGATTTCACTTATATGTAGAATCTAAAAAACAAAACAAAACAGGAACAGACTCACAGATACAGAGAACAAACTGGTGGTTGCCAGAAGGGAGAGTGGGGGGGGGACAGGTAAAATAGGTGAAGGGGATTAAGGGGTACAGACTTCTAGTTAAAAAATAAATCACAGGGTTGTAAAGTAGAGCATAGGGATTATAGTCAATAATATTGTAATAACTTTGTATGGTGGCAAATGGTAACTAGACATTGTGATCATTTCTTAATGTAAAAAATATCAAATCACTATGTTGTACACCTGAAACTAACATAATAGTGTAGGTCAATTATAATTTGATGAAAAAGAAAAAGAATGCTGAAAGATAATAAATAAATCACGATAAAGCACAGATGCTCACAGACACAATTCAAAGCTATGGCAGCTTGATGCTGGGGTGCTGAGTGCAGTTCCCAGGGAAGGCGCTTGGTGGTACCACTCTTGCTGCACAGGTCATGTGCTGCCTCTATAACACTAGCTACGAAACAAGTGCTGAATGCCATTTTTTATTTTCTCCTTTTTAGTAAAAGCAAAAATCTTTGGATTTCTTTTGGTTAGAGAAAACAAGTACTAATGCAAGTCTTTCATAAAAGCAAAGTTGTGTAAAGCGAACTATCAAAAACCAGGGGATACCTGTACAAGCACATTCTAGAGAACACCAAGGACACCAAGAAAGAAATTACTTAAATCCACCAGGGCTGAATATAGATGGCTTTTATGAAGAAGGTACATTTAAGTGGATCCTTGTAGCTATGGGAATATTTCACTAAGTGGAAAACAGATGAAATTAATAATAAGTTGAGGGAATCAAGTAAGTAAGGGCTCAGAAATACAAAAGTATAGGATTCATAGGTCACATGTGATCAGTATACTGGAAGATATACCTAGGAAGGTAAACTGGAATGAAATAATGGAGTGCTTGGAATTCCATGCTAAAAAAATTACAAGTTATTCTCTACACCAGCACTTTCCAAAAGAACTTTCTGTGATGAGAGAATATAGATATATGTATATCTATATTTATATCTAATTCCATCCAACATGGTGGCCACTAGCCACACATGACAATTTAGTACTTGCAGTGTGTCTAGTTCAACTGAGAAACTAAAGTTTTAATTTTATTGTTTTAAAATTATTATTAAATAATGTGTTAAATTTAAATAGCCATAGGTGGCTAGTGTACCATACTATCATTGAAGACAATGGTAACCACTAAAATGTTTGCACAAGAGAGTGACATGATTGGAGAAATGCTTTAGTATTAGTTTTCCTTTGCAAAATCTAAAATGTTGATTTATTTGGGGAAGGGACCTTTTTAAATTAGCCACTGCCCATGTTATCTCTACTAGATATTTAGTTTTATGATTTCACTTAATTAGAAAAACACTGTGAAGGCTAATTAATTGTATTATAGAAGAACAGTTAATAGAGAAAATGTGACTAAATGAAAAAGATTCTAAAAAACAGTAGCAGATGGTAAATTCTGGTAAGTTTTAAAAATTTCTAGCACACCAACATGAATGTCTTGTGACTCTTGAGAAACAGCACATTTCATTCCTTGGTTGGAAAGATTGTATCTTACTCATCCTAAGCTGATTAATATATGTATTACTAATAGACTGTTCATAAGAGATACAGTAAAAAGACAAAAATAAGCAATGTAGACACTTAAAAGGGCATACTGGTTCTGACACATATGTGTGATTTAGAAATTTTAGGCCTCTAGGCTCACAGAATTGTCATTTTTCCATAATGATAAAAAAGAATAATAAAAACTCAAATGTGTTCTTTGCATTCTGTGAAAACAAACTTAAAAACATAAATTGGGGCTTCCCTGGTGGTGCAATGGTTGAGAGTCTTCCTGCCGATGCAGGGGACATGGGTTCGTGCCCCGGTCCGGGAAGACCCCACATGCTGCAGAGTGGTTGGGCCCGTGGGCCATGGCCGCTGGGCCTGCGCGTCTGGAGCCTGTGCTCCACAACGGGAGAGGCCACAGCGGTGAGAGGCCCGTGTACCGCAAAAACAAACAAACAAACAAAAATAAACATAAATTGATGTCATAGATTTATTTTTCTCTGGGGCTTCTATGAGACTCAGAAAAGCTTTTACTTCAAACTTCTGTCAGAATATTCATTTAAGTCAAAATGAAAATGCTTCTCTATGTATTTTAGCTAGAGCATTTAAATTTAGAAACTCCTTGGAGCTCAAGTTGTTTCTTTATTTGTACTTATCTTAGCCAAATTAGGTTGACTGGTGAAGACCCGATTTGATGGAATTACAGATTTCCCATTGGTAGGTAAAATAGTCATGCCGATGAGTGGACATTGAAATCCTAAAACATTAAGTTCCAAATATGTTCCTGAAATAACTGGAAATTCCTCTCTTCTACTTGCACAAGAGGTTGACTTCCTGTGACATGTACATTAACCTAACATGAGCTCAGATGGCCGCACTTAAGCCAAAGGTTGTGTATGAAAACAGAAAATTGGTCAGTGAGTAGCAGAGAGAACTCACCATGTGCCAGGCCTCCTTCAGAGCAAGTCAAAATTCCATTCCATGTATCTGCTTTTCTAAGTTAGCAAGCTACTTGTGGCCAATTAGTTAATAATCTACTACCCTCAGGCCAAAAAACATGAAGTCATCCTTGATGTTTTCTCTTTCTCTCATATACCACATGCAATCTGTCCAAAAATCCTGTTTGTTCTATCTTCAAAATATATCTAGAATCTAACCAGTTCTCATCGCCTCTACTGACTTCATCTCTTATCTGAATCAAATAGCCTCCCAACTGTTCTCCATGCTCCTACCTTTGCCCTCTGACCGCTTCCTAAACCAGCAGACAGATGTGCCTTTTAAAAATTTAAGTCAGATAGAAAACAAACTTATGGTTACCAAAGGGGAAAGGTGGGGGGGGAGGGATAAATTAGGAGGTTGTGATTAACATATACACACTATATATAAAACAGATAAACAATAAGGACCTACTGTATAGCACAGAGAACTCTACTCAATATTCTATAATAACCTATATGGGAAAAGAATCTGAAAAAGAATAGATATATGTACACCTGAAACTAATAAAACATTGTAAATTAACTATACTCCAATATAAAATTTAAAAAATTTTAATATAAGTCAGATCATGTTAGTCTTGGCTCAAAACCCTTCATTAATTTCCCATTTCATTTAAAGGAAAAGTCTAAGAACTTACTAGGTTTACAAGGTCCTACGTGATTTGGCCGCATTCCCCTCTGCCCTTCCCCTCTTTCACTCTGCTCCAGTCAACCCACCCCCTTGCTGCTGCCAAAACATGTCAGGCATCCTTCTCCCCTAGGATATTTGAACTGGCTGCTCCCCCAGTTAACTGACAGAGTTAACTCCCTCACCTTCTCAAATCTTTGCTGGAATGTCATGTTCTCCATGACACCTTCTTTCACCACTCTATTTAAAATTGTAATCAGCCACAGGCTCATGAAAAGATGCTCAACATTGCTAATCATCAGGGAAATGCAAATCAAAACCACAATGAGATATCACCTCACAGCTATCAGAATGGCTATCATCAAAAGTTTACAAATAACAAATGTTTATGAGGATGTGGAGAAGAGGGAACCCTTGTACACTGTTGGTGGGAATATAAATTGGTGCAGCTACTGTGGGAAACTGTTTGGCGGTTTCTCAAAAAACTAAAAATAGAACTACCATATGACCCAGCAATTCCACTCCTGGGTATATATCTGAAAAAAAATGAAAACACTAATTCGAAAAGATACATGCACCCCAATGTTCATAGCACCATTATTTACAATTGCCAAGATATGGAAGCAACTTAAGTATCCATCAACAGATGAATAGATAAAGAAGATGTGGTATATATACACAATGGAATACTACTCAGCTATAAAAAAGAACTAAATTTTGCCATTTGCAACAAATGGATGGATTTGGAGGTCATTATGCTAAATGAAATAAGTCAGACAAATATAAAAACTATATGATATTGCTTATATATGGAATCTAAAAAATATAGCAACTAGTGAATAAAAAATAAAAGAAGCAGATTCACAGATATAGAGAACAAATTAGTGCTTACAGGGGGAAGGGGCAATATAAGGATAGGGAAATGGGATGTACAAATTATTGGGTGTAAGATAGGCTCAAGGATGTATTGTATGACATAGGGAATATAGCCAATATTTTGTAATAACTGTAAATGAAAAATAACCTTTAAAATTGTATAAATTAAAAAAAAAAAAACTGAAACTGTCCTCTGGCCCTCCTTACTCTCCTCTGCTTTTTCTTTTCGCATGGTATTTATCACATTCTAACACCCTATATGTTTTATAAATATAAAATATATATATATGATTTATAACATATTATTTTATTGTTTCCACCTTCTAGATATATGTTATACACATGCATTTTATTTGTCTATGTGCTGAGTAGCACAGCAGTGCCTGGCACATACTAGGAACTCAAGAAATATTTGACTGAATGAGTGGTTATAAAACACTGTTTTCATTTTAATTTGTGTAGCTTAATCATGTATTTATAAACCATTATATTTCTAGACCTTACAAAGACATTGTCTGAGTTAGATTTTCTCAGCACCTGAACTCCCACATGGTAAATCAGGAATCCCTACAAATGGCATTAACTCTTTCAAGTCATCATGGTGCAATTTAAAAAGGTTTCAACCTATTTGTTTTTAAAAAATATTAGAGGGCTTCCCTGGTGACGCAGTGGTTGAGAGTCTGCCTGCCGATGCAGGGGATGCGGGTTTGTGCCCTGGTCTGGGAAGATCCCACATGCCGCGGAGCGGCTGGGCCCGTGAGCCATGGCTGCTGAGCCTGCGCGTCCGGAGCCTGTGCTCCGCAATGGGAGAGGCCACAACAGTGAGAAGCCCGCATACCGAAAAAAATAAATAAATAAATAAATAAAATTAAAAAATATTAGAAAGCTTACTTTTTCCTGCTAGGATATCTTTCTAAATTTCTTTGGCTGAGTCCTAAGCATTCTATACATATAGACACAGATAGTTCATTCCTGCATTCATGCGTATCTATTTTAAGCCAGACATTGTCCAAAGCACTGAGAAAATAGAGATTTCTAGGACATGGTCCCTACTGATGAGAAGCTCAGAATCTTACAGTGAGAAAGACTAAACTGTAAGTAAATCATTACTTACAAACAACATAGTGTTGAGAGCAGCAATTTGACTCTAAGTGCAATAATAAAGGCACAAGCAAAGGGCCACGAATTGCAAATTCACTTTTGATCTGCTTATTAAATGATAAAATAGCATGGAACTGTTAGGACGGCATGGGATTTAAGAATGAGATGGTCTTGGGTTTGAATCCCATACTTCACCATCTTTTACTTTTCAACATATGTCTTTATTGAAGTTTAATATACACACAGAGAAGTGCACATTCTATTTGCACAGCTGAGTGCATTTTCACAAGATGAGCACACCAGTGTAACCTGCACCCAAATCAAGGAGCAGAACGTGATCAGTTTCCCCTAAATTCTTCTTGAGCTCTCTCTGTCACTTCATTCTCCTATGGGTAACCCCTGTCCTGATTTCTAACAGCATAGATTTTTTTGGCCTGTTTTTGTTCTTTATATAAATGAAATCATACAGCTTGTATATTTTGTGTCTGGTGATTACTCAATATTATGTCTGTGAGACTCATCCATGTTGTTACATGTAGCTGTAGACTGTTGATCCTCATTGTTTATAGGATTCCATGCTGTGAATCTAACACAACTTATGTGTTCTACTTGTTGGTGATCGTTGGAGTATATTTTAGTTTAGGACCATTTAAAATAGTGCTTCTGTGAAAATTCTAATACATATCTTTTGGTGAATATAAAAATACATCAGTTTCAATAGTTATTCCCAGTTTTCTAAAGTGGTTGTGCAAGTTTACATTCCCCCAGTAGTGTGTGTGAGTTCTGTTCTAAGTGTTTTTTTTTTTTTACCATATACATATTTATATGAGTCATGTACTTTTGTGTCCCCACCATAACAGTCTACCTCCTACCTCTACCTCTATCATATTATTAAAACATAGTATTACATTTACCTGTACTTAATTACTACAAGTCCATGTCTCCCTACTAGACAGTGAACCCTTTGAGTCTTGCTGTTTGTATTCGTAGCTCCAGACACAGGTCTGGATCATACAAGGTTATTTCATAATTGTTTGATCAATGAACATATTAATGAATAGATAGATAAATATATGGGATTTTCCTATTCTTAGTCTATAAATTATATACTTGGAAATTTTCCTAAAGCTTTCAGACACTGTAGGAGAGTTTTCAATCTCTTACCTCTAACCTCCACTAACCCCAAAATTCCTAGAGGTCTTTGAGATCCAGAATCCAAGTGTCTGGCTCAGCTACTCAGCCAGTGTGGAGAAAAGAAATAGAACATAGGGAAATTCTGCTTTGGCTGAAGAGTTGTGTTACACATCATTATTTCAGCCTGCATTTACCCCAGATTTCACAGACCAGTATGTATACTCCACATTTACAAAAAAGTAAAAGCCTAAGAAAGATCTTCTAAAAAAAATCCTGTAAATAAGGGGCACACTTATCAGGCCAATGTACACTATATGAAAAGTCTTATCTATTTAGATTTTTTTCTGGATAAACAAAATATTTACAAATGGCCCTGAAAATACAAATAGCCCAGTGAGTTGTCAGTTAGTGAGGGAAATAGGATAATTAGGAGGGAGATATTGGGGGTTTTTTGTGCAGAATGAGAGAAATTCAACACTCAAGATTTCAATAAATAGGAATGTTGTGTTGTCTTTTCAACCTCTGAACCATGAAAAAACTTTCAAATAGAAAAGAACCTTAAACAATTAGAAAATCTGTAGAGATAAACTTGTTGTTATACATGTTTTGTTGTTGTACTTGTGTTTTGAAATACATTTCCCCTCAAATACAAAATAACATCTGCTAAAAAATAAAGAACGGAAGGAAGGGAATAGGAAAGGAAGAATGGAAGGTTGCAAGCCTTTGTAACATAGAAAGGCATGGTGATGATGAAGTTCTAAGGAATGAGGATGCACAGGGATTTGCAGTTGGACTGATAGTAACTATAGTAGAATCTTGGAATTAGGCTCTCTGAATCTCAGTTATTTCATTTACATAATGAAAGTAATACATATCTCATAGGTTGATTTGAGAATTAAATATGGCATATGCAATATACTTTATAAAGTGCTTGTCACAATGCCTGACTCATAACACTCGATGAATTTTTACCTTGTATTATGACCAAACTTGTCATGACATCATTACTATCAACTATATCAGGGCCTGTGGTAGATCCCGTTAGACTCCTCTCCTGGGGTGAGGAACTGCAACTGAGAAATATTTGACACTTTATCGGTAAAATTTTCTGCAGTTAAACTTGCCCTATTTAAATTATAAATGGCATAAATATCTGTTAGGAATGAATGAGCATTTAAGCATGGCTTCCAACCATCTCTGTGGGGTTTGGGAAGTTGCTGCCCTGGGTACAGAGCCCTTGAGCCTTCTCAAGTGGATGCAGCCAGTGGTCTCTACCCTGAGGCAGCTGCTTAATAGCGACAGAGCAAGGTTCAGTCCTTTGCTGAGACATAGCCTGTGTGTCAGCAATGAGCTAGAGAAACATTCCCACCAAGAGGCTCCTCCTCAAGGATGTCTGGATCTTTGGAAAGTTCTAGCTATCACCTCAAAGGTTATCACCATTCCCACTTGCTCTGCTACTTCCAGCAAAGAATCTGGACTCCACCCCCTTGCATCAAATCAACAGTTAAGCATGTTTGATTTTCATCATTACATTTATCACTATCTGATATGTTCTCACTTGTGTCTTTGGTGGGAGAGGGGTTAATTATTTATCTGCTCTTCATTTATCACTATCTTATGTTGTTTCTGCATTTTTATTTGCTTATTGTCCATCTGCACTTCTTACACGCACTCTCCAGGAGAATGTATATTCCTTGACAGAAGGAATTATGTATGTCTTATTCACTGCTGTATAACCCAGCACACTCTCCCAATGTGGGAGCAGAAGAGATTCTGCCTGGAGACACTAGGTAAGCAGTAAGCATCTTGATTCTTTGCAACGATGTATCCCCAAGTAAACAAAGAAACCCTTTATTTACCCACCCTTAGAATTCCATATCAGGGAGCAATGAGCCAGCTTTCCCATGGCAAGAATGTATTTGTTGTTCCTTGTCCTTTCTATTCCCTCTCTTCCAAACAATCAGCCTGGCTTTTAAGCATTACACTTCCCCCATATAGCCCTTCCATAATAGGCTACAACTCCCTTTGCAAAAGTAATTGTGAATACTTGCTTCTTTCGTACATCTGGAACACACCAAAAAGCACTGATTGTCAGTGTATGAGGCTACCTGAAAATCTGCCATATCTCCAGCTACTATGTTTTTTCAGGCTATTTAGAATATTTAGTGCAATGCAGTCTTCATTATTCACTCTCTTTATACAAGCAAGTTGCCATCCTTGCCTGACTACACTAAAGTGCATTTAGAATCATATATCCATTCAGGATTCACTCCTCCCTAGGAGACAAGATGTGAGCTGTACTCTGCCAGATTCTTGTCTATAAAGGGTGACCTTGAAAGGTCCTGCAGAAAGTGGCCTCTTCAGTCCTAGGTGCTTTGCCTCAGCTGGGCCTGCTCATAAAGTAAGCTTTCAGGCCATGGATCCTGGTAGTTATCAAGCATTGTTGCACAGGGAACAGACAATGCTTCACTACTGCCAAAACCTGCTCTTACACAAGGTAAAGAACGTCAGAAGCTGGAACTATAAATGATGTGGCATATGCTGAGGGCAGAAACCAATTTCTATGGAACACCTGCCTCATTTAAGGCTGCCATATGACACATGGTTTCACTTGTTCAGAAACACTTGTTCAGAAAACTTCATTTACTTTACAAAACTCAATTAATTCTTGAGTTCCCTCCCTGGATAAAACAAAACTGCAGCTATAGTGAAGGCATGAGTAGCAGTCTTTACTGTGACAAGAAATAGAACCAAGAAAAGATCTGCAAAAGATGAACATGAAATGGACATCCAGACACTGGTTTCTGGAAGCAGTGGCAGTGTTGCCTCTCTCCCTGGCCTGATCCCAGATGGCAATGCCTATCAGAGCCTCCTTTCCTCTGACATGCCCTCCCACGTGTTGGGTCTTGTAGGGAATTAGAGGTCATGTTCCCAGGGTGGCATGGACCATTTTCAAGCAGGCAATGAAAAGACATCATAATGGGGGAAATGGGAAGATACTTGACCCGTAACGCTGGTTTATCACATCAACCCATACCCACCCCAGGGTGCTCCATCGGCCCATGGTCCACCAACAGCACACTCCGATCGGATTAACCGTGGCGCCCAGTCACCTATCAAGCATGTTTCCAGTTTAAGCAGTCTCCGGCTCTCAACCACCACCCACTTCTCGCCTCCACCTTCCCATTCCTCTCTATAGACATAATTAACTAGTTGATTACTTACTAATTCTTCTGTTAGGGAAGATTTCAGCCTCACTGTAAGGCCTTATTCTGAAATCTGTAAGGATTTGTAACACTAACAGAGAAAAATTCGAGACCAGCTAGCAAAACGGTCCTGAAGGATAGAAATACTCAAGATCTAAAAATTATCTTAAGGGGATGGAGTCAACACCCTCAGTCCCCTTTTCTCCTTACTCCCAGCTCCCTGTTATGAAGGATCGGTAACCTTAGGAATAAACGATAAATTCTTTGACAGTTAGGTTTCTTCCTGGGAGCTCCTCGGGCATGCACGAGTAACTCGTGGCGGGGATGGGGGTCGGGGGGTTCGGGAGAGGTGAAAGGGTCGCACGTTGCTACAGACCCCGACTCTGATCCTTTGGCCACCTGGTCCCAGCTTGCTGCGTCCCGGGGGCGGCGCGCGCAGGGAAGCGCGGCTCCCGGTGGTGGTGTGACACGGGGGGCGTGACTGCGAGCCCCCCGCGCGCACCCTTCCCCACCCCCGCGCCCCGCTCCGCTCGAGCAGCGTGACTGGCCGCCGCCGTCGTCGCCGCCCGCAGACCGGGTTCGGGAGGCTCAGAGCGCGGCGCGCCGAGCGGGACAAGCAGGCGGGCGGGCTGCTGCCTGGCGTCCGCCGCGCTGTTCTCCTTCCTCCGCTCCCTCCGCCCCTCCGCTGGCGGCCGCACAGCCTAGAGCCCGGGAAGCCGCGGCTCCGAGCCCGCAGCTCCGGCGTGGGGACCAGCACCGAGGCTGGGGCGGTGGGAGCGCTGAGACCACAGTCGCCGCGGAGAGGCGGAGGGGGTCCCGGCCTGGGTAGGCAGAGCCGAGCGCGTATTTGCGTGTGAGAGCGAGGGCTGCGCGGTGCTCTGTGAGGACACCGCCAGCCCCAGCCCAGGTCGCCGCAACCCGGGAGCCTCCCGCCTGCGCCCCAGGGCGCGCGCGGAACAGCCATGAACACCAACGAAGCCAAGGAGTATCTGGCCCGGAGGGAAATCCCGCAGCTTTTCGAGGTAGGGGGCTAGCTCTGGCAGAGAGGAAGGGAGGATCGGGGAGGGCATCCCCGGGGTTCGGGGTGAGAGGCCGCTCGCCGTCCCACCTTGCCGACGCGGGGCACGGAAGTGAAGGCGCTTGAGGAAGCTTGCTCGCCCGCTTGCCCAGGGGTAGCTGCCTGTCTGGCGGGTTGCGGGGTCCTTGTCGGAAGGCTGGACTCAGAAGCCTCCATCTCGAAAATCAAGTTTCAGTCTTCGAACCGGGTTCTGGAAGCAGGCTGCCCCCAGCGCATCCCTCCCATGTGGACCCCCAGAATGGGCTGCTGGCAGCGGCCGGCCGCGCTCTCCGGGGGCGAGGATCAGGCCAGGTGGGTACGCTGGCGCCCAGCAGCCAGCAAGGACTCGGAACTGCGAATCGAGAGCCTTAGTCCCTTCGCGCGCCGAGGGTTGGGACCCCCGCGTTGACGGGGAAGTGAGGACGAAAGCAGCCCTCCACAGGGACAGCTTGGGGGAGAGGGATGAAGATGCAAAAAACAAATCCAAACCCATCAAGTGCAGCGCTACCTCCCGGCTGGCTGTCACCCAGCGCTGCTCTGCGCTTTCGGTGAATGAACTCCTGAGCACGTTTTCCCGTCACCTTGGAAGGGATGGTTCTCCTTCCTCACCTCCCCAGCCCATAGCTTTCGCCTGCCCTCACCAACCCACGTAGAGAAGGCGAATCGGAGAGGGAGTGGCGAGGCGGGCGTGACTCCTGTTGCTCTGTCTTCCGACCGCATCGCAGCATCATCTGCACCAGAGACCCGGGAAATGGGGAACACTTTGGGAATGTGGGAGAGGAGGCTTGATGGATGAACTAGAACCTTGGTTAGTTCTAAACCATAGGCTACGTCGCGGATCGTCTTGTTTCCTTTCCTTCTCTTCGTATTTGAATTTTAGAACATTCCTGAATCCTATGTGCTTTTACTTAGGTTAAGGAAAAAAAAAAAAAAAAAAAAAGGAAGCGAGCCAAGCTTCATAGAGCAAGCTCTGAAACCCGTTCCCCCATTTCTGAAAGATGATAGACTGTAGACTGATGTAGTAAACTAAAAGTTATGCGTTGCTCTTTCTCCTATTTGGGGGGTTTGTTCTGCTAAAAGGAATTTTATAACACTACTTGGGAAAATAATTTTGTCTCTGTTTTCCCAAATTATCTTTAAATGGGCCGCCATAATTACAGATCTCCATTTTCCTCTCACCTCCATAAGCCACCGGTTTCAGGTCCATCTGAAGACAAGATTTCCAGGTAAATCGCCCACTGAGCACAAGCCTAGTATGTGAAACCGCAATCTAGCAATTGTGTTACTAGTATTTGAAAATAATCAGGAGGTGTTGCATAAGGACAGGTCTTGGGGTTATGCAGGATTCTTGTTAAGAGTTTTTCTTTTCTTTTTTTAATTTTCAAAAACTAAATATGGAGATGAAGAGCTGCAGGGTTTTGTCATAAATACTACTACTGAGATCAGTCATCCCTAAAAGAGTAATTAGAAACATCTGCAACAGGGCCACCTGATTGCAAAGCGCTTCTTAATAGTACACCTTTTTTCTATATAAATGTAAGTACTGTTTTTCCCCCTTGGTAACCACAGAGGATTTTGATAGTTTGTGTATGAAAATCTACACTGTGCAAATAAGTGATGGCAGGCATTTTTGTTCAGGTGCTATGCTTTTCCTTGGCTTTTCTGCATATGAATGGGATGTTTTAAAATAGTGCACACCCAGAAAAGGAAGTCAACTTGCTTAGGTGAAATACAGATATACAGTGTACTTAAATGCAATCCAAGGCAATGGGAAGCTGGAAGGAGACTGCTGGTGACCTCCAAAAGCTCCATCCTTCCAGTAAGAAAAATCTGTGCTGTGCACAGCACAAGAGAGAAGTAAAACTTGGCAGTTCTCCATGTGATGAGTGTAGACAGCAAAACCAAATGCTTTAAGTTTCCAAACTTAAACCAAACGCTTTAAGTTTGAGGGAGATTTTCTCCCTCAAAACCACAATGTAGGTATACAAAGTTTCTAGGCCTACAAAGTTTAGCAGTTAGATATCTATCAAGCCCAAAACATTGGGCACAGTTGTGGATACTAGACATCATTGTAGACCAAGTGATTGATTATTGAATCTACATATTGTCAAGCAACTAGCTGTATCTAACGGACCTTTTCAGATTTCTTTCTGACTTGAAACATCATATGGGTTAAATGGGATATCTCTGGTAGGTTCAAGTTTGAAATGTGTTTCCATTTTTAGATTAAATGTTAAAACAAAAACCACTTTCCCCTGATGAGTTCTTAACTCTAGTTAACCTTATGGTGTATATATTGATCTTGTATCACTGTACCTTAGAGCAAAGATTTGGCAATTAATTTGAATACTGGGGCAAGTCAAATTAGATTGTTCAAGTTCTCAAAGGGTTGACTCAAGTAGACCGAGTAAAAAATGTTTGCTCGTTGTTTTGGATCCCCGATGGTGGCTGACTATTAGAAGAATGGATTTAAACTATCTATGAAGGAGTGGACCTAATTCCCCCTTCTAAAATCAGTTCCCTTTGTGAAGTCAGATATGTTTAGGAAGGCTGGAACCATATTTTCCAGTAAAAAAAAAAATCTTCATTGAGTGCGTTCACTCATTTTAGGCAATAATAGGGATAAAAAAACTAAAAACCTAATCTTGAGTGACTCGAATTGCAGTTGGATTATGTATGGGGCACAGAAAATCTGGCACTTTTTAAATCCCATATCATATTTTTGCAAGATGCAGAGAGAGGAATATATGGAATCAAAACCATTGACTTGGAATTCCAGGCCTACGAGTTTCTAGCTGAGTAACCTAGATCAACTCACTAACATCTCTGAGCCAGGATTTCCTAGTCTATAAATGGTGATGATAATGCCACATAGGGCTGAAAGTGCATTGGGTAAGCTAAAGCATGCAAAGATACAGAATAAGCCCTGCCACAGAGTTAGCTACATTGAGGTAGGGGGAATCCGAGCAGTTAAACACAATGTGTGTGTATCTGTGTGTGAGAGTAGCACAGACCCTGACATACAAACTGGGTGTGGATGCCCAGGTTAGTTTTTTCTGCTCCCTCTGCAGTTGAACTCCGCTGATTGAACATTCTAACCTATGTTATTTAGGATTTCAGAGAACAAATGTACCTGGTAGGACCTGCCTACCATTTAGAGCAAATTGCACAAGAATAATTTGAAAATAAAATACTGTATTTAGGAAAGATGTCAGCTTTTCAAAGGGTGTATGTTTTGTGCATTAATAATGGTGATAATAATCCTCTATGCTTTTTCCATGAAATACTCCAAAGGAAAATATTTTGCACATCAGTTCAGTTCCCAGGAATCAGCATTTCCAAATTTATAGCATTTTTAGAAATTAGTACTTATGAAATATCAGACATCAGGTTTTCCTCTGTAATTTCAATGGATATTATAGTGATTTATTATATATCAAATGTTTTTACTTAAACTCAGTCTTTATGTTTTGAGTGAAAGTTTTTTTCTAAGTAGACAACAGTTCAGTATGTACCTACCATGTGCGAGGGAAAGTGTCAGAGGCTGGATATTGTGAAATAAATAAGACCCACACTGTATTGTTGAAGAGTTTATAGGTTAGAAGAGGAGACCAACACATAAACTGGTGGTTTTAGTATGAATGACAGGTAAGATAGTTTTTTCTGGGTATCATGAACACCAAGGAAGGGTGTTGGGTCCACAAGCCAACCTGAGGGCTCAGGGGAGACTTCCTGATCATGATGATGATGATGATGATGATGATGATTACAACCACCAACATTTATTATTTACTATGTTCCAGGCACTTAATATGTACTTTACAAATATTTACATACATTATATGTATGTAAAATACATTATATTTACAAAATATTTACACTTTTTAATCCTTAAAAAACCCTCTGAAACTGAGGCTTGGAGCCTTTAAGGATGGGTAGGAATGAGATAAATCATGACTAGAGCATTTTTACACACTGCAGTTTATCTCATATTGATAAGGTTCTTCCATTTTAAACAATATAGTTGGCCTTAATTGTTTAAAAGACAGAGAATGCTGAGCTGAAAGCTAATTGGTCAAGGATTTAAGGGGGTATTTTAATTACTCAATCAGAGCATAATTTCACCTCTAATTGTTTATTTTTTTTAAATGCAAAGAATCAAAACAACCCAGAATTTAAAGACGGGATATACACTATTCTGACAAAGGTGGTTTAAAAACATATTTTCTGTGGGCATATTGTGTTGTATTTCAGAGCCTTTTGAATGGACTGATGTGTTCTAAGCCTGAAGACCCAGTAGAGTACTTGGAAAATTGTTTACAGAAAGTAAAGGAACTAGGCGGCTGTGACAAGGTGAAGTGGGATTCATTTGTAAGCCAGGAGAAGAAGACCTTACCTCCGCTCAATGGAGGGCAGTCACGGAGATCCTTTCTAAGAAATGGTAATGTATTCGTAGAATAATAGTTTATACTTAGAGCAATTTTCTTTAAAACCTATCATACAAACTGTAGGCAATGATATAATTTAGTAGGTTTCCCAGCACCTAAAAGGATATTTGGTCCTGGAATGTGACTATTCTGTCTCTGCTACTAATTCTAATCACCTCCACGATAAGACAAACAAAATTACATACCGTTGTCCAGCACTTCACTAAAAGCTCAATGAAATTTTTTACTGACTCCATTAATTTTGTTTTTTCTTCTTAATTAATTAATTAATTAATTTTTGGCTACGTTGGGTCTTCATTGCGGTGTGCGGGCTTCTCATTGCTGTGGCTTCTCGTGTTGTGGAACATGGGCTCTAGGCACGGGGGCTTCAGTAGTTGTGGCATGCGGACTCAGTAGTTGTGGCACACGGGCTTAGTTGCTCTGTGGCATGTGGGATCTTCCTGGACTAGGGCTCGAATCCTTGTCCCCTGCATTGGCAGGCGGATTCTTAACCCCTGCGCCACCAGGGAAGTCCTGACTTCATTATTTTGTAAAATGAATTACATTAGCAAACTGAATTTTTCTTAAAATTGCAAATTAGACTTTTCCAAATAAATGAGTAGATGACAGACAAAATTGATAGTTATTGTATAACTACAACATTTTTTTATTAGCTCAGAAGAGATTTAACTTATTACTGTGTTTCCAAATTCAGAGTTCATATTAATGCATCTGCATAAATGCATGTAAAGTTTATACTAGTTAACTCAAGAAGGATTTATTTATTGAATGCAATGTATGAGATTAGGCATTTGGGTACTACAAAGGAAATGGGATGCATAAACTTGTTTAACAATTTTAGGGATTGTTTGGAACTAAGAACTGGAATTCACTAGAGGAGATTCATGGTATTCCAGCTTTCTGAAATATGTGCTTATCAAAATTAGTTCAATATCAGCCAAGCAGCCTTTTGGGCTCCAGACAAAATTGAGAAGGACAATAGTATGTGCAAAATGGAATCAGTTCCAATCAGAGGAAACCAATTAATTCTTTCCCAGTGGCCCAAATCATTCTATTTTCAAAATTTAAGCCATTCTCAAAAATTGTACCACGAAAAGTTTCAGTTATACAGACAGAATTTGAAGCGGAGACAATTCTATTTGCAATAAATACAAGGGGGAAATAAATCTTAGTTTGTTTTGTCTTACTTAGTCATGACCCACTTAGATTTTATTTGAACATGATGTGGGGAAAAGTCAGAGTGTGTTAATTTCTAAGAAACACAAACAGGGAGAAAAAGCAGAAATGACGTCATCTCAGAAACATCTCCAGAGAGAAGACTCCTTCCCTGTCAATGCAGGATCACCACTAGGTGATTTAGGCTTGGGTGCTCAAGAGAGAACCTTTAAGCAGTTACCACTACAGCACACCACTTGGTAAATTACTGCTTAAGTGAACAAAATGATATTTTTGTGAGCTTGAAGGGTTCATACACCTTCCCAAAAGGGCTAACTTCCTTCCCAGGGTGTCATCATATGTTAGAATATGGCTCAATGTTAAATACATGCCCTTGGCCCTTGTTAAGTCAAGTGACATAAATATGGGAATTTCTTTTTAAACCTTAAAGCACTAACAAACCTTAGGTATTACTGGATTTAGTCTAAGATATTTTTATGTTCTTAAATTTAAGTCTAAGAGGATGTGACATTCACTTAGTTGAAAAGCTGGTTATATAAAGTGACTGTTTTGTAACAAAATGAAATTTGAATGCTTCTATTTTATACTGTTACTTGACTTGATTATATGTAGAAGCCAGGCAGGCCAAGTATGTAATAGAGAATGGTGGAAACTGTGGTCAAACTAGAGAACAGAACTAGAGTGAACAATCATTGCCTAAAGGCAGTCAAGCACAAATTTTGGAAAAATGTCGAGCTGAACAAAGTACATCTATGAGGCTACATTGGGCCCACAGATGACCAGTTTGGAACTCTTGATCTAGCAGGATAAGCTAAAATAGGAATGGAAAATGTAGACTTAACTTTCATTAGAACTGAAATCACTAGTTAATTTTAGAATCTCCATATCTGCTAGTACTTTACCAGAATTCCAACTCAGAGATCTTTTAATTAATCATCAAATAAAACCTTTCACATACTATGGTGACAAGAATGTTGTATCACACTGTTTAATATCTGGAACGTAGGCTAAAAGACAGAAAATGGTTTCTAAACTGATTAATCCTATAATAATAAAATATTATTTTATGAAATGCTTTGCACGTGTGTGCTTTGTAGGTTTTTAACTATGATTTACAGAATAGCTTATTAAAATCGACAAAATTGCTAACTTCCCTGTAACTTTAAGCACTATTATTATGTCTAGAAACAAAAAGTGATTCATGCATTTTTTGCTGAAATATTGACATAGCCATGCTAATATATAATTATCATGAAAAATTATTCCGTGAAATAGAACATTTTAATAATTTTTAAGCAAATTACTTTCCTAGGTAAAAATATGTTAAAAGCAAGGATAAATTATTAGCTGACAGTTCTTTAAAGCATTGTACTGTAAATATGAGGTGAGCATCCATTTTTTTCTACCGTTTGTATACAATTGAACAAATAATTACTCACGAATAAGAGTTTTAGTCCCATAGCTCCAACTGTCCATAGAGCTTTTCTTCTGGAATATCTCATTGTCATCTTTACTCAACATGTCCAAAACCAAACATATCATATTTGCTTCAAAACCAGCCCTCCTTTTCTTATTTACGTGAAGTCAGCCTATGAGTCAGTTGAGCAATAAAATAACCACTTATTGAGTACTACTATGTGTCAGACACTCTTTTAAGACTGAGAATGTAGCCACCAAAAAATAACAAACATGGCACCTGCCCTTATAGTCTAGTGATGAAGTCAGGTGTTAAAAATATAATTAGAAGCACAATGGATGCTATAGAAAATACCATATGCTATGTTAAAAATATAATTAGAAGCACAATGGATGCTATAGAAAATACCATATGCTATAGAACTAACCATATTAACAGGCAGATGGATCCCACCTAAGCCGGGGTTCAAGGTAGGCTTCCTGGAAGAAGTGATATGCTAATACTAAGAGATGGAGAGGTGAGTAGGTATCAACTAGAGAAGGATGGAGGAGATTGAGAGTATACTAGGGAACAGAGAACAGAGATTTCTGACATAGAGGAAGAAGCCAGGATAAAGACAGGAAGGAGAGAAGCCCAGTATTTCTGGAGCATAAAAGAGAGGGCAGAAAGATACTGGATGAAGTGCAATATGTTCCTTATTGTTTTAGACTTGACACTTGGCAATTGTTTTTGAACTGTCATCTTCTGTCATCTCTCATATCTGAATCCGAATCGTGTCCTTCATATCCAACCACTCATTTCCATTTCCCCTACTTCCCCTCTAGTCTAAGCCCTCACCTCTTACCTGTGAACTACTTTAACAGCCTCCTAGCTGCTACCCTTTCTGCTCCTAGTTTCTCCCTACTCAAATCCATTCTAACCACCACCAGGTTAATTTTCCTAAAAAATATATTTCATATTTCATCATGTCATTTCTCTACCCCCCAGAAACCTCCACTGGCTTTCTACCAGATTAAAGCTAAACCCTTTACCCTGCTGATCAAGGCCCTCCACATTGTGGCCACACTCTACCTACCCATCTTCTGGCTTTTCTCCATGGGCACCATCTACTTCAGCAAGATTGTTCTCTTTGTTATTGGTTCAGCAAGTATTTATTGGACAGTAACTTTGTGCTAAGCATAGTTCTAGCTCCCAGGGATACAAAGTTCCGGATAGGAAAGGTCCCTGCTGTTACCGAACTTATTCTAATGGGAGAGGACAAACAATGGTGAAGTGGTAGGTGCTGTGCAGAGCATTATTATAAGGGGTGATGTTCTTGAAATTAACTGGCTGGCTACCCTAGATTAAAAGGTCAGTAAAGGGCTTCCCTGGTGGCGCAGTGGTTGAGAATCTGCCTGCCAATGCAGGGGACACAGGTTCGAGCCCTGGTCTGGGAAGATCCCACATGCCGTGGAGCAACTAGGCCCGTGAGCCACAACTACTGAGCCTGCGCGTCTGGAGCCTGCACTCCTCAACAAGAGAGGCCGCGATAGTGAGGGGCCCATGCACTGCGATGAAGAGTGGCCCCCGCTTGCCGCAACTGGAGAAAGCCCTTACACAGAAATGAAGACCCAACACAGCCATAAATAAATGAATAAATGAATAACTAACTAACTAAAAAAAAAAAAAAGGTCAGTAAAGTGTTCTTATAGGAGGTGACATTTAAGCTGAGGTGTGAATGACAAGAAGCAGTCAGCCATGGGATCAACAAGGAAAGAACATTTCAAACAATGGACTGTGGTGTAGAAGCAAGCAACTCATAGAGTCTACAGCAGTCCAGATAAATGATGGTGGCTTGGGGAAGAGTTGTGGTAGTGGAGATGGAGAAAAACGTGTGCATTTGGGATATGCTTTGGAGAGAAGTCTATGGGAATAGATACAAAGAGTGAGGGAAGAAGTTAATCAAGGATAACGCTTAGAGTTTTGCCCTGCATTGGGTGAAGCAGTTCAATTTCAAGGCAGAACTGAATAATGTTGTTAGTGCCTTTCCTGACATAGCTCTTCCCAGAATTTTCTAAAGAATACCCACTGTCGGGAATTCCCTGGTGACGCAGTGGATAAGAATCTGCCTGCCAATGCAGGGAACACTGGTTCAATCCCTGGTCCAGGAAGATCCCACATGCTGCAGAGCAGCTAAGCCCGTGTGCCACAACTACCGAACCTGCGCTCTAGAGCCCATGTGCCACAACTACTGAGCCCACGTGCCACAACTACTAAGCCCGGGTGCCTAGAGCCCATGCGCTGCAACAAGAGAAGCCACTGCAGTGAGAAGCCTGCACGCTGCAGTGAAGAGTAACCCCCACTCACCACAACTAGAGAAAGCCTGCACACAGCAACGAAGACCCAACACAGCCAAAAATAAATAAAATTTAAAAAAAAAAGAATACCCACTGTCATCTGTAGACTACTTCACTCTTTTCGTGGAATTAAAGTGAGTTCCATGAATCAGTAGTCAATGACCTCATTTATTGTATCAACAGAGAATGGAAAGTTCTACCTGATCTCCAGAGGAAATGTGAGTATTATGCCATGCTAAAATCCAGTAATCCGCTTAGCCAGATTACTCATGGCAGGCCAGGTGACCTCTGTCTCCTTGTGCAGGTGCTTTTTGGGTAGTTAGGGCTTCTCTTTGCCTCCTTGAATACCAGCGCATGGATGAGGAAGGAAAGATCCATGAATCAAACAGCAATAGCTGGTAGAGAGCATCTGCCTCACTTGGGCTTGCCAGCTCTGTCCTCTGATCTATTTGAACATGTCATTTGTATTTCCGATTCTGAGTCTTCGTGTTTCATTTCTACCAACTAAGAAATACTTTCCACTTTTCATCACAAGTTCTAGTCTTTCGAAGTTCAAGTCCTGCCTCTTTTGCAGTCTTTCTACCACTCCTGCCCAAATGGATCTACCCATCAATTGAACTCCTATGGTGTTTACCATAAGAGATATTCATTTTAGCACTTATCCTGCCTGGTGTGCATACCGCAGATATAAGCATGTGAGCTCTAGTTTGTAAGCTCTGTGGGGACAGGACTACCTCTTATTTTATTCTTCTATTGAATCATCCTCAACACACTAACATGTCTGACAATAAATAGCAAAGATTTATTGCTGTTGTAGATGTAAATTTAAATCTTCATAGTTACCTTTTTAAATCAAGGAGATTAAAGATAATAAGTATTGATAATGTAAGGTTAAATGATGTTGAAAGATGTTCCAAATATAGAAATCGTTTGCTACTCTTTACCTGTCTTGTGACAGAACCTTAAGTTTTTGTGCATTATGCCACCAAGCCATTCCACTGGACTACAGTAGAGTACCTGAATCATAGTGACTGCATATCTATACTTATGGATAAATGAAACACGTTGTGCATAAGCATTGCCTCCATCGGCAGCTGCATATGGTTATGAAAGTTGTGAAGGTGTGCGCTACAAAACTCTAGGAGCACCATTTTCGGTGACCAGGATGTATACCAACTACCAAGCAAGACTAGGCAGTACTTAAGAAAGTTCCTTGAGGACAGAGGTTGGCAAACTATGACCCATGGCCAAGTCTGGCTCACTGCCTGTTTTTTATAAACAAAGTTTAATTGGAACACAAGCACATCCATTTGCTTATTTGTTTATTGATTGATTTTGATTGATTGATTTAATTCTTGGCCATGTTGGGTCTTCATTGCTGCATGCGGGCTTTCTCTAGTTGGGTGAGCGGGGGCTACTCTTCGTTGTGGTGCTCAGGCTTCTCACTGTGGCGGCTTCTCTTGCGGTGGAGCACGGGCTCTAAGCGCACAGGCTTCAGTAGCTGTGGCACGCGGGCTCAGTAGTTGTCGCTCGTGGGCTCTAGAGTGCAGGCTCAGTAGTTGTGGCACATGGGCCTAGTTGCTCTGCGGCATGTGGGATCCTCCCAGACCAGGGCTCGAACCCGTGTCCCCCGCAGTGGCAGGCGGATCCTTAACCACTGAGCCACCAGGGAAGTCCCCATTTGTTTATTTATTGTCTACAACTGTTTTCCTGACTAAGTGGAGTATGAGACTCTCTGTTCCTCAAAGCCCAAAATGTTGATTATCTGGTCCTTTAAGGAAAAGTTTGCTGACGACTTAAGGGGACAGGAGTCTTGTTCCAGTTGAAAAAAAATGACTCATTTAATTTTTAAATTTCTTCAACTAATTGGTTAAGTGCAAAAAAATGTTTTATTGTGCTTTTTTTTCCGTTTCAAAGTTATCTTACTCTTTTGCAGTAATGCCTGAAAATTCAAACTTTCCTTATCGACGGTATGATCGGCTCCCTCCAATCCATCAATTCTCCATAGAAAGTGACACAGACCTCTCAGAGACTGCGGAGTTAATTGAGGAGTATGAGGTCTTTGATCCTACTAGACCTCGACCAAAAATCATTCTTGTCTTAGGTACGAGGACAGAAAGCAAAATTCTCATACTGTTGCTCACTTTGTTTATATATTTACATTTCAAAAATTATGTCAACTATACATCATATTTGCAAATAGTTGGATAATGACAAACAATGGAAACAAAAGCTTGAGAGAGAGTAGATGGAAATATTTTTAGCATAATTTTCAATAAAACATATATTGTTATATTTATATAATCTAATGCTTATTGCACTTTTATAGAATCTCATTACAGTGTCATAGAAATTCTCTGTAATAAATGAAGATTTACCATCTTGTGGTTTTTATTTGCTTAATTTTTAACATAGATAGCTGAATCCATTGAAGTTTTCTAAACATGATGTGTTTTTTCCCTTTAATTCAACAAATTGAATTTTTATTCACTATTAACTTCAGAGCAAAAAATAAATAACAATAATAATATGTTGGTAAAGATTCATGTAAATGAATCTTCCTTATGACAGACTGGCACCAATGATAAAATCTAAGTTTGATGTTATCAGACAAGCAAATCTAATAGAATAGTGTTTTACACAGCATGTAACATCTGAGTATTAACGAAAATAACAAAGATAAAAGTTAATTTTTTAAATTGCCACTATGAATCTTATGTTGAGTATGAAAATATCAGTCTGATGCCATTTCACAAGGATTAGATATTGAAAATGTCTTAAGTAATTTTGTAGAATGCATTTTTGACCACTTTTGCAAATTCTAACTTCCTCAAAAGCTATAAAATTTTGAAGAGTCCTGTCAACCTGAAACATTTGTAGTCATTGTCTCACTTTCCAATTTGACTCAGCTTTCACAAAGATGACCAAAAGCAAAAATCTAGCATAAGATGTTAAAACTATTCTAGCCAGTAGCTGTTAACCAAGGGCCAAATGTATACAGCCCCCAAGCAAAGAAGTACTGCTCCCATAAGATGTAACGATGATGGCAACTGGGGAAAAAACATGCAAATAAACACACCAAACTAGGACAAGAATTTAACTTCACCAGTCTAGAAGGAGAGATGTTTGTACATCTGTAAGTGTAATGAAAATGAAATTGCAAATATGTTTATCCCTGAATTGTTATATTATAGAAAAATAATTGTAAGACGAGAGTACAGAAATCAGCTTTCTAAAAGTCAAAATATTCTCACGGTTTATGGCAGCCACTATTATGCCATAAATCTCTATCTATTCTTGAAGGTGGAATTTTTGTGTGTGTGCTTAAAAATTTGGGGTTCTTACCTAGAAGACAAGGAAATGCTTCATTAAAAATTAGAGTTACAGGTGGAGAATAATTGGAAATTATTTCACCATTTTATAATGAGATTCTTTCAATTTTGTTTTTCTTGCTGTTAGTACAATATTGGTGATTATTATCAGGATAAACAAATGAAGGCTTGATTGTCCATGAAAAAGGTGTAAAACAAGTTGTTCTTGTATAACACAGCAATATATGTGAATTTTTTGTGCATTGTGAATTTTATATGAAAATGATTAAACTATTTCAGTAAACTAAGATCTGTGGAGAAGATATAAATGCTTAAATCTCCTACACTTCACAGTTCTTTTTTACTCAATAAAATCAACTTCCTTCCCAAGGGTGTGATTTTGGTTTTAGACTTACACTGTGTGTTGTAACATTTTATGTATTACAAGAATGATACAGAACCAATGAGTGTAAATAACTTTTAGAGGACTGAGGTAAGAGAAGAACAGAAAAAGTGAATCTGAGGTTATCTGAGAAAATTGGGACAATTTTATGACTTTTGAGGAATTATAAAATAATTGTACCTGAACCTTACAAATTTTTATTAGTTCCAACCTGAAAAAGAGTGGGAGAGGTACAGATATCTACATCCAAATAAGCAAAATTTCCCTTCTGGTAATATAGATTTTTTTTTTAAAGGTAACCTTCTTGGCACAGATATTAATGAATCTCTCTTATGTTAGCATAATCATAAAATCTAAGAGTTAGATGGATCCTAATATTTATAAGTAGTAGAATTAAATAAATATAGCAAAATTAAACTTACTCTGGTTTCAGAGAGAAGAAAGTAAGATTAATTTGTTAGGAAGCTCCGGTAATCAAACTCATCCAATAAATTAATGCTCTTCTCTGTCAATTGTGCTAATCGTATTTTTTTGTTGTCTGCTAATGCCTCCATTAATTGACAAAAAATTGTTTTTCCTTGAAGGTGCCATAACTTTCTTAGCATGTCTGAATTTTTAAAAATTCAATATGTTCTCTTATTTTGATGATTTGTCAGATCAGGTGTGAAAATATGAAAGATAACTTTCATTCTTCAGGGATCAAATTAGTTTGAATTTGTTGACGGCATTGATCATGTAATTATTTGTCTTCAAGCCAGTCCATGGCTTGTCTTCAAGCCAGCCCATGGCTTAATAGGCCAAGAGCAGCTATTTGGAACCAAAACTTTTCATTTGTGAAGTAATGAATTTAATACAGTAGTAGTTTATAATGGTAAGTCTAATAGGGTTGGATTTAGAGTTTCTTAGAAAGACAATGTCAAAAATGTAAACAAATTTCTATCATAAGTTTAATAAGGCAATGAAAAGGCGAAAACCAGTTTTATTAGGATCATTATTTGGGACTGAGGTTAAGGAAGGGGTCTCAGTATACTAGCTGATCTTAGAATTCTGCACATTAAAATTTTTTAAGAGGAAATAAGCCCTAGCCAGCCAAGTTCACTCACTCAGAACTCTTCTTACAAAATCCAGAATAAAGCGAAGCAAACACCATTCTTTTTTGCTTATGTTATTTGCAACAAGAATTTTTTTAAATGTACTAAATAATGGTATGTAAAATGATTGCTACCCCCCAAAAAACTTGATAAATTGAATTAGTAGAGAGAACATCAACTCACTTTTCTATTGAATTTTTATTTTTAATATTGCTTAACCAATTATAATTATGTTTCAGTGAATATCACCAAAAACAATTCATTACTTATTATCATTGACTTTTTAAAATATTTTTCTACAGTCAATAATTTATGATTAAGTATTTTACAATATTTTATTTTTATAATTGCCAACAAATAACAAATTAGACTGGGATGATTGTTATGTGCTTTATTTTGAAATTTGCTCAGACTTTAGATTCCAGTTAGTCTAGGTTGTCTAGAAATATAAATTTACTAAAATAATGTAATATGATTTGGAAATAAAATCTGAGACATACATTTTATAATTTTTTACTGCTTATGCTTTTAAAAAATAAATGGCAGTTACCGATTATTGGTATTGATTTATGTTGCAAAATATTGATTATTTCATGCTAATGTATCACAAAATCAAAACTATCATGAGTTCTATGAAATTGTTCTACCTTAAAGATCTCTTCCATTCACTCTGCGTATTTATTGCATAAAACTTCTTTTGAATTTTAAAGGATATAAGGCAAGGAGATGGATGAACAGACAATTCAAAGAAAGATTTAAATAAGCCATGTCAATATCGGTGTGCCTTTGGTTAAAACTCATTTTTACATTTCACGAAACTGCACATTAACTCTTTGTTCGGATGTAACACATTTCTGCCATGGCAGTCATTGTTTTTTGTATCTCATAGATTTTTTCTTTGATTACAGAGGATAAAAGTATTAGAGTTTACACAGAAAAAGGGAAGTGGTTTCTTTCAACTGCATTATTCAGTTTTTAAAACTAGTAGTTTACTAAAATCGGTAAGGGAAAAAATGTCTCTTTCATCTAATACAATCAATCACGACAATTCTACCCTTTCCTCGGCTAAATCTACACCTCCTCTGCATTCAGAGGTCACACCGAGATGCCACAAGTAGAATGGTTTCTGCCCTGGTACTGGTCTAGACTCTGCATCTCAAGATGAAGATAATAGTTGTATGAAAGGGTGTTTCTTATTGTATCAGAAGGTCCCAATTTTGCCTGTTTTAAATGATAGGTGGTCCAGGAAGTGGAAAGGGTACTCAGAGTTTGAAAATCGCTGAATGTTATGGATTTCAATACATTTCTGTGGGAGAATTATTAAGGAAGAAGATCCACAGTACCAGCAGCAGTAGGAAATGGAGTCTTATTGCCAAAATAATTACCACTGGAGAACTGGCCCCTCAGGTACTGTTGTATAATTTGCTTCTATTCTGCAAAGATTTTTATACCACTTGTGAGTGTAAGTTTAACTGTGGTTTTTCATCTTTTTTCTTAAAAAAGGAAACAACAATTACAGAGATAAAACAAAAATTGATGCAAATGCCTGAGGAAGTGGGCATTGTTATTGATGGATTTCCAAGAGATGTTGCCCAGGCTCTGTCTTTTGAGGACCAAGTAAGAATGTCTCCTTATCTTTTAAATGACCTTTTTTTTTTTGCTTAAATATTTGAGATTAAAAATATATATATATTTCTTGGAAGACTTGCTCTTATTTGGAATGAATTCTAATCTGAAAATGAACAAGTACATTCATTTGGGTTGGCAGAAGGTCATTTCATTGGCACACATGCTTAAAAACTGAAGACAGTCTCTGCCAAAAAGAAAAGATAAAAACCAATAATAGAATTTATTATTTTTTAACAAAAATGCAAATCTCTCTGAACTTTACTTCAGAATACTTTCCCTAAGATTGTATTTTTAATCTTTAATCACTTAAAACAAGCCTTATTCAGTACTGCCCGGGGATGTAAAATATCACCCTATACTCACAGTTAAGGAAGCCCTCTTCACCGGTGTATGAAACACTAAACCACCTATCTATAACAAGGTAGGGTTCAGTTTGCCAAAGTTTACTCAAATTCGAGTAGACTATGCCTGCTCAATACCCAACAATCTATTTGAAAGAGAAATAAATCAATTAAAATACTTTGTATGTCTATTTAATCTTTGTAAAGCTAGTGTGTCTAATTTTTCATTGAAAAATGTTAATTACAAAAATAACAAATTTTAAGTCCTGGTGTAAAAAGTGAACGTCCATTAATGCCCTTCTTCCATTCCATTGCCCATCCTCTCCTGAGAAATAGAAATAGTGTTAAGCTGATTATATATCCTTCCAGGCCTTTTTCTATATACTACACTGTTACATGCCCAGGCATGGACATGTGTGCATGCTCATATACAAATGCAGTTTTAATTTTCATAGCTATTTCCAAACTGTCCTCCAAAAAGAATGTTCCAAGTTATAGTCCCATCGATGTTGAATAACAGTATATTTCTCCAGACCCTTTCCAACCAGATATAATTCATATTTAAAATTTTTGCCAACCTGTTAAGTAAGAAACTATTTCACTTTTTATATTTATATTTCTTGAGTTATTACTGAGGTTAAGTATATTTTCAGATACTTATTCACCATTTGTATTTCTTCCCTGTGTGAATGCCTGCTTTCCTTTGCCTATTTTTCTACAAACTTGTTTTTCTTTTTCTTATTTAGAGAAGGCTTTAATATATGACCGATATTATATCAAGGAGGACTAAGTCAAATAAGTTGTCAGTTTATGTCTCATATAAAAGAAGTGTGGAGTTAGGCAGTTCAAGGCCAAAGATAGCTTCATGAAAGCTGGCTTTGAATATTCACATTAACTGTTTTGGGGATACTTATTGTGCTGGAATATCTTTCTCCCCTCCTCAGATCTCTCCCTCCCACAACAAGTCCAGAACCTCTTCTTACTCAGCTTACTGGCTTGGTTCTAATTGCTCTGGCCTTGAAGAGAGAAAAACTAGAAAAATCAATTTTTTGTTTTTGCTATTGCTGTCAAATGATATTGCTGTTGAAAATGGGTACTATGTCAGCCATTCCATGTGATTCGTGGCTACAGTGGAAGCATGAGAGCCAAGCAGGCAGGAATTCACACCCAAACCTGGTCCACACTTCATTTCAAATGAAATGCACTTGGCGAGTACAAGCAGAAAAGCTGAGTGATTCTTTCTGTCTATTGCTTTTCAAACATGCTATGTCTCTTGCTTCTCCCCTGGATAATAACTCAGGCAGATCCTAGAGTTTTCCTGGTCACAGATAGTTTCATTTTTAGGTATTAAAAGCCCAGTTCACAATTATATCTCAGTAAAGCTGGAAAAAATTTTAATAAAACAAAGCCCAGTCCAATATAAATCAAAACTTCAGTTTCTCATTCAGTTTAACATGTCTGCTATCCTCAGCTTGGGCCTGGTTCAGGCTCAGAAACCTAAAGTGATGTCTCAGAATCCTGAAATTCTTCCTCATGTTGCTTGCAATGGGGCAAGTAGTGAAGAAGGGCCAGAAAATGCATGACTCTCCATCAGCTCTCTCTGCACACCTGATCAATCTCCACCTTCTCTTCTATAGCCTGGTCATGAGTGATGGGCCTTCACCACAATGGGTGAAGGGTCACAGTATCAGTCTGGGGACATCTGCTAGCAGGTTCCATGAGATGGTCTGGTATCTCTCTGTAGAATGTACAGTCACTTGCATTTACTGTTCTGAGCCACACTTCTGAGGCTAGAAAAGTCCGATGTAACATTTTCTTAGGTTGCCACTGTAGCAGCCTAGGTTCTAGGTTCTTGCCCCCTCAGGCAGTCCAGTGGTGTCTGAAGTTGGTGCTGCCTTTGATGACCTGCAGGAGTTCGGAGGGTGCAGAGGCAAAGCTGCAGGGTTTATGTAAAGCAAAGTGTTAGGGTCAGCCCCTATTACTCCACACCCTAGGTAGGCTTAAGCTCCTGTGATGTCATTTTTTTGGGTACCATTTCTGACACCAAATGTGTGGGGAGTCTCCACACCAATTCTCCAATCCTCTGTCACCAACTAGATGTCCAAGAATTGAATTCAACTCTGACACTAAATATCTGGAGTTAGCACAGACCCTGCAGGTTAAGACTCAGTCCTACATGACTGCCCCCAGCTTCAGACGTCATTCAAAAGTCCGAAGGGCACCTGTATTCTCTCCAAACAGCTGTAAATTTGGAGCTTTCCATGACATCCCCCTCAGATTTGATAATTCACTAGACGAACTCACAGAAATCAGGAAAATGCTTTATTTACATTTACCAGTTTATTATAAAGAATACAACTCAGGAACAGCCAAACAGAAGAGGTGTGTAGGGCAAGGTATGGGGTTGACAATGGGGACCTTGAATGCCATCTCTGGGTGCACCTCCCTCCCAGCACGTCAGTGTGTTCACAAACACAAAAGCTCCCCAAACTTCATTGCTGAAGAGTTTTTATAACCCAGTCTTCAAATCCCCTTCCCCTCCGTGGAGGCGGGGGAGTGGGGCTGAAAGTTCTCACCTTCTAGCCTCATGCTTGGTCTTTCCAGCAAACCAACTCCATCCTGAGGCTATCCAGTGGCCCTGCCCTGAGTCACCTCATTAGATTAGACTCAAGTATAGTCAGAAGGTGCTAATTACGAACAGCAAAAGACATTCCTATCACTCAGGAAATTCCAAGTGTTTTAGAAGCTCTGTGTCAGGAATCAGGGACAAACACTAAATATATATATTTTATTATACCACACTCCTCAAAGTTTTTCTTTAACCAGCTTTTTTTTTACTGAACATGTGGGCATGTATAAACACACAGGCAGAAAATTTTCCCCAAGACTTCCTCACAGGTCCAGAACATAAGAAGAGATGGATTTCTGACATCAGCCATATACACTAATGATGGTAAGACCATTGTAAGAAAAAGACCTAACACTTAAGTGGACAAAGAAGTGTATTTTTTTTTTCTCATAGGGAAAAATGTCAACGTGAACAGTCCAGATTGACTGGGCAGCTTTTCTCCTTGAGATCATTTAGGTTTTTTCCAAGTTGTTGTTTTGCCACCTCCTAGGCCATGTCATCATCTGTCTGATCGAAGCTGGGTTGCCATCACATATGGGTTCCAAGTGGCACATAAGGGGAAGAGAACATGAAGGTCTGAAGTCCCAGATCTGGAAGTGGCATCCATCACTTCTGCTAACATGACATTGTTGAGAATTTAGGTGTGCTGTAATTGCAAGGCAGGCTGGGAAACTGAGTCCAGTTCTATTACTGTGGAAGGATGGGAGAACTGACTAGCAGCTTCTACACAAGTTTGCCCCTCTGACCATCCAAATGTCTCCATGCTCCCTTCTTCCCACACAGAATGTACTCACTCGCTCCCTAAAGAACACAGACCAGAACCCCATCATCTAGTTCAAAAGTCGAGAATCTTTATTGATATTCAGTTCTCTCCATTCGGTCCAGATTTGATTCCTCATCACAGACACCTATAAACATCAGGTTATCTAACTTCCCTGCCAACAATAAGCAATGGAGGAGTAATACCAGAAGAAGAGAAATAGAGGCTCCTATTCAGAAAAGGGAATTTGGGCAATATAAATGGTAGTCCCTGAACCGCAGCAAATAAATCCTGTGAGGCAGGGATTGCCAAGGGTCTCTGCCCTGAAAGTGGAGTGATTTCCTGGCTTAGCCCATTGGCAACTCCATTTTCTCTCTCAAGGAGTAACTCTTTGCCTGTTCTCTTCTGAGTCCCCTGGCCCTCTGAGAAGTTCTCCTTATTGTCTATTATTCTGCATGGTCACAGGTCACATCAAAGTGATGTGTTGGAGACTATGCCTTCCTTAGGGGAGGTATTTTAAGTGTGAAAAATAAACAAGCTTTTTCTGGCTAGGCTTATAGTTGCTTTGCATTTTCTCAAAAATTTGGTCAGCTTCTGCTCTTTTTGCTTGCAGGTAGTTCCATGTTCCTGTAACTACATTCAAAGTTCTTTTCTGGACATATCAATAGATATTAAGCTGCTTTGTTTGTTTTCTCATCTTGATGGCAGTTACTTTGAGGCCATATAAAACAACAGGCTTGGGTAGGAAGGCAACATTCTTAGTCTGGGTTTTGCCTTAGGGCTGGGTCCCTACTTTTGGAAGGAGTTGGGTAATTATTGGGAGTCCTTTGAGCAACACTAGCCATATATTCTGCTGTCTAGAGGTATAGAAGCAGTTGGCTTTTTCAATCTTATGAGGTCTTAAATTACCACATACTTTTGTTTTTCTTTATCTGCTTGCAAATTGGTCAGTTCTTTCTTGGGCTAATCTTTTTCTTGTTATATGTTGCCAAACACAACAGAGAACATCAACACATACTAACATTCTAGCTCTTTCTAGCCATTTCATCTCTAACTATGGGCTCCATAAGAACATGGTCTGCCTTCCAAGTTATCACAATAGTTATACCAATCATTTTGCAATGGTATAACAAGGGTCACCAACTTCCAATCTAAAATATCTGTACCTTTATTGCCCAAGAAAACCAATACCATATAATTTAGTTTTTGATGTAGTAGTGTCCTACTCATATGACTATTGTCTGTATTTTTTAGAGTGAAGCCAAGATGCTATAATAAAAAGACAGTGGTACAGTGGAGTAACACAGTAACTTATTTCTCTTGTATGTGACAGCCTCTCCATGAATGAGGGCCCTCATTCATTCATAGATTCAGTCCTCACATTCATTCACAGATGCAGGTTCTTTCCAAGTTATTGTTCTTCCAGCCCCTAGGGCAATGGTTCTCAGTTTTTTTAGGTCATAAGACCCTTTAACACTTTTAAAAATTATTAAAGAATTCAAAAAGCTTTCATGTACATGGACTATATCTGTTGATATTTAGCATATGAGAAATTAAAACTGAAATCTTTAAATATTGTCATTAAAAATTACAATAAATCCATACAGGTTAACAAAGATAACACATTTTTATGAAAAGCAATCATGTTTTCCAAAACTAAAAAAAAAAAAAAGTGATATGAGAGGGCTTCCCTGGTGGCGCAGTGGTTGAGAGTCCGCCTGCTGATTCAGGGGACGCAGGTTCGTGCCCCGGTCCGGGAGGATCCCACATGCCGCGGAACGGCTGGGCCCGTGAGCCATGGCCGCTGGGCCTGCGCGTCCGTAGCCTGTGCTCTGCAGCGGGAGAGGCCACAACAGTGAGAGGGCCACGTACCGCAAAAAAAAAAAAAAAAAAATGATATGAGAAACATTGCTTTACATTTTTACAAATCCCTTTAAGTTCTAGCTTAATATGAGAGAGCTGGATTCTTATGTCTGCTTTTGCAGTCCAGCTGCTATGATATCACATTTCACGTAGCCCATGGAAAACTCCTGTACATCTGTGAGAGAATGAGAGTGAAAAGGCACACAGTTTCTCAGTGTTAGTATGAAAATAGTTTTGATCTGTTTCCTCCCTGAAAGGGTCTCAGCAATCCCCAGGGGTCTCGAGAGCACACTTTGATAACCACTGCCCTGGGACATGGTTGACATCTGCGTGGTGAAAGCTAGGTCGCTGCCATGGTTACTTCCAGGTGGTTGGAAGAGGGAGAAGAGTGGAGAAGGTACGTGCTCAACTGCTTAAGTCCCAGACCCCAAGGCAGCACACATCACTTCTCACAGTCCATTGATGAGGACTTGAGAAACATGGCTACATCCTAACTATCAGGAAGGTTGTGACACAGAGTCACGTGGTCACGCATGGGCCTGGCTACAGAGCTGTTATTATGGAAGAGGGGAAAACGGATTTTGAGAAACAGCCAGCACTTCGCACCACAAGTGGCATCTGTGCCCTGTCTTTCCTTCCTGCCCTTACTTCTCGGCCTGAGCTGAGCTCTCCCAGCTCTCAGGCCTGCCGTTTGAGGGGAGACATGGTGACTCTCCTTATCACCATAGTCTAGCCCAGTTTCTCCTCCTTGCATTTTCCTTCCTATCTGAAACATTTCTTCTCATCTTTGGCCTGATTGTTGGCAAGAGATGACAGATTAGTGAGGGGAAGGGAATCCAGCTAGGCAGGAATGGGAAGTCTCAGATCTTTTCACCACCAACCAAACACACTGCACAGCCAAGATTTCAATAGACAGTTTAGAGTCCACAGTCAGAACCTAAGCAAGTTGTTTTTTTTTTTTTTTTTTGGTACGCAGGCCTCTCACGGTTGTGGCCTCTCCCGTTGCGGAGCACAGGCTCCGGACGCGCAGACCCAGCAGCCATGGCTCACGGGCCCAGCCGCTCCGCGGCATGTGGGCTCTTCCCGGGCCGGGGCACGAACCCGTGTCCCCTGCATCGGCAGGTAGACTCCCAACCACTGTGCCACCAGGGAAGCCCGGCAAGTTGGTTTTTAAAGGTTGGAGAATTTCATATTTCACGAGCTAGGAGTGGGGAGAAAAGCTTGATTTCTGTAATGAGGATTTATTAACAACACAGTCAAGCTGAAACCAAGAACTCTACAGTGCTATTTTTGAAAATGAAGGTGGAAAGCTTACACTAAATCTATTTTTTAAAAAAACTGACAGTAATTAACAATACATTCAACTCTCTGGCCCCAGCTAATTTTCCAATTTTATGTATCTCCCTACTCATTCTACACCACACTGGACTACTTCCTGTTTTTTGCAGTGACCTGCTCCTGCTATTTCCTCAGTGCTATTTATATCATCCCATAACTTGCTTTTCTTCCCTGTGCATTCTGTTTTTGAACTCCATCTGTTTTGATATGTATAGACCAAGTTCATTCTTATAACTGTTTCATAATGTTGCATCCTATAAATATATCCTGTTTTATTAGTGGAATTTCAGGTTGCTTTAAAATTACTGCTATTACCAACAGCACTGTGATCAACATCCTTGCACACATCTCCCTTTGCATATCTCAAAAAGATCTCTCAGAGAGGCATGGACATATGTACACTACCAAACGTAAGGTAGATAGATAGTGGGAAGCAGCCGCATAGCACAGGGAGATCAGCTCGGTGCTTTGTGACCGCCTGGAGGGGTGGGATAGGGAGGGTGGGAGGGAGGGAGACGCAAGAGGGAAGGGATATGGGAACAGATGTATATGTATAACTGATTCACTTTGTTATAAAGCGGAAACTAATAAAAAAAAAGATCTCTCAGAAATATTTCTAGAAGTGGGTTTTCTAGGGTAGAAGGAAGCTCTGTGTGTGTGTGTGTGTGTGTGTGTGTGTAGTTTTAAACCTATATTTTAAATTTGTTAACATGTCATTAAAAAGTGATCTTATAAATTTATGATTACTTCTTTCCTATTTCCCTGATCTCACCAATACTTAGTTTCAAATTTTATTTTCGGTTACCTGATAGATTAGAAATGTTTTTGTATTGCTATTTTAATTTATATTCTCCTAATGACTAGTGAACTGAAATATTTCAGAAACTGTGTTTACTGGCCATCTGCATCTCCTCTTTTTAGAACTGCGAAAACATAAGCTTGGTCCCTTGGATTACTTGAGTTTTTATTAGTGATTTGAACATTCATGATAATAATTCTTTGTTATATATCTTGATTATATTTTCTTCCATTTATATTTTTCTAAATCATGTTTGAAAAACATACAGAATCATGTCCTATCTTTTGTCCTACAGAAGTTTTAAATTTTAATATGGTAAATTTATTAGAATTTTCCTTTTGGCTTTTGCATTTAGATCTTAAGAAAGTGTTCCCTATAGTCTCAAAAATATTCTATATTTTTCTAGCTATTTTTAGTTTTGTTTTGAAGGTTCAGATATTTATTCTATCTGCATTAATTGTTGTATATAGTGTGAGGAAGAGATAGAATTTTATTGTATGTTTTAAATGGAAATTACAAATGTATCCAATGGTCCGAAGATCATGTGTTGACTAGTGCATCTTTTTTCCACTGAAATGACTTCTTCCTGTATAGACATGGGTCTGGTACATGGCTTCTCGCCTCACTTGCTGTGTCTGTTTATGTATTTCTGCATCAATATCATGATTTCAATCAAGGAAATCTAAATTATACCTTGATGCCTGAAGGACAGACCCCTTCCCTTCTTCTTTTCTAAATTGGCTATGCCTATGCATTTACTCTTCTTTATGGATTTTTGAATCAATTTGTCAGACTTATTAAAAACTGTAGAGATTTTTATTCAAATTTCAATATAGATTATATTTTATACAGATTAATTTTCAGAGAACTGACATTTTCCCATCCATGAACATTACCATATCACTCCATTCATTCAAGTCTTGTTTTGTGTTCTTCAGTAAGTAAAGTTTTATAGTTTTCCATAGAAAGTCTTGTACATTTTTTGTTAGTTTTGTTCCTAATTTTGCTACTATTATGAATGAGATACCTTTTTTCTAACCAATTCTTCTTAGTGTTCAGTTGATGTTTGTGGAATTAGTGTTTATGTTTGTGAGTGTGTCTGTCTGTTTCTCCTCTCAGACAGGATCCTATTCTTTTCTCTGTGTCATTTATGCTGTAAACTTCCTTCCATTCTTCTTCCTTTCTCACCATTATCACCCCCATGACCCCCAAACCTGCCCTGCTAACTTAGCATGTTCCTTTATTGTATTGAGTTCCATTAAATGTTTGTTGGTTGGAAGTGGAAAATAAATATTAGTGTCATGGAAGGTAAGGAAACTGAAGCTCAGACAAGTTAAGTAACTTGTCTAAAGCCACCAGCAAGCTTTGGCCATTGCTTGGGAATATTTATTTTAAATAAAGTAATGACCCAAGATTATCCTTATAATAATGTCAGTCTTACTCATTTGCATCCCTTCAGGCTTCTTGAGTAAGGGAAAAAGGACTCCAGGAATTGTGCCTCCAAGAGTTGTGGCCCGGGACAGACACAGCTCTTGTGAATTCCCTTTCTCACGCATTGTGGGATAAAAGAGGGTGAGACATGCTGGGGCAGGTACATACGACAATTAAAAATTTATTCTTCTTCTAGTTGTGATTTCCTCTAGGATCTGTAATTTAGCCTCACCTTTGCCATTTAAAAGGAGTCTAAGAATAGAGTTAAGTTCTGAGTTTGAGTGAGTGAGATTGGACATATGAGAAATTCTCAACTAGATAAATATAGTTTTAAAAAATGCTTAGAGATAAAATAAAAAATGTTCAGAGGGCTGTCATCCTACTTTCATAGTGAATTGATTTGACAGACTCATAATTTGATTTGCTATTCCTAAGGGAGACAAATTTGATTTGCTTCTAAAGGGGAGTGATTTAATTTTAATTAACAAATTTTTTTCTAAGCATTAGCATGCTCATGCAAAATAGTAAAGAAAATGTGGATGTTTTCCCCCTGGAATTAATGACTTGAAGCTTGCTTTTTTTTTTTTTTTTTTTAACATCTTTATTGGAATATAATTGCTTTACAATGGTGTGTTAGTTTCTACCATATAACAAAGTGAATCAGCTATACATATATATATATATATATCACGATCTCTCAGGACATCGTATTTAAATGGTGGTTGGAGTTAGGCTTCTTTACTAACATGTCTGATGCTTGATTTGAGAGGAAGACTCAAATAGCTGGGGTCTGGAACAGCTGGAGTTCCTCAAGCATCTTTTCCTATCCCATCACATGGAGGTCTCGGGGTGACTGGACTTCACAGTAGCTCAGGGCTCCAAAGGCATGTCACCCAAGAGAGCCAGAGGAAGCCCTATCACTTTTTTTAACCTAGCTTCATAGGTCATGCATCACATCTATCACTTTCTGTTTGTTAGAAATTAGTCACTAATTCTCCCATATTCAAGGAGCAGGGACTTAGAATCCACTGTTTTTTTAAATTAGGAAAGTGTCAAAAACAAAAAACAAAAAAACTTGTCAGCATGTTTTAAACCACCACACCATGACACTCAGTAAATAGATACCTACTCATTCTTCACTTTGCTCACATCTGTCCCTTCCCTTCATTTCCTTTCTTCCTAGTCTTTTCATGCTACGTGCTCACTTCCATCTATTGTCTTCACTTTTCCACCTTTCTGGTCCTTATTCTTTCCACATCCAGTCTGTCTTGTGACCTGATTAATGTCCTGTGACCAGATTAATCTTTCTAAAAGGCCATTGTCATTAATTCATTCTTCTGGTCGAAAGCCTTTAATACCAATTACTATCCACAAACATGTTTCTCCCTGTATGGTTTGTTTCAGAATCAGGTACGTGCCTTGCCAAAAAATGTGCATTGTTCAAGTCCCTTCACAGAATTACTGAATTAAAATTTCTCGTGAGTGGAACCCAAGAATCTGCAAGTTAACAAGTTAAAAATCTTTAGCAAAGCTGATTCTTAAGCACACTAAAGTGCAAATTGATGTAGTGTTTAACAGCACACAGCAAAGGTTCTCAGCCGTAGCATGTTGCCATAGTTATGGAGCAAGCCTGCTGTTGCTAATAATACTGAAGTTCTGAAATTAGAGCATAAGCCCACAGTTATCCCAATAATGTCATCTTCACTAGTCTTCACACTTGCTTTCTTGCGTGGGAGAGAAATTCCTTAGAATGGGAGGAATTTCACATAAGCTGTGTTCTCAGTATTAGTGTTATAGGGTTCTTGGGTCTCTGTGAAATCACTGCCCCATGCAATCTGATCTGAGATGGACTTGGCTCGTCTTACCATCTCTTGAACACTTTTTGCCCTTGCTGTCTCATTATTTGTCCCTCCTTGATAGTCATTTTTTGCTGTTTGTCAAATCTCACCCTCCCCCGGACACCTTCCCTTAGGATCCCAAGTCTTGGAGATTCCTCTCTACTCTCAGCTCGTTGAGCAAAATATTTTATTGTCTGTAATATTTGTATAGCACTTATCACATAGTACCTTAAATTGATAACTATTAGTTCTTTAGATTTCTGTGTCAGTCAGGTTCCAACAGGAAAGATATAGAACATGCAAACAGGATAAACAGAAAAGTTTTATTAAAAATTATTGAAAGGGTATGTATAGGACACAAGGAAACTACAAAGGATAGTTCAATATCACAAGGCTGGTAAAAGTGGGATCAGTTACCATCCCCAGGCTCACAGTTCAGTAAGGGGAAGAAGTTCCTTGAACTCAGAGAAAAGACAGATATATGAAGAAGGCTTCCTTACCGAAGCCTTGACCTTTAGTAGAGAGAGGTAGCCAGCTTATGATAAACCCAGAGGACCAGAACCAGGGGAATATGTATCCAGACTTTCATCTCCTCCCTTCCTCTGACCTCCTCCTGATGTTGACTGGAGCCCAAAACCAATTGAAAACCACAGAGCGACAGAACCCATTGATTCATTCCAGAAAGTCAGCCAGCCAGGGCCCAGAGTTGGGGAGAGAATGGTGGAGAGTGGAGCAAGAGAGGCAAAGGGAAAAGATACTGCACAATTACAAATTCATTAAGGCAGAGAGTCTTGCATCTACTTTTTGTCATCCTCACAACCCTATAATGAGCTATTGCATATAGTCGTTGTTCTGTAACTATATCTTCATTTTTTTATGCCAGCACCCATTGGTTTTATTTCCCCAGAATGCTTGATAAGGATGAGTGATAAAAGGCTTTCCCAATGTTAACATTTTGTATTTTTTGCACAGTGATTCATTCAAACAGAAACTCCTGTATTTCCTTAATTTCCAGACCCAATTTCCTTAATGTCTTTAATAGAAAAGGCCAGTTCCTTGAGAAAATGCAGATGCATTTATAATTTGAGTCTCCTCAGGAATTACCAAAAATATAAATTCAAATTAAACTGGCTGTCATATATTTTGGAAGCCCACAGTACTCTTCTCAGATCCTACCAATTTAGCCTCACTGACTCTAAGCACATCTCATTCTGTGTAGAGTAAATATGTGCACAAGTGTGCCCCGTGTTATGAGAAAATAAGGTCAGATATGCTGAAGTTCTATGAAGAATAAACAGGGTCATTGTTTACATTACAAAAGGACTCCTACCTTTACAGAAAGATTCAACTAGGATTTTCATTATTTGGGTAGAAACAAACATACTTTAGTTTTATAATAGTTGCTTTTAAAAAATAAAGGCACAGACAGGTTGAAAATAAAGGACAGAAAAAGATATACCCTGCAAATACTAAAAATAAGAAAGCTGGGGCTTCCCTGGTGGTGCAGTGGTTAAGAATCTGCCTGCCAATGCAAGGGACACAGGTTTGAGCCCTGGCCTGGGAAGATCCCACATGCTGTGGAGCAACTAAGCCCGTGTGCCAAAACTACTGAGCCTGAGCTCTAGAGCCCACGAGCCACAACTACTGAGCCCACGTGCCACAACTACTGAAGCTTGCACACCTAGAGCCTGTTCTCCTCAACAAGAGAAGCCACAACAATGAGAAGCCCACACACCGCAACGAACAGTAGCCCCCGCTCACCGCAACTAGAGAAAGCCCGCGCACAGCAACGAAGACCCAACTCAGCCCAAAATAAAAATAAATTAATTAATTAAATTTTAAAATAAAGAAAGCTGGAATGACTTTATTGGTATTAGGTAAAGTAGACTCTAAGACAAAAACTTTTAACAGAAATAAAGAGAACACTTCATAGTGATAGAAAGGTCAATTCATCAGAAAGATAGGAAAATTATAATTTGTATATACCTAATAAAAATGTTTCAAAATATGTGAATCAAACAGTTGACAGAAATAAGGTGTGAAACAGACAAATCCACACTCATACTTGGTAATTTTAACAATCCTTTCTCGTTATTTCACATAAAAATGAGACAAAACATCAGTAAAGACCTGGAAGATCTGAGGAACAATAAACATAACTGGAATACAATATCCAACAACTGCACAGTAGACATTGTTTTCAAATTCACAAGGGACCTTCATGAAGATAACCTATATACTCGGCCATAACACAAGTCTTAATACATTTTGAAAGCTTGAAATCTTATAGAGTATGTTTTTTGGTCAAAATGGCAGATTTTTCTGCATTTGACAACATTCAGCATTGGTTTATGTAAAAAACTCAGCAAAATGGGAGTAGAAGGGAGGAACTTATTTATTTAATATTTATTTATTTATTTATGTGGCCACACCGGGCCTTAGTTGCAGCACGCAGAATCTTTAGTTGCGGCATGCGGGATCTTTATTTTCACCATGCAAATTCTTAGTTGTGGCATATGGGATCTAGTTCCCTAACCAGGGATCAAACCCTGGCCCCCTGCATTGGGAGCATGAAGTCTTAGCCACTGGACCACTGGGGAAGTCCCAGGAGGAACTTTTTTTTTTTTTTTGCCGTACGCGGGCCTCTCACTGTTGTGGCCTCTCCCATCGCGGAACACAGGCTCCGGATGCGCAGACTCAGCGGCCATGGCTCACAGGCCCAGCCGCTGCGCGGCATGTGGGATCTTCCCAGACCGGGGCACGAACCCGTGTCCCCTGCATCGGCAGGCGGACTCTCAACCACTGCGCCACCAGGGAAGCCTAGGAGGAACTCTTTTAATCTGATGAGGGGCATCTATAAAAAAACCAATAGCTAATATCATACCTAATTATGAAATATTGAGTGCTTTCTCCCTAAGACTGGGAACTGCAGAGATGTCTACTCTTACCACTTCTATTAAACTTTGTACTAGAGGTTCTAATAATAGCTAAGACAAGAAAAATAAATTAAAGGCATAAATATAGGAAAGGAAGAAGCAAAACTGTCTGTAGGTATGTATGACATGATTGTTTACAAAGAAAATCCTAAGGAATCTACAAAATGACTACCAAAACTAATAAATTTAGCAAGGTCACAGAATACAAGGTCAAGGTACAAATCATTTGTAGTTACTATATATTAGCAGCAAATTTCTATGTATTATAAAAATAGGGTGAGCCATCTCTGGCTTATTATTTAATTCCCATGATGATTCCTTATTAAAATATTGACTTAGAAGGATATCTCTATTCAAATACATAGTCATTGGTACCACTCTATAAATGTGGATGGGACAGAGGATAATACACTTGTGTTTGTGTGCATCAAAAAAGTAGTAGTGACTAATTTTCTAATGTGGTGAGTAGTACTTGATTATTGCATTTAATCTGGTGTAGTCTTCAGTTCTCTCTTTTGTATGTGTGTGAATCATGGCCAAAAAGAAAAATCTCCCCATTCGTGCTTTAAATAATATCCTCCATGAGTACATAGATTCACAGAAGTACAAATTTTAGAGGCTACTTTACCCTGCATATCATAACTGGTGGTCTCTGCCTCTGGGATTCTGAGTCATTCCAGAGGCAAACAAAAGTAGGCAAAATAAGCACTTTCTCAATCAGCTGACAGCAAAAGTACAGCTTTTACTACATGGAAACTCAGCATTTTTAAAAAACCTTTAAAAAGAATCTTTGAATTAAAAAAGCTTGGTAGTACCAATCTCATTTTTTAAATGAGAAAATTGATTCCCAGAGAGGTTAAGTGACTGGCTGGATTTCATAAATCTAGTTAATGTGAAAGCCAGAGAAACTCTTGAGCTAGAGGAAGCAACCCACACTTCTATGCCCAGTGCTCTTTCCACCCAACTGTATTGTCTCCCTGAGCAACTGAAAAGGTCAAGTCTAGTCTCAAAGGACTGGGTTGTACCCCGCAAAGAACCTCTTTAGACTTAGATCCAAAAGGCAGTCCCTAAAACATTTTGAACAGTGGACAACATATTAAAATGACTTTTCAGTTCCCCAAAGGATCTATTTTGAAGGAGAAAGCACATTTAGCTTTATTAGTTCTGTGATATTTACTTCAAAATCATTGTTTGTCTTCATAGTCATTTCCGCATAACTGTTTTTCAAGCATGTCTAAGAGTTTTATCAATAGTATATTGTCTGATTCTTCTCTGCCGAGTAAATGTATTTGTATTTAAGAGAATAATTTTGAATTACATATAATGAAAACCTCTTTAAAAGTACCAGTTGTTGGGGCTTCCCTGGTGGCGCAGTGGTTGAGAGTCTGCCCGCTGATGCAGGGGAAACGGGTTCGTGCCCCAGTCCGGGAAGATCCCACATGCCACGGAGCGGCTGGGCCCGTGAGCCATGGCCGCTGAGCCTGCGTGTCCGGAACCTGTGCTCCGCAACGCAAGAGGCCACAGCAGTGAGAGGCCTGCGTACCACAAAAAAAAAAAAAAAAAAAGTACCAATTGTTAAGCATTAAAGCAAGTTATTAGAACCAACCATTGATTCTTCTTGTCTAGAAATTTTTAGAAATTCTTTAATATTATTTTTGCACACACTGAACACTCAATATTTATTGAATGAGTGAGGAAATGAGTAAGTGATAATAAAAGGATAATAGTTTAAAATCTCTGGTGGGCCTTTTCATATCCATGGTTCTTTGCTTTCTATTAAAATTTAATAATGAGCCTTCTGAAAACTCACCCAAGTATGTTGTATTTGAACTACCAAGTATTCTAATATATATTATTCTTTCAGCTGTGTGTATGTACACATGTGCATGTATGTGTATACAAACACAGGGATAGGTAGATAAATAGACATGGATAGGAGGGAGAGAAATATTTGGAAAGTGTTTCCAGCTCAGATTTGTTTCTTCCCAAATCACTCATACATTTCAAAGCACTAAATGAATAAAAATATCCTGTTAGAGTTATTATATTTCAGCACTCTGGCTCCCTGTTAGAGCAAAAAGGCCAAGATGAAGGCAGTTGCTGTGGCCAAAAAAGACTCAAAAGTCTGGTTTCAGCTCAGTGGCACCAGGACAGTTTGAAAAGACCCATTTTTACAATAGCTGTGGTCTTCTAGAACCTTGGAAAAGTACTCATTTACTAATGGGAAAGTAAGCTAAAGATCAGCCTGCTGAAACCGCTGAGTAGAATATTGAAAGTGGAAATCAACCATTTTGGGAAAAACTTCCTTGGTTTTAATTTTTTAAAAAACAGTCTTCTCGGGCTTCCCTGGTGGCGCAGTGGTTGAGAGTCCGCCTGCCGATGCAGAGGACACGGGTTCGTGCCCCTGTCCGGGAAGATCCCACATGCCGCGGAGTGGCTGGACCCATGAGCCATGGCCGCTGAGCCTGCGCGTCCAGAGCCTATGCTCCGCAACAGGAGAGACCACAACAGTGAGAGGCCCGTGTACTGCAAAAAACAAAAAACAAACAAAAAAAAACCGTCTTCTCTCCACAACTACTTAGCATTGAAAATCTAGTTAATTGTATTGCTTGTGTGTGTGTGTGTGTGTGTTACTCATTATGATTATAGAATGAGATTGAAACTAATTTTTATGTATGGCTTATGGAGCTACCTCACTAATGTGTATAAACCAGCAGTGACAAAAATATTTCATCTGGTTTACTATATTCAAATGGTAATGGCTCCCTGGCCTGCTATGTTGAGAAAGATGTTGAAGCTGAATCCGGAGTGCTATGATCATTAGCAATGATGAAACTCTGCCCATTCCAGATTGAAAGCTTCCGGATGGGCTGTATCTGAGGTGTATATACTCGAGATTATAACATCTTGAATTCCCATCCCAGATGTTCTAAAACACTGAATCTACTAAGCCCATTTATTAGATCTTTAAAGGAAAAAACATATCCTTTACCCACCTTCTAGAAGCGGGGTTGCATTTAAGGAGCAGGGGATAGGATGGGGATACCCACAGAGACTACTCCTGGTTGTCAGAAAGACTCCTGATTTCACATATAGTGCTGGTCACGTCATTGGGTAGTCTCTCAGCTTAGCTCATTACTCTGGATGTAACCATGGCTACCAGGCCATCAACTTCTAAAATAAACCTTGAGTTCACCACATTCTGTTACATCACAGCAATTTAGAGCTGGAGGCCAGATTATGAGATACATTATTAATACAAAATGCAACTATTATACTTCTGGTGCTTGGTAGTATTCAACAAGATCTCACTAAGTGAATGAATAAGTGATAGAAGAGGAATTTGATTATATCAGCAGGATTTCTCATAGATCCAGTTTTGCTTACCAAACATAGACTTGGATATAATTTCTTCATTTCTTCCTCTCTCTACACACTTACCCCAGGAAAAGTGGAGCCCTGGAAAGTTTCTGGAGAAAGAAGATATCTCTTTTAGTCATGTGGTATTCACATGGGCCAAAAGCTTCACAACTCCAGGCCCTGTTCTGTGTCTCTGTTGTGCCCTGCCCCTGGATTTCATTTTGGAACTGTATTCCAACATAGTGGAATTTCCATTGTATTGAAATAATATCTTATGTCTCTGCTTCCACATTGGGATTGGGAGATCCTTGTGGGCAAGCACCATGTGTTGCCCCTTCTGCATCTCTTTCATCCAGTATGGTAGTTGGTGCATAGTAAATGCTCAATATATGTTGAACTGAACACCTATAAATGCATTTCCAAGTAGTGCTGGAACTCCGCTTATCAGCGTAAAAAAAAAAAAAAGAAATGAATGAAAAAAGAGGGATCTAGTTAACCACTGTGGGAACATATTTAAATAGTTAATAAACACAGATTGAATGAGTGGAAGAATGAAGGAATCTTCCTTAGTGGTTCTCATACTTATGATGCCCGAGAAAATCTTAAAAACAAGATGTTCTAAAGATATGTTCTCAAATTCTGACTGGAATTTGGGTCTTACTTAATGCCTCAAAGGTTGTCTGAGGATATGAGTTTAAAGTATTTTCCATCATTATCTATATGAATGAGAAGAGTTACTCTAAGATAAGCTAAGCAGAGAGAGAATGTAATGTCTAAGGAAGAGAGGGAAATACCATCCCCCCTCCTCCAGCTACTAATAACTTAATAGTCTTTTCTGAATTTCCTTGGAGACAGCCTTTGTGTTTAAGTAAATGCTAAGCAATCAACATATATAAGTGTGAAAGAGAAGTGTATTCAGCATGCTCTTCTTTTTTTTTAACATCTTTATTGTAGTATAATTGCTTTACAATGGTGTGTTAGTTTCTGCTTTATAACAAAGTGAATCAGTTATACATATACATACATCCCCATATCTCCTCCCTCTTGCGTCTCCCTCCCACCCTCCCTATCCCACCCCTCTAGGTGGTCACAAAGTACTGAGCTGATCTCCCTGTGCTATGTGGCTGCTTCCCACTAGCTATCTATTTTACATTTGGTAGTGTATATATGTCAATGTTACTCTCTCACCTCGTCCCAGCTTACCCTTCCCCCTCCCCGTGTCCTCAAGTCCATTCTCTACATCTGCATCATTATTCCTGACCTGCCCCTAAGTTCTTCATAACCATATATATTTTTTTCTTTTTTTTTTTTTTTTAGATTCCATATATATGTGTTAGCATATGGCATTTTTCTCTTTCTGACATACTTCACTCTGTATGACAGACTCTAGGTCCATCCACCTCACTACAAATAACTCAGTTTCGTTTCTTTTTACGGCTGAATAATGTTCCATTGTATATATATATATATATATATATGCCACATCTTCTTTATCTATTCGTCTGTTGAGGGACACTTAGGTTGCTTCTATGTCCTGGCTATTGTAAATAGAGCTGCAATGAACACTGTGGTACATGACTCTTTTTGAATTATGGTTTTCTCAGGGCATATGCCCAGTAGTGGGATTGCTGGGTCATATGGTAGTTCTATTTGTAGTTTTTTAAGGAACCTCCATACTGTTCTCCATAGTGGCTGTATCAATTTACATTCCCACCAACAGTGCAAGAGGGTTCCCTTTTCTCCACACCCTCTCCAGCATTTATTGTTTCTAGATTTTTTCATGATGGCCATTCTGACTGGTGTGAAGTGATAACTCATTGTAGTTTTGATTTGCATTTCTCTAATGATTAGTGATGCTGAGCATTCTTTCATGTGTTTGTTGGCAATCTGTATATCCTCTTTGGAGAAATGTCTATTTAAGTCTTCTGTCCATTTTTGGATTGGGTTGTTTTTTTTTTTTTTTTGAATATTTAGCTGCATGAGCTGCTTATAAATTTTGGAGATTAGTCCTTTGTCAGTTGCTTCATTTGAAAATATTTTCTCCCATTCTGAGGGTTGTCTCTCATCTTCTTTATGGTTTCCTTTGCTGTGCAAAAGCTTTGAAGTTTCATTAGGTCCCATTTGTTTATTTTTGTTTTTATTTCCATTTCTCTAGGAGGTGGGTCAAAAAGGATCTTGCTCTTATTTATGTCATAGAGTGTTCTGCCTATGTTTTCCTCTAAGAGTTTTATAGTGTCTAGCCTTACATTTTGGCCTTTAATCCATTTTCAGTTTATTTTTGTGTATGGTGTTAGGGAATGTTCTAATTTCATTCTTTTACATGTAGGTGTTTAGTTTTCCCAGCACCACTTATTGAAGAGGCTGTCTTTTCTCCATTGTATATTCTTGCCTCCTTTATCAAAAATAAGGTGACCATATATGCATGGGTTTATCTCTGGGCTTTTGATATTGTTCCATTGGTCTATATTTCTGTTTTTGTGCCAGTACCATACTGTCTTGATTACTGTAGCTTTGTAGTATAGTCTGAAGTCAGGGAGCCTGATTCCTCCAGCTCCGTTTTTCTTTCTCAAGATTGCTTTGGCTATTCGGGGTCTTTTGTGTTTCCATACAAATTATGAAATTTTTTGTTCTAGTTCTGTGAAAAATGCCATTGGTAGTTTGATAGGGATTGCATTGAATCTGTAGATTGCTTTGGGTAGTAGAGTCATTTTCACAATGTTGATTCTTCCAATCCAAGAACATGGTATATCTCTCCATTTGTTGGTATTATCTTTAATTTCTTTCATCAGTGTTTTATAGTTTTCTGCATACAGGTCTTTTGTCTCCTTAGGTAGGTTTATTCCTAGGTATTTTATTCCTTTTGTTGCAATGGTAAATGGGAGTGTTTCCTTAATTTCTCTTTCAGATTTTTCATCATTAGTGTATAGGAATGCAAGAGATTTCTGTGCATGAATTTTGTATCCTGCTACTTTACCAAATTCATTGATTAGCACTAGCAGTTTTCTGGTAGTGTCTTTAGGATTCTCTATGTATAGTATCATGTCATCTGCAAACAGTGACAGATTTACTTCTTTTCCGATTTGCATTCCTTTTATTTCTTTTTCTTCTCTGATGTCTGTGACTAAAGCTTCCAAAAGTATGTTGAATAATAGTGGTGACAGTGCAAGTTGTCTTGCTCCTGATCTTAGTGGAAATGGTTCAGTTTTTCACCATTGAGAACGATGTTGGCTGTTGGTTTGTCATATACGGCCTTTATTATGTTGAGGTAAGTTCCCTCTATTGGCATGCATCTTCTTTTGAAGCATTAGCTTCTTTCAAGCCACATATATCTAGATAACTTACACTTGAGAAAAAGATACCAGATTTTTCTTTGGACTGATACCAAAGCTGAAGGGCAAAAAAGTATTTCCATCTAAACTTCAAATAGAAATCTTCAATAACGGCTTTTAGTGGTGAATTTTCAGCCTGTATTCCACTCAATAAGTCTGCGCATGGAGTATTAATGGAACTATCACATAATTTCTTATCTACTTTACATTCCCATATCAGTTAGCACTTAATATACTCTTGAATTTCATTTTCCTCCAAGAAATGCTTTTAAAAGATGCGAAAATGCGCTTTTTGCTTTAATTTCTGAGTCACTTTTCTAATACTTCCTTTGAATGGATGCAGTATGTCTCAAAGCATAAAATCCAGTTGTCTAAAATCAGTAGGTCAGGGAGAAACTGCACTGTTCTTGCTTTATAAAATGAATATATTTTATCTTATTTGCTGCAACCAAAAATATACCCTGTATTTAGCTCCAACAGTTGTGTTTTTTTTTGGAAAACTGAATGCTATGCAGTAAACCAGACAGGAATTTGGACCACATGGTAATTAAGAATCCTTACCTCTCTTCTTTGCTTCCATGAATTTAGAATGTAGTGGACAATATAAATGGGGTTTGTGCCCACATACCAATGATAGGATCTCTTGGATAGTTATTCCTATTGTCAGTATTATGGATTTATATATTAAATGCTTGTAAAGAGGCAAGGTATAGAGAGGCACTGGTTTAGAAGTTGGCTAAGGATGAGCAATAGCCACATGCTGAGATCTTCCACTTCAAGGTCTGTCTCTATGGTGATTTTCTTGGCTGGGTCTGGCAACATCAGCCAACATCATCATACAACTGTTTGACTGCTTTCTTAATAGAAACTGTTTTCTGTGGTCTTATCAGTCCTGTGTCACATGCAGTAGTAATGAAGAGTGCAGAAACTGACCACTATGAACCAGGCAGGCATGGCTCATCCCACAGGTGTAAGAACAGCTATTGTATTTTTGGACTCTACCCATTTGTCTTCATTCCACTCTCCCCTCCAATGTCAGAAGGTCTTTTTGTTTTATTTCAGGGTCGTTTGCCTAATGCTGGCACTACTGGTTTCTCCTATTTCCTAAATGATCATTAAAATCAAGCACATCTATAAAGACAGTATTAAGAATAATGATCGTGTTTTACATTGTACTTTATTTGACCTCTATTCATAAGGGGCACATCATTGTAGACAGTTCAGGTTCATTAGCTCTTCCATTAGTTGATCTGCTTGCCTTCAGTCTCTCCCTAACCAATCTGCCCCCTGCACTACCATTGGCATTCATTCTAAGGCACAAAATAAAACATATTACTTCCATGTTTATAAGATAAAACCCCAACTGCTTAGCGTGGAAAGCAATGCCAGCCCATCTAGTCTTGGTTTACCTTTCCAGAACTTCAATTTCTGGCTCCTGATAGGATCCTAGTAAATATTAAGTGAATGAATAAATAAATGAATGAAGTAGATGCCTGCATAATCAAATTAGTGCTGGGGAAAAAATGTCTTGGAAAAAATAGCATTATAAATTTACATTCATTTCCATATTGTCATCCTGGTATATATTAAATAAAACCTTAATCTTTTCCTCTTCATTAAATTCCTCCATCTTGGCAGCTTAATGTACTCCAATTGCTTTTATTGAAATGAAGATTTGCACCATAAAAATCAAACCACAGAAATGTACTTTTCATAAACTAATGATATCTTTTTGAAACCATTAATGATATACTTTGTTCAGCAGATATCATTAATTTGACGTGTGGCAAATTATGAAAAGACAGAGTAATGTAGATAACTATTTAACTAAAGTAGTGGAAGCAATATGCATTGGACTGTAAGAGATCACCACTGGGCCATGGAAATGGATAGAATAGAGTTTTTCAATGAGAAACGCCCAAACTATAAAAAATGAAGTTTCATATACTAGCTTTCTCTCTAAGTGAAACGATTAGTTTCTTTCATTTTTGTACTTAATCATATTGATCCACTTAGGATTTTTATTGTTGTTATTTTACTTTTAAAGAGCCTACAACTTCATTAAGTTACTGTTTCAAGCACTCATATCTATATACAGTGTTTCTTATAATATAAAGCAAAGGTTAAAACATAGTTTCCTGGGTCCCATCTCCAGAGCTTTTGATTCAGTAGAATGGAGTGGAGCTCATGAATTTGCATTTCTAACAAGTTTCCAAGGATGCCCATGCAAGGGTAGCTGGTGTAACGACTACTCTCTCAGTAACAGCTGTAGGGGCTTCTTCACATTGTTATCAGAGTTTGCCTCAGTGAAACAAATTTCATTTAATTCCTGTAATTTCACGCAATTGTAACAGTAATGGAAATCTGGAATGGCAGTTTTCTTGTAAGAAAGAACGCTTAGGGAGAATATGTTAACTGACATCCAGTATTATAAGAATAGCCATATGGAAGAGGCCCTCCTCTTTATTCCCATTTTTTTTAAACATTGTGCTAGTCATATTGTATTATAAGTATTGTTCCATCTCAACTACTAAACTATAGCTCCTTAAGGTCAGAGAAAATGTCTTATTCCTCTTCCTAATCAAAGCCAAATACTCTGTACTGATCATTGGAAATATGAGAGATTAAAATGGTATTTGGGGAACAAGCAAGCCTATCCTTAGTCTACTAGTCCTCCACCATGATCCCTAAATCAAATACGTGCAGGGACAGCAACTAACAGCAAAAGAAATGTATATTCTTTTACTGTGAAACTTTGTCTTTAAACCCAGTGGAGCCCAAGAGTACCATCTGAACCACATTGAGAATTCCTTTCCTCTAGGCTCTCAGCAGCTTAGAACCTAAGACCAAATCAGGCCAGGAGACCTCCTCCAACCCTAATTCCACCCACTAAGTCTCAGATTGTCACAGTGTCATCACAGAAATGTTCATCCAGAGAATGCCATTGAGAAGACAGGAAGTAGAGCCAGGAAGCCATAAATTGTGCCAGTGCTTAGAGGTGCCCAATGCAAGCTTTCTGAAAATTAAGTCCAGCCGACCTCACTAGCCAGAGAGGAAGAGAAATGGGTATTACTTCTCAACCTCTTGGAAGTAAAAGAGAGGATCTTAAGTGAGAGAAACCATGCCTCTACCTAAGACTGTAGCTCAGTGAAAAGTCTTGCTCTGACCAACTTTGGCCACACCTTTCTCCTCAAAAGTGAAGGGAAGAGGATGAGGAAGAATGGAAGAGTCTTGAACTTGCTTTCCTTAGAGATTCACATTATCCTACTTCTTGTCCTTTTCTGTAAACCCAAGGGTCTTAATATAATAGCTCAAGTCATGGAGTTTATAACCAAGTTGTGTGATGCAGAGCCCATGCATGTTAATTGGGAGAAGAGAGCAGACCAAGAAAACAGATGACAGAACTTCATATTTGCCAGGGTCCCAGTTCATCTGTTCCTGTGTCTAGAATTTTCTACTTGTACATGTCAAACAATTTGGAGAGATTCCCAATCAAGACATTAATTGCTTCCCCTATCCTGGAAAAAAAATTGCCTACCTCTTTAGATGGTCTCCTCTCTAGGAGGATGATGTCTAAAAGATTCTCATCTTGTGAGCTGCAAACTTCATGCAAAATTTGGGTGTTGCATTCCTCTTAGGCCCACATGCTGGCTCTTCTCTATGAATTTCTGGTCTTTTGGAAAGACCACTCTTTCCTTTCCTTCTTTCTCTAGTTAATCCTTTCTTATCTTCAGATTTCAGCTCAATTGTCAGTTCCTCATAGGAGCCTTCCATGATCTCCATGATAAGTTTGGATCTCCCTATTCTCATAGTAAGAGCTACTTACCACAGTTATAGATTTATATTTATCTGTGCGATTCTTTGATTAAAATTTGTCTCCTCTAACTGGCCATAAGCTCAACCAGGGAAAGGACATACTGATTTTTGGTCATTGTTAGTCTTTGGTGTATAGAATAGAACCTAGCACATAGTAGGTGCACAGGTTTTGAGTGTGCTTTTTGATGAATTATCACAAACTTGCTCCAACCGTTATATATTCTTGCTAACATTTGATATTGTTGGTCTTCTTTCTTAATTTTAGCCATTCTGGTGGGTACGTATTTCAATTTGCATTCCCTGGATTATTAATGATGTTGGCACCTTTTCAATTCATTAGTCATTTGGATAGCCTCTTTTATAAGAATACCTGATCAAGTTTCTTGCCCATTTTTCTATTGTTTTCTCCTTTGCTTATTGATTTGTAAGATTTCTTTTCATGTTTTCAAAACAAGCCTTTTGTTGATTATATGTGTTGCAAATATCTTCTTCCACTATGCAACTGACATTTTCATTCTCTTACTAGTCTATTTTAATAAATATATTAGTGTTTTTTAATTTTAAAGCCATCCAATTTATCAAACTTTTCTGTTATGGTTAGGGTATTTTAGGCCCTATTTAAGAAATCCTTGTCTTCCCTAAGGTCTAGAAGCTATTTTCTTATATGTCACCTTCTCAAATCTTTATCATTTTACTTTTCACATTTAGATCTGAAAATCCATTTGGAATGAATCTTTGCATATCCTGTAATGTAGGGAGTTAAGAGTCATTGTTTTCCATATGAACATCCAATTGACCCAGTACCATGTATTGAAAAGACTGTGCTTTCCTCACTGCACTGCAAAACCACCTTTGTTGTAAATCATATATTTGGGCAGTGGATCTGATTCTGAGCTCTCTCTCTGTTCCAGTGGTTTACTGGTCTTCCTTAAAACCAATACCACACTGTCTTAATTACTGTAGATTTGTAATAAGTCACACTATCTGGCAGTAAGTTCTATCACTTTATTCTTTTTTTTCAAGATTGTCTTGAAGATTGCCTTGGCTCTTCTTGGCCGTCTGAATTTCCAAATAAATTTCAGAGTCAATTTTTCAATTCCCATACACACATACACAAAAAAAACCCTGCTGGAATTTAAAGATTACATTAAATCTATAGATCAATTTGGGAAGAATGACATTATGATATTGTGTTCCATTCATGAATATGGCATATACCTCATTTTATTTAAATCTTTAATTTCTGCCAAGGTCTGTGTAGTATTCTTGTACCATTTTTCACTAGATTTTCCCCTAGGTAATTAAATGATTTTTAAATTATTTAACTAGCATTTTTATTTCATTTTAAATTGTTTGTTCTTAGTATATAGAAATAAAATTGATTTTTGTATACTGTCCTTCTAGGCAGAGACCATACTGAATTTGCATATTTATTCTTATGGCTTTTAAATTCTTTTGGATTTTTTACACATACAATCATATTATCTCAAATGACTATTATATTTCTTTCCTTTCAATCCTGTGGGGTTTTTTTTTTTCATGTCTTAATTTACTGTCTAAAATCTCCATTACAGTGTTGACTAGAAATAATGATAATGGGCATCTTTATTTCATCTCAGAGGGAAGGTTTCAGCATTTCCCAGTTCAGTATGATGCCTGCTGTAACCTTTATGTATTTATTATTTATCAGATTAAGGATATTCTCTTGCATTCCTAGTTTGATAAGAGTATTTATCGTGAAGGGATGTTAAGTTTTACCAAGTGCTTTTTTCATATTTAAGATGATCATATGATTTTTTCTTCTTTTTTATTCTGTTGGTTTGGTAAATAACAGTGCTTGATTTTTGAAAGGTAAACACATTTTTCATTCATGGGATAAACCTGAATTGGTCATGGTGTATATAATCCTTTTTATACATTGATGGATTCATTTGCTAATATTTTACTTAGAATATTTGCTTGCATTCATGAGTGAGATTGACCTATAATTTTTCTTTCTTTCAATGTCCTTGTCAGGCTTTGGATTAAAAGATTATGCAGGCCTAATAAAATGAATTGGGAAGTATTTACTTCTTTATATTTAGTAGAAGGGTTTCTGTTATATTGGTGTCTGATACAATCCACTAGTGAAACCATCTGGATTCAGAGTTTTCTTTGTGTAAGAGTTTTGAATTGTGGATTTAATATCTTCCATAAATAAAGAGCCATTCTTGTTTTCTGTTTATTCTTTTTTTTGGGGGGGGAGAGTTGTGTTTTTCTAGAAATCTGTCCATTTCATATATATTTTCCAATTCGTTTTCATGAAGTGTTTCTTAATATCCTATTTTATCATCTTAATCTCTGTACGATATTTAGGGGTACCTTCCTGTTTATTCTCAATATTTTGCCTTTTCTTTTCCTCGATTAGTTTCACCAGGGATCATCGACTTTATTAGTGTTTTCAAAGAATGAACCCTTAGCTATAATGTGTTTATTATGCATTTTAACTATGTATGTAATTTAATTTATGCTCTTATATTTTTCCTTTTTTAGTAGACCTAAAAGGTCTGATTTATTTTTCTTCTTTTTTTTTAGCCATTTTGAGATGGATGTTTAGATCACTAATTCCAAGCTTTCTTTTTTCCCCTAATATATTCATTTAAGGCATTAAATGTCCCTGTAACTATGGATATAGCTACATCCCACAAGTTTTGGAATGTTATATATAATTTGATCATAATTTAGTTAAAAATATTTTTATTTCCATTGTGATTTCTTTGACCCAGGAATTATATTGAAATGTATCACTTAATTTCCAAACAGGGATTTTCTATTTATATTTTTATTATTTATGCAAAGTTTATTTCCATTGTAGTCATTAAAGATAATCTGTGTGATCATTTGAAATTCGTTTAGATTTCCTTTATGGCTCAGAATATGGTCAACTTTCTTAAATTTTCTGTCTGTATTTTAAAATTTTTGTGTTCAACTTGATGGTTATAGTTTATAAATATGTATCAATTTGTTAATTATATTAAACTCTTCTATATCCTTACTGATTTTTTTCCATATTGATTTTCTTGCCACTTGTTCTATCAGTTATTTGGAAAGATTTATGAAAATCTCCCACTCTGACTGTGGATTTGTAACTTTCTACTTTTAGTCCTGTCCAAGTTCAGTATACTTTGAGCATATATTATTGGGTAATGCAAATTAAGAGTTATTATGTCTTCCTGGATAATTAAATCTTTTATCATAATGAAATGACACTCTTTACCTCTAGTAATATTTCTCTCCCTAAAGTCGACTACATTGTCTGATTTTTTTCACCTTTATTGAGGTATAATTGGCAAATAAAAATTGCATATGTTTAAGGCATACAATTTGATGTTTTTATATATATATACATTATGCAGTAGTCACCACAATCCAGCTCACTAACATAGCCACACTTCACACAGTTACAGCTTTCTTCTTTTTAAAAAGAATTTTTTTGTGATGAGAACACTTGAGCTCTACCCTCTAAGCAAAGTTCAAGTACACAATACAGTACTATTAACTATCTGTGGTCATATTGCTGTACATTAGATCTCCAGAACTTATTCATCTTGCATAACTGATACCTTGCACCCTTTGACCAACATCTCCCCATCTCCCCCTCCACCCAGCGCCTGACAACAACCATTCTACTCTCTGCTTTTGTGGATCTGACTACGTTAGACTCCACATAAAAGTGAGATCATGCAATATTTGTTTTTCTGTGTCTGGCTTATTACACTTAACATAATGTCTTCCAGGTTCATCCATGTTGTCACAAATGGCAGGTTTTCCTGCTTGTTTAAGGCTGAATATTTAGCTGTGTGTGTATATGTATATATATATATGTGTGTGTGTGTGTGTATATATATATATATATATATGTATATATACACATATATAATACTAATTTTCTTTACCTATTCATTCATCAAGGGACTTTCAGGTTGTTTCCATATCTTGGCTATTGTAAATAATGCTGCAATGATCAAGGGAGTGCAGATATCTCTTTGAGATACTGATTTTATTTCCTTTGGATATATACCCAGAAGTGGGATTACTGAATTGAGGTAGTTTTATTTTTAATTTTTTTTGAGGAATCTCCATGCTGTTTTCCATCGTCACTGAACCAATTTACATTCCCACCAACAGTGCACAAGGGTTCTCTTTTCCTCACATCCTCACCAACACTTATCTTTTGTCTTTTGATAATGGCCCTTCTAACAGCTGTGAGGTGATATCTCATTGTGTTGTTTTGTTGTTGTTGTTGTTTGTTTTGGGGGGTATTTTTTGCTGCACTGCACAACTTGAGGGATCTTAGTTCCCCAACCAGGGATCGAACCTGGGCCCCAGCAGTGAAAACGCCAAGCCCTAACCGCTGGACTGCCAAGGAATTCCCCTGTTGTGGTTTTGATTTGCACTTCCCTGATGATTAGTGATTCTGAGCACATTTTTTTTGGTACCTGTTGGCCATTTGTATGTCCTCTAATGAGAAGTTTCTGTTCAAGTCGTTTGCCCTTTATTTTGTAGAAAATGGATTGTTAGGCATTTTATTAATTTAAAAAATTTATTGAGGAATAATTGTATTAATTACAATTATATTAGTTTCAGGTCTACAACCTAATGATTCCATATTTGTATATACTGCAAAATGATCACCACAGTAAGTCTAGTTAATGTCCATCACCGTACATAGTTATAAAAATTTTTCCTCATGATGAGAACTTTCAAGACCCACTTTCCTAGTGGATACTTTCAATTGATATTTTCCATTTTTTTTCTTTGCCCATTTTTAATTGGATTTGATATTTGTATGGTTTTACCACCTTTCTATTGGTTAATGTTTCCATGGTATGTTTTTTCCATCCCTTTACTTTTAGCATTTCAAGTGTACTGCTGTATCGAACACCTCTGATGCCCTACCTTATATTCTCTCAACCCACCTTTTATTTGGCCTTTGTTGCTGTGACCAGTTTTGTACCCATGTAATGCTGCCCAGGACAGCAACTCACTGACTTCCTGCCCTGAGATATACACATTGTGAAAGTGTGAAGGAGGCAATATGCCAAGGGGGTACTTTTGACCAGCAGGGGACAGACTCTGCTAAATAGAGGCTCCTCACACATGTCCCCTTAGAAGGGTCAGCAGCATGGCATCCCAGTCTCCATCACAGTGACTAACCTGACACTGCACCTTTGCACTGGCTTGCCCCCTCCTCTGCATTCTCCCCAGTCCCCACTCCTGCTTTCCTGCCTATGGCTGCTTTGATGCTATGCCACATGGCCTGAAAAGCCTAAAATGTTTGCTGTCTGACCCTTTACAAAAAAAGTTCGCTGATTCCTGTTCTACAGATTATGACACGCATCATTAACTTATTCATGTCTCATAGAAATCAGTACTTTACCACTTCCTAAACAAGATCTTAGAACAGTTGAACTTCATTTACCTGCCTCATGACTCATCTCTGTTTTAAGTACCATAAGATACTTTTAATATTTTTTATATGGTCAATCTTCATTTAGGTTCACCCACAGATTTATCATTTCATTGCTCTTCATTCATTCCTCTGGGCCAGATTTCTATCTTGGATCATTTTTCTTCTACCAGAAGAATATTCTTTAATATTTCCATTAGAGTAGAATTCTCTCAGTGTTTGTTTGTTTGAAAATATCTGTATTTACTTTTAGTTTTTGAAAGACATTTTGACTGAATATTGAAACCTAGATGGGCAGTTATTTTTTATTGGCACTTTAAAGATGTCATTTCATTGTTTTCTGGCTTTCATTGTTCCTTTGGCAAATTTAGCTGTCTTGTTATTGCTCCTCTGAAGGTAATCTATCATTTCTTTTTTCTGGCTGCTTTAAAGATTTTTTTTTTGTCTAGCCTTTCAGCAGTTTTATTATGATGTGCTTAGATCTGAGTTTTTTCTTCTTGGTTTTTATATTGCTTCTTGAATCTGGGACTTGATATTATTTATGAGTTTGGAAAATTCTTAGCTATTACATTTTCAAACACTGCTTCTTCATTTTCTCTCTTCTCCTTCTAGAATTTTCTAAGCATTGTCTCATATGTCTCTGTTGCTCTTTTCTGTACTTTTTCTATCCCTCTCTCCCCCTTGCTTCACTCTGGTTATTTTCTCCCGAACTTTTAGTTCACTAATTCTGTTTTCAATGCCTAATTGGCTATTAACACATTTAATATAATGAGAATATGGGATGATTCTAAATGGAATTTAGTCCTGTGAAGGCTGATTCACACAAACTCTGATTGTATAGCTCTTTAGGAGTCCAACCAGGAACCTAAGTTGGGAACAGCAGTAGTAGTTTCTAGAGTTCCTCCTCTGTGGTGGGCCCCATATTCCAGTTTTTGTCCCCTCAGCCCCATAGTCCATTAAGAGCTTTGCCCAGAAATTATCTCCATGTTAAATGATAGTGAAGTCCAGGTGTCTATCCTTTTCCCCTTTTTGATCTAGTCTAGCCTCTGCAATAATGGTGTATGTTCAATAAATGCTTAATGGGTGAAAGAAATGATTTCTTTTACATTTTCCATATAGGCAGAATTAAGAAAGCCAATTTTAGCCCAGTATTAGAAAGAACTTCCCAGTTATTAGAGTTATCCAGTAATGAAAGGGGCTGCCTCAAAAGTAGTGAGGCATCACAAGAAATGCTCACAAACAACATTCAAGTTTAAAGTTCAAGTTTAAAAATCACTTGTCAAGGGCTTCCCTGGTGGTGCAGTGGTTGGGGGTCCGCCTGCCGATGCAGGGGACACAGGTTCGTGCCCCAGTCTGGGAGGATCCCACATGCCGCAGAGCGGCTGGGCCCGTGAGCCATGGCCGCTGAGCCTGAGCGTCCGGAGCCTGTGCTCCACAATGGGAGAGGCCCGCGTACTGCAGGAAAAAAAAAAAAAAAATCACTTGTCAGGAGACTGTAGAGATGATTACAGGTTTGGCATTAATTTGGGCTAGATAACCTCCAAGATTTTCTCATCTCTTATTTCTGTGATTCCAGTTTTTGTTCCAACTGTGATCTACTCTCTTTGTGGGTTTTTTTTTTTTTTCATACTTTTCTTCTTGCTTTCTGACAGTGATCTGGACTATGGAGTGTAGGCCTTTTAACATGTCTTCATAAAGAATATGGCAGTCAAAAGCACTGACAGTTAAGAAGAGAGCTCACTAAAATAAGCTCACTTAGTAGTCTGATACTGCGAATAATACATCTTTGCTAATCAAAGATGGTCATAGGTTCTTTTTAACAGAGTAATCATTCAGATAAGGGACTTTGAGAAAATGGATAGAGGAAGATTGACTTGTCCATATAATGACAGGGAAAAAAAAGATTGATTTAGTTGATCCAATGGGAGAAAAAATATCAGCAATTGGGAAGTTTACTTCCATGCAGACAAAAGTGATATCTTGGTCTTTGTTCTCATTTATTTATTTACTCACTCATTCATTCAATCAGCAAATACATTTTGAGAACATAGGCTAAGAAAATGTATGCCAAGGATCCACTTTATTTGGTGATACTTTTCAATGTTTCATGAGTGAATTTCATGAAAACTTTCTAGGTGCTTCACATCTTCTGGGAAAGAATGGTGTCTGCTTCTATTTTACATTTTGGGGGAAAAAAACATAACAATTAAATTTTTTCTTTTAAAATTGAGCACTGTTGGAGAATGAGGGTCCTAAGGAGTGGGCATATGTGGGGGTGACTAGGAATCAGGTGAGCATGCTTGTGGCTGAGATCACTGTTGAGCAGTCAGCTGGTTATCCCAGCTGCCATGGAGGTCTCGTCTGTTCCACATTTTAATTTTTTGTATCACTGGTAATATGTTGTTTAGTTTATACCAAGAAAAGACAGCAAGTTAATTACAATTATAAAATTAAATAGCTTTGCAGATTCACCTCAAAGTTATCTATATCAAACCTGAAGTTGCATTCCTTGATCAAAAATCTTAGATATAAAAAATATATTAAAAAATAAAAATAAATATCAAATATGTAGGAATAATTTTTAAATGGGCAAGAACATTACATAGAAAACTACAGAGCTCTGCAATAAAAAGTATTGGGAGAAATTAAAGAAACAAGAGCAACAACAAATATCTTAGATATTCTACTCGTTTCCTGTAAACTTATAACTGCTTTTTTAAAAGTCTACTAATTAAAATAAACAAAATGCAGTTTTATTCAAAGTGTAAAAAAGTCTTTTATAAATTTCAAGCTAATTTCAAAACCAGTTCTAAAAGACAAAATATAGTGATGATTACATATTTAAGTCTCCCCATAACCTCATTGTGTTAAGTAGGGAGAAGCATATACATTGCAGTCTGAAACAAAACACAAAATGTATTTCAAAACCAGTTCTAAAAGACAAAATATAGTGATGATTACATATTTAAGTCTCCCCATAACCTCATTGTGTTAAGTAGGGAGAAGCATATACATTGCAGTCTGAAACAAAACACAAAATGTATTAAAGCATTTAATTTGTTTAAATGCAAAATGCAAGAATTTCTAAATGCAGGTTTTACCTGCACTCAACACTGAGCTAGTAGTTGAAGTTTTTTCCATATTTTAATATACAGTATGACCAAACCAAGAACAATATAATGTCATTTTAATTTTTTAAAAATAAATTTATTTTTATTTATTTATTTTTGGCTGTGTTGGGTCTTTGCTGCTGCGCACGGGCTTTCTCTAGTTGCGGCAAGCAGCGGCTACTCTTTCTTGTGATACGAGGGCTTCTATTGTGGTGGCTTCTCTTGTTGAGGAGCATGGGCTCTAGGTGCGCCACCTTCAGTAGTTGTGGTGTGTGGACTCGGTAGTTGTGGCGCACGGGCTTAGTTGCTCCACGGCATGTGGGATCTTCCCGGACCAGGGCTCAAACCCGTGTCTCCTGCATTGGCCAGCAGATTCTTAACCACTGCACCACCACGGAAGCCCTGTCATTTTAATTTATTTGTCAAAAATTGTCTTCTCCCTTATATGCTATTCAAACTAAATTTAAAAGGATGTCATTTGTTATGTTGGGTAAGACTGAATATTACCAAAGATTTTATTTAATTTGAATTTTGCATTATATTATTTGATAGTATAAAAGTTTTAACTTCAGATAATCTCTTTACCATATATCACACAAAAATTACAAAGTGATTTTATAAATTGTTAAGGGTTCTCAAAAGCTACTTAAAAGTGTTTTATGGGACATATTAAACTACTGAGATGGGAAGGGAAAAATAGTTGAGAAAACTGAAGTTCAGAGATATTGAAACTTTTACCCAAGGACAAATGACTAATAGAAGATTCTAGATATAAAATAAGGATGATCTGATTCTGAAATTCATGCTCTTAATCACTTATACAAGTATGTGCCTGTGCTTACACAGTGGCAGTGGGAACTGGGAGAGGGGGAATCTGAACAGTGTTTCAAGACAAAACTCCACAGTCCATGGTGATAGCTCCGAGAGACTGAAGTTTTGATAAGGGTTATAAATGATATTAAGATTTCTAGCTGAGAATTCAAAAAGATACAATGTTCATAGCAGCGTTATTTATAATTGCCAAGGTACGGAAGTAACCTAAATGTCCATCAGCAGATGAATGGATGAAGATGTGGTGTATATGCCACTTGCAGCAACATGGATAGACTTGGAGGGAATTATGCTAAGTCAAATAAGTCAGACAGAGAAAGGCAAATTCTATATGATATCACTTATATGTGGAATCTTAAAAATACACCAAACTAGCGAATAAAACAAAAAAGAAGCAGACTCACAGATATAGAGAACAAACTAGTGGTTACCAGGGGGAAAGGGGGAGGGGCAATATAAGAATTTTAAAAGGAGTTATTATGGGATTATATGAAATCACATTTGTGAAACTTTTGAAAATTGTAAAACACTATAGAATTTAAAGAATCTTTCATTCAGGGCTTCCTTGGTGGCGTAGTGGTTAAGAATCCACCTGCCAATGCAGGGGACACGGGTTCGAGCCCTGGTCCAGGAAGATCCCACATACCACAGAGCAACTAAGCCCGAGCACCACAAATACTAAGCCTGCTCTCTAGAGCCCACAAGCCACAACTACTGAAGCCCGTGTGCCTAGAGCCCGTGCTCCGCAACCACAATGAGAAGCCCACACATCACAGCGAAGAGTAGCTCCCGTACCTACTCACCGCAACTAGAGAAAGCCCGTGCACAGCAACAAAGACCCAATGCAGCCAAAAATAAATAAATAAATTTATTTTTTTTAAAAAAGAATCTTTCATTCAATTAAAAAAAAAGTTTAAAAAAAGACTTCTAGGGCTTCCCTGGTGGTGCAGTGGTTGGGAGTCCGCCTGCCGATTCAGGGGACGCGGGTTCGTGCCCCGGTCTGGGAAGATCCCACATGCCGCGGAAAGGCTGGGCCTGTGAGCCATGGCCGCTGGGCCTGCAGGTCCGGAGCCTGTTCTCCGCCACGGGAGAGGCCAAAACAGTGAGAGGCCCACGTACCGCAAAAAAAAAAAAAAAAAAAAAGGCTTCTAGTTGAGAGACTCAGGAAAGTAGTGTTGTTACCATAAAAATAAATAAATAAACAAATACATATATAAGCAAGATGGGAATTTCATTCAGGTAAAAAGGTGCTGGAACTGATTTGGCCTTGCTGAGTCACAGGTAATATTAAGACTTTCAGGGCTTCCCTGGCAGTCCAGTGGTTAAGGCTTTGCCTTCCAGTGCAGGGGTTGTGGGTTCAATCCCTGGTTGGGGAGCTAAGATCCCACATGCCTCACGGCCAAAAAACCACAACATAAAAACAGAAGCAATGTTGTAACAAATTCAATAAAGACTTTTAAAATGATCCACATCAAAAAAACTTTAAAAAAAAAGACTTTCAGGTAGAGCCGTCATATAAGCATTTGATAATATAGGACATAAGTGCTGTTGAAAGTCAGTGCTGAAAATGTACATTTGGAATCCATCAACAAAAGATAGATGGTTGAAACCAGAACAGTGGAAGGGAGCTGAGAGAACAAGAACCTGGAGAGGGAAAACCAAAACAAAACATTATCTAAGGCTCATAAACATCATTATTTGTGAGTGTTACATTTTTAAGGAAAAAAATTTGAGCAAAGAGAAAAAAAAAATACAGAACAAAAAGTTAAATGAGAACCAGGACAATATAGAATCATGAAAACCAAGAGATAGTAAACATGGCTAAAACTCGTTGAGCACCTACCATTGATCAAGTTTGTGTTGATCTTATTTAACCTTTATAATAACTCAGGGAGGAGGTTCATGTATCTCTTTTGACAGATGAAGATATGGAGGCTTAGTAAAGTTAAGCCATATGCCCATAGCTCAGCTGATAAATCCTAGGGCAAGAACTGTAATCCATGTTTCCCAGACTCCAGGGTCCACTTTCTAACCAGTGGTCTCAAGAGTGCACAGTGCAAACCACTGTAGTGTGGGAAGAAAATGTTAAAATTACTATTATCATATGTCATCCTTTTAAAATTGTATTTTTGTGTGTATTTTACAACATACATACTATTATACAATATATTACATACATATGTATGTATGTACATATGTAATACATACAATATATTAGTATGGTAGTACATGGCTATCATATATTCATGCATAATTTATAATTTAATAAGTATATATTTATTGAGGTAGATGTTCAAATAATATACTAATGTGAGGATACAATAAAAAATTTTTGGAGATCATTTCTTTAAAGCGCTATGCAAAACTGCCTCTTTTTCTTGTCTCATTTTCAACAAGAAAGTACATTCACTTTAAATGATCATGTTATCTTTTACATACATTACTAGTTCTAATTGAGTTAAATAAAAACTGTTTAGTTCATAGGTTCTTTTTATTTTATTCCTTGGTATTTGCAGAAATTTATGAAGGCCTTTGAGCTATTTGATTCTTTGTAATAGTGGAGGGAACACAGACCAAAGACCAGACAGGCCTGGGTTCAAATATCACCTTTGACCTTACTGACCATGTGACCTCAGACAAGTACTTAATTTCTCAGAGCCTCAGTTTGCTCATCTTTAAAATGGAGATAATATTTACCTTGCAGATTGTTGTAAAGTTTAGCAACAGCACAAGGAAATAACTTAGCACTGGGCCTGGCATACAGTACATACTTTTAAAAAGGCAGCACGTAGTAATAATAGCAGCAGTACTTGTTTACTGTAGAGAATATCTGTAGCTCAATAGTCATTTCCCCTCTAAACAGGTCACATCTACCTTTGGCAGAGTTTGGCCTATATTGATCTTAACCTGAAACTTGAAAACTTATTTGAGCATAGACAAAAAGTATTTTCCAGAAATTTGGAGGACCACTGTACATGACTCTGTGAGTTGAAGTATACCATTTACATGGACTGTAATAGCAATAGCTCCTCCTGGCCTTGTGTGGAGCCATAGCCCTGGAAATATGCTGGCAAAAACATAGAGGGTCAAAAATATGGCAGCCTCCACAGACCCAGAAGAGAGAAATGCCACTGCCCACACTCACATTGGTTGGTATGTTGAATGCCTGTCTACTTGTTTGATGCTCTCCACAGATCTGTACTCCCGACTTGGTGGTGTTCCTGGCCTGTACCAATCAGAGGCTCAAAGAAAGATTACTGAAGCGTGCAGAGCAACAGGGGCGGCCTGATGACAATTTGAAAGCTACCCAAAGGAGACTAATGAACTTCAAGCAGAACGCTGCTCCATTGGTTAAATACTTCCAGGAAAAGGGGCTCATCATGACAGTAAGTTAGATATACTTTACATGTCTAGTACAAGAACGATCTTTCAGATTTCTAATTATCCTATGTTCTTCTCATTTAGAAATACTTTTACCTTAAAAAAGTGACTTTTCTTGGGTGGACATCCAATGAAAAATAATTGGTAATTTTGACCTGATTTGCCTTTATTAAGCCATGATGGTAAAAACACTTTCACTTTAGTTTAATTGATTTTACAAAAAATGATAAATTTTAACCTTGGCTAGAATTCTGTGGCCCCCAAATTTTAAAGTATTTTTAAATAATTTTTTGATCATTTTAAGCAATATTGGCCCAGTTTCTCAACTCTTCTGTCTTTGAAAACCTAATAAAATTGATAGGCTTATAAACAGAATTGATACAGTGTTATATTAGACTTAAATTGTAAGTTAGACTTTATCATAGGTTACCACATAAAGAAATGAGATTCTGATGGCCCAAAAAGTTATTAAGGATTTGACTTGTCATAAAGAAGTGATATTGTCTCAAAATGGAAGGCATCAATCTTTCTGCTCCATCAATACAATGCAAATATTAACTTTGTTCATAAATAGTTTGTTTTGTGGTTAATGATACTGAATGTGCCAAAGAAGGATATGAAGCTGAATCACTAGTTAGTACAGTTATTAGAATACAGGAAGCTGGAGGTGAAAACTCAGCCAAATTTATGATCCCCACACATCAGAGATTCAATTATGGAATAGAGGAGACAGAGGATCATTGGCCAGCTGAGGCATTTTGCAGAAGAAGACACTAAAACCAAAGCAGCTCGGGGTGCTCTGTGGTGGTAGCAGACCTCAGCACAACCCTCCCTTCAGCCCTTAGCTCTTCTCACGAGACCAGAGATTCTTGTCTAGTGGGGCTACAAGCTGTGGAGAATCTGATGAAAGTGATACATGCCCATCCCAATAAAATGCACATAAGATGCTTTCCATAAATTTTAGATAAATCTATGAAGCCCATCCACAGAGCTCCTATGACCTAACAATTACTGTGTTAAAAATCTCTTCATTAGGCTAAAATGCCCTTAGATTGAAAGAGACAGTCAATGACATTTGAATAATAATCTCTTTGCAGTCTTTTTAGCACTATAAAGAAATATTTATTAGAATTTGCCCTTTGAGTCAAAGTTGTCATGTCAGAGAATTATAAATCTGACCTGAAAGCTGTTCACAATGCCAGAGTCCATTTATGGTCTAAAAGAGACATTGAGTGATATGAAAGATTCAAGAAAATCAGGGTGGATGTTTCTCTGGCTCTTTTTTGTTGGGGTTGTTGATTGTTTCTCCTGGAAATTAGCAATGCTGACTTCTGTGTCGTGTCATAAAAATAGAAATTTACCCTACAGACCAAAGCCCAACTGCAAGCTGCAGAGCCAGAGGTTTAACTGATGTTTGCAAGGCTTAAAGGTATTACCAGAGTGTCTCTGATTACTCCCTGCTTGTCACGTTCATCATCACAAGAAGAAGATATTTCCCAAATGAATGCAGAGTAGGGACTGTTAATCTACTAATATTTTGCATGGAGGTGAAATGCCATTGCCTCTAATTCAGGGAGTCAATAACAATGCGTATGACAGCCTGTAAGCTCCCTGCTAAACCCCGATGAGCTTTAAGATAAATGCCTCTAATTACTGGGAGAAGACTTGCAAAGGTGACTTGAAAGGTGACTTTCAAATGTCACCTTTTGAAATTCGGTGAACACAAACACAGGCTAAGCTCTGGGAAATGTCACTGGAAATTTTAATCTGACAAAAGAGTGAGTGCAGTATTCTGAAGCACATGACCTTCTTCAGAACCTGGATCATAGGTCGCTCTGGGAATTAAAATATACTTGGTAGCATTTCTGCTTTTAATGATGCATTAAATTATTAAAACGGTTAACCTGATTAATCAAAAACATATTAAGATTTTAATAAAACTCTGGGAGTTAATAGATTAAACCCCAATATTTCCTTTTCTCTGTAATTTTTTTTTCTTTTTCTTCTACCTGCCCCTCCTAATTGATTCATTTATTCATTCAGTAAATATGTATTGAGAACCAGTGGGTGCCAGACCCTCTGCTAGGTGCTAGAGGTGCAATGCTAAATAAGCAAAAGGTAAGGATCTTTATTTTATTTCCTGACACACTTCAAACTCCTAGAACAGTGCCACTCTGGTATGCAGTACGTTGCCAGTAAATGAACAGAGCTTGCAGTCTATGGGGAAACAGATATTAAACAATGAGTTATTAAGTGTGATGACTGTTGTAAAGGAGAATGTACAGGGGAGCCTCACATATATGTCGTGCACTACAGGAATGCCCCGTAGTGAGTAGAACAGACTCTCTCCGCCCGCGAGTAGGATTCATCATTGATTTTGGTGTGAGGTTCTTAAAGACCACAGAGACCACATACCTCTCAGTCCAGGTGAGAAACTTTATCTTGGTGCTCCTCTTCCCTAGGGATTTAGAGTCTGAAACCCTTCACCTGGAATCTCAGCTCTACTGCTGTTTAATAAATTCATGGTGCTCTAGGACTCAGTCTCTATCTATAACTTGGAGATGATGTTACCGACCGCATAATGTTGTATGGGTGAAATGAGAGAATGCATGTAGCCTGGCAGACGATGGCAGTGCAGAGGTCGTGGTTCGGATGCACCATGTAGCCACATTGCCTGGTCCAGATTCCTGCTGCATCACCTACCACCCGTGTGACCTCCTGAAGGTTACTTATCTTGTCTGTGACTCAGATGCCCGACCCATGCAGTAGGTGTAATTATCGGTCCTACCTCAGTGTAATTGTGTGGAGTAAGTGGATATCAAGTGCTTAGAACGGTGCCAGGTATGTTGTAAGTGAAATATAAGTGATTGAAATTATTTTGTAATTTTCGTATTTCCTCCTTTTTCTTCCTTCCACCTCTAATGACCATTTTTGGAACCTACAATTACCACTCACAAATCCGTGCTCTTGGAGGGTACTCTGTTGCCTTTTCTCCCATAGATAAGTGCAAAATGAAGAATTTAGATTTTAAACACTTTTCCCCAAATTCTCTTTTTTTCTTTAAAAGTGTCTGTTAATCAGTTAGAAAATTGTCCCAGTGTTTTCTTTGACTTCTTTATCACCCGTGTAATCAAGCTGTATAATGGGTATGTGTCAATATGGTAGCTGAATTGTAACAGATGTCAACCCGTTCTTTTTTCTTTTTCACTTCAACATTAACTGTATTGGTTGGCAGATTTGACTGAAGAACAAATCCAGTTTGAAGAGAAAACCTAATCAAAATAGCCAGGGAAACAGGCTGTTGCCTGAATACTGTATCTTATTGACATGGTTCCCATCACATGGACTGCTTCACTTTTATTCTTTTCTAATACTTGTCTGTATACAGTCATCCATGCAAGTATGAATTAAATGATAGGAAATCACAAGGCTAGTATGTTAGGGACTTCATAGAATCTTTTCAGACAAGCTTGTATGTTGTTTTTTAACTTACCATAGGTTGCATGTAATAGCTCATCATGTCTTTTACAGTTTTTTGCTCCTAATTAAAGATTAGGATGCTGTGACTTCCCAAAGTTTATCAGTTTTTCTTTGAAGTTTGTTTTAGTATTCCTGGGACTAGGAAAGCTATGTATTTGGTCTTCCTGAGTGAGCTATGTCTCATGACATTTTGGAGCTCTTGGACTTCGTGAAACTGTATAAAAACCCCAATAATGTGTCTGCTTAGAGATAATTTTTTATCTTTATTTTATTTTATTTAGTCTTTGTTTTAGTCATCTTCACAAGGTGGAACCCTTTTTAAAGAAATAGTGCTAATTCCCTTGTGGTCCAGTGGTTAATACTCTTGTGCTCTCACTGTGGAGGGCCCTTGTTCGATCCCTGGTCAGGGAACTTAAAATTCCACAAGCCGTGCAGCATGGCCAAGAAAAAAAAAAGAAATATTATTAGTTGAAACAGGTCAAGTCTTTACAAGCTTGATGAACTCTTTAAAAAATATATGCTGTTTTGTTTATATTTTTAAGAAAAGCGTCATTTAAATGCTTGAAAAATAATAGGGTAAGATGTAGTGTTTATGTTATTATTTTCCGGAATGCATGTTCCATTGGATATTCCACTCAGCTGGAACAACATTCAACTTACCAGGGAAATGGTTGCACACTCATGTGCATTGAACAAACACTACCTAATGTGGATGACAATCAGTGAAGGTCCACATTTAGTTTTAGACTGTGAAGTAAGCTGATGGTCATTTTTCTTCTGGACTTTTTATAGGAGGAAGCAAGAGAAGCATAACTTAAAAATGAGAAGTAAGCTAGAGTCATAGGATGTATGAAGAGGCCTACTAACTAATACTCTGATTAACTGACTGGATCTCTTCAGCCAGGAAATGTGAAAGATGTTAAAACAGGATTACTTCTTGTTCACCAACACCAATTTTCCTAGGGAAGCAGGTGAGGGACTAATTATAAACCATCTTAGCATATAACAAGGCCACATAGGCCAGTGATTCCCTAATTTCAGTAATTAATAGATCAGGAAAAAAATTTTAATGGGGCTAAGATGAAGTTGGGTTTTTTTTTTAAGACTTTATTTTTTTAGAGCAGTTTTAGGCCCACAGCAAAACTGAATGCAGGATACAGAGATTTCTTGTATTCTTCCTGCCCCTACACATGAATGGCCTCTCCCATTATCAACATCCTCCACCAGAGTGTTATATTTGTTACAGTCAATGAACCTATATTGACACATCATAATCTCTCAAAGCTCATAGTTTACCTTAGGGTTCACACTTGGTGTGGTACATGCTATGCTTTTGGACAAATGTACAGTGACATGTATCCATCATTACAATATCATATAGAGTATTTTCACTGCCCTTAAATACCTCTGTGCTCTGCTTGTTCATCCCTCACCCATCCACATCCCCCAGCCTGGCTCCTGGCAACCACTGATCTTTTTACTGTCTTCATAGTTTTACCTTTTCCAAAATGTCATATAGTTGGAATCTATATAGCCTTTTCAGATTGGCTTCTTTCATTTCAATTTCCCCCAATGGCTTGATAGCTCATTTTTTGGAGCACTAAATAACATTCCATTGTCTGGATATACCACAGTTTATCTATTCACCTACTGAAGGGCATCTTGGTGGCTTCCAAGTTTTTGCAATTATGAATAAAGCTGCTGTAAATATCCGTGTACAGATTTTTGTGTGGACATAAGTTTTCAGTTCATTTCAATAAATACCAAGGAGCATGTTTGCGGGTAAGAGTGTGTGTAGTTTTGAAAGAAACTGCCGAACTGTCTTCCAAAGTGGCTGTGTCATTTTGCATTCTCACCAGTAACACATTTGGTGTTGTCAGTGTTCCAGATTTTGGCCATTCTAGTAGGTCTGTAGTAGTAGCTTGTTTTAATTTGCATTTCCCAAGTTGACTTTTAAAAAAATTTTACTAAATGAGGGCATTAGAAAGGAAAAAAAATCTATTATTGCCATTGTTTGAAAGGGATATTTTTAGCACAAAAAAATTAGGAATAGCATAGCTCCAAATAAAGTCTCTAAACAAATCTGTTTGACTATAAGAAAAATTCCTAACATTTGCCTTATTTTTGTCATTTTGTTATGGATTAGGGAACACTTCTTCATAAACTGGCATCAGTACTGGGGAACCCCTGGCATAGAAAACACATCCTTGTCAAAACCACACTATTAGTGATTCACCAGGCATTGTCCCTGAGCCCCTCAGATAACCCCATTAGCACTACATTTACTTAATTTGCCCCTATGACTTCCTTCAAATTTGAGAATGCGCCCATGATGTATTTCAAATTTACCACTGAAACTATGTAATTCCCATCCCACCAGGCACTCCTAGCCAGAGGGAAAATAAACAGGAATAGTAAAAGTTAATTTAGACAGAACTGCTGAATAATTATTTCTTAATTAACTTCAGTTTTCATAGGCATCAACACTAGGATTTTAAATACAAGTACACTTATCCCTAAACTCCCAGTGCACAGCCATTGGTTAATTATCGCCATCTCCACTAGCATCACTGCATGGGGTGGTAGGAAAGAAATCTAAACAGCACAAGCCCTCTGTAAATTCAGCAGCCCACATAAACAGAAGAAAGGCAATGAAAATACCCGATAACAGTTTACTCAGACAAACCCATACTCCTAAAATTACTAGGAGGAAAATTCTGTTATTGCATCCCAATGCTTGAGGTTGATAAATCTGTAATATGTAACATAATGAAGCTATATTTCCTTTATATACCATCACTGATTATATGCTGTTTAAGCATTCATTATTATGTAACCAAAAGCCCCCACTAATTCCTATTTGGTGGATTTAGTAATTAAGATAGAAAATATTCAGGGAGAAGTTTTCAAAGGTTAATAAATGGGAAAGTCTATGGGGGTATTCTGTAAGATATTTGCTTGGGTGATGATGGTATATACGTGCACCTGGATATATGGCCCTCTGAATTGTTTTAAATTCAAAGTACTTTTTCATACAGATGAAATTATTTCCAAAACAGAACAGACTCACAGACTTAGAGAATGAACTTATGGTTACCGGGGGGAGTTGGAGGGAGGGATAGATTGAAAGTTTGGGATTGACATGCACACACTGCTATATTTTAAATAGATAACCATGCAACTTCCCTGGTGGTCCAGAGCATAAGACTCTGTGCTCCTAATGCAGGGGGCTCAGGTTCGATCCCTGGTCAGGGAACTAGATCCCACATGCATGCCACAACTAAAGATCCCACGTGCTGCAACTAAGACCTGGTGCAGCCTAAATAAATAAATAAGTATTTTTTAAAAGACAAAGGAAAAAATATATTTAAAAAATAAAATAGATAACCAACAAGGACCTACTGTAAAAATAAATAGAGAAATAAATAAATTTTTTAATTCAAAGTATTTTAAATCTAGTTGACAGTACTTTCTGGCATCAAACCTAATACTGATAGAGCCTCAATGTGAAGCACCCCAAAGAAACATGAGAAATATCCATTTTTGGCTTGACTTAAAAGCAGCTTATAAGGAATCACACTGTCTGGGCAACAAGTATTTATCAAATCCTACTGTGTGCAAAGCTGGCAAGACAGTGCTGCCCTAGAAAAAGTACCATGGCCTACTTTAGGAGGGTACCATCTCTGTGTATTAGTCAGTGGGACCCATTTAATTTACCTAGTGACACAGACCTTTGTATCCTGGCTTTAAAATATCCAGAACTAAATTGAAAAGTGAATCTGATTACTTTCATAACTGTCATTATTGTGGGCTCTAAAAACTAAAATACAATTATGATACCAGTTTCATTCTCGGATCTTTTATATATAGAAAGGAAAATAAAAGCACTGAGAGATCACTATTTGCTCATAAAGTGGCAACCTACTTGTAGCAAAGTAACATCCACATTCTGGGGCAAATTATGCTGGTTCCTAAACAGCATCAAAACAAAAGGGAGAACAAGCAGATACTGTATTTACAGCTAATTCTGTCGTTCTGTCTTAGTATCAAGCAAGCACCCTGACTCACAACTTTTCCATACCCAAAGCTCACTCAGTATCAGACCTATCCATACTCTACTGTCAGAGAGCAAACTAAATGGCTCAGAGAATGCAGCTCCTTTCAAAGTGGGAAATTGATGCCAACCACATGGCAAACCTATCGTCGGTGCCTGATGAGAAGAGCTCTCACACCAAGAAATGCAATACACTCATTGTGATGTTTCATACAGATGTTTACAGGAAAAATGAGGACAAACTTAAAGAATGAACATGGTTCCATCCCCAAAAGGATATAAGATATTTTTCTGCTGATTTTATTATTACAAATACCCATGAAATAGAGTCCAAAAAGCTCTATGCACTACTCTTTAATCAGCTAAAGTATAAACTAGGGTCCTTACATGATGGGTCCTACCATGAAATAAGTAGTATGGATAAAATCAAGATAATATTCAAGTGAACACATGTGGAAAATTCACATTAAGAAAATCCCAATTCCAAGAACTATTATTGACAAGTCTACCTAAGAATACTTTAGTTTAAGGCCTGGGGCTGCCTTCTACAATAGCTTGTCTTTATTTATAATTTTTTTTAAGTAAAATAAAGCAGATTAGTAGATAGTTGGTAGCTGAATGTCATGTCACACTAACAGCTTCTTGTAAACTCTTGTTTCAACTCTTCAGTTCTTGACAGGAAAATGTACACACACACACACACACACACACACACACACACACATTTTCAGCTGGTCACTTCTCCAGGAGAAGCTCTCTGATCAGAACAATAATTATGATAATAGTGTCAGCAAGGGCTTCCCTGGTGGCTCAGTGGTTAAGAATCCACCTGCCAATGCAGGGGACGCAGGTTCGAGCCCTGGTCCAGGAAGATCCCACATGCCGTGGAGCAACTAAGCCTGCGAGCCACAATTACTGAGCCCACGTGCCACATCTACTGAAGCGCATGCACCTAGAGCCCGTGCTCTGCAACGAGAGAGACCACCGCAATAAGCCCACGCACCGCAATGAAGAGTAGGCCCTGCTCGCCACAACTAGAGAAAGCCCGTGCACAGCAACAAAGACCCAACACAGCCAAAAATAAATAGATTGATTAAATTTAAAAAAAAATAGTGTCAGTGAACATTCCACACTTCCAGAATTAGATCTTAATTTATTTTAATATTTTATACTGAGACTTATCAGAAACATGAGTAAGAAAATAATATTTTTTGTAAAGTTCTTGGACTAAATTCTTTCTGTTTCAGATGAAACTAATTGGAATTGATCAATATTTTTAAATAGAGACACTATAGCTAAATTAAGTGACCAAAAATAAAAAAGAAGACAAAAGAAAAGAAAAAGAACAGGCATTTAAGACTTACCAGTGAGGAAAATACAAGAATATATTATGAATAGATGGTGTCAAAAAACAATAGCTAACAATTTATAAGTGCTTAATATGTGCTTGGTACTATTCAAAATGCTTCACATGTGGTAGGTCCTTAATCCTCACCAGATCTCTATGAGTCTTATATTATTATCATCTCCATTTTGTAAATGAGAAAGCTGAAGCACACCAAAGTGTAGCTGGCCCAGTATCCCATAAGAGCAGTAGAGCCTTGGCCCAGACGCAGAGCGCTGACCCCAGAGGCAGCACCTGTGATTGCTATGTTGTCCCTTCATTGAAACATGACACTTATGCACTCTGGATCTTGAAGAGAAAGCCCATTACTGCTTTCTTCAAGCATTTATCATTTGATAAGCACCTCTATTCAGCTGTAATCGCTTATGTTTCTTTGAAAAGAATAAATGAGAAAATTAATTCTGTTGGTGCATTACACTGAGAGTTTTTTCAAAAAGTAATTTTACTAGATAACAGATGTAAAATAATTAAGATAATTCATAAAATTGATTAATCTGAGCACACATTACAAGAAGAAAATTTTACTGGGAATGGCCAGTTATTGAGCCTTGTATTTTTGTTTATCTACACTACCCATCATTTCTGATCTTGTTCAGTTCTACAAATCAAATGTAAAACCATGGCTGCAGTTCTGCTTCAAGCAAAACCCTATCCTTATATACTTGAAGGTTTATAATTCATCTTCCCCATTATGACAGTCCTTTTATAGTCATCCATTCAAACAGTTTTATCGAGGGCCTATTGCATGTCAAACAAAGGGACCACATCAGGCACTGTAGAGAATAGAAAGATGATATGGAGGTAGATCTGCCTTCATGGAGTTTGTGTGCAGGCAATAACGTAAACATAAATAACTTGAATATAGTACAGGAGGGGGTAAGTGTCACACACAGAGGTGTAATAGCCCAGGAAGAGTCAGGAGCAGGGAAGTGACTTACTCCTGGAAAGATTAAGAAAGACTTTCCTAGAAACAATGGCACTTGTGGGTTGGGAAAGAGAACCCAGAAATGGAAAGGAAGGGCATTATAAGCAGACATGAACAGACACAAGGTGGGGAGGGTATATGACGAAGTAGTGAGAATTAGAAAGGAAGGGGGACAGATGTGCTGAGATCAAAATGAGGAAGGCCCTGAAGTGCTCAGCTAAGGAGGAAGGGTTATTCTATGGGCAGGAGTGAGCTTTAAAGGCTCTGAGCAAGGGAATGAGCCAACTGGAAATATAAGCGCATAGCTGTGTGTAAAACATTGAATGGAGCAATCATCTGGAAGGGATTTGATAACGACCTAAGCTGGGATAGTGACTGTGGGTGCCACAGGGTTTTACTTCTCCATGGGGCAGAACCTACAACCATCTGGAACCAACCACAAACGTGGGAGTAACCAAAAAAGTGCCTGAGGAAGAATAGCACTCATAAATCACCTGCATATGAGATATAACATACATTTTACCAATTTAATTATTTTCACTTCTTATTTGGACAGCATTCATGGCAAAGTTGAAAGAAAAGAGGATGGGAAAAGAAAACTAATGTACTAAGGATTGTGATTAGCTAAAGCATTGTAAAGTGACATTAAAATCCAAGCAAAGAGACAGCAGAGTCCATTGAATTTCCAATTATTCTTTCCACAAATAGTTGTTTCAAAATAACTCATTGAGTAAATAAATTAATAAATTTAGTAAAAACTTATAGATATATTTGGAACCATTTATTTTCATGGCAGAGAGCCCTATACATTTTACAGATATGAGGATATAGTTCCATTAAACCACTGCACAGTAGTCAGTTATAATAAAAAATATAAGGTTTGTACCTGTTAACGATATGTTTGATTACAAGCAACGGAATAGCCGAATAACTATGGCTTAAACAAACAGGTTTATTTGACTTGTGTAAAAATAAGTAGAGAGATGGATGATCTAAGGCTAGTACAGTGACTTAATGGTGTCATCAAGGAACCATGCTCCTTCTATCTTTCTGTTCCACCCTATTTGACGTGTTTCTTCATTGTAGCAAAATGGCTGCTGCTGCTCTAGTCATCAAATCCAGAATTCCAAATAGGACAAAGAGGTTAGGGCAAAAGGCTGGGTAACCATATCTATTACCCTTTGCAAAGAAAGCAAGAGCTTTCCCATAAATCCCCTCTGTCTCCCTCATTGACTCACACTTAGGTCTCATCAGTCATAACTAGGTCACAGGTTTCCCCCTGCCTTCAAGGGAGGCTGTGAAATGAATTATTTAGCTTCCCAGCCTCTGATGTAGAGGAAAGCAAAGGAAAAGAGTTAGGACAAATGTTAAATAAACCAACCTGCAATAACCACTACAAGGTTTAAAAAAATTCCATTTTCTTGGTTTAAAAAGATATTGGGAAATACATTTGCTACGAATTCTGTCCAAAATAGTTTGAGTAGAAAGTGTCTGTGCTTCGTAATAGCTACATTTCAGTAAGTACTTTTAATATTCCAGGACCTTTATCCACTTTATATCCAAGTCTCACAATCATCCTTAAAGTTTAATGAAAGGAACAGGTTCAGAGATGTTCAGGAACATACCATAAATGCCAGAGCCAGTAAATGAGGGTGCTGAGGTTTGAAATAGGTCCTGTCTCAGAGTCCACTCAGTTAATAACAAGGGATTGAGCCAGACTTGCAGCCAAGAAAAGAGTTAGCCTCCCTCTCAAGACAGTCAGGAAAGATATTGATAAAGCCATAGTAATGGGAATGACAAGATGTTATTGACTGAGAAATCTAATTCTAGGAGAAATGGAGAAGGACTAACATACTAGATCAAATGCTATGCCAGCTCTTTACCTCTTTTAATCTTTACCACTTTTAATCACTCAACCCTGTTAGGTAGGTATTAAAATTATTTAGTGCCTTGGATGTGCCAGGTGTTATAGCTAACTTAGCTGATTTCAGGTAAAGACAAGAGCTTTGCTATCCTTTCTCAGATAAATCCTAAACGGTACAGCCTGACTCTTGCCTCACCCACTTTGTGTCTCACTCTGACATTACTCTTCCGTCTCCGGTCTGCCCTGCATCACCCTTCAGACTCAGCACGTGCTGTTGTCTCATCTGCTGTGACTGGCTCACCTCTCATCCTTCCTCTCACCTAGCCAGCCTCTGGAAGCCTCAGTCCCAAGGGTGGTGCCTCCACCTCGTTTACCCTGACCTAGCAGGTGATGCATAGACAGATATGCAGACATGCCCCTGCTCTGAAGGAGCTCAGGTGGAAAGGGGGAGAGAGGGGATAAACGAGTGGCCTCAAAGCATCTGACCATTATGATGATAGAAGGATGCACAAAGGGCTGCAAGGTGGGGCAAATTGCCTCTGCCTTCTCGATGGTAACTCCTGTGGGACTGAATGAAGTCCAAACACTCTGGACAATCTATGGAGCTTACTCCACGCATTCAAGGAAGTAATCAGACATTTGAAATTACTGAGTGAGGGGTCCTAGTCATTACCAAGTTCAGGATTGGAAACAGAAAGAGGTGGACAGAAAAGACTGAATCAAAGGCTGAACAGCCAGGGAAGGAGTGAGGAAATAAAAGAAATTTTGTATTAACCATTCTAATTTCTTGTTGATTGCCCCCTCCTTAATTTAGGAATTTAATTGCACACAGTATCAAATAAACTTAAAAATCTACTCATTCATCAATTTTTTTTTAAGCAATTGTTTTGAGATTTCTAGTTAATAGGGGGTACTCAAATATTAATGAAGACATTGATTTCTGGCCTTCAGATCTTCTATATGAAGTAGCAAAACAACCCTGAATTTAAAAGGATGTCTGTAGAAAAGAAACCTGGGTGTGCATAAGTTGTAGCTGTTCTCTTCAGTAACCAGCTTAGCAGGGACTGTGCAGCCAAAACAGTACCAGATACACAGAGTGCTTTAAAATATCAATATTTGTTGAATTAATGCATTAAGTTATGAGTTGCATTGAATGAGTTAGTTCTAATAAGTTTAGTGGTAACAAGACCTTGTTTAGACTTCATTCATTTGGATTGGATAAGTAGCTTTTCAGTAGTGTTTTAAACTCAGGCTTTCAAAAATTCATGCTTTCCCCTATGGTCTGGCCTCTAACCGTTGCCAATTCACAGATTACTTGAAGGTGTCAGCAACCTTGAGAGATTTCTCAGAAAATACTAAGTATTGCTTCAAACAATTTCTACAATTGCTGTCAAATTCAGGATCAAGGAAGAAAAAAAGAAACAATGGATTTTTTTTTAAGAATCTTGTTTCTTTTTTTAAATATTTATTTACTTATTTTATTATCCATTTATTTATTTTAGCTGAGCCAGGTCTTAGTTGCAGCATGCTGGATTTTTAGTTGTGGCATGGGGACTTCTTAGTTGCTTCTTTTTTTAAAAAAATTAATTTATTTATTTAAAAAAATGTCATTGGAGTATAGTTGCTTCACAATATTGTTAGTTTCTACTGTACAGCAGAGTGAATCAGCAATATGTTTACATATATCTCCTCTTTTCTGGATTTCCTTCCCATTTAGGTCACCCAGAGCATTGAGTAGAGTTCCCAGTGCTATACAGTAGGTTCTCATTAGTTAATTATTTTATACATCGTATCAATAGTGTATGTATGTCAATCCCAATCTCCCAATTTAGTTGCTTCTTAGTTGCAGCATGACGGCTCTTAATTGCAGCATGCATGAGGGATCTAGTTCCCCGACCAGGGATCAAACCTGGGCCCCCTGCATTGGGAGCACAGAGTCTTATGAACTGGACCACCAGGGAAGTCCCAAGAATCTTGTTTCTTACCAGAAAATCTAGTTTGAAGATATTGAGATTGTTATGCAATGGGAAATGTGATTTTTCTTCTATCCTGAAACTTCTGCTTAAAAATGTGAATACAGACATGGCCATCATTTGGTACATACTTGATAATGTTTATTTTTAGTTTTTCTACCACGGCTTTAGAGTTCATATGTTCATGATAAATTCATTCTGACAGAAATCCCAAAAGATTATATGATCCCTTACAACTGAATTCAGTAGTAATTTCCAACTAAACCCTCTCTCAGAAGACCTTAAAGCCTCGGGTGCAATCCTCTTGGCTCTATTAGCAATGTTGGATGACTGCAGCTTCTGATTGCATTTTAATTTCATCAATTCCATCTGAATTTCTAAAACACTGAAATTTGTTATTAACAATATCAATTAATTAATTTCCTAAAATTGTATGGGTAGACAATTCCATAATGGCACTGCTCTACTCCATGTTCTGTGAAATGATAGCTCTGCTTTAAAACTGGAAGAGGGCTTCCCTGGTGGCGCAGTGGTTGAGAGTCCGCTTGCCGATGCAGGGCACACGGGTTCGTGCCCCGGACCGGGAGGATCCCGCATGCCGCGGAGCGGCTGGGCCCGTGAGCCATGGCCGCTGGGCCTGCGCGTCCGGAGCCTGTGCTCCGCGATGGGAGAGGCCACAGCAGTGAGAGGCCCGCGTACCGCAAAAAAAAAAAAAAAAAAAAAAAAAAAAAAACTGGAAGAGAAGAGAAGAAACATAGGAAACTTCAGTTGGCTCAAATTATTTTCTCCTACTTGTAGTTGCTCACAGACTGCATTCTCTTGAGCTGGGGGCTGTTGCCTGAGCTTTTCCCTCTCTCTGCAGTCCTGATCATCTTCGCCACTGCGTTGACCTCTCTGGGCTGTCACACTCGAGATGGCTTCCTCTGGGAATCCACTCTGTCTGGGACAGATGCCTCCACCTATGAGATCTCCAACACCCCTTTTGATTCCTATCATGACAGTTATTACCCTATTTTATAATTCTACTTCTTTATGATTCTAGTATCCTTCAACTATAATTCTACTGTCTTTATAATTTCACTCTCTACTTTCTTTTGTATCACTTTACTGTTGTCTTCAATATTTTATCTCTAGCACCTAACTTGGAGCCCATAATTCCATATATGGGGGGGAGGGAGCAAAAACAAAGCCAAAAAACACCTTTCACCTTGAAAACCTTTTTTCACATCTTTGCAGTTAATCCTAGGTTACATCTTTTAAGTATTCTACAGGAATTTCCTGGCAGTCCAGTGGTTAGGACTCTGTGTTCTCACTGCCAGGGACCCAGGTTCAATCCCTGTTCGGGGAACTAAAATCCCACAAGCCATGCAGCCAAAAAAAAAAAAGAAAGAAAAGAATTCTAGTCTTTACATTGTCCTAAACATGCTTTGTTTTCCTTTGAAGTGTTAGGTCTCTTGATTCAAAATTTAACTCTTAAATTGCATATCAGATTTTGATTATTTGTCTTTGTTGTTCCACACTCTCATAAGGTAAATTAGAATTCTTCAAATAATGCAAATTTTAGAAAGAATATGCAATGTTTGAAGCAAAAGTTCCATGAGGGAAAGTATTTTGAGTGATTTCTTTACCACTAATATCCCAAACTCCTAGAACACTGTCTGGCATGTAGTAGATGCTCAATAAATATTTACTGAATGAAACATAGATTTAAACCAACACTCGAATCACATACTGGATTGGAGACGTAAAGAGAAAAAGATGAATATGGCCAGACAAGTGAAAACAGCACCATTTATCAACAGAAAAAAACAAGGCCAGTGATTAAAAACTCAGAGGCAAACCGATCATGGTTGTAGGCCTTTAACCAGCTCTTGGCCTTGCACAAGTTACAGAAACTCTCAGGTCCTCAGTTACGACATTGGAAAACTGAATCTCATATTACGTACCTCCTAGGTAGGTTGTGAAGATTAAGGGAGAAAAGGTAATTAAAGCATTCAATACAGTGCCTAGCAGAGAGAAAGCACTAATCAGGCATGGCTGTTATTATTATTATTTGGATGGTATTGCCCCCTGCACTGGCCAGAAGTATTATTAATGCTATAGCAACCACATGTGCTGTGCTACTTTCTTATCTTGATTCTTTTATTATATCAGATTTATGACAAGATAAAAATTCCTGTGATCCAGAGACATTTTTTAAGGTAACTGTTGCAGCTCCTGTGAAATGATGAACTAAAAAAATTGAACCCAGCTGGAAGAAGCGTTGCCAAACCTCTCACCAGCTGTAAAAGCCCTTCAGAAGCTATTTTATAGACTCTTGATGTTGATTTCTTTCTTCTCTCTTTTCTTCTTCCAAGCTTGCTTTCACTTGGAAGGAAATCTCTTCCTTGATTTCTTTCCCCTTTCTCCCTCCCTGAGGATGGTCTCAGACACCAAGAACGATAGGTAGGGCTGCTGGTTTCATACATTTGTTCATGCCTGGATCATTCAAAAACCCTGCTCAATTTCTAACATATTCAAAGGAACCCCATGCTAGGAAAATACTACAAGGAACTCAATGATAAATATGACATTCAGCAAAACATAGTGTGATATCATGGGCCAAAGGCTGCTTTTTTTTTTTTTTTTTTTGGCCACACCGCACAGCATGTGGGATCTTAGTTCCTGACCAGGGATCAAACCCATGCCCCCTGCAGTGGAAGCATGGATTCTTAACCACTGGATCACCAGGGAAGTCCCCAAAGCCTGGCTTTGAAGTCACAAAGACCAGGGTTTGAATCCTGGCAAGTTTCTTAACTTCTCTGAACTGGAGTATCCTCATCTGTAAAATGGGGCTGGAGTTAACTGACTTGCAAGATTAATTAAGGTTAGAAATAATATGAATAAAGGATTCATATCACATGGGTGGTTAAAAAAATGACATCTGCAGTTATTAGTGTAATGCATAGTCCGAGCTCTAAAACACTTAGAAAAAGTCTAATAAAAATATGTCCAGGGGCTTCCCTAGTGGCACAGTGGTTGAGAGTCCGCCTGCCGATGCAGAGGACACGGGTTCGTGCCCTGGTCCGGGAAGATCCCACATGCCGCGGAGCGGCTGGGCCCGTGAGCCATGGCCGCTGAGCCTGCGCGTCCAGAGCTTGTGCTCCGCAACGGGAGAGGCCACAACAGTGAGAGGCCCGCGTACCACAAAAAAAAAAAATGTCCAAAATATTCATAATGAATAATAGCTTACATTTGTTGAGTACTTCACTGTGTGAACAACATCATGCAAGTATGTTTTAGGAAGATGACTATACCCAGTGATAAATTCATCATGTGCTCATAATGTCTAAGGTATATCCATTCAAAGTGATGGATTCCATGGGAAAGCAGAAATCCACTTCCGAAAACCACTCATTACTTTTCAAAATGACTAAATCAGGAGACAACACCAACAGCTACTTATTTTAATGGAGACATTTTTCAGAAGAAATGTCAACCACAAATCTGTCTTGGCAGATGCATGCTATGTTATTTTCTATACTTTTCCTTCGCAACATTGGCAAGCAGAGCTGCCTGAAGGATGAGCAGCTTTCAAGTTTCAATCCAGAGGATTAAAAATGGAGTCTGTTTACTTCTGTTTTTAATTCTTTTTATGTAAAAATGTTATTCTTCCTTTTGAAAACAAGTGATATTTGTGGAGAGGGTGTGTGTGTGTGTGTGTGTGTATGCCTACATGTGAGTGGGTGCTGGGGATAAAGAATGCAGACAAGTATAAGGAGGAAATAAAAAGCATCCATTATTCTGCAACCCAGAAAAAAACGCTGTTAACATTTCGGGTCTTTTCCATGCAATGTTCTTCTATGATATTTTGATAGTATGGCGGCTGAAATCATATTGTGCTATACATTAAACATTATTTAACTTAAAATTATATCATGAACATGTTTGCAAGATATTTATTTTCCCTTTTAAAGCTGTAATAGTAATGAATAACCTAGTGTATCTACTTCAGAGAATTGACATGAAGTCCAGATTAGAAAAGATGTGAGGGTCCTTTGTAAGTCACTTGTAGAGCACACAAATGAGATTATTATTTACTCTGATGCATATGATTTGAGGCGTCAAAAAGCCCATATTTATTATGCATTTACAGAGCACTCTGAAAACCGCTGTGGGGATCCAGAAAAGACTTAACACAGCTCCTGACCCCAGAGAGTTCATAGTCTGGTCCAAGAAATGAAGCTAAAATATGAAAACATTAGAGAAAAGCAGAGGGTTAAGCTCTTCTTTTGACTATGAGTAGAACTTAGCCTAATTATTTAAAAAGAGTGCTCAGATCTTGAATTCCTTCTATCCTTGGTTCTTTCAATTTTAAAATGAGTCATGCTTCAGAGAATTATTTTTTTCTTACCTCAGACATAATTATAATTTTACCCCCAATAATGTGATTTGCCAGTTGAATAGTAAATTTCCAGCCCACCTGGAAAAAAAAAAAAAAAAAAAGAAAGAGAAAGAGGAAAGAAAAGGTCTATTTTTGTAAACTCAGATCATTTATAATGATTTGTTTAAATTAAAACTAGTATTTTATAGAGAAAGACCCCTGGACTAAAAAAAAAAAAAAAGAATTATAAAATGAGAAAGCTTCTTAAGATTCTATTAGTTTATGTTACAGAAAAAAATCTAAACTATTTTTTTTGCCAGAAGCATATAAGGGGTATTTTTACATAATTATGTTACTATGGAAAATTCCCATGTTTGGTTATGTCTGAAAGGTGGAATTAAGAATAATTTTAATCTTTTTTCTTCTCTTTTCCTACAAATTTTTCTACTATAATATGTATCCTGTTGATAATCTAGAAAAAAGAAAATTACTAAGAATTCATACGCTCAAAGATCAAAAATAACATTGTCAACCAGTTTAAATAAATAAGAAGTGGGAGAATTCAGCTCAAATAAACAAAGCACAGCAATACGATATCTACAGGAAACCAGTGCAATATTTTCCATGAGGGAAAAGTACATACTAAGCTTCCTTGAACTCTACAGAACCTCTCCCCAGATGATTCACTAGCTTTCCTTCAAATTATTTATTTGGTTTCACGGTATGTCAAACAACTGTCAAATTCAGCGGCAGTGTTTTTTCTCTCTCCATGAAGTCTACTGGGAATTCATACTATCAAAATTGTCCAAAGTTAAATAACTTCATCAGAGCCAGGAATTGAATTAACAGACCAAGGGATAGATCTTGGATTAGCTGAGGCTCAGGGATAAATTGGGAAAGGGACCAAGTAGAGAGTTTAGCAAGATGTAGAAAATTCAGGAATAGCATAGGAAAAAAGTTAAATGAAACAGTCAGCAGAAGGATAAAGAAATGGATTTTCTTAGGGCTCAGCCCAAGGAAGGCATTAGGTTGTTTGTCCATTCATTAATGCAATAAGTATGTATTGTTGGTGCTGATTAGATTACATAAAGAGCAATAGAGTCTTAATTAAAAGCAACATCTTAAGGCTGGTAGAGGAAGATGAGGCAAGGAGGGGAAGAGAAAGTAGTCAAAGATGGGGGAGAAAAGGAGAACCGGGTACCATACCTATACCATACCTAACTTAAAAGTGCTCCAGGAAGAGAGGCATCAACTGTCCAAAGTTGCTTCTGAGGGAAGTCAAGTAAGATGAGGACTGAAAAAAACCCGTTCCTGTTATAAATTGGAGGGTAGTTAGAGAATTTTATTGTCCATTGTTCATTTGGAGTAGACACCAGATAGGAGTAGGCAGTGGAATAAGTGGGAGGTGAGAAGAGAGCTGGATAGGCAGGTGTCAAAAACTCAAGGCATTTGACTGTGGGGGAAAAGAGAAAAATAAAGCAGCACTTAGATGGAAGAGTGTAGCTGAGGAAACAGTTGTTGCTTTTGTTTTACATCCATTGCTTTTGTTTCAGAGAGGGGAGACTTGAGTGAGTTTCAATGCTGGTGGAAGGGACATGGTTGAAAGGAAGAGGCTGACATGACCCCATGAATGTAAGAAGCCTTATCTAAAAGTCTAGAACAGGTCCAAACCAGCAATTCAACCAATATCAACAAATATATGTTAAGTCCTTATAGGCTAGGAATCAAAACTGAACAAGATAAGTTCCCTGGTTTTTAGAAACTACAGCTTGATATCAACTCACAGGAAGAGAATCTATTCAGGGGAAGAGACAGGAAGCCACATAATTAATATGTGTCAAAATAAAATCCAGAAGACAATTACCAGAAGAACAGGACAGACAATAAAAGCCCACGAACCAGTACGAAATCTCCTGAACATTCCCCACAGAGGGCGTCCCAATTCATCCTCCAGCCTTCGCCCCTCTTGCTCAAGTTGCCCTTTCTCTTCCGTTCTTCCTTTCAGATCCTGTCTTTTGTCCCTGGTTATTTCACCTCTTTTCCCTGACTATTCCAGCCTCTGTCAGTCTCCTCTGTTTCTGAATTCCTTTACCACTTAACATGTGTACTGCACAGTTCAGCTCTTAGCTATTTTCTGGGAGACGGTGTTGTATTAAGGTAAGGAACCCCAACTGCATGGTCTCAGAGTGACCTGGGTCAAATCCAGCCTGTACCACTCCCTACACGCAGGACCTGAGCAAGTCCTGCATCTAGTTTCTCCATCTCTAGAATGAGCAGGTAAATCTACCTCTGAAGGTCACTATCAAGAGTACATGAAATATATATATGTGTAACTGATTCACTTTGCTGCACACCTGAAACTAACACAACACTGTAAGTCAACTATACTCCAATAAAACTTTTTTTAAAAAAGCATACATGAAATAATATTTATCGGGCAACTGAAACAGTCTGGGCTCTTGACCCAGACTGTGTGTGTTAGAATCTGGGTTCTACTGGGGCATCTTGGGCAGGTTACTTAACCTATCTGGGGTTAAAATTCCTCCTTTATAAAAGGAGTTTCTAACTGCTGCCTACCTCATAGAGTTGTTGAAAGAATGAGGCAGTATCAATAAAGTTCTTAAAACATCACTAGGCATGTAATAAGTACTATGTAAATGTTCACGGTTATTATTATCTTCTTCCCTGCCGTGTATTATTAGACTAAAAAATAGTTTACTTAAAATGTTTGCTACTCACCCTTTAGCAATATTAGCAATAGTTCTAGTTTTCAGGTAATTTCATTTCAGTGAGCACAGTGTTTTAATTTTTAAGAAACTTCTGTGTTGTTTTGACTTTTCTGTTTATTATGTGTATTTAATAATGGCTGTATTATATATGCTTCCCCAATTGTGGTTCAATGCTTTAATACTTTAAAACTGCTAAAAGTTCAAGATACAGTTCCAACCTGTATATGTGGTGGGTGGGTGAGGGCATACCCACAGCAATAAGCAATTCTCTGATGCTAGCTTGGTGTCCTACAATTCAACTCAATTCTGGTACTCTCTGTTCGGAAATTGCATCAGATTCCACTGGTTAAGGGCTCAGTCCCACAAGACTGTCCCCCACCATCCCCACTTCAGAAGCCAGGTCTGTGCTTCTGACCTACTAAACTATAGCTTGGAGGTTCCAATGACCCCTACCTTGGGTTCAATTAATTTACTATCGCGACTCACAAAACTCAGAGAAACAATTAACTTACTAGATTACTGGCTTATTATAAAAGGATATAACTCAGGAACAGCCAATTAGAAGAAATACTTACGGAGAAAGGGCATGAGGCATGGCTACGAGCACACCACTCTCCCCAGATCTCCATGTGTTCACCAACCCAGAAGCTTTCCAATCCCTCTCTCTTCTTTTGTATATTTATGGAGGCTTCACTACAGAGGCATGATTGATTAAATCACTGGCCATTGGTGACTGAACTCAGTATCCAGCTCTACTCCTCTGCCCTCCCTGGTGGGAGGTAGGGGGTGGGACTGGAAGTTCCAACCCTCTAATCACGGGTAGGTTCTTTGGGCCACCAGCCCCCATCCTGAGTGGGGAGATGCAAAAGTCACCTCATTAACAGAACAAAAGACATCTTTATCACTCTCATTAGTTAGGAAATTCTAAGGGTTTTAGGAACTCTGTTCTGGAAATAGGAACTAAGATCACATAAGTATTTCTTATTATAAATCATAATATCACAGCCACCATTATCTGCCCAAGCAAATAAAATGTCACAACTCATGAGTCCCTGGAAAGGCCACTTTGGCATCAATCTGATCCCTCTTCTTAGCTTATACTTATCCTATACATAAAAACAAAGGATTAGAAATAATTAACTAAAATAATAAAGCTATAAATTATGCAAATTACAAAATTTTTTAAAAGTACTCCAACAGAAGTCTTACTCTGAGCAGGCCATTAGTCAATGCACAGAAGAAATAAAAATGATCAACAAACACATTGTAAAAACGTTTTACTTCACTAGTCATCAGAAAACTCAAATCAACAGTAAGACTATTTTTTTTTTTATTGAAGCATAGTTGATTTACAATGTTGGTTACTTTCTGGTGTACAGCAAAGTGATTCAGTCATATTTTTTTTTCCAGATTCTTTTCCATTACAGTTTATTACAAGATATTGTGTATAGTTCCCTATGCTGTACAATAGGACTTGTTGTTTATCTATTTTATATATAGCAATTTGGATCTGCCAGTCCCAAACTCCTAACTTATCCCTCCAACCCCACCTTTCCCTTTTGGTATCCATAACTTTGTTTTCTATAAAACTCTATTTTTATGTGTCAAATTAAAAGAGATTATTTAAAGTATAGTACTTAGTGTTGGCTGATAATATAAACTGTTGCCACTTTGAAAAGTAATTTGGCAACATATATCAAGAGCCTTGGCAATGACATGCCTTTTGACTCAATAATTTCACTCCTAGAAATGTGTTCTGGTGAAATGACCATAGATAAGGATAAGTGTTTATGAAGAAGAATATTCATCAAAGATATATTTGCCTCCTTGGTGATTTCATCCACCCCCATATCTATAAATTCTCTATACACTGCTGACTTCCAAATTTATACCTCCAAGTTCAATCTCTTCCTTTAACTCTGGACTCCCCTATCCAACTGCCCACTTGACATCTCCATCTGGGTGTCTAATAGGCATCTCAGACTTAACTGTACAAACTGACCTCCGACTTCCTGATCTCCCACCACACCCGCCCCCCCCCAACCCTGCTCTATTCCAGTCTTCAGCTGATGCCACCTCTATCCTTCTGTGGTAGCTTAAGCCAAAAACTTCATAATCTTTGACTCCTCTCCTGTCTGCCAACAAATCCTACTGGCTCTTCATTCAAAGTATATCAAAATTCTCCTGCTTCTCAGGACCTCCATCACTACCACCCTAGCCCAGGATACACCATCTCTCTCCTGGATTATCATGATAGCCTCCTAACTGGTCTTCTTGCTTCTGTGTCCCCTGAAGGCTAGTCACATAGCAGCCCAAGGAAACATTTTAAAAAGCTAATTAGCTTATGTCATTCCCCTGTTCAAATCCTTTAACAGCAACTCATCTCAGAGTAAAAACCAAAGTCTTTACCCATGTGGCCTTATATCTGCTGTGGTGCCCTGTTATCGCTCTGACCTCATGCCTCCTTCTTTCCTCTTTGTTTATTCATTTCACTCACTGTACTCGCTACTGTTCTCAGAATGCTACAGGCACAGTTCTGCCACAGGGCCTTACTTTTGCTGTTCCCTATCCCTGGGGTGCTCCTCCCTGATATCCACATGCCTTGCTTCTTACAGCCTTCAAGTCTTTGTTCAGATGTTACCTTCTCTTTGAAATCTTACTTGACCCATTATTCAAAATTGCAACATCCTTTCATCCGCACTCTCTATCCCCTTTATCTGCTTTATTTTTCTCCAGGACTTTTATTACCTTCTAATATGCCATTTAATTTAATTTATTCATTGTCTACCTCTCCCTATTAGATTGTAAGCTCCATGAAGGCAGCAATTTTTTGCATACTTTATTCATTGTTATTTCATAATGCCTATAATAGTACATGGTACATAGTACATGTTCAATAAGCATTTGTTGAATGGATTAACAAATTTACAAGAGCAAAAAAAGGAAATAAAGTCCAAAAATAGGAGAACTACTCAATAGCGGCACATTAAAACAATGAAATGTTTATAAACATGGAGTCATGTTTTCAAAGGCTTTTAGTACCATAGAAATGTGCAAAATTTAAAACTATCTAGTAACATTATACTTTTTTTAATCTTGAAGGAAATACAGCAAAATCTTAATTTTGGATACCTCTAGGTGATAATTTTACAAGACATTTCTTGTTATCTTTTTTGTAGTACCTTTTTATTGCCAAACAATATACATAAATGTTGCTTTTATAAACAGTTTTTTTCCAAAAACCATATAATGGAAATAGGATCATTATCATCCCAGCTACTATTTTTCAAGGATGTCACAGATTTTATGTACTGGTGCTAAGTCTTTTCTGTACCTTTGGAAGCAGACAAAATAACTAAGGTTTGGAGTCAGATAGGTTAAGTTCCTACTTAGCCTCCTTAAGCCTCCATTTGTTCATCTGTGAACTAGGCTAGCACTATCTCCAGAGAACTTCTATACAGATTAAAAGTATATAAAACATTTGGTCCAGTACCTAGCACATTGTAAGCCTCTGTAATTTGAATATACTATTGCTATTTTTGGTTTTGGTTGTCATTATTATCTCTCATCTGTTTAATGATCTTTAACTGTAATGTGGATAAGATTGTAATATTTACAGATTAAGGAAATTGCCCAAGTTCATATAGCAAGTGAGTGGCAGAGCCAGAATTCCTTCTGTGTCTGTCTAGCTGCAAAGCCAATGCTCTTTCTATCACCTGCTTCTACCTCTACCCCAGGAATAATGATTGCAAAGTTTTATTTTCACTGTGAGTCCCAAAAAGTTTGGTATCAAGTTATCTGTCCTCAGTTGCTTTATTTTTGACACTCTGCTTTGGATGCATGTGTGAACATAAACCATATGTCTTAGAGTTAAATTATCAGGAAAGAACATGTGGTTTTAACTTGTGGACTATTTTCAGTCTAAAATCTCTCCCTTCACTAAGGTCAAGTCATAATGACAAAGGATTGTTACTGGGCTAAAATGCTGGTAAATCACTCAGTGATTTAAAATCAACTTTTGGCTTATATACTTTCCAAGTGGAGAGCTTAGTGCTTTTTTAAATTTCTTGAATAATTACAATTAATGCATATTACACCACACCCATCATTGACAAAAGTCAGTGATCTGTCTGTGAGTAGTAGCATCAACTGCAGAAAGGCCGAGACTCTGCAGTTACTATCTATTGGTCTTTGGTTCCAAAATTAAATATTCTCAGGAGAACTTGCAAGATATATTATAGAGGGTTCTTTTTTCTCCTGATTGAATAATGTGATAATAGTTTAATAGTTATATATACATCTTTAAAGATATATATATATATAAAATATTAATTTAATAATCCAGCTCCATTTAACAATCAAATATGGCCATATATCACTCCTTAAACAACCTACACTATTTGCAGTTTGTACCAGATTACCATATGCCTGGTTCTTTGAAATGGTGCTCATTTTCATCCTTATTCAAAGCCTTATTCAAAGGAGGTTTTGTTATCTATTCTACATCAAGAAAGCTGAGGCTCAGAGAGGTTGAATAACCTTTCTTAATCAGGATATGATACAGATACAGATTTTAAACGAAGATCTATCTAATTCCAAAGCTTGTTCTCTCTCTAACACACAACCTCAAATGTATTCAAAAATAATATATGTTTACCAAGATCTACTTTTAAAACACAAATAACAGTCTAAATTTCTAAGGAAGTGTTATATTAGCAAATTGTTTTTTTCAATAAAAAAAGACTACTTTTATTTTCTCTAATTTTCTTCTTCAAATAAGTAATCTAAACAACTCTTTTGTAGTATTGTAGGCGCTCCCAAATTATTCAAGTTAGTATAGTCTTCTGTTATCATCGTAGTCTGTTATCACACATAAAATCTTTGTATCTCCTGTATCAATTAAACATTAGAGCTATATTAATTTTGGCCTCCTCCATCTATTTGTTTGAGGGCAAAATGAGACTATACTGCCTTTTGTATAATATACAGTATATGAAAATGGTAAATGCAAATAAAAATAAGAATCTGTAGTATTAGAATTACTTGTATTACAAGGAAAGAGTATTGATGTTTTACTTCACGTGTCATTATTACTTTTAAAGTTAGTAAACATTTAAGTAGTTTCAAGAAGCATTTTGAAAAAGCATTCAGGATAAATTCATTATAAATTATTAAAGGAAAGTGGACAAGTTTTGGAGTTGAGAGTACAGCCATGCTCTTCCAAAATACAACTTTAAAATCACTGCCAGTACCTGCCGTTTCCAATATGGCACTTTCTATTGCTGTGACATAGCAATTACATCAGCTTTGAGAAAGCCATGTAATTTCCCAGCATTACTTTTCTTCCCAAAACAGCATCCAGTGCTGTTGAGAGACACTTCTCTCAGAGGCATGTTTCTGCCCTTGTAGACAGGCTGAAGTGACACGAGTCTGGGACCAGAGATGAGGTAGATGCCTTCTTCACAGCTCTGGTCCCTCCCAGCTGCTTCTCACCTGCTCACACCTGTCCCAGGCAACATGTACACAGCTTTTGTTTTCACACTTCACCTCCAGCCCTGAAGAGAAGTCTAGGAGTGGGCTTGGCTGCCTGACACTTTTTTCCAAAAGTCACTGAAAAGTGATTAAGCCCCAAATCTCAAAGCTGAAAGGAAGCAAATTGTCCCTTTCAGCCTCTAACAAATCATCCCCTACATGATCTCTCTCACAAATTCTCAGGCACCGTCATGCCTTACAGGCTGTCTCAAAAGTAAACATTCACACCAAGCAAAAGAAATTGCAAACAGACTGGGGGGAATTTGGATTACAATTTATTTTTCAGCTCCATGTATGATAACTGAATAACTTACTCTGTCTTAGTGAATGGGGTTTAAAAACTTCAGATGGATCAAGATTGTCAAAAGGGACATGTCAACCTAAATAAAAGGCAAGCACAAAATTGTTAAAAAGATGAGTTCATTCAGGAATAGCAGAGGAATACAAGCGAGTCCGTTGATGGTTTGGGGTAGGCTGTATTTATGGGCAGAGAATGTTAAGAGGGGAGAATTCAATTAGAGACTTAAAATCAAAACCAAACCAAGACCAGCTTTGAAAATTTCCCAAGCAGACAAAACCAGTGCAGTCATACAAAGCTCATTCAGCTTATTTTGTGAGACCGCCTGACCTAGATCAGTTCTTGTTCATGCCTCTGGAAACCATGAGTAAAGCTTCCCAAGGGTAAATATGAGGCAACCCCTGAGCAATTCCCTGTCATTAAAGAAAATTCCAATATTATCAGTTTTCTATAAATTGGGCATTTACAGGGAAATGGGTCTTTCAGTCCTTAAGTTTTGTCTTCCTGAGGGCACATGCAGGAGATTTTCCATTTTATAGCCGATTTAGATTGAAATTCTTTCACAGACCATAGATTGGTATAGAAACACTGAAGGCATTCCTTCTCTTGGTTATCCTCCCATTTAGTATTTTTGGAAAGCCACACTGAGTAGAAGAAAGGGAATATTTTACCTCACCTCATGTAGGAGTGAGCTGCCAGCCTCCAGCCCTGGCCAGTCCAGCTCAGCAAGCCTGCCTCACAGTGCAGGGCCAGTGGCCAGGGAACCAGGCTCGGGACCCTCCCTCCCAACTGGGTATTGCTTCAAAAAAGCCCAGTGCCTTCTCAGCCAGGCAAGTACCTCCAGGATCCTTCTGGCTGGCTGTTGCTTTCCTGAAGTTAACAATGACTGCCATACTTTGTTCCACAACTACTTTCTAATGTCTTCCTTTCTACCAATCATCTGCCTTTTTTTTTTTTTTTTTGGCTGCGTTGGGTCTTTGTTGCGGTGTGCGGGCTTCTCATTGCAGTGGCTTCTCTTATTGCAGAGCACGGCACGCGGACTTCAGTAGTTGTGGCGCACGGGCTTAGTTGCTCCGCGGCTTGTGGGATCTACCCGGGCCAGGGTTCGAACCCGTGTCCCCTGAATTGGCAGGTGGATTCTTAACCACTGCGCCACCAGGGAAGCCCCAATCTAACTTTTTATTCTTTTTTTTGGTTTTTTAAAATCATTTGTGCGTGGCTGGATGTCACTTTTCATTACCTGCTAACTCCATCCCATGCAGAAAAAGAGAGGATGTGGGCATGGGGAGACTATAAATATCCACACTCTTTTTCCATTCACATGTCTTCACACAGTTCAGGGCTTCTCTCTTGCAGTCAGAATTCTGCTTAGGCTCTGATTCATGATGATGTGCTTTTATTCCTAACGATAGTTCTCACATAACCAGGAGCCCTTCTTGGCATTATTGACAGCCTTCCAAGAACATATGTATCTGGCTTACTTAAAAAAACAGTCCTAGCTTGTCCAGGAGCTGGCTAGTCTGTCTAGGTAGGCAAGAGGCGACAGGGGCCCAACCTTAAAGTTTTCATTGAAGACTAGAGATGTCCAGATGGAACATCTTACATTTTGTCCAGATGGAACATCTTATATTTTATAGACTTGGAGGTGCTATTTGGAAAAGAGGTTTCTAAGGAGGCAGCAAAAGCAACAAGTTTGGAAGTCAATTCAATGACACTTTTAGGTCTGCTAGTAAGCCTTTTCTGTCTGGAGTGCCCTGGCCTGGTTCATTTTATTCTCACTGTTGCCCACCCCTCAGGCATTTGAGAATCGACTTGAAAGTTTGGTTGCAGAGAATATGGGCTCTCAAGTCAGGCAGTCCTGTGTTCTGACAGTAGCTCTGTCATTTACCACCCTCATGACATTGGAGCAGCTCACCTTTCACTGGGGTCAGCTTGCTTCTCTATAAAATAGAAATAATAACTCCTACTCCACAGGATTATTAGGAGGACTTAACATTTAGGAGACTCTTAATGTTAGGAGCCTAACACAGAATAAACGTTTGATACATTAAAGTCTCCATTATTTCACGACTCCATATTTAGTGTGCAAACTAGAGAATAATAGAGGGAAAGGGAAGATAATTTTTAGTTGTTAAATTTTGGTGCTTACGGTCAGAATGGCCATCATCAAAAAATCTAGAAACAAAAAATGCTGGAGAGGGTGTGGAGAAAAAGGAACCCTCTTGCACTGTTGGTGGGAATGTAAATTGATACAGCCACTATGGAGAACAGTATGGAGGGTCCTTAAAAACTAAACATAGAACTACCATATGACGCAGCAATCCCACACCTGGGCATATACCCTGAGAAAACCATAATTCAAAAAGAGTCATATGGGGCTTCCCTGGTGGTTGAGAGTCCGCCTGCCGATGCAGGGGACACAGTTTCGTGCTCTGGTCCGGGAAGATCCCACATGCCGCAGAGCGGCTGGGCCCGTGAGCCATGGCCGCTGAGCCTGCGCGTGTGGAGCCTGTGCTCCGCAACGGGAGAGGCCACAACAGTGAGAGGCCTGCGTACCGCAAAAAAAAAAAAAAAAAGAGTCATGTACCACAATGTTCATTGCAGCTCTATTTACAATAGCCAGGACCTGGAAGCAACCTAGGAGTCCATCAACAGATGAATGGATAAAGAAGATGTGACACATATGTACAATGGAATATTACTCAGCCATAAAAAGAAATGAAGTTGAGTTATTTCTAGTGAGGTGGATGGACCTAGAGTCTGTCATACAAAGTGAAGTAAGTCAGAAAGAGAAAAACAAATACCGTATGCTAACACATATATATGGAATCTAAAAAAAAAAAAAATGGTCATGAAGAATCTAGGGGCAAGACGGGAATAAAGACACAGAGCTACTGGAGAATGGACTTGAGGACAGGGGGATGGGGAAGGGTGAGCTGGGACAAAGTGAGAGAGTGGCAAACCAAACATAAAATAGATAGCTAGTGGGAAACAGCCGCATAGCACAGGGAGATCAGCTCTGTGCTTTGTGACCACCTAGAGGGGTGGGATAGGGAGGGTGGGAGGGAGGGAGATGCAAGAGGGAAGAGATATGGGAACATATATATATGTATAACTGACTCACTTTGTTATAAAGCAGAAACTAACACACCATTGTAAAGCAATTATACTCCAATAAAGATGTTAAAAAAAAAATTGGTGCTTATCAACACTCCTTGGAAAGATCCATCCTGGGAGAAGGAGGAGGGATTGAAGTGACAGAATTCCTTGATTTAACTAGTTCTGCCCAGGCTGCTTGACCCTCTCAGAAATGACCTGCCATCCTCCATGAAAGCATGCACTCATCTGAACCTTTGGATCTCTCAATCCGCTTGTGATTTTGTTTGTTGTTATTATACCTAATCCTTACTAATGCAGCATGCTCTGTTAGCATGTGCTTATCTCTGATAAATCACAAATAATAACCCACTCTCTTCATACATTTTTAATCACTGTCACTTACTTGACCTTGAATAATACTACTGGATTTTTTTAATGTTTCCTATGAAATTTTAGAAAAGTGTTTTAAAAAAATTCTAAGAACACAAATTGCACAACACAGAAAGAAATGCATGCCATTTCCCTTTCACAGTAACAGGGATGAAAATACGGGGACTTAACCCAATCATGATAATACTTCTTTTTTTTTTTTGCGGTACATGGGCCTCTCACTGTTGTGGCCTCTCCCGTTGCGGAACACAGGCTTGGGACACGCAGGCTCCGCGGCCATGGCTCACGGGCCCAGCTGCTCCGCAGCATGTGGGATCTTCCAGGGCACGAATCCATGTCCCCTGCATTGGCAGGCGGACTCTCAACCACTGCACCACCAGGGAAGCCCGATAATACTTCTTTTATGAGCACAAACACCAAAATTTAGACATCCAAAGACCTACATACCTTTTCCCCCATCTTTACATGGAAAAAAATATTATTAAATTTCAGCACTCCAGGAAATTAGAAAAAGGAGAAGCCTTAACAAAACCAGGCTTGTGATTAAATTTCTACATTTAATATTCTAAAATAGAAGTATGACTCTTAATCATTTTTAATACATTTAACTTACTAATGTCAAAATGCCAATGTTTCAGAAAGAGTTTCTGAACCCCTTTGATCAAAAATGTATCAAATCCCTTTAGATTTATAAGGACTCAGATTTACTCATGCAAAAAGCAGCATTGGGTAAAAGGGACTTTGGGAGGTCTTCTCGCCACCTGAATGCCCCTAGACAAAAATCTTTAGCCATAGTTTCTAAACATTTTGACTTTCTTCTAAGTAAAATATTAATAACTGAATATAGTGTGTGTGTACAAGATGAAAGCATCTTGTATGTAATTAAATGCCCAACTTTTGCTCTTAGAATTTTAGCATGAACACTTACCAGTTAAAAATTCTACATAAACACCATTTTATTGTAGGGATTTATCTAATTTGCTTAGCTTTTTTTTTGTTCTTTGATGTTTAGGTTTCCAAATTTTTACTTTTGTTTATCCGTGTCCATGCTTTTAATTACTTTTCTCAGGATTGTTTCCAAGAAGTAATATTTCCATGTTATTTTTTTAATTCTTTTGTTTGTTTGTTTGTTTTGTTTTGTTTTGTTTTTTGGCTGCATTGGGTCTTCGTTGCCGCACACGTGCTTTCTCTAGTTGCGGAGAGTGGGAGCTACTCTTCGTTGAGGTGCGCAAGCTTCTCACCGCAGTGGCTTCTCTTGTTGAGGCACCCGGGCCCTAGAGCATGAGGGCTTCAGTAGTTGTGGTGCGTAGGCTCAGTAGTTGTGGCTCGCTGGCTCTAGAGTGCAAGCTCAGTAGTTGTGGCTCACAGGCTTAGTTGCTCCACGGCATGTGGGATCTTCCTGGACCAGAGATCAAACACATGTCCCCTGCATTGGCAGGCGGATTCTTAACCACTGTGCCACCAGGAAAGTCCCGAGTTCTTTTTATTTAATTCTTGATATCTATTGCAAAATTACCTTCCAGAATAAGCTGATAATAGTTTATACTCCCATGAGTTGTGCACAGAGAGTTCCCACCTCACTGAGTTCTTATTAACAATGGGCACTATCTCTTTTTTAAAATATTTTATAGTTGAGACATAGGCTTAAAAATGAAAGAGTTCTTAGATATCATTTGGTGTAACCTTTCATTCAACAGAGAATTTGTCTTCACAATCCTTTTACTGTAAGTTCCTTGAGGAGAAGGACTCTCTTATCCATTGTTATAATCCCAGTACCTACCATACAGTGATATATTATGTTTGTTGAGTTAAAGAGTGAATAAAATAAATAAACATATGATTGAATAAGGATATGTCTATCCTTAATAGTCACCTAATTGCCAGATGATTTTTCAGAATTTGTTTGCATACTCCCTAAAGTAAATTGTAAATGCTTTTGATGAAGGAAGTATGTTCTTTATTTTAGAAGTAACTTCTAACTCTTAAACATTACACTGTAATCAGTATATCAGAAAAGTCTATTTTAAAATATTATTCTAACATCAAAAATTACCCAATACACATATCCAGAGGAAACTCTAATTCAAAGAAATACATGCACCCATTATTCATAGCAGCACTATTTACAGTAGCCAAGACATGGAAGCAACCTAAATGTCCATTGACAGATGACTGGATAAAGAAGATGTGGTACATATATACAGTGAAATATTACTCAGGCATAAAAAAGAACAAAACAATGCCATTTGCAGTGACATGGATGGACCTAGAGATTATTGTACTAAGCGAAGTAAGTCACGCAGAGAAAGACAAATACCTTATGACATCACTTACGTGTGGAATCTAAAATATGATACAAATAAACTTACTTCCAAAACAGAAAGAGACTCACAGACATAGAAAACAAACTTATGGTTACCAAAGAGGAAAGGCGGTGGAGGAGGGATAAATTAGGAGTTTGGGATTAGCAGATAAAAACTACTATATATAAAATAGATAAACAACAAGGTCCTACTGTTTAGCACAGGGAACTATATTCAATATCCTATAATAAATCATAATGGAAAAGAATATGAAAAAGAATATATATATATGTATGTATAACTGAATCACTTTGCTGTACAACAGAAACTAACACAACATTTTAAATCAACTATACTTCAATTTTTAAAAATTGCCCAATAAACTGTATGTATGTCTTCAGCTGATAAAATACGTATATTGGAGAAACATGTCCTTTCTGACGATTTAGAACGTCATTTTTCAACTGAGTTAATTCTAGCTCAGAGTCAGTAAACACTCACCAGAAATTAGATTGGTGTCTCATTTTACCAAAGCATGTGCCAAAAATATAGAATTTAGTTTTAGCCTCTTGTTTGCCTACCATTCTTAGTACTATCTCATAGTAATTCAAAATGGGTATGCTCATCTCGTTTACAATCCAGACCATTCTAGAAAAGCTGTGAGAAACTTGTCCTTGAACAGTTTCCAGTTTTGTTTTCTTAGCCAAGCAAAATGCCCTTGGGCTTGCTTTTATTCTTTCTGTTTTACCTCACTTGATAGTAAAGTGACCAATTAATTCTCCAAGTAGTTATCATGAAATCCTCCAAATAAGAATTTCCTTTTGAGGGCTTCCCTGGTGGTGCAGTGGTTGAGAGTCCGCCTGCCGATGCAGGGGACACGGGTTCGTGCCCCAGTCCGCGAAGGTCCCACATGCCGCGGAGCGGCTGGGCCCGTGAGCCATGGCCGCTGAGCCTGCGTGTCCGGAGCCTGTGCTCCGCAACGGGAGAGGCCACAACAGTGAGAGGTCCGCGTACCACAAAAAAAAAAGAATTTCCTTTTGAGTTAAAATTCCCTATTACATTTCAATTCAGTTCTTTGATGCCAATTGAGTTAATGCTTTTTCTCAGAACCAAGAGAAGGAAACCAAAAGGTATCAGGTTTAACAATATTCCTTCCAAATATGCTTTATTTTCTGTAAGTACAAGTTTGTTTTACATATAATAGAGAGACCTAAAAGTTACATTGAAAAAGCTGTTAATACATTAGTTTAATGTTCACTAAGTTTCTCTGATTCCTCAATTTTAACAGTATTAGTAAGTGCATTCTTATTAATTCATAAAATGAATAAATGAATTCCTTTGACATGAGTTATGTAACATCAATAACAGGATCACTATTTACTCTGTGCTTATTACGTGCCAAGCAGTGAGCTAAATGACTCATATTTATTATTTCATTTAGTCCTCTCAATAACGATATACTTTAAGGTATTATTAGCCTCATCTTAGAGATGAGGAAACTGAGGCGAGAGAGAGAGACTTGAAAGTACTTGGCCAAGACCACGCAGCTCTAGCGACTCAAGCCGGGTCAAAACCTTGTGCTCACACTGCTGCAGTGTAACACAAGGCAGTTCAGATCATTGATGTAAAGCAGGAATGCTGAAACATTTTGTCTGGCATGCAAAACTTGATCAGTAGCTCCCCTTGATACTGCGCTGAGGCAGGTGAGCAATTCAAGCTCTATCAGAGTGTTTTGGATGCCTAGTAGTGCCAGCCATAAAGGCAGGAAACAAGATGACAGTTTGCCTGCTGAGATCTGCCATCCATGCCTAGAAAGAAATACTGGAGCAAGTGGAAATGAGAACTAACCGTCTTAGAACTGGACTTCCCTAGAGTGTTGATGCTCTGTGTCCCATCTATATTCTCCTCATGTTTTGCTCAATGTGAGAAAAGTTGTTGTTGTTGTTTTACAGTCTCTGTAAGTCACAAATATTTTGATGCACTGAATTTGCAGCTGTTCTTCAGGGTCCCTGCTGTGCTTCCTAGGTCCCTGTCTGGGGATATTGTACAGCAGATAACCTGTAGGGCTGGGAAACTGTATCCCACTGGATCATCTTAATGTTGCACTGGCTACTTTTCCCCTACGCCCACACAATAGAATGCAGCTATTCAGAGAGACTGCAGTAATCAAACAGATTCAAAGTGCTGGTTCCATACAAGAGACAATGTCGTATAAGGAAAGGATCATGGTTTGGAATTTGGAAGCCGGGTTTGATTCTCAACCCTGCCACTTGGTATATGTGTGACCTAATGACTTAATTTCTGAACCTCTGTTTGCTCATCTTTGGAAATGGACAAATCATGTTAATATCTATTTCACTAGGCTGCTGTTATGCTCAAGTGAAAGAATGTGGATGCAAATATATTGTAAAATACCAAAGAGCTAGGTGCTTTAGTTATTAGAGATTTGTGTAACAGCTAATGTGTAATTTTTTTTAATGTTTTTCAATTTCTTATGAAAAAAATAGCAGTAAAAGTCATGCTTCAGTGCTTTAACACATTCGCCACAGCCTCAGACTTCTGGCGCTGCCTGAAAACTCAAAGAAGGCACCACAGGTTTATGTCACTTGAAACTCCAGACACTGAACAATAATTAGGGAACATGACTATAATTTGACTTACAGTCTACAGACACATGGTTCAGGCTCCCTGCCTCTCTCCTCCTACTTACTTAGTACAAATCAAGAGAGAGGGCAAGCAGTTTGAGGCAGGCTCTGAGGATGCTCACTTCCAAGCGACTGGGGAAAGGGAGCCTGCCATGTCTACAGCTGATGTAATACCAAGCTAAAAAGTGAAAACTTCAGTGCACCCAATGCCAGGAAAAAACCCTGTCTTACTCTTTTAAAATTATTACTGGTTTAGTCAGTGGTGTGTGTAGGTATTCCTGTGGGTCTTCTCTTTGATTTTTTTTTCCTCTTTGATTTTCCAAAAGATCCATTAGCTTTTTGGTGTTGTGTTTACTAGAAAGGTTGCACAATGTCAACCAATGTACAAAGGGATTTGGATAAAATGAGAAATAAACAGAAGTCCCTCCTTCATTAAGTGATACCATTAAATAACATGGCTCTGTAGTAAAGCTGAAGTAAGCAATTATATCACTCTACCTGAGTGTTCAAAGTAATGTGACAGTCACTTGCCCCAGAAGTATGAAGAACATCCTCTCCTCCTCTTTTGTAGGCTGATTCTCCTGTCAGACTTTGTGTTGTCATTCTTGGTTTCTCTCTTGACCGCCCCTCACCCCTTCTCCTCATACTCTGTGGCAGCTCCAAGCCCATACATCAGGGTCCTCGATACTGGGGTCTTCTCAACTTGGATGTCCCATGGACAGTTTAACACAGTCTGTCCAAGACTGAATTTACAATTTCTGCCCTTCCCCAACCCTGCTTCTACCCTACATCCTTACCTCAAAAAAATGTTAATACCATCTCCTAAGGAGCCTCAATCACTCTCGGCCACCCTCTAATCAATGACCAAGTTCTCATCATCCTAATCCCTAGGTATCTCTTTGGGTTGGCCCCTCCTCTTTATTCCTACTGCTACAGCTATCATTTAGGTCCTCCACCCACTCCCTTTCCTCTTGCTGGCATTTCTAAAATAACCTACCAATTTCCCTTTTCCAACCCAATCCCTTCCAGACAATAAGCACATGCTTCATGGGTGACATGTATGATCATGTCACTCAACTGCTTAAAATCCTTCATTGTTTGCCTGTTACCTCTTGAATAAAATGAGGATTCCTTAGCATGAACCTAGGACTATACTACCATGTTCCTTTCTTACTCTGCTGAAATACTAGTGGTTCCTTAAGTGGGGAATACAGTTTTATACCTCTGTGCTTTTGTAAAAGATGCTACTTTGCACACCTTTTACCCTTGGAGAATTCCTACTCATTCTTTAAGATTTAATTTGAATGTTACAATCTCTATGAAGCTTTCCTCCTCTGTGTTTCTCTAGCAACTTGTGAATACCTCCTTCTTGATAACACTTATGTTGTTTTATTACATTTTTTAATAAAAATTATGAAACAGCTTTATTCAACACAGCCAAGGAAAGTATCAGAAATCTGCAAGGTAGTTCAATAGAAGTTACCCAAACACAGAGGGGAAAAACAAACAAAAGCCCACAGAACTGAGCATACCAAATAATCTAACATACATGTTACTTGAATCCCAGAAGAGAAAGAAAAGAGAATAGAGCAAAACAATTTAAATTTAATTTAAATTGAAGAAAAAATTTTCCAAAAATTAATTATGGACACTAAACCACAGATACAAGAAGCTCAGAGAACACTAAGCAGTGTAAATACAAAAACAAACACAACATCTAAGCATATAATAATCAAACTGCTGCAAACAAGAGACGAAGAGAAAATCTTGAAGGCAGCCAGAGAATAAAAGACACGTTTTATACGGGGGAACAAAGATAAGAATCACAACACACTGCTTGTCAGAAAACTTAAAAGCCAGAAGATAATGAAGTTACATCTTCAAAGTGCTGAAACGAAAATAAAAAGATCAACAAAGAATTTTGTACCAGTCAAAAATGAAGAAATGAAGACTTCCTCAGACAAATAAAACTGAGAGAATTCAGTGCCAGCAGACCTACAATTCAAGAAAAGTTAAAGGAAAACTTATTTTTTCTTATTTTTTAATTACTTGAAAAGAAAACTGTCTAAAGTAAAATCAGGGAATTCCCCGGCTGTCCAGTGGTTAGGACTCTGTGCCTTCACTGCCGAGGGCCCGGGTTCAGTCCCTGGTCAGGGAACTAAGATCCCACAAGCCACGTGGCATGACCAAAAATAAATAAATAAGTAAATAAATAAAGTAAAATCAATAGGCGTGTAATTTGTGTTTATAGCATATTTAAAAGTAAGGTGTACAGCAATGTAAATTGTAAAATGCAGGAGCATAAAAGATGAAAGGTAGGAATATACGATCATAAGAGCCTTATACTACACGTGAAACAGCATAATAATGTTTGAAGGTGTCTGATTAATTAAAGGTGTATACTAAAACAAGGTTGCATTGATGAAGAAACCGGGGAGACGTCATCATATGAACTGAAGTGAGTGTATGTGAAAGAGTATGCAAAACTGAGGAAGCTCTCCAGGGAGGATAATGGAGCTGCAAAGGCTACAAGGACTAGGGTTGATGCAACTAAAGTGACAGAAGTACTTAGACTCTCTAGACTGAGGGGAGGCTTAGATATCTTATGACAGCAAACTGCCATAGGTTTGAACAGAGAAGAGGTACAATAAACAGCGTTTGAGGAGGGTTATTATTCCAGCTGCTCATCTGGATGGGGGACATGCTTTCACAGGCTTGGGAAGTCTGGGCAAAAACACACCACAGCAGGCACAAGAGAGAACACACTGCATTCATTCTGTAAAACCATGTTTCTTAATTTTGCTCCCCAGTCCTAACCACTAATGCAGCATTGTCCCACGGTCCTGTGGTGCAAACATGTCATGTGCCTTTTGACCTTGGTGGGTCTAGGGTGATCCAGCATGAGAAGGACCAGTGACTAAGTAGGAGGGGTCAGTGTATGGCAGAGATCCTTAGCTCTGGGTGAGCCCTGGCAGGAAGCTTCAGACCGTCTCCCTGTGCGTAAGTGCCCCCCCTTGCAATGGGTGCTGTTGGCATCTTTGGCACCTCCTCTGGAGACCTGCTGACTGTGGTTTGCAGAGTGCATTAATCACCATCATTATCACAGACCCCTGAAAGGGAGAAGCTTCAGGTTTCTTGCTTCCTTTCTCTGCTGACGGCAGGTAAGAGGACGGTTATTTGTCCTTTGGATTTATGAGTCCGACGATTAGCATCAGAGATTCCTGAGGGCTGTGCTCTGCACACTCTTTTTTTTTTTTTTTTTTTTTTTTTTTTTTTTTTTTTTTTTTTTGTGGTATGCGGGCCTCTCACTGTTGTGGCCTCTCCCGTTGCGGAGCACAGGCTCCGGATGCGCAGGCTCAGCAGCCATGGCTCACGGGCCCAGCCGCTCCGCGGCATATGGGATCCTCCCAGACCGGGGCACGAACCCGTATCCCCTGCATCGGCAGGCGGACTCTCAACCACTGCGCCACCAGGGAGGCCCCTCTGCACACTCTTAAAGGGCCATTTAGGGTCCTTTGTTTCTAGTGATTCAAATAATCTTCATGGTGAGTAACAGACCTGCAAGTGTAGTAAATTTGAGGATGGAGGAGCATGTTCTATGTCCTGAATTTATGATTTAATTAGTGGTTTCCTTAACTCTGTGACTAGTACACGTGGGCTGAGGCAGGTATATCTGTCTTTAAAGAATAGGCAAGATGTCCAAGTTGAAATTTGAAAAGAAAATAAATGTTGGGGCAGAAACAAGGGAGATAGTAGACTTTGTGGATAGTGCTGTTTGCTCCCCATGTTTTTGTTGCATGGCATTTTTCAGATTATAACTTGTACATGACAAGAACCTAAAACTCATAAATAACTGATCTGGGTCAGTGCTTAAAGTATGCATTTCACACAGGCCTTGAAAGCCAAAGGAGTCTAAAACATATTTGACTATCCCCTGTGGGTTTTCTGTTTCTGTAGCATGTCAACAGCTTGCAGGGTTCCAAGGAACCAATAATTATTAATGACAGCATCCTGAAGTTCGCACTGAACCCACAGAGTAGAGTGCTGGAAACTGTCCAGAAGGCATATTCACTGGATAGGCCAGCTGACATGTGATGGCTGCCAGGTGCAGCTCCTATTGGCATCTTCCCTAGCAGGGCTAGGGTGGTGAAAAGAACTGCTGAGAACAGTATACAGTGCTGTATGCCAATTATATCTCAATAAAACCAGAGGAAGAAAAAAAAAAAGGAACTGCTGAGGACACCACACCTCAACCCTGGAGGCTAGAAGGAAAGTGGAGTAACATGCAAAACCCGAGCCTAGAGCTCTCAGGGCTTCACTTCATCGTAACAGCTCACTTTAAAAAAATTTTTTTTCCTTTTTTTTTGCGATACGCAGGCCTCTCACTGCTGTGGCCTCTCCCGCTGCGGAGCACAGGCTCCGGACGGGCAGGCTCAGCGGCCATGGCTCACGGGCCCAGCCGCTCCGCGGCATGTGGGATCTTCCCAGACCGGGGCATGAACCCGTGTCCCCTGCATCAGCAGGCGGACTCTCAACCACTGCGCCACCAGGGAAGCCCTAAAAAAAAATTTTTTTTTAATTGTAGTTGATTTACAATGTTTCAGGTGTAATGAATCAGCAAAGTGATTCAGTTTTACGTATACATATAATCTTTTTCAGATTCTTGTCTGTTATAGGTTATTACAAGATATTGAATATAGTCCCCTGTGCTATACAGTGGGTCCTTGTTTATCTTTTTTATATACAGTGGTGTGTATCTGTTAAACCCAAATTCCCAGTTTATCTGTTCCCCACCCCCTTTCCCCTTTGGTAATCATATACTTAAGAGCTCACTTTTAAGAGCACTTGCCAAGCATCTGATACTGTACTAAGCACTTCACAGCCAGTCCTCCCAAATCCCCATGCCGTTGTGAGCAGTATTGTTATCCCTGGTTTTACACACTAGAAACTAAGGTTTAGAGAAGGTACATGACTGCCTAAGGTCACAGAACTAGTAAGTGCAAGAGCAGGTCTAGCACCAGTGACAAGTCCAGAGCCTGCGTTTCCAGCCATTTGGGCTCTACCCTCTCCCTCCTGTATGTATCTGGAGGATGTTCATTCAGCTTCTCAAATAGTTGCTATGTATAACACACTGTGTTAAACCCCAATGGAAAATTGTGAGCACACACGTCTTCATTTAATCAACATGCTTGTATTGATCACCTCTGCTGTACCAGGCACTGTGCTAAGCACGGGGCACAAACATGGTTAAGATACAGCCCTTCCCTCAAGGAATGCACTAACTGGTGGTGGGGACAGACAGGTACCAAGTACTGTCAAGTACTGAGTACCAAGTACTGTCAAGATAGAAGTGTGCCACGGAGACTGGGCCCTCTAAGAAGGTCAAGGAAAATCTCCAAGAGGAGGTGTCTCTGAGCCGAGCCATGAAGGAAAATAGGAGTTAGCTGGGCGAAGAGTGGAGACCAAGGCAGTCTAGGCAGAGAGAGCATGGAGGCAAAAGCATGGCATGGTCAGGAAACAGCAGGTTTATTGTGACTGGAATTTAGACCAAGTAGGGGACGTGGAAGAGTTGAAACTAAAATCTTACTTCACTTTTCAATTAAATGTTATTAATGCTTTAAGGTTCAAGTCCTCTTGGAACATTAATAAAGAAAATTCTCTGTTTCTTAAACAAGAGATTCAGTTTAGCCCAGATTCCAGTTGTCCATTTATTTCTTCAACCAATATTTAACTCCAGGCGAGTTTGTGCAAGGCACTGTGCTCAGCACCAGAGGCTGCAAAGAACAACCCAGAGTCCCTGCTTTCAAAGACATCGTGTATGGGTGAGACAGATACACAAACAGGCAGTTATAAAGTATGTCTTTACTGAGTACTCAACAGGATTACTTCAGAGGTTTGCTTAACAGAATTCTGAAATAGGAATTCTGAACAATCCTTCTTCAGCTCATAACCAAAAGTCCATAAACTTTTGGGGTTCCCAGGTAACTCTATCTCTTCATTACCAATATTCTCCTATCGTTATTACCTAGAGCACTCAGCATTCCCTATTGTATTCAGCTAAACTCTAGAAAATACTATTATCCAAAAGTAGCTACCATCTTATTATGGACAATAAATTCCACGTTGATGTGGACACAATCCTACTGAGAACATTAGAAAGTGTTAAAATAAGCAAGTAATAGTTTAATGAGAAAAAAACTTAAACCCAATGATTAACTTTCAGGGACTGTTTGCCAGTCCTCCCTCACCATGTACACATGGCGCCTTCCCCCACCCCTCAGTGCAGGGAGATGCTGTTCAGGTTGAAGGCCATTGCCACACTGCCTGGGTATCTCAGGCAGCAGTTTTCACCCAGCAGTTCCTCTGTGAACTTTTGTGAAACAGATTTTCAAGCATTCCTTTCATTAAGAATTTTTTTTTTGCATGAAGATGATATTAAGACCTTTCAATGTTTTCCCCCATAAATTAGATGAACTAATTCCACTTAAATTTTATTGTAAGACTGATTTCCTAATCCTTTAGTTGTTCTTCTGTCTATGCTTAGAAATTGTGCACAAAATGTAAGACTGGGGAGAATGATGGCAATGACTATTTGATTTCAATACTGCTATCCCTTCTAAGAGCTTACAACACAGTTTTTATATGATTTGATTCTACCTTATGCCACCAACCATCTGTGGGCTCTTGAGCAAGTCATTCACATTTTGGGGCCTCAGTTTCTTCAACTGTTAACCAAGAGTTAACATTGGATACTAGATGTTCTCTAAGGAATCTTCCAGCCCTCAAACCCTACATGGTATGATGTTATTGTTAACAGTAACAGTAACACTTCTGCAGCCAGTATCACAGGATTCTTGAGGTACCTGTCATCTGGAACCTAAATTTGGCTAAGTTTATTGCTAAAAGTAACCTCTTGTGCAGACAACTCACTGATAAGGCTAATAAAAGAAATGCAAAGAGAATGAATGAATATGTTCATCAGTTTGACTGCCATAACTAAATTAAGCTTACCCCTAGAACACAATTTAGTACCATATGAGAAAAACCATTATTATGATAAATATCAACAGCATGATTTTAAAAAATCATGATGAGTTTATGAATAGATTCCTCAAAAAGACATTTAATAGAAATGTACATCTGCCTGGATTTTTTGAAAAGTAAAAATTTAAGCATGAAATGATTCTTTTATAATAAGATTTACTTAAAATTAAGAGTCACTATACTTAACAAAGACATATTTCAGACATTTCCAAACAAAACAAGAGTTCACTTTCTTGTACTTGAGCTTTCTGCATTATTTGATTCCTGCCATTGTAATAAGTTCAAAAAAGGGGGATCAATAGAGAAATAAAGAGAGGACAAATATCACCATTGCAAACTATTCATAGCTAGAAAATCCAGGGTACTAAACTAAAAGCTATGTATTAGGCTGCTTGGGTTGCTGTAACAAAATATCACAGACCATGTGGCTTTAACAACAGAAATTTATTTTCTCACAGTTTTGGAGGCTAGAAGTTCAAGATCAGGGTGACATCAGGCTTGGTTTCTTTTGAGACTTCTGTTTCTGGCTTTTAGAGGGCTTCCTTCTCTTTGTGTCTTCATGCAGCAGAGAGAGAGAAGCTCTGACGTCTCTTCCTCTTCTCATAAGGACACTAGTTCTATCAGATTTGGTCCCCACCCTTATGACCTCATTTAGCCTTAGTTACTTCCCTAAAGGCCCTGTCTCCAAATACAGTCACACTGGGGGTTAGAGCTTCAACATATGTCTTCAGGGGGAGGACACAATGTAGTCTACAACAAGCTGTTAGAAAATTTAGTAGGAGGATTGGGTCAAGATGGCAGAGTAGAAGGATGTGCACTCACTCCTTCTTGCGAGAACACTGGCATCACAACTAACTGCTGAACAACCATCGACAGAAGGACACTGGAACTCACCAAAAAAGACACCCTGTATCTAAAGACAAAGGAGAAGCCACAATGAGATGGTAGGAGGGGTGCAATCACCATAAAATCAAATCCCATAACCGCTGCATGGGTGACTCACAAACTGGAGAACAATTATACCACAGAAGTCCACCCACTGGCGTAAAGGTTCTGAGCCCCATGTCAGGCTTCTCAACCTGGGGGTCCAGCAATGGAAGGAGGAATCCCCAGAGAATCAGACTTTGAAGGCCAGCGGGATTTGATTGCAGGACTTCAACGGGACTGGTGGAAACAGAGACTCCCCTCTTGGAGGGCACACACAAAGTAGTGTGCACATCGGGACCCAGGGGAAGGAGCAGTGACCCCATAGGAGACTGAACCAGACCTACCTGCTAGTGTTGGAGGGCCTCCTGCAGAGGCAGGAGGTGGCTGTGGCTCACTGTGGGGACAAGGACACTGGCAGCAGCAGTTCTGGGAAGTACTCATTGGCATGAGCCCTCCTGGAGTCCACCATTAGCCCCACCAAAGAGCCTGTAGACTCCAGTGTTGGGTCGCCTCAGGCCAAACAACCAACAGGGAGGGAACCCAGCCCCACCCATCAGCAGACAAGCAGATTAAAGTTTTACTGAGCTCTATGCACCAGGGGAACACCCAGCTCTACCCACCACCAGTCCTTCCCATCAGGAAGCTTGCACAAGCTTCTTAGATGGCCTTATCCACCAGAGGGCACACAGCAGAAGCAAGAAGAACTACAATCCTGCAGCCTGCAGAATGAAAACCACAATCACAGAAAGATAGACAAAATAAAAAGACAGAGGATTATATCCCAGATGAAGGAACAAGATAAAATCCCAGAAAAACAACTAAATGAAGTGGAGATAGGCAACCTTCCAGAAAAAGAATTCAGAATAATGATAGTGAAGATGATCCAGGACCTCGGAAAAAGAAAGGAGACAAAGATCGAGAAGATGCAAGAAATGTTTAACAAAGACCTAGAAGAATTAAAGAACAAATAAACAGAGATGAACAATACAATAACTGAAATGAAAACTACACTAGAAGGAATCAATAGGAGAATAACTGAGACAGAAGAACAGATAAGTGACCCGGAAGACAGAATGGTGGAAATCACAGCCACGGAACAGAATAAAGAAAAAAGAATGAAAAGAAGTGAAGACAGCCTAAGAGACCTCTGGGACAACATTAAATGCAACAACATTCACATTATAGGGGTCCCAGAAGAAGAAGAGAGACAGAAAGACCAGAGAAAATATTTGAAGAGATTATAGTCGAAAACTTCCCTAACATGGGAAAAGAAATAGCCACCACCCAAGTCCAGGAAGCACAGAGAGTCCCAGGCAGGATAAACCCAAGGAGAAACAGGCCGAGACACATAGTAATCAAATTGACAAAAATTAAAGGCATAGAAAATTTAGTAAAGGGACTGGTCAAAAACTGAGAAATAATAAAGAAAAAAGGGTTCCACTTACTGTATCAATGAAAATAATAAATATCTGCTACTTAAGCTAATATGGCATTCTCCAACACTGAGCAGATAAAATTGCCAAGCTTTAATGGGAGAAATAAAGACCAATTTGAGTGAAAGCCAACATATACCTTGCTCCTGACTGTAATATTTAAGAAGACTCAAAGTTCAAATCCAATCAAAATATCAAAATGTAATGTCAAATTATAAAGAACTTAATAAAATGATTGAGAAGTGCAAAATATAGATGTATGTTAAATCAACTATTTTTAAATGGTGATAATGCTCTGTGGAGTGAACAGTTGTCAATATAAAGAAAAATCAGTGCAACTCAAACTTTATACCATAGGCTACAGTAAGCTCCAGTTGAACAAAACAGCAAAATTTATGGGTTTTTCAGAAAAAAATGCAGTGGTATAATTGCTCCAAGTCTGAAAGTAAATATAATTGCTTTTACTTTTGGACCAACATAAGAAATAATAAGTAAATGAATTTTATTATTAAAATATTTAAAATATGTTATACTAGAGATATAATGAAACCAACATGAATGTGATAGTTATATTCACATCTAAACTTCACATTTAAAGAAAGCTAAAAGCACAATAACAAGTCCGTATTTACAGATGGATATGAATAAATATCATTTAGGAAAAAAATGTTCACACTTGGCTGGTAATCAAGGAAATATTGATTAACCAAAATATGCAGTGCCACCTCACAACTACTTAAATTATCAAAAATAATGAAGTTCTACATTGACAGAGCTGTAGTGTATACTAATACATTTCAGGCAGTCATGTAAGTTTTATACAATCATTATGAAAAATAGTTGAAACTATGTAACAAGATCTTTCAAAATGACCCTATCATTTTATGTAGCAATATTACTAGGACTATGTAATGATAATTATAGCTACTACACTTACTGAGAACTTACTTGAGTAAGCACTGCACCAGACACTTTATAGATATGATTTCCCATCCTTACTAAAATACTCCAGGTAGATATTGCTGACTGTGTTTTAAAGATGAGGAAACTGAGATCCAGAAAGGTTAAATAAATCAGAGAGGTCAGAGAGGTTCAGATCTTGGTTAACCCAAGTTCTTTCTACCACACCATGCTGCCTCTGAAGGAATGCAAAGGAAAAATAGGAAAAGAAAAAGAGAAAACAAAGGAAAAGGGAAGGGAAAGAGAAGAACAAGGAAGAAAAGAAATAGGAAACTTTTTTCGACTAGTCTGTTTGACTCTTAAGGAAAACTAGAAATAGCCAATGCCCAATGATAGCTATGGAAGCCAATTCAAAGTGTAGAAAAACATCAATCAAAATGAGCACACCCCTTTTATTCAGTAATTCTTCTAAAAGTATGTAATGATGGCACTAATAATAATAATAAAAAATTGATGAACAGCAGGACTATGGATTATTCAGTAGTCATGGAGTGAGAGGAAGTATAGATTAGTGGAAATGAATTGCATGGGTGCAGGTCTGTCCCTTACTAGGTGTTGAACAGTAAGTTTAAACTCTTAAACTCGGTGTTACTTAATTTCCTCATGTGTAAAATGAGGAGAAAATAGTGCCTACTTCATAGATATTTTAGTGGGCTGAATGAGTGGATAAATGTTGAGCAGCAAGAACGGTACCTGATCCGTGTGTGACAGTAGAAATGATTGCAAAATGTGATAACACATTGAATATATGTTTTAAAAAATGCCAAGAAAACACTATGTGAACACATTCAGAAGGGTCATAAAGGCAAAGAAATATTTGCAGTTTTAGGTCGAAAATCTCCATATTTATCTTTCTATAACATTTGAAAAATGCAATTTTTTAAATTAACTTTAACTTGAAAAGACAGTGTTTTGCCAAGGACTTGTGCAGAATGTAAATATGAAATCAAACAGTAATTCTCTGAGAGGGTTAGAGATAATACACAGGTTCAGGAATCCATAATGACTATCACCATCTTACCCCCCTGCCTTAACAACTGTTTATGCAAAAAATGTTGGCACTTCACATATTCCTGTAAAAGGCAACCAGTCAAGAAATGGAACTCAGAATCCTTTAATGACCTATTTAATGCCACATAATTCAGAAGAGAAAATAAATTCTAGTGGCTGCTTAATAAACAGAAGTAATTTGAAGCCTAACTAGGTGAAGTTTGGTCCAAATATCCATTATTAGGAGTCAGATAGAGGGGAACAAAAACAGAAGCACATACTTACACATTGTAAAATCTCAGTTTAATTTTATGAAAATTAAAGAATTTCCAAAATATCATGACAGAAGGGCTAAACTGCCGTGTCCTGAGCATCTCACCCACCGCATAGTAATCTATTAACATTTTGGTGAATATACTCTTTATTCCTGGTACTAATAATGCACATTATTAAAATGCTATAATACACAAGTCAATTCATATTACAATAAAACTACTCTAAATATTTGTTGTTTTGTAATTTATGCTGTATTAATTTTATTATTTATAAATGAGATCAAATTTGGTTCAGCCTTATGCCCTATTTTTTACATGGTATAACTATTATTTATTCCATTTTTAAATCCTTAGGTAAACTATCTATATAGCCATAAAATGAAATCAAAAAATTTAAGATCTAATTGTAAATAATATTTTTAATCAGAAGTAAGACTTAACCATTACTACATTTAATCCTGCTTTTAAGTAACTAATTGAAAATGGCTTTTATTTCCAATTTTTAACTTTAAGTAAAGATTTGAGTCAGATTAAAAATGGTTAGTTGACCTACTCATGTTTATTTCCTCTCCGTCTCAAGGGTCCAGTAAAGTGATGAGGAAGGATTTTTTTAATGTACAAAGTACAAGGACAATGATAACAGGAGAGGCCATCCATGACTAAGAAAGTCCAATAAATTTTTGTAAGACAGAAGGCAGGAGGGATACAAGTGACTGATTTAACAGGAAAGAAGAAAGTCACAGTTTAAATTGTATAAAAGGAAGTTATGGGGCTTCCCTGGTGGTGCAGTGGTTGGGAGTCCGCCTGCCGATGCAGGGGACGCGGGTTCGTGCCCCAGTCCGGGAGGATCCCACATGCCGCGGAGCGCCTGGGCCCAAGAGCCATGGCCGCTGAGCTTGCGCGTCCGGAGCCTGTGCTCCGCAACGGGAGGGGCCACGGTGGTGAGAGGCCCGCGTACCGCAAAAAAAAAAAAAAAAAAGAGGAGGTTATGAACAAGAAAAAGCAAGGCCTTGGAGAGGTTCAGGATTTGGATGTACCAGGTATAGCAGAACATAAAGATAAGCTCAGCACCAAATACAGACATTTATTGAAAAAGAGCTGGCTCCTCCCACCTGCTTCCCACGAACAGAACATGGTTACCCATGCTCCTCCCCCTAGGAGAAATTCTGAGAGCTCTTCTCCACGGAAATAAACCAGGAAAAACTCAAGATGAAACACACCAAGCATATTAGTTTGCTAGGGCTGCCATAACAAAGTACCACAGACTGGGCAGCTTAAACAACAGAAATTTATTTTCTCATAGGTCTGGAGGCTTAGACGTCTGAGATCGAAGTGTCCACAGGCTTGGTTTCTTCTGAGACCTCTCTCTCTTTGGCTTGCAGATGGCCGTCTTCTCCCTGGGTTTTCACATGGTCTTCCCTCTGTGTCATCTGTGTCCTAATCTCCTCTTATAAGGACCAGCCATACTGGATTAGGGCCCACCTGTAAGACCTCATTTTAACGTGATTACCTCTTGAAAGACCCTATCTCTAAATGCAGTCGCATTCTGAGGTACTGAGGATGAGGACTTCAGTATATGAATTTGGGGGGACACAAGTCAGCCCATAACACCTAGTACAGCAGCCAAGGTGAGATATAGGCTGAAAGTGGATTAAGAGCCTGGCCACAAGGTCCTTAGACCACGGCCCCGTGCCCTGCCTTTTGCACTGCGTCAGTGGTCAAGACCCTCTCCCCTGGCTAGAGATCAGTCACACCTCTCGAGAGAAACTAATGGGCCCCAATGAAGGATATTCTAATGTTTGAGAGATCCCTTGGCAAAATGGCCCACTCGTGAATATGCCAACCATACCAGGGGAGAAGTGGGGGAGGGATATACCGGGAGATTTGGACTGACATATACACACTAATATTTATAAAATAGATAACTAATAAGGACCTACTGTATAGCACAGGAACTATACTCAATACTCTGTAATGACCTATATGGAAAAGAATTTAAAAGAGTGGATATATGTATATGTATAACTGATTCATTTTGTTGTACAGCAGAAAGTAACACAACATTGTAAATCAACTATACTCCAATAAAAAATTTTTTAAAAATACTCCGACCAAAAAGAATTTTGAGGAGAGTTTCCAGCATGAAAGCAGGTGCAATATACACAACAGAAAATAATGAATCTGGAAGGAATGGAGACATGCAGGAAATGAGAGAAAACATTAATAATATTCTAGTTACATCTTCAGAGCAATAGGAGAAAATAGTGTCACCACAGGACAGGAGCAAGATGCATAAGAAAGCATTAATTATTAAATGGAAAAGTGATCTAATATCATCGAGAGATCACAACAATAAAGAGGTGCAAAGAGGTGTAAGAGATAAATCCTAAAACTGATAAATCAAGAAATAGCAGTATAACTATATTATTCATAATTGCAATAACTTCCAGAAGAAACATCTAAAATAAAAATGTGTTTTACCTGCAAGAAAAAGTAGAGTGCTCCTTTTCACTAAGCCTTACAATAACGTATTCTTTTTCTTTTTAACTCTGGATGTACTGTTTTGATTTAATTATTTTTAAGTTTAAAAAATGATTTGGGGACTTCCCTGGTGGCACAGTGGTTAAGAACCTGCCTGCCAATTGGGAGATTGGGATTGACACATATATATTAATATGTATAAAATGGATAACTGATAAGAACCTGCTGTATAAAAAAATAAATAGAATTTAAAAAATTAAAAATATTTTAATTTAAAAAAATTTAAAAAGAACCTGCCTGCCAATGCAAGGGACACGGGTTTGAGCCCTGGTCTGGGAAGATCCCACCTGCCATGGAGCAACTAAGCCAGTGCGCCTCAACTACCGAGCCTGTGCTCTAGAGCCCACGAGCCACAACTACTGAAGCCCGCACGCCTAGAGCCCGTGCTTCATGACAAGAGAAGCCACCCACACACCACAACGAAGAGTAGCCCCAGCTCACTGCAACTAGAAACAAAGCCCACGCGCAGCAATGAAGACCCAACGCAGACAAAAATAAATTAAAAAAAAAAAAGATTTGGAATAGTCATAACCTTGCTTAATAGAATAGCTGTGTTCCTGGCAATACACGTAGATTAATTTTTATAAATCAATCAATATTCGTTATCTCCGAGCCCTTTTAGTAAAGCCCAATCAATTATTTTAGGCTCTGTGAAGTAATATAAGATCTGTAAGACAGTCCATTCCTTCCATGAGTCTGTGGTTTATTCAGAATGACAACACTGTAAGGCAGCATATTCCCAGTACTAAATAAAAGTAATGGACTGGAAAACCTCAGGACATCAGAGAAGAGATGGTCTGACGTGGCCTTCAGCTCACGGAGAAGGGAGGCAGAGTCGAGCAGTGGGAAGAAGCAGGCAGTGAGCGGAGGGGTGCCGAGGCCTTTCCCACGGGCATGACAGGAGGCAAGTGGGAGCAAAGGCAAGCAGCTCAGATGTGATGGTGAGACGGATAGTGTATTAGTTTGCTAGGGCCGCCGTAACAAAATACCACAGAACAGGTGGCTTCCACAACAGAAATTTATTTTCCCACAGTTCTGGAGGCCAGAAATCCAAGATCAGGGTGTCAGTGGGTTTGGTTTCTTCTGAGACTTCTCTCTAGGTGGAAGATAGCCACCTTCTTGCTTTTTTCTCACATGGTCTTCCCTCTGTCTGTGTTGTCTGTGTCCAAACCTCCTTTGCTTATAAGGACATCAGTGATATTGGATTAGAGCCCATCCTAACGACCCCATTTTTATTGCTTACCTCTTTAAAGGCCCTATCTCCCCAAACAGTCACAATTTAAGGTATTGAAGGTCAGGGCTCCAATATTTGCATTTGGGGGACACAATTAGCCCATACCAGTAGTAAACCAGCTTGGCAGCAGTGTAAGATTTGTATATTTTTTAAATATTTATTTATTTTTATTTATTTATTTGGCTGCGTTGGGTCTTAGTTGCAGCACGCAGGATCTTCGTTGAGGCATGCGGGGTCTTTCTTTGCAACACACGGGCTCTCTAGCTGTGGCACACGGGCACCAGACTGCGCAGGCTCAATATTTGTGGCTCACAGGCTTAGTTGTCCCGCAGCATGTGAGATCTTAGTTCCCTGACCAGCGGTCGAACCTGTGTCCCCTGCATTGGAAGGCGAATTCTTAATCACTGGACCATCAGGGAAGTCCCAAAATTTGTATTTTAAAAGGGGGATGTAATGGGAATAATTCTGAAGGAGCAATCTGGAGAGGCAATGCCAAGTGTGGACTTTATTTCATAGGAAATAACATGTCCCTGAACATTTTTAAACAAGACGTAGGCAAGATCAGCCTGGTGGTGGTATGTGGGATGCTACGATCAGGAGATCAGACCAGAGGTCGGCGAAGAATTAAGCAGTTATTGCAATATTCCAGTTAGGGGGTGAGAGTGATTTTAACTGTAACAATGGCTGTGGCAATGGAAAGGAAAGAAATTAGAATATTACAGATGGAAAAGCTTAGAGATTCACAATATTTACACCTCCAAGGAACTTTGAAAATTATTTTTATAGCATAGGGAACTATATTCAATATCCTGTGATAAACTAATGTAAAAAATATGAAAAATAATGTGTGTATAAAAATTACACAACATTGTAAATCAACTATACTTCAATAAAATAAATTTTAAAGAAATAAAATTAATTTATCCTGTCACTGGAAATTTCTAAATGTCATTACAACCAATCAGAGCCTTTGACTAGCATGAGCTAACTACTGTTACTTTACCAAGTTAACAAGGGCAAGCAAATAAACTCAAGGTGTTAGTTGGCTCTTTGAGAATTTTTGTGAATAAAAGTACAACCTCCATTAGGTATTCTGAAATACAAAATACCTAGAAAAGTAACTTATGGATGCTTATCACTGCTTTCTGAGACCCCAGGGAGACTCGCAAGTTGGAAACTACTGACTGGACCCAGAATGTCTCCATTTATAGGTAAAGAAATGTAACCAGACACATCCCAAATCACACGTCAAGTTTATTAGCAAAATGGAGCCAGAATGAGCCTCTTGTATCTTGTTCAAAATCAGTTACATTCTGCTGAGAATTAGCAGGACCTGGTGTGTCTGCCTAGTTGCACTTTTAGGGAACAATCAAGTCGCTTGAAAAGTAAATAATAATCCCCTCATTTATCTTTTGCTTAAGACTAGATTTTCCATCATTAAATGTTTGCTTAAAGCAAGATAAAACATTATTTCTGGGTTAAAATTGGCTGCTAATACCACCACCTGGATACTTTTTCTAACACTGATTTCCAAGCTACTTATTTTCTGATTATCCTGCCATTTTAAACAAGAACAAGCATTACTGATTCTTCATCCATTCTGACCTAATGGCACATTAACAGTCACATTGTTTAAAAGTTCCATTGTCATATGCATACATAAATGGGGCTTTAACAAGCCCAAGGTCTGAATCCTTTATTCCACTCCATGACGTTTTTCATCTTCCATAACTCTGCCCACAGACTATCACAAGGTTTGGGCATTCATTGCTTCTTCAGACCAGCCTCAAAGATCTCTGTGGTGATGTCTGTATTTTATGGCATAAGTCAAGCTGCTAGATTAGCAGGTGGTTGTCATTAAAGGGGAGGAAAAGTGAATCAGAGATGCCCTGTCCCTGTTATATGTTACATTTAGGGAGAAAATTAAACTGTGTATTCTCTTCTGGATGGTCACCACCCCTATCATTTGCTCTCTTGTTCATTCCCTCTCTCTCCCTTGCTCTCTCTCTCTCTCTCTCTCTCTCTCTCTCTCTCTCTGTAAGCTGTTCTCAGCATTCAGGTACAGCCTTTGCTGCCAAATCTTTAGTGTCTCAGAGTAACCCAAAATCCATGTAGAATATTCTGCATCTTACCTTTCTTCTTTCATAGTAAGCATTCCTCATGTATGGGAAACGGTGATAATTTAGAAAGAAATGTGGGAGAAGTACTTTTAAATCTTGTCAGCTACATAACACCTGACATATAAGAGAACTCATGCACTACTGAAAACAAAGTGTGGGAAGGATGAGATCTATTTTAATAAAAAGAAGAAGAAGATTGATCAAGCCTTGAGCTTTCTCCTCTTGGCCTAAAGGAGAATGGCCAAGTAGCAAGATGTTTTTGGTGGGGTGACCAGAAGAGTTGCTGTTTCAATAGACAGGCTGAGTCCCAGACCACAGATTAAGGAAGCAAATTCAGAATATCAGAGAATGTGGCAGAAAGTAGAGATGAACTGGAGGACTGGAAGGAAAAGGATCTAGCTCGGGGAATGAGAATTATCTTGTCTGGAAAATAGAAGGCTCAGTGATAACCAAATAGCATAATTAAGGATGTGTAAAGCTTATGGCATTGATTACAGTAACTGATTTTTTTGACTAAGCCAAAGCCTGAGTTGCAATGGACTGTATTTAGAGGCTGGCCATGTATTAAAGCTAGATAGCCTAAGGATGATTTTCTGATGTCCAGAGGGACACTGTAGAATTATTTTGATGTGATGCAGTATTGGTGAAAGTCAAGACCACATCCTCCTGAGAGAAGAAAATGGTGGAGATGGGGAAGGAATGGTAATGTTCAATTTTGAAACATGTGGGAAAGATATTTGCAAATTCTTGTTCCAAATGCTTGGAAAGAAATTGGATGAATCTATGGCTACCACAAGAAGAATTTCTGGGCCTCACTGATACGAAAGAAGAAAGGAGAAAAAGTGGCATTATCTGGGGCACAGAGATTGCCTGGTGCAGCAGAAATGCTGAATTATGTAAGTAAAGTACAGAAAAGTGACTGGAGGACACAGTGAGAAGGGAGAAGACTACAGAAGAGAGGAAGATAGAGGAAATGAATACAATTTTACCTTTTTAAAGGGATTGATAAAGTGATTAATGTGAAATTGGGGAGGTAAAATAATTGCAAATTATTACTATTTTAACAATTGTCATTATTTTGAAACCACAGTTCCTCTAAACTTCTTTTTAAAAATAGGATGATTTATATGGCAAGCAGACCTCAAACATGGGTCTTTGTGAATTCGAGTGAGAATTGGGCCTCAGCTGGACCCTCGAGGTCTGATATAACCTTGTGATTCTGTGGTTTGGGGAAGGATCACCAGTTATAAAAGATAGTTAGCTGTTTGAAAGGACACTTGCAGAATATTAAGAAGTGCATTCTGCTCTTGTCTGAAGATCATACCCGGTTACAATCAGTTATGCTTATCTTCACAAAAAACTTTGATATAACGTGATCTCCAATAGGATGAAATGCCTAGACCACGCACTCATCTATAATTATTCATAACCTCATTATCTGTCGTAGTTTATAAAACAGAGATGTAAAAGTTTTGACCAGAGCACGTTTCACTATGTGAAACTTGTATTTTGCCAGACTGTTGTATGTGTCTTGGGTGGCTCATTACCACTGTCATTAAACAGTTGATAAAACTGTGACACTGGACACTTAGGTGAGCGTGTAGAGCCCAGAATTTGTGAAGCTAACAACCAACTTCTACACAGAATGACAAGCCCAGATCACTCATAAAGAGTAAAAGAAAAAAATATCAATGGGAATAAACACTGAACCAGAGAGATGATCAAAATCACCAACCCATCCAGAAAAGAAGCCCTTTATTCCAGTTTTGAAAGAATGTAAGAAATAAAAACAACCCCCAAAATGTTTTTTAAAAATTCATAAATAAGATTTTTGTTCTATTTACTTTATATCCATTTTACAGTATGATTTCTTAGTTTAAAAGTGAGGAAATTCTAAGAAAGCTAAGATTAAAAAAAGGCAGAGTGAAGCCTTAATAAGAATACTTTAAAGTACATGTTCAATCCCTTTAGAAGAACAATAGATCATTTTTATCTATGTATTTTAAAGAAGTTCTAGAAATTTGTGGTTAATCATTATTGGTATATTTACTTGAAAGCTGCATTATCAAAATTTGTATATGAATAGTACATGGGCATGTTTTGTCTTGGGTTGAATTCTGCAGCCGCAGAGCTTCTGAGAGGGTCTGTTGAGGGATTGCTCTCAGAAGACACCTGTCACTGAGTGAGGGGAAAAGGAGAAGGGAGGGAAAGAAGGCAGATACAAATTAAAAATTTCAGGAGCAGTCCAGACTCAGCCTGATCTCACCAGAAGCTCCATACAGAGAATTGCACAGAGATGGTCCAGGTGATAGGGGGCTGCTTCCAGGCAGCACTTGTCAGCCAAGAGCAGTCCTCCAGAAAAGGGTCTGGGGGTGAGCTGTTAGCAGCCAATACTCTCAGCAGCTGGGGAGGGGTTTACCAACCTGGTATATATATTTGTCTCTCTCAGGACCTTCTTCAAATAAAAACATCCTCAGGTTATTGATGTGGCCCACTGTCTGTCCATAGCAGGTGCTCAATTAATAGCTAATGGGTGGGTAAAAAAATGGATAGATGCCACAGGAAAGACACCATAAACCAGATAATAAAAAAAAGATAATAATAATAACTAGCATTTATAAAACATTTGCCATGTGCAGACACTATGCATGGATTATTTTTGTGAGGTAGGAACTGTTATTACCCCCCGTTTACACCTGCAGAAACAGAGATGATGTGTTTTCCAGAGTCACATAGCTGGTGTGATATCAGAGCTCACACTCTTAACCTCTTCATTGTACCAAATGCTCAGAAATGAGGAAGGTGGAATAGAGTAAAACAAATATTGAAAACCACTGACCCTGGATCATTTATAGCTTCACAGAGTGGCTTCGTTTTCCTTGTAAAAGATGGAACTACCAGCTGCACCTCCCTCCTTCTAAAAGGCCAGGCATATCAACTCCAAGATGGTGCTTGAATAAAATAAGAAATTCTAGAATCCTTGGAACATGCAGAGTGGTTGAAATATCTAGAAGATTCCCAGTCTTTTTGTCTCTGCTATGTGACAGATGAACCACTGAATAAGCACATATATAATTATACTTTCTAAATTGGTTGTTTAGGTTTAGGCCTGGCTGCAATTAAAACTATACCATAAATACTATTAGACGGCATGAGATTAAAATGGATGTTAATTATTTTTCAGTGTTCCTCCAAGGAGCAAGTTTCCAGACTTAAACTCTCATGAATCTTATGGGGGAAATCCTCAAACACATTTGGGGCCGTTCTAATGAGTGGCTTTGCTCTTCTTCAGGGTAATTACTAGTTTGCTCTGTGCCGTTTATAAGCTAAGCGACTTAAAGTTTAAGCCACATCCCTCTGTAATTCACTTGACATGTTAAAGAAAAACTTAAAATAACACATTTTAAATGAATACTAATATTATCTTAAAGTGAGATAAGTATCTGGCTACTTACAAATCTTTAAAAATTATGTATCTGAATTTTAAATAGAGAACTCATATTGCCTTCTCTTCAGTGTGTGCTCAGGGGATTATGTTTAACCCCCTTGGCTGTCGTCCAGCTGTGTTCATTGCGACCAGAGAAACGCAGGACCTGAATCTGCACATTCATAATCATGATTCTCACTCTCCTGACAAGACCGCTAAGTAGGTCATGATTTTATGCCAAAAGGAAATGGCCTTTTAGTGGCCAAAGGACTGTTTTTTATACTCCGTGGAAACCTGTTTTGGTGCTAGTATTAACGTCATTGCTGTAGTTTATCATTCCAAATTTATCACTTATCCCTCAATCTTCCATTTTTGCCTTTCCTACCAGGAAATAGTGATGGGACTTCTTTTTAAATATTTTAAAATTCAGGAAATCATTTTATATTACAGTTATTCCCAGCTTTTGGGGTAAACACAGAAATGTAGCCTAGTTCTTAAGGCATGATTTTTATGATACCTTATACTTCTTTTTGAGACAGAACTGTTGAGATCACAATTCATTTATTTATTCACTTACAGGACGTTTGGTCCAAAAAAAGATTGTGGAAAAGTGAAAGTGAGGCACAGATTGGGGTGATTTGTTGCTATTGTGGCTTTTATTTCCTTTATCAATGTTATAATGATATTTATAAAATAAATGTAAGCCAGGGAGATTTTTTATTGATTTTTAAAAAATTTTATAGGCATATAGTTGATTTACAACCAGGGAGATTTTTAAAAAGCAGAAGCAATGATGAGACCTAAGAAGTTGTCAGAAAGAGATGTAAATCATTTCAGACTTAAAAGAATTTATCCTATTTTAAATGCTTCCAGGAAATGTGATTCTATATAGACAACCATTTGCTACTCCCTAGTATAGTAATAGGTAACGCTTTTTGAGATTTACTATGTGCCAAGCTCTACAATAATAATAGATTCTCTTACTTAACCCTTTTAGCAGTCCACAACCATGTGATGTAGGCACTACGGCTATCACCTTTCTATGGATGAGGAAAGAGGCTTAGAGAATCACAAAGTCACACAACTAGTAATGGTAGGGCTAGGATGTGAATCCAGGTCATCTAGCTTAAGAGTCTTTCTCTACACCTTATCATTTCCCTTGAGGGTTACCTGTGGTCAAAGCAAAACAATGAATTATTATTGACATTATTGAGAAACCTAATTCTCCAACCAGATAAAGAATTGTGTAGATCTGGCTGTGTGTTTTCTGATTCCTAAATAGTTGTCAGATAAAGAAGAATATCTTTATTAGATCTGGGGCAGCCACAAACCCAGACAAGAATGTTTATGGGTCCTAAATATTTGGGACTCAAATGGCCTCATCTCCTCTGACACTTTTTCTAATCCTCAAATCCCATCTATCCACACATCCTTCTTAATCCCCCTTTCCGCTCTGAGACCAATTAATCCTCCTTTCTCCTCTGATCTCCCATGTACATTTCTCTATAGCTCTGTGACTGCCTTTATTCTATACTAATGTTAGGGTTCAAGTGAATGTCCCCTCACTGGACTATGAATTCTTCAAGGGCAAGAGTATTATTTTACCAAGCACTGAACCTCCAATGCATGGCATATAGTAGGTGCACAAGATGTGTTTTTAACGAATAAATTAATAAAAGTTTCCACACACTCAATAGTGTCATTTTCTCACTTATCTTTAATGGAGAGGACATTCATAACAGGGGAAAATGCAGTCTTCTTTATTCTACTATGTGATACTGGAGTGAAACATCTTTGCATACCATACCCACAGCACATGTTAGGTACTCAAAAATTTGTTGAGTAAATGAAAACCATCTATGAGAACCTTCCAATAGCTTGCAAGAGGTCTTGCAGGATGTGATACATTTCCTAAATATCCTACAAAGTCACTTCATCATTTTGTAAAAGCTGATATATTTACCTTTGCTTTTGTGTAATCAAAGCTGCCTTATTCTATGAGCCTGAAGGTTGCATTTGAAATTGACATTAGTTTTGGTTTTCTCAGGCTCAGCTTTTTGTCCTGAGGCTCTTAACAGATTCTTATTGGCTTTGGTCTCCACTGGCACGTCCCATGTGTACCATGTGGAATGCTGTCTATAAAACTTTGGAGAAGTCTGTTGCTTTGCAAATACTATGCACTTTTTATACCTTAGGTAAGCTTACCAGTTCCCAGCCCCTTTAGGAGGAAGCTCACCATGTCCACGATGGCAGAGATAAATCATAAAGAGAAGCAGACTTGGCTGGAGACAGCACGGAGGTTAATCACTTTTCAGAAGCTATGCTCATTTCATCTTTGAGGGAAGTCACACCTTCATAGAACAGAATCTCTCATTGCTGATATCTACGGGAGGCTAGACAGGATTTCTTCTAGGGTCTCAAGTGTATCTGAAAATGAAAAAGAGGAATACTTAAACAAAAATTAGCCTCAAACAAACAAACAAAAGTGATGGAGAAGGTGAAGCAGGACACACATGGACAAGTTTCCATGGGATGAGATAGAGGCATATTCTGCATCTGTATCCCCCTTTTCACTCATCTTCATCCTCTCTAGCCACCCACCTCAGCTACTGCCTGAAAGATCTATCAATACCATACTTACCCAACAGAATCAACCCAGGGCTACACATGATTTGAATTTGCTGAGTGCAAGATTGGTTGAGTGATATGTGGCCAATGGAATTTCTAGATGACCCACTTCAAAATTCAACAAATAAAATATAGATATTGCTTATGGATGACAAGTAATCTCTTTTTCTACATGTGGCTTCTAGTCAAAGGTCTAATGACTTTAGCAGAGGAATGTGAAGAGTAACCATCCTTTTAGTTGAGTCAGCTAAAACCACATAAAGTCAGAATCAGAAGAATTTATAAGGATTTTTAATCCATTTGCACATTAATTCCTCTCCTCTGTCCATGGACCTAAATATAAATCCTATTATTATAAATCTGATTTCCATTCTCATAATTTTATTTTTCTTGCTTGCTTCATTTATATTTTTCCTAAAACTTGGAACAAAATAGCTGAATCATCCAAAGGCCCAATGGTATTAAATTGTTAAATAATCCTCCATTCTTTTTTTTAATTACTTTTTACCATCAAACCATAGCCATCTTGTTAATAAGTTAATTACTCTGAAACAAAGACCAGATTGGTTTTTTGGGAACTTGGTACTAACCACATTATCACAAAGTACTAAACCTGGGGTTAGTGCATAAAGGAAAAAATGAGGATGGTTTTTTAAATGGCTCTGAAATTGGAAATGACCTTAAAACTAAAAATAAAGGGGAAAAAGATGTATACACACTACCATGTATAAAATTGATAGCTAGTGGGAACCTGCTGTATAGCACAGGGAGCTCAGCTCAGTGCTCTGTGGTGACCTAGATGAGTGGGATGGGAGGTGGGTGGGAGGGAGGTCCCAGAGGGAGGGGATATATGTATACATACAGCTGATTCATTTCGTTGCACAGCAGAAACTGACACAACATTGTAAAGCAACTACACTCCAATTTAAAAAAAAAAAGAAATGAATGTGGGATAACTAACTGCATAGGATTTATTCTTCACAGAGCTAAGCAGCTTAGTTCTTAAGAGCACACGTGTAGTATAGTAAGACAAAAGTAAGACACACCTGAGTTCATACCCAAGCCCTGTTCTTCACCAGTTTTGACCTTAAATAAGTATTACCTGTCTGAGCTATTTCCTTGGGAGAGTGACACCTCGGGTTGCTCTGGGTGTTACTGAGATGTTTACAAAGTGCTTCACCTATTGCCTGGCAGATAGTAAGTGCTTAATAAATGGTAACTACTGTTATGCCCATGAACTCATCTGTCACCTTCCTGTGGACACAGCCCAGCACACAGTTAGTACATGCACATGCCCAGGGATTTCTGGTAGAGGAAGCAGCTACCAGATCAAAAACCCCAAGAAAGCTGTCAGATAACTTCAGGAAGCAAGAAGGTGTATCACCACCCAATCCCTTCTCAGAAGGTGAATCCCAAAATCTTAAGACAAAGTCACCTTCATTTTCTTCAAAGAAACTGTGGCTTTCATACCTTTATTCCTTGTCACTGAAAGAAATGCCCTTCCTTTCCTTTCTTCACTTCACTTAGTCTCACTTGTTCAGACTTTGACTCATGGATCAGCTTCTCCAGGAAGCCGTCTCTGACCCTCCCCTAACCCCACACTGCCCACCTGCACAGTCCCAACCCCCAGAACACCCCATATACACCCCATCAAGGCCCTTCTTGCACGGAACTGTTATTAACGATTTACTTATCAGTTTCTCAACATAGACCTTAAACTCCATGAGGGCAAAAGCACTGCCATATTTGACTGAATTAAATTAAATTATTTCCCCAAAGTCATACTTATAATACTTCTTGTCCATGTCTCCAAAAAGGGGAAACATTAGCATGATTCTTCTAAGAGCTTTTTTATTATCCAGAACAATTGCTGGCTACTCCAATAAAATCTGTTTTCATCAGTGTTAAATGCCATCCTAAAGAAATTTGTATAGAGAGACAATCTCTCAGTACTGGTAACATAGAAAGTGTGTACTAACTAAAAAGGAATTTGATTTAAAATCCTAACTCTTTTTCTGCTTGTAAGCAACATGTTTCATCCTAAGGTCCCGTGTTGACATTGCAAGATCCATTTCCCTTTGCTTTTCGTTTTCTGAGCTGATCTCTTTGATTCCACTTGATCTCCACTAAATCTCCCATGTAATTATGAACTGGCCACATTTGGCTAGGGTTGTTAAAGTCAACACCGCTGGTGAGATATTTTTAAAAATAAAAGAATGGGGCTTCCCTGGTGGCGCAGTGGTTGAGAGTCCGCCTGCCGATGCAGGGGACACGGGTTCGTGCCCCGGTCCGGGAGGATCCCACGTGCCACGGAGCGGCTGGGCCCGTGAGCCATGGCTGCTGAGCCTGCACGTCCGGAGCCTGTGCTCCACAACGGGAGAGGCCACAACAGTGAGAGGCTCGCGTACCACAAAAAATAAAATAAAATAATAAAATAAAATAAAAGAATGAAGCATCTCAACTGGGAAAAAAAAGGAAAGGAAAAAATTAGTAAAAGAAAGAATGAGCCTGATCTTCCCGAGGCCTACATTAGTCCCTAGTCACACATCTGGCGCTTTGGCAGCAGGTAGTTTTTTCAGGCTTCCAGGGTATCACTTAGGGCTCTACAGAGGAGACACTTGAGCACTAGAGAGAATGGAGCCTGTAATTATGAAAGGTACCAAATGTCACAGGAGGCTGAAATTTGACTTCTGAGGCTCTTAACTAGTTTTAGTTTGGACGATTTCTTGGCAGAGGTTTAAATCTTTATGCCACCACCTTGTAGTTTTATAAAGTCTCAAATTGCTGGAATGCTGGGAGTAGAGGGAAAAAAGAGAAAATAGGAAGGGAAAGGGTACTCTAATTAATTGAATTTTCTGGTTAACTGAGTCTGACAAGTATTTGTTGTCTAACTGATGGGCTCAGCACCCTGCTAGGTGCAGTAGAGAAAATGTAGGAACCACATGATGTGATTCTTGTCTACAGTGAGTATATCTTGCCTATTTTCCTCCATTTTCTTCCTGTAACCTTTCTTTATCAAATCTTTTCAAAGTATTTTAATCCTTGTTTGTGCCTTAATAATTACAGAGAACCTAACATGATTTAATCCTCTTTTCATGTATTTTCAGTACCCAGCGCATACCTGGGACAAAGTAGGTGCTCGATAAATATTTACTGAGTTGAATTACATCCTGTAGATCCATCCTGATCCTAAGACATATTCGAAAACTTTTCTTATCTGACAAAATCCACTGTATCAACCTATTTGCTGGGTTGCAGATCTATTCCTTTAATTAACTTCCAAGTGAGAAACAACGCATCATTTAGTAGTATCATCTTAAAAATATATTAAATCTGTTCACATGTACTAAAATAGGGGTTTTTTTCCAACTACACCTCCATTAAACTAATTACAGTTTCGATCTCTGGTCAGGGAACTAAGATCCTGCAAGCCACACGGTATGGCCAAAAACAAAATGAGTTCCCTGGCCTAGTGGTTAGGATTCCGTGGTTTCACTGACAAGAGCCTGGGTTCAATCCCCGGTCAGGGAACTGATGCCACAAGCCTCAAGGCAAGGCCAAAAAGAATAAAAAGGATATCTATGCCTTTTATATATATGCTTTCTGTGGCAACTTAATTTTACTTCACTTTTTTTTCCAGCTTGAGATATAATTGACATATTACATTGTATAAGTTTCAGATATACAATGAGATGATTTGATACACATATATGTTGTGAAATGATTCCCATGATAAGGTTGTTAACACACCCATCACCTCACATGATTACAATGTGTGTGTATGTGTGTGTGTGGTGAGAACATTCAAGATCTACTCTCTTAGCAACTTTCTAGTATACGATACAGTATTGTTAACTCTAGTCACCATGTTGAATATTGGATCCACAGAATTTATTCATCTTATAATGGAAATGTGTACCCTTTGACTGACATCTCCCCATTTCCTCCACCCCTTAGGCCCTGGTAACCACCATTCTACTCTCTTGTTTCTGGAGTTTGGCTTTTTTTTAAGATGCCACATGGAACAACTTAACCTGAAAATTGTCCTCTCATAGTGCCAACAGATCCATGAGCAAAATATTGAGCACTTGATATCAGTTCATTATCTGGACATTGCTCAGTCTGAGGATGTCTGCTCTAGGGCTCCACTTTAGCCTGCAAAGTATTAAAAATCAGCTACTGTAGCCACATACCATTCAGCTCAAAAATTGTTCCAGAACCAGTTTCCACCACCAACTTGGATTCTTTATGCTTTTACTCTTCCCAGCAACCTTCTGCAAGTCCTGAGACCTAGTCTCTCCCCTCTTATTGCAGGCGGTCTGGCTCTGGATCCACCATCCCCTAATGAGACAACCCAGAGTAAGGAGCTCTGGGAAAGGAGTCTGGAATGCTACCCCCAGTCAGGGGCAGGACTGAAGGCCTGGCTGGGATGTGAGGAGGAGCAGCTGAGCCAAGGCTGTGCCTCAGGTGCTGGGGGATAAGGAACCCCTGGGGCAAAACCAGAGCAGCTTCTACAGGAAGTGCTAGACTGAAAATGGACCAAGACCAAAAATCTACTCTCCAACCCCAGAGAGGCTCTTAGAAGGAGGGCAGGCCTACTCTTTCTTTGATTACTGAGGAAGGATTGAGTGGTAATGAGAGGAGAAAAACAGAATCCACGCTAGATGACTTCAGTCCTCTTAACAAACTAAAGGGCAGGGTTGTTTAAGTTGTAGAAGGCTACTGGGGAAGGTACAGCTAGAGTCAACAGTAGACAAAGAGGATGGAGGAGCAGTAGCCAGCTTCCCTGTGAAATTGATAACTTTAAGCTAAAGACCGCGAGAGAGAGCTCTATTTGGAGTTGGGACATCTTCTGCCTCTTGCGGTCAGCTTTGCCTGTCCTTGCTTCTTCTGATGCTCTTGGCCAGCCTGCAGAGAGGTTCTTCTGCCAACAGACACATCCATCTGGCAGGGTACACATATTATACAGAGAAATAAAATCACCTACTATGGCCTCAAAATGGAAAACAAGATCAAGATTTTTTTTTTTCTTTTTTTTGTGGTACGCAGGCCTCTCACTGTTTTGGTCTCTCCCGTTGCGGAACACAGGCTCCGGACGCTCAAGCTCAGCGGCCATGGCTCACGGGCCCAGCCGCTCCACGGCATGTGGGATCTTCCCGGACCGGGGCACGAACCCGTGTCCCCTGCATCGGCAGGCGGACTCTCAACAACTGCACCACCAGGGAAGCCTGAGATCAAGAATATTTGAGTATATTGCATCTGGACCTGGCTTGGCTTGGCTTCAGTCTGTCCTGAGAGTACTCCTTTAGGGCTTTAGCTCTGATTTGTTCTGCAAGAGCCCAGCTAAGATCTGTGGCTGCCCCATGGAGCTGAGAGCTGATCCTCACAGCCTTGGCCGTTCGATGTAGACAGATGTGGATTCAGATCCTGGTTCCACCACCCACGTGATATGGCTTTCCCAGACAGAATGTTGTCCCTACCCACCCCATCCCCAACCAAATCTACTTCAATGCTTCTCTTCAAATTTTGTGTTTAATTATGAAGCTTTAGAAACACAGTTCTGTGGAATAATATAAACTGTGATTACTCCATCGCTCATAACTACAGATTTCACTCCCGGGACCACAAGTCTTTTAATGATCACTATTTTAGTACAAACTCCAATTTTTTTTTTTTTTTTTTTTTGCGGTACGCGGGTCTCTCACTGCTGTGGCCTCTCCCGCTGCGGAGCACAGCCTCCGGACACGCAGGCCCAGCGGCCATGGCTCACGGGCCCAGCCACTCCGCGGCACGTGGGATCCTCCCAGACCGGGGCACGAACCCGTGTCCCCTGCATCGGCAGGTGGACTCTCAACCACTGCGCCACCAGGGAAGCCCTCCCAAACTCCAACTTTTGTTGGAGGAAAACAAAGTACTGTAAAGAGGACACGAACCAATCAATTCTTTAGAAGGAAGTCTCAAGACATATAAAAGAAAAGATTTGAAGGACCAGTGTTTTGCATGTTGAAGGATCTCCAGTAGCAAATGATGAAAACCATTTGATAGAGAGCATACTTAATTGAAATCCCTTGCAGGAAACCAGGGACAAGTAAAATGTTGAAGAAGCTGGTATGATGCTCAGAGAATGAGACTTATGGGATATATAAAACTGAGACAATACTAATAACAGAGCCAATTTATTTCCTTTTCAAATATTGAAGCAGAGAATATACAGGAGACAGAGCTAAGTTTAATGAAAGTGGAATCTAGAAAGAGTGAACTGTTATCCTCCCTTTTGAGTCCTTTTAGGGTATTTTATACACCTAACATTCCCAGCTAGCAGAGCTAAGAATACAGAATGCCTTGTCTCTGTGGAGAAGATCTGGGCAGCCTCTTGCAGTCTGAAAATCAGAGCCAAAATAAAACAAGAACTCATTTCTGCCATTAAAATTGCAAACCGTCATTGTTGCTTTCTCCTCAGATGGTGCCTAATTCTGCTCAATCTACTACAATTTCCTTTCCTAATCTAGATATATTTTGTATGATTTTGAAAGCTGTTACAACATTTGTTATTCAACTTAAAACATGTTGTGAGTGAACTGGGGAATTTGGTAAGCATCTCATTTTGAAATTTCCAATTGACCTCCCCAGCCTTCTTACATTAAATGACATAAAACAAATCATGCAGACTGTGTCCTCTGTGAGTTCTTTCCCTCAGAATAAGAAAAGAGGTTTGTTAAGATGGCTAAATATTAAATAACTATCACCAAAAAGATAAAGGGCCCGCCTAATCACAGAATTTCAGAGCTGGGAACAGCCTCGGACATCATCTGGCCTAGTGGCATAGAGTTACATCTGCCCCCAAAGCTTGTTTCTGACCCACGAGATCTATAGAAACTGTTATTTCTAGAACCTTCATCACCCTATACCTATGCTACCCCTACAGTATTATCACTTCTACTATTCTCTGTATTTTGAAGTTTACAGCACGGGTTCTTGCAGGTCAAAATCAGAGAGAGAGAGACAGAGAAAGAGAGAGAAGGAAGGAAGGAAGGAAGGAAGGAAGGAGGGGAGGGAGGGAGGGAGGAAGGAAAGGAAGTAGATCATTGTTACTTGAGTTTCAAAACACTATTTAGAAACCCAAAAACTGAGAATGCTTTGGTGTAGATGAGGGTTTCCCAACTTCAGCACTATTGACATTTTAGACTGGATAATTCTCCGTTGTGAGAGGGCCGTCCTGTGTACTGTAAGGTAGTTAGCAGCGTCCCTAGACAATAGCCTCCCCCCTTCCAGTTGTGACAACCAAAAATATCTACCAGCATTGCCAAATATTGGTGCAGGGGTGGGAGGGATGGACAAAATTATTCCTGGTTGAGAACCACGGATGTGTATGGTTTGTGCAAAAACAGATAGTAAGTAAAAAGTCCGATGATTGAAAAGTCACTTCTCCACTCACCATACACACAACCTCTCCAACACTGAATGTTACCAATTTGTAAAGATCTTTGTCCATTCAGTGGCAGTTGTCCTGATAGTACTCAATCAGAATGCTCTTCAAGGTCCGTATGCCACATAACTTGCCAAACGACTAGAGACAAGAATCCCATGCTAGTCCTGGAGCTGTCAAAGTGGGATGTTACAGAAAATAAAGAAGACTAGGTTAAATTCTGTGGTCCTGATGCAAGAGTCAGTGGGCTTCAACAACATCTGTATAATACCAGAGTTGAGTTGGCTGTGTGGGTGTCACCTTCCTTCCTTGGGGCTCCTTGTTCATGGTCCAATCACTTAAGAGTGGTCCGTTGAGGAATCTACTTAGGACATAGTAGATACTCAGCAAATATTTGTTGAATGCTTTCATGAATGATGTTTTACTTTTTGCATTTTGCCTTTTGGATTGGACAGTTAAGTACTTTAGTCTGCCAGAGCTAAACATATCCTTGTTCAAATCAACTGGAGGATAGAATATCTCCTAGAAAATCTCAGAGTCAGTTGTATTCCTTATTACACAATCCCCACATTTAAAAAAAAAGTGTATGCATGTGTGTGTGTGTGTGTAGCATACACACGCCTTGTTCAAAGTACAGAAGCGACCAAATGTCTATAGAACATACTCCCTCAGCCTTAAGGAGGAACAAGGACTGCAGTTATGCCAGGCTCTGTATTGGGGTATTAAATACACCATCTCTTTAGTCCTCACAATAATCGCATTGTATATATGCTAAGAACAGGGAAATAAGTTGTTCAAGATCAGACTGCTGCTACAGGGAAAGCAGAAATTCAGATCAAGCTCTGGTTGAGTTTTAAGCTGCCTAAGCCAGTTTACAAGCTTCCCCTGACTCACTTGGCCCATGTGCCCTGGGCCTCGGTCACTTGTTGAATGGAGAGCTGTCCACCGATGCCCTGCCTTCCAGCATGGCTGATGGACCCAGCCAGCCTCTTAAGGATGAAGGCTGGGCTTCATTGTCCCCAGCCTGGTGGGAGCCTGTGCAGAGATGGCTCCCAGGCCCAACCAGACCAGACCAGCAGGGTGCTGGGCACCTTCCAGCACTTCTAGATCCAGATGCTTTGCCAGTCCCTGGGGCATGGGATCTGGCTTCCCAGGGGCTGCCCCGGGGTCTAGCAAACACAACCAAGAGGTGGGGGGACTTAACTCTTCATAAGGAAAACTTGGACCAGTGGAAGCAAGAAACTGAAAAGACAGCATATAAATGCCTCTCCCTACCTCCCTCCTCAGACTGTTCTGAGATGTACTGGTTCCATTTAGCCTTTCTGGAGACGAGCTGTGACTTTGTGAAGCTGGGGCCCAGATCAGTAACATGACACCTTACATTTGCTTTGCTTCCTTCTTTGTCTCACTTCCCTTTTTCTTTCAAACGTACTGCCCTGGGGTTACATGCATACGCGTGCCCCCAATAAAGTGTTAACCTATAAGTTTTGCCTTAGGTTCTGTTTTCTGGGGAACTACGGCTAAAACATAAGCTTATGCTTTTTTATTTATAAAATTATATGCTGCCACCCATCTTTCAAAAGCCCAAGAAAAAAATAAAAACAAACCCCCTCTTAGTAGAACTTACCCCTTACTGATGATAGCTGACAGACATTTTGAAAGAAAAAACCCAGCCATGGTCTATGGGTGTGGGAAGCAGTGCATTAAGGTGGCACTAATCTTGCCTTGGTGGTCCCCTCGTTTCTGTCCTAACCACCATCTGCTTTTCTCGCCCTCGTGTTTAGACAGAAGGGCTGTTATCACTCATTTGAGCAGCAGGGCTATATCTGTCTGACTATGATGATCACATGTAGCCTGATAGGATATAAAGTGTCAGTCATCCTAAGTGCAAGTCCTACTTCTCCTGCTTGTTAGCTGTTTGACTTGAGAAAGTCATAGTATCTGAGTAGGTACTTCCTCACCTGTAAAATAGAAACAAGACGATCTGCCTCACCTTTCCCGTGGGCTGATGTGACATAGTGAAAGTACTTTACAGCACCATACGAAGAGCTTTAACTGTGTAAGGGGAGATTAGGTAATAACTTTCTAGTCTGGGCTTCTAAATTCCTCTCACTAAAAATAATGAAGCACTTCAGTAGGAAAATATAAAGGAATAAATCACTTAAATCTTTTCAAATATCTTCAAGATAATAATTAAGATTTAAAAACCAAGATGGAATAAAAAAGACTATTTTCCCTCCCATGAACAAACAAAAATAAATAAACAGAAAATATATATTTAAAAAAAAACAATTTTAAGACACTGGACATAAGACAATGAGGTGATTCCCTGAGAGAAAGGAAACAAATGTGGTGGGCCCTGTGATTGCCCCCAGCTTATTACTGGAGACTTTCCAGCTACAGTGCAGGGAGAAGGAAGCCTTGTGGAGATGGGTAGACTCCAAGAGTTGAGGAAATGGAGCTGAGAGTGCAAGAGACCCAAGGTGGCTGGATTGCAGAGGACAGAGTACCAGAGATGCACAGAGAGAGAACTCTGGAGATCTGCAGAGGGTTCCCCTCCAGCATCCAGCAGAGTACTAATCAGGGCATGCATATGAGCAAACTGCCCAAAGCTGAGGGAAAAACCACCCAAAAGGATCAGCAGGAACAGTAGCTGGGGCTCACCCCAGCCTGAGAAGAGTGCTTGTTTCTACAGCCAGACTGGAAAATCCCTTAATTCACAAGGAAATGGGTAGAGTACTTCAAAGTGTCTTGCCTCAACAGGGCAGAATAATTAACCCTAAACTAAACACTGCTCTGGTCCAGCCTAACAAATCTTAAACACAAGACCTGAAATGATCAAGTTGTTTCCAAGTAACTAAACTACATTCCAGAATGAAACTCAAGAATATAGAAATACAAAAACACCTACCATCCAACATGGTCAAATTGTCAATGCCTGGCATCCAGTAAAAAATTACCAGGCATGCAAAGAAACAGGAAAATATGCCCCATAATAATGGGGGAAATCAATCAAAACCAACTCAGTTGTAGGAATTAGTAGAGAAGGATATTAGAAGTTATTATAATTGTATTTCATGTGTTTAAAACCTTAAATAGAGACATAGATATTTTTAAAGACTCAAATCAAACATCTATGGATAAAAACTACAATGTCCAAGATGAAACATATCCAGGATGGAATTAATAGTATATCCATACAATGGCATACTACTCAGCAAGGAAAAGGAATAAACTTGATAAATCTCAAAATAATTGTGCAGAGTGAAAGAATCCAGACAAAAATATTGCATGTTGTACAATTCCTTTTACATGAAATTCTAGAAGATGCAAATAATCTCTAGTCACAGAAAACATATCAATGATTACTTGATGGGGGGGGCAGGAGAAAGGGATTCCCAAGGGGCACAAGGAAACTTTGGGGGGAGGCGATGGAGATGTTCACTATTTTGATTTTTATGATGGTTTCACAGGTGTATACAGATGTCAAAGCTTACCATTTTGTACACTTTAAATACATGCAGTTTATTGTATATCAGTTATAACTCAGTAAGCCTATTTTAAAAAAACAAAGAGACAAAAGTGAATTTCTAAAAACCACTGAGGGACTTCCCTGGTGGTCTAGTGGCTAAGACTCCACACTCCCAGTACAGGGGGCCCCGGTTCGATCCCTGATCAGGGAACTAGATCTCACATGCTGCAACTAAAGACCCCGCACGCAGCAGTGAAGATCCCATGTGCTGCAACTAAGACCCAGCACAGCCAAATAAATAAATATTTAAAAACCACTGAACAACTTGGGAAATAGAGGATTTATAAATGTAACCACATTTTTAATATTTAAAATTTTGTAAATTTTAGAGAATGGTAAAATATTTGAACCCATAATTTTTGTTACATCTACACCTATAGTGTCGGTAGACTATACCTAAAGAAAAGCATCTATAGTATTTGTATAGTAGCTAAAATTTGGTTTGAGGGTCTCTTTTTTCTTTTTTTAACAATAAATTAGAAAATCTATCCCCATGTTGTTTAGAAATATTTTTTTATGAAGGAGGTGGCAGCAGGGAGGATTTCAAAACAAAACTAAGGGCCAGAAAAGCACAAGTTATGGGTTTTTCCAAAGATTGTTTTAGAAATTAAGAAAATTCTACACAATTTTCTTAACCATTAGTGACTGTACACTTACTCCCTAACACCCCTCTCTGTTTGATATGAGGTCCGGGCTTGAAAAACCCTCTAAATATCTGATTAAAGACTCAGTTCCTGTTGTCCTGCTTCATTAGAGATACAGTTGTGTGATGCATGTTCATTATATTTTGGAATGAATTAATTTATGTATCCTCACGTTCCCAACTTGTCTGTCCTGATTTCTCCCAGTTTGATGCTGACCGAGACGAGGATGAGGTGTTCTATGACATCAGCATGGCAGTTGACAGCAAGTTATTTCCAAACAAAGAGGCTGCAGCAGGTAAGTCACTGTGTCCTTTGGGCTGCAGTATACCCTGATCCCCTGCCAAGCGTCTAGGACTTTGTAGTAAGGTTGGAACTCAACAAACTGCTGTAAGGTCATAAGGATGATGTTGTCCTCAGGTCTTTACACCTTCTGGTTTAAAAATAAAGGCACAAAACGACATAGAAAAGAGCCATACATCCGGCTCTTAACAGTTACTGCCTTTCTTCCAGTCATTGAAAATGCAAATTAGCAGGCAGTCACAATGTAACAAAGGACCTCTGTTACTATAATTTTAAAAAACTGATCTAACCCACAATTTGTGCAACAATAAAAGTTAGTTTCTCCAGAACTCCCTAACTCATACATGTCTCTCCTGTGCCACCTGGGAAAAGCCTCCTCTTTGGTGTGATAGCTGCTCCCATCCCGACCCACAGCCCCTGTTGTGGCCCCGCCCCTTCTCTTCCTATGTCTAGAAGTTTGACGTTGGACAATCGTGCAGGGTAATCATACCCCTTTAAGTAGGCGGTACTCACATTTCTGTCCTTGACCCTTCTCTCACTCTCTTTTACTCTTTCTCTGGGTCACCTCCTTGTCCGTCCTGGTTTCAACCATCAATTCTACGTGGATGACTCTCAAATCTTTCTCAGTCCTCACCTTTCTTCTCAGTTATGGCCTCAGTGAATAAAGACCAAAAGTTCCGGGCCGTAAAGAAAAAGGCTAAACGCCTAAAAGTTTGAAGCCATATTTGAAGCTCACTGCGAGTAGGTTCGAAGAAAGACCGAGTTTTTTTGTTTTTTTGTTTTTTTTTTTGCGGTACACGGGCCTCTCACTGCTGTGGCCACCCCTGTTGCAGAGCACAGGCTCCGGACGCGCAGGCTCAGCAGCCATGGCTCACGGGCCCAGCCGCTCCGCGGCACGTGGGATCCTCCCAGACCGGGGCACGAACCCGTATCCCCTGCATCGGCAGGCGGACTCTCAACCACTGCGCCACCAGGGAAGCCCAAGACAGAGTTTTTTAAAAGGCAGTAGTCTTTCTGGACAGACCCGCCGAGCACAGACAGCTGACATAAACTCGCCTGCCTCTTTTTCCAGTGATATTTACAGAAAGATGGCCTATTGCAGGGCAAGAGGGAGTGTTGTTGAGAAGCATGTAAGATCCTGTCAACAGAAGTACCACTGCTCCAAAAACTGCTGTGACACCTGTGCTTTTATTTTAATGTTTCATGTAGAACATTCATTTAGACCTCTAACAACAAATATCTATCGACTAGATACCCTCAGTTTCCAAACCGTGGAACAGAGGAGAAGATGTAAGCGGCCCCTTCTTTAGAACTCCCGGCACTTTATGGCTCTCAAGTAGCATTTCTCCAAAGTAGCCTCGTCCTATAGTGATGTAGCTGGGCTGGCTTGTGTGCAATTCAGTAACTGTGTCTTTGTCCTCTTCATGTGCACGGTGCCTGGCCCATAGCAGAGGTTTCCAGGAGACCACTCCTTCCTCTCTACAACTCTGAGCTTATGAACAGAGGGGTCTGTGCTCACAGCCTCAACTCCCCCTAGCTCCCTTCCACTTCCAAGACCCCTGAAAACTGGGTTCTGCTCCAGCCTTGGAGTAAACCTGTTCTATCTGTAACAGCCCTGGTGAGCGAAGGGAACCCAGGAGGGCTTGTGGTAAGCCAGAAACAAGCCATACCTCCCCTTCCAGAGGCAGCCACTTCACAGCCCCATGTTACTGTGTCATTAAGGAATGGGCCAGTGTTGCTGGATCCTTCTCTCTTTCCAGAGAAAACAGAAACCTGCACCAGCAGGTGCAATCTCCCATCTTGTGAATGTTGGTGACTCAGTCAATTAAATAAGCCATGTCCGTGGCCTCTGCTCTGTGACTTGGCAGCCCCCAGGTTTTCTCCCTTGGCTCTTCCCTTCTCCTGAATCCTCTCTCTGCAGTATCTCAGCTGCCCCACTGCTCCCATATCACCTCCATGTGAATAGCTTTCAATTCCTTTAAATTTTTTACATAAAAATCGTATATGTTTTAAGATGTACTACACGATGATTTGATTTGTGAAATGATTACTACAGTCCAGCTAATTAACATACATCTTCATATAGTTACCATTCTTCTGTGTTTGATGAATGAGCATCTGAAACATATTCTCTTAGCAATTTTCCAGTATTCAATACATATTATGAACTGTCGTCACCTTGCTGTGCATTGGATCTCTAGGCATATTCTTCCTACGTAACTGCAACTTTGTACCCTTTGGTCACAATCTCCCCATTTCCCCCACCTGCGTGTCTGTGGCAACCACCATTCTACTCTGTGCCTCTATGTATTTGACTTTTTTAGGTTCCACATGCAAGGGAGATCACGCAGTTTTTCTCTTTTAAGAGAGCCAGGCAAAAGTGTCCCTGCCCTCACACCTCACACCGATCATGGATCGTCGTTCCTCAGACACCTTGGGAGTCCAGGCCTCCTTCACTATCTCTAGCGAACTCATCGAAGCCTTTGTCATTCCTGGCCCTCCCGTCCGTCTGTTAGGAATCCTGTTGCTGCCATGGGGATCCTCCCTGAATGCAGCTCTGATCCCATGACAAAAACCAAAACAAAGCAAAACCTTCCATGACTTTCCTGCAGGCTGAGCACCAGGGTACTTACCGTGACAAAAATATCCTTAGCTTTCCCGCAGTGGTCCTGTCCCCGTCAGAGCGTCACCTATCCCCTCCCTCACACCAGCTTCCTCCAGCTCCTGAACGCCTCAGGTGCCTTCCCGCCTCTGGCCATTTGCACAAAGTACTGGGAACCACCTATGTCCATTTGCATCCCTCTACTCTCTCACCTCTTCATCCCGTCCTTCACCTGGCTGGGTCCTGCTTTGTATCTCAGTTTAAAAGTGATTTCCTCAAGGAAACATTCTCAGACCCCATCCCAGACTACATCCCTGTGTAGTCCTCTGCCCTTTACCTTCAGGGCATTCATCGCAACTGTGATTATATAATTAGGTATAGGATTGTTTGTTAAAAATCTATTTCCTTTACAAGAGTGCAAGACTTCATGAGTACAGAGAGTATACGTGAGTGTTGGTTTGAAACCCGGTATGAATCTCATGCGAGATGCCACATTAGCCCTTTCTCTTCTAGCTGGCCACCTCAGCTGGGCTACTCACCTGGGCCCGTCACCTCACAGCCACACCAAATTTCCTTTGGCTCCAGAGCAGAGTGTGTATTTGCTTGCCTCCAGGCCAGAGAATGCCAGCCCCTGAACCTCTGCACCCTGTCTGTGGTATTTCCTCCTCCATGGAGCCCTCCAGTAATACTTCTAGCAGAGTCATCTGCCTACATCACTCAGTGCCTCTGGGCCTCAGTGTCCCCCTCTATAAGGAAAGAATATTAGCGCTACCTCATAGGACAGTTGTGAAGAGTAAATGGCTTATGTGTATGAAGCATGCGGCTGTCCCGTTAAAAAGGTTAAGTATAGGTTAGTATCTTTGCTGAGGATTTGAGGGGTCGCAGGGAGAGACCACATCTTATGCAGCACAGCCCTTCCCCATTTTCCTAGGTTGACTTCTACCCTCTTCTCCCTCTCTTCCTCCCTTCCGCCACTGCTGTCATGGAGTAACTAAAAAAAAAAAAATTCCCCCTTCTCTTCTCACCCAGAAGAGTCCCCCAACACCCAGTTCCCTTGAGGAGCTTCCTTCTAGTCCCAGATACTGCCAGGATATTTTTTTCCAAAGAAATACAATGCCCTTCTTCAAAGGAATTCTAACACAAACTGCTACTAACACTTCCAAGCCTGTTGGAATTAGAGCTGGATTCTCCGTGCCTAATGCCTAAGATGCTCAGAAGGGATTTAATGTTCGAAGAGCGAATGATTAAGATTGAGATCCACACCACTGTAAAGCAATTATACTCCAATAAAGATGCTAAAAAAAAAAAAAGATTGAGATCCACAAAAGTGAAACGTAACTGTCCTTTTATCCATTTTTCAGTCATTCAGCATATATGTATCGAATGCATAGAATTTCTAAGTTTTGTTCTTAGATTCAGAGAAGAAATACAGCCCCACCTAAAGCTGCTGACGGTTTAGCAGTAGAGACAGGAGAAGGGAGAGACCGCTTTCCTCAGACGGGGCAGGAGAAATGTGAGAGGAGCTTTATCTGCAGACGCCTTTCACCGTGCAGGAAACCCTGCCTTGCAGGAGTCTCCTTCTATCTGGTACTCCAAGTGGGAAGAGGGCCTTCCTAAAACTTCAGATCAAAGATCCACTAGGAGGAAAAAAGTCTTTACCAGTGTCCCAGAAGGCAGTATGGTTAGCCTTCCTGTACCTCTGAAGCCAATTTGTCATCTTCCCACTTAAATTTAAGGAGACAACCTGAAAATATTTCCAAAGACCATTCAATGTCTAAAACTAGTGACACTGAGTGCCCCCTGTGGGGTTCTATTTCATACCTTTCTCTGTTATCTATGGGAAGGATACTTTTAAATCTGAAAAGAAATCAAGAAATTCAAAATAGGGGGAAATGAAAGCCATACTATCACTTTTGCAAAAGGTCCTAATTTGCTGTCTTCTTTGAGTAACAAGATCATTGCAGTTGTTTTGGTTAAATTAACCAATGAAAGATGGCAAAAATATGTACATATGGTTACATTTACCTCCCTATTTTGTATGTCAAGCCTTAGACTATTATTAAAGGTCCCATTTTCAGCAAACCAAGCAACCAATACTAAAAGAAAATGAAAGCTATTCAATCATTATCTGAGCTGATAATGACATCCTTTTTCTATGCCTTCTATGATCTATTAGTACTGTTGCCAAGAGCAACAGCATGTCAAGAAATTCCACCCCTTGATGATACAATAAAATTTCTGTTAAAAACATTTCATTAGGAAAGCCAGTCTCTTCTTCCTTATAAGGAGAAGTTGCTTTTTAAACAAAGACTTCTTCATTCTACCATCGCTGAAGATAGTTTTCTAATAATCTTGTTCCATTTTCAAATATTAATGTGTAATATCTCTGTTAACTGGGTTGTCTAAGAGTCCTTCACGTTGTACTTTATTAAAACGACCAAAAGAACAGTTTCTAATTAAATAAGTAGGACACAGGAACTGAAACAGCTATATGTTTAATGAGCTTTTGTGTTCAGATCACGTTGCTCACTGCACATGAATCACTCTAAATTCCAAGGGGAGGGTATCATTTGAGTATCTATCACCACTAGTCAGTGGTGAATAATATCCATATTGTGGAAGTAACGAAAGCTAGTTAAAATTGGCATTGCCTTTAATGGTGCTGTCACTAGCAGCCACCTTGACTGTCACAGGCTAGAGTGACACCTCTTTATTGCACTTTCTATTCTTCCCTTTCCTCAGCCACCCAGTGACCCACTTCATCATCGGCCATTCACTGTTCCTATTTTCTCAGAATGTAGAAGAGATAGCACACTCCTCCAAGGTCCTCCCCTGTAGAGCACTGTAATGAAAGGTCATGTTTATAAAGCCATTTGGATTTTGCCTGCTTACAGCTTGGAGTCAGCAGGCTATGTTAGAAATGGGAGCAGTGACTTCTGTCTTTGATCTCAGTCACTTTCTGCATGACCTTGGCCAAGCTATATAACTTCTCCACAGCTCATTTTCCTCTTTTCTAAAGTGACAGGGTAGGATTCTATGAAATATTAAATTCTAAAATGTCCATGATCTTAAAATGGAAAAATGTACGTTTTACTTCTGACATCTTTACTCTCTCCCAACACATAAGTGCAAAATGGTCTTCCAACTGGGTTCTGAGACATCAGGTAGTTTGGCCCTAAGGTACACCTTTTATTTATAAGGTACACTTTATAAATAAAAGTATTTATCTGAAAAATACTTAAAGCACAGAGACAGAAAAATCACAAGTATATAATCCTTCTACTTAAAAAATTATATATAAAATTAATGTTTCCATATCACCCCTCTAGTCTCACTTTATTAATAGTCCTCCCAACTCCATTCTACAAGCACCTCATTAACTCTGGTGTTGCCAAGGGCATCACCAAGAATTGTGCAGTACACACTTATGCAACTATACATGGTAGCTCTACAGGTAGTTACTTTTCCAAAATGGTTTGATGGGTCAAGTATCTCCATTTTGAAAGCCTTTACTGTACTTAAAAAAAATTTTTTTTTAAATTACAAACACAATAAACAATGGTGTTACTGCTTAGTACTTAGTCGATTTGATAATGGGTTAGTACTTAGTCAATTTGGTGAACAGCAGGGGTAATGATGAGAAGAGTAGAAATGATGAAAGACTGTGTGGGGACACACCTTGATTCTTTTTCTTGAAGAAAGTATGGAAGCAGCATCTCTGGGAGAGGTCCATATCTGAGAAATGTGTGAGATGCTTGACATTTTTTTGAAAATTCATCTTCATTAAACATTACTCATTGCATATTCTGAACAGGAGTTATTTGGCAAGGGCAAGTTTACAATGAAGCATGGAGTGGTTGGTTTCTTCACAGGGTGCCTGGCTTTTTATGGACAGCACTGAATTCTGTCTTTCTGGCTAGTTAGGTAATATATAATTCCCAGCAAGAAAGAGTCATTAGATGAGGATGATGGATCAATTGTGCTTCAGGAGTCCCATTAAGAAAGTTACTGGTTTAAGTGTGAGCCTTGGGGATTAATGAGAAGGTAATTCAGTGTAACCTGTAGTACCTAAGGGGGAAAAACTCTATATTAATATGTTAAGTTAACCTGATTTTTCTCACCTTCAGGGACTAAGGTGACCCAAAGGCTAGAGGAAAAACTTCTCAGGTTCTCATGGAATGAGCAAACTCAGCCCTTCTTTTCCTGGAAACCCCTTGCTCTACTCTCACTCTGTACTTGGCTCCTGGTGTTCCTTCTTCCTCAGCCACCATTGCACACCCTTAAACCACTTCTCCTCCTGGACCACCTGTATTCACCCTCACAGTTTAGACTCATAAACTATTTCCTTGTGAAGAATCCTACCCCCATCATCTCCTCCAGTACTAATCAGAATTAGTCTTTCTTTTTGGTTTCTGAAACTTGCTGTTGATAAATTCATCTCCTCCACAAGATCATTGTCTTCTTAAGGGTGCAGACAGTGTCTAGGTATCTGTGTTACCAAACCGTACTTGGGTCTACTCCCCCACATGCAGTAAAACCACTCTACTGACACCGGGTTGTGGTGAAGGAAAGTGCAGCATTTATTGCATGCTGACCAACAAGGAGTTCAGAACAGCTAATGCTCAAAAAGCCCAAATTCTCTGTGGGTTTCAACAAAGTATTTTAAAAATCCAGGTGAGGGAGAGGTGTCCCAGGGTATGTGACCAGCTTGTGCAAAATTCTCTGATTGGTTGATGGTGAGGTAACTGGGCAGTGTCACAGGGGTTAACATTATCAATCCTTAGGCACTAGTAGATCTGGGAGCTAGGTGTTCATGATCGTCATGTAGTTAATTTCTTCCATTTGGTGGTGGTTTTAGCATCTGTAAAACAACTCAGGAAATGTGCATCAGATACTATTATCTAGGTACTTCAGAGAGGAGCTAAAGCAGAGGATATGGGGGAGGGTGTCTGTCCTGGGAAGGCCCCATAGGGTCCTGCTCTGTTACATCTGCATTTTCCATCTGCAGGCCAAACAGTGCCCGACAGATGGGAAGAGCCTGGAAATATTTGTAAATAGGACAATATGGAAACTTGGTGGGTGTTTGTTTGCCTCAGAAATATACACGGATGGCCTCCATCAGGTAATCTTTGTTTTTCTAATCTTAGGTTCAAGAGACCTTGATCCTTTGATGATGTTGGACACTGGAGAGATCACTGATACAGGATCTGATTATGAAGATCAGGTACTTAGAATCTAAAAATATTTCTCTATTTAAATGTTTCTAATTTTAGTCTTTATAAATGTTTCATGAAAATTAGAATTACAAATCATTCTGTGAAATGTTTACAGAGAATTAAAATAATCTATTCCATGATAAATCATACAGCTTTTATACATTAACTTTGGCCCTTTAACCTTACTCCCTTATCCACAGATTCAAAGTGGCAATTAATTAAGGAAAGATTTGTGGTCAAAAGTTACATGAGATAGAAGTGAGGTTACATGAGGTTCTTTTGGCCAAGAATTTGCCTGTGTCTCTATCCCTTCCCTGTAATAAGCCCACGGTATTTACTAAGCATTGGTTACAGGTTCAGGGCTCTGCTTTTCTCTTTCTAACCTTTGAAAGGGACTGATGACCAAAGACAACACAGCCAAGATATTAATATATTTTTTATTTGAATAAAACCAAAGAAATTTATCTCAGTCATTTTTTTCTCAGCAGAAGAACTCTTCCTCCTGCTCTATTTTAATGATCCAAAATAGTTGGCAAATGATCCCAGTCTCTAATTAGACCTTATTTTTTAAAAAGCATCATGTCTGAAACTTCCTTCCACTTCTCATCAGTGCTCCTCTGTGGTGGCTGAAAGCCAAGTGAGCATGTTCTTCTGGAATTGTTTTTCCCCCATTTTCAGCTAATATGTGTAACAAATAAAGGGGATAGATCTGACCAGTGTCCAAATGTAATGGCTGTCTCTCTGTTTCACATACATATTCAAAAGCTATTTTCACAAGCATTATGTTTCTTCCCTTATATCACAAAGCAAGGAGAAGATATTGACAAGTATTTAAAATATTTTTAGCATATATTAAGCACTTCATGCATACTAAACATTGTGATAAGTTCCTTAACTTTACTATCGTACTAATTCCTCACAACATCTCTAGGATATAGGAATTATTATCTTTATTTCATAATTAAGAGAATTAAGACTCCAAGAGTAATTTGCGCACAGTTACGCAAATAGTTTCACAGTGGAGAAGTGAACTCAGGGCATCTTCCTTAACACCTGCACTCTGCCATCCTCATCCTCACCTCCAAAGACAGGCCATTCAGTGGTACCTTTTTGGAGCCTTTTCAGTTGCTAAGTCTTAAGACCCCAGCAAGGGCAAATGCCAGACAACCACTGTGAAGGATGAGCTCACCATCCAAAATTACAGACCGCACCAAGGAATGAGCCGTAGCAAGAAATCCAGCTGATTAAACAAATGGAAGGGTTCACACTCCAAGGACTGGGGATAACAGAAAAGCCTGAAAGAAATCTTAATCTGGGAATATTTAAAATATCCAAGGAGATAAAGGGAAGATTAGAAACCATGAAACAAGTACAGGAAAGAATGGAAAGGAATAAGCAGGAAGGAATAGGGAGGAAGAAATAGAAATTCTAGGCACAAAAAAATATTGTCATTGCAATAAAAATTCAATTAACAGGACAATGATAGGGGTGGGGGTGGGATGAATTGGGAGATTGGGATTGACATATATACACTAATATATATAAAAGAGATAACTAATAAGAACCTGCTGCACAGTACAGGGAACTCCACTTCGCTGTACAGTAGAAACTAACACAACATTGTAAAACAACTATACCCCGATTAAAAGAAGAGAGAGAGAGACAATGACAGAGCTGAGGAAATTTCCTTCAAATGAAACAGAGAGCTAAATCATTGTCAAAGGAAGAACTTAGGAGACACTGAGGATGGAATGACTGGGTCAACATATTCTAACAGGAGTTCCAGGTGGATAAAATGGAGTGGATGGGGCAGAGCTGCATTTTAACAGATAATGGTTGAGCACTTTAAAGAGGTGAGAAAAGACAAGTCCCTAGATTGAAGGGGCACATCCAGTCCTAAGCAGGAAAAAAAAATCCTCGCCTATTCTTTTTCCATTTAGTTCCTCAACAAATATTAATAAAGCACCTACTATGTGCCAGGTACCATTTAGGCACTTGGAATATCTAATTGTATAAAACAAGCAAGAATCTTCCATACAGGTGGGGAAGACAGATAGTAAACAATAAACATAATATATTAGTAAATTCTCTAGATAGTTAAGTGCTATGAGAAGAAAAAAAAAGTAGAAAAAGGTAGGAGGGTTAGGAATGCTGGGTTGGGGAGGGCAGATTACAATATTAAAAAGGAGAGTCAATATTAACTAGGATGGCCTCATTAAAGAGGTGAGATTTGAGCAAAGACTTGGCATATAATGTAAAACATTGAGAGCAGAGGACAAAAATAAAATATTAATAGTGAAAAGGCATTACCTATAAAGGAACAGCAATTTGGGGGACAGAAGATTAAATGAAGCAAGGGTTTGCATTTATTGAGTACTTACTGTAAGCCAGACACTGTGTTTTATGGTTTACATGCATTATTGCTAATTTTACAATAACTCAAGAAGGTAGCTCTGTTTATCCCCAATTTACAGCTCAGGAAACTGGAGCTCATAGAGGTTAAATGATTTCCCAAGACCAAACAACTAACAAGCAGTTGAGTCAGGAATCAAACTATGATCACCCCAACACCAAAATCTAGTTTATGCTTTCACACTCCAAATAAAGCCATTATGAAGGTCACTGGTAATCTATCACCAATTCCAGTTAACACTTTTTAAAAAAATAAATTAATTTATTTTTGGCTGTATTGGGTCTTCCTTGCTACGCGCGGGCTTTCTCTAGTTGCGGCGAGCGGGGGCTACTCTTCGCTGCAGTGCACAGGCTTCTCACTGCGGTGGCTTCTCTTGTTGCAGAGTACGAGCTCTAGGCGCACAGGCTTCAGTAGTTGTGGCTCGCAGACTCTAGAATGCAGGCTCAGTAGTTGTGGTGCAAGGGCTTAGTTGCTCCATAGCACGTGGGATCTTCCCAGACCAGGGCTCGAACCCGTGTCCCCTGCATTGGCAGGGGGACTCTTTTTTTTTTTTTTTTAGTATTAGTTGTTTTTGTTTGTTTGTTTGTTTATACTGTAGGTTCTTATTAGTCATCAATTTTATACACATCAGTGTATACATGTCAATCCCAATCGCCCAATTCAGCACACCACCATCCCCACCCCACCATGGTTTTCCCCCCTTGGTGTCCATACGTTTGTTCTCTACATCTGTGTCTCAACTTCTGCCCTGCAAACCGGTTCATCTGTACCATATTTCTAGTTTCCACATACATGCATTAATATACAATATTTGTTTTTCTCTTTCTGACTTACTTCACTCTGTATGACAGTCTCTAGATCCATCCACATCTCAACAAATGACTCAATTTCATTCCGTTTTATGGTTGAGTAATATTCCATTGTATATATGTACCACAACTTCTTTATCCATTCATCTGTTGATGGGCATTTAGGTTGCTTCCATGACCTGGCTATTGTAAATAGTGCTGCAATGAACATTGGGGTGCATGTGTCTTTTTGAATTATGGTTTTCTCTCTGGGTATATGCCCAGTAGTGGGATTGTTGGATCATATGGTAATTCTATTTTTAGTTTTTTAAGGAACCTCCATACTGTTCTCCATAGTGGCTGTATCAATTTACATTCCCACCAACAGTGCAAGAGGGTTCCCTTTTCTCCACACCCTCTCCAGCATTTATTGTTTCTAGATTTTCTGATGATGCCCATTCTAACTGGTGTGAGGTGATACCTCATTGTAGTTTTGATTTGCATTTCTCTAATAATTAGTGATGTTGAGCAACTTTTCATGTGCTTCTTGACCATCTGTATGTCTTCTTTGGAGAAATGTCTATTTAGGTCTTCTGCCCATTTTTGGATTGGGTTGTTTGTTTCTTTAATATTGAGCTGTATGAGCTGTTTATATATTTTGGAGATTAATCCTTTGTCCATTGATTCGTTTGCAAATATTTTCTCCCATTCTGAGGGTTGTCTTTTTGTCTTGTTTATGGTTTCCTTTGCTGTGCAAAAGCTTTGAAGTTTCATTAAGTCCCTCTTGTTTATTTTTGTTTTTATTTCCATTACTCTAGGAGGTGGATCAAAAAAGATCTTGCTGTGATTTATTTCAAAGAGTGTTCTTCCTATGTTTTCCTCTAAGAGTTTTATAGTGTCTGGTCTTACATTTAGGTCTCGAATACATTTTGAATTTATTTTTGTGTATGGTGTTAGGGAGTGTTCTAATTTCATTCTTTTACATGTAGCTGTCCAGTTTTCCCAGCACCACTTATTGGAGAAAAGACTTACTGTCTTTTCTCCATTGTATATCTTTGCCTTCTTTGTCATAGACTAGTTGACCATAGGTGCATGGGTTTATCTCTGGACTTTCTATCTTGTTCCATTGATCTATGTTTCTGTTTTTGTGCCAGTACCATATTGTCTTGATTACTGTAGGTTTGTAGTATAGGTAGGCGGACTCTTAACCACTGTGCCACCAGAGAAGTCCCCCAGTTAACACTTTTTAGTTATCTTTCTTGACCTTTGCTGCCTTTGATCCACCACACTTTTACTGTAAAAGGCCAGGTAGTAAATATTTTAGGCTTTGTGAACCATAAGGGATTTACTGCAGCTACTCAAACCCTGCCATTGTTGTGCAAAGCAGCCACAACTATATTTAAACAAGAGTATGGCTGTGCTCCAGTAAAACTTTATTTATGGGCACTGAAATTTGAATTCCACATATTTTCCTGTGATTTATTTCAACTATTTGAAAATGTAAAGCCCATTCTTAACTGAGAGGCTGTGCATAAACAGGCAGCAGAGTGGATTTGACCTGGAGGCCATAGTTTGCTGACCACGGTTATAAACCATCCCCATTTCTTTTTTTTTTTTTGCGGTATGCGGGCCTCTCACTGTTGTGGCCTCTGCTGCTGCAGAGCACAGGCTCCGGGCGCGCAGGCTCAGCGGCCATGGCTCACGGGCCCAGCCACTCTGCGGTATGTGGGATCTTACCGGACCGGGGCACGAACCCGTGTCGCCTGCATCAGCAGGCGGACTCTCAACCACTGCGCCAGGGAAGCCAACCATTCCCATTTCTTGAGTGACCTCTCCATTAGCTTCTAACACTTCTATAATATTTAATACTGTTTTAAGTGCTTCACATTTATTACCTCATTTTATCCTGAGACAATTATGTGAAATTGATATTATTATCCCCATTTTACTGATAAGGAAAGTGAGGTACAGAGAAATTAAGCAGTTTATTTAAGGTCACACAGCTGGCAAGAGGTAAAGACAGAATTCAAACACAGCCATCTGACTGCAGAGCCAGGATCAGGAAAGATAGGTGAGGCTCTGCTATGGTAACAAATAAAACTCAAAATCTGAGTGTTTTCCTTCCAGTGAGACCTCCAGAGGGATCGTGGATGGGAAGGGAAAAAGTATGGGAAGGGGAAGCTGCTCTTCATTGCACATTTCTTCCTCCCATGATCATTTGACATCCCTAGTCACTGGCTCTCCCTCTGTGTGAAGAGGCAAAAGGATGGAAAACAGAGCTTACTCAGGTGCCCAGGAAGAGAGAGATGGGTTTAGTGAGTGTGAAGCCAGCCTGGGCCACAAAGCTCTGGCCCCCACCATGTGTCCTCTCTCTGGCGTTCCTCCTACTTCTTGGCTCACTCTTTCTTGCTTTCCTTGCTGAGCTCCACTCTGTTCGTCTATTATTTCAGTGCAGGTGCCCGCCAGCATCCTGGCCAGGGACCCTTCAATCCTCACTGCACATATTCTCCTTTGAGAAGCTTGACCACAGCCAGTTTCTCTTTTCCTAAGACATGGAAACCTCAACAAAGTTGGGGCTCTGTTCACAAGGAATAGTGAGGAAATGTGAGCATTTCAGCTTCACTCAGAATTCCCTGGTGGGCTCCCAGCGCCCACGTCTGCCTGCTAAACAGCACTGGCTGGATTTCCCATGTGCATCTCAAACTCAACATGTCCAAAACTGAACTCACCATCTTCCCCCACAAAATCTGTTCTTCCTTCTGCTTCCCCTATTTCTGTGAAGGATACCACCATCCTCCCAGCTGCCCAAGCCAGAGACCAAGGCATCTTCCTAGTCTCCTTCCTTTCTCTCCCTCCCTACATCAGTTTGATCAAGAAGCTGGGCAGCTGGTCAGTTCTCCTATGCAAGCATCTCTCCTTCCCTCCCCAGTTCCAATGTCACTGTCCTGGTTCACACCCTGACCCTTCTTCCCCAGGACCACTGAGACAGTCTCCTAACCAGTCTCCCTTCCCCAGACTCCTCACCCATCAAAATCTTCTTGCTGAAAAACCAAGTCAATCATCACATTCCACTGCTTAAAACTCTTCATGGCTCCTCATTGATGTCAGAATTAACTCAGAACCTCTTATCATAATACATGGGAACTTTCAAATTAGAGTCTGACCCTCTCCCCTCCTTTCCCAAACTCTTCCCTTGCCAATCACTAAAACACACTGAATGCTCCAGCCACACCAAGCCATTTACAGTTCCCTGCAAGTGGGTTGTGCTTTGCACAGTCTCTTTCCTCTATATGGAAGCTTCCGCAACCCTATCACCCCTATGCCGGATAACCCCTACTCATGCTCCATCAGAACCACGCTTCTCCCTGAGGAAGTCCTTCTCATTACATGTCACCTTCTTGGGGGATCCATGAGACCCTGTGTTTTAATATCCTCTTGCATTGCAGGGACTGTGTTCTGCTCTCCTGCCCGGCACACAGTATGTGCTCAGTAAATGTCCATTTTTTTAAAAAGTCAATAAAATGATTTCCAGTTCTTCTACTTAATATGTAACTTTTTGATAACTTGCTAACTCCTTCAAACCTGGGTTTCGTTTTCTCAAAAGTGATGACAGTAACCCCACTTAGACATGCTGTTTGGAGAAGTAGGGAGTATAAGGTACCTTGTATGGAACAAATGCTTCATAAATGTGAACCCCTTTCTATCCTCCCCCAGACCCAACTTTTCAGCAATCAGTGTCTTTCTGTAGCTGACAGAGACCACCATTGCTTCAGTTAAGTGAATGCTAACGGAGCACTTACGGTTTTCAGTCTGGCATGTAGGAGATTAAAAATTACCACTGTCCTAACAAATAAAAAGCTGAACAAACTGAAAAGTCTCTTCTTAGAAGTGAGGTCACAAGGCAAACTGCTGCACCTAAAATTGGAGAAACAGGCAGATTCAGCGAATCACAACTTGCCAGAGCAGAAAACCTCCACAAGAACCAGGGCCAGGGTAAGAAAACCTAAACTCTAATTGATGAATTGCTGGAGGCTCAATGTAGGCAAATCTGAGGATAAAAACTCCATGGGCATCCAGTCATGGGGTCCCCAAACTTTTGTGGGTTTTACCACTAGGAGCTCTACCAGATTCTCACAGTGAATATCAGTCTCCTCATGCTTCCAGCAGGCAGAGGTGAAAAATAAATCATTTTGAAAGCCACCTGAGCACTCTGTTCTTAGCAAGGCCTGCTCTCAAGAGAAACTAACCTACTGGGGTTTTATTAGAGCCTAACCTACCTAGGAGACTGGAAGTACCCAACTCCATCCCCCTCTAGCCATCCTGTCTCATCTAAGGGGGGGAAACCAGAGAAGCAGTGGTGAAGTTCACAGTCCAGGGGCACAGGCTCACCAAAAGACTGAGACCTCATCATAGGACTATGTACACTTCATAGAACATGTCTCCTCCCCCCACACTTTACCACTACAGTAATAAAAGCTTATTTACTGCAGTTCCTTTTACTTAGTACATCACATACATCTTTCAACAAAAAATTATAAAACATACTAAAGGTAAAAACACAGTTTGGAGAGACTGAACAAGCATTAGAACAAGAGTCTTCAGATAAGTCAGGAATACTGAACTTATCAGAATAGGAGTTCTTTAAAACTATGATTAATATGCTAAGGGCTTAAATTGAAAAAGTAGACAACATGCAAAAACATATGGCTAATGTAATCAGAGAGATGAAATTCCTAAGAATCAAAAAGAAATGTTAGAGATCAGAATCACTGTAACAGAAATGGAGAATGTCTCTGTTGGGCTCAATAATACACTGGACACGGGTGAGGAAAAATATCTCTGATCTTGAGGATATGACAAGAGAAAGTTCCAAAACTGAAAGTCAAGAGAAAAAAGACTGAAAAAAAACCCCAGAATATTCAAAAGCTGTGAGACAATTACAAAAGGTGTAATATATCAACATATATAATGGGAATACTGGAAAGAAAAGAAAGAGAGAAAGAAACAGAAGAAATATTTGAGGCAATAATGATGGGAATTTCCCCAAATTAATGTCAGGCACCAAACCACAGATTCAGGAAGCTCAGAGAACACCAAGCAGGTTAAATATAAAAACAATCAAAAACTACATCTACCCATAATCATATTCAAACTGCAGAAAATCAAAGACAAAGAAAAAAATCTTGAAAGAAGCAAGAGGAAAAATATATCTTAACTACAGAGAAGCAAAGATAAGAAAAACATCTGACTTCTCCTCAGAAACCATACAAGCAAGAAGAGAATGGAGTGAAATATTTAAAGTGTTGAAGGAAAAAAAACCTAGACTTTAGTATCCTGTGAAATTATCCTTCAGAAGTGAAAGAGAAATAGACTATCTCAGACAAACAAAAATTGAGGCAATTTGTTACCAGTAGACCTGCCTTGCAAGAAATGCTAAAAGAAGTTCTTTAGAGAGAAGGAAAATGATATAGGTCAGAAATTTGGATCTACATAAAGAAAGGAAGAGTATCAGAGAATGAATAAGTGAAGGTAAAATAAAAACTTATTTTTCTTATTCTTAATTGATCTAACCAATAATAGTGTGTTCAAAATAATAGCAACAATATATTTTATTATGTGTGTTTATGCATAAGTGAAATGAATGACAGCAAGGGATGGAAGGGAGGAATTAGGAATATTTTGTTATTACAAGGTACTTGTACTGTCCACTTATTTGAAAGTGGATTTGGATTAGTTTAAATATATATTGCAAATTCTAGGGCAACCACCCTTTTTAAAAAAAGGTTTAAAAAGAAATATAATCGATATGCTAAGAAAGGAGAGAAAATGGAATCATATGAAATGTTCAGTTAAAGCCACCAATGCAGAAAAAGTTTGGAAGACAAAAATAAAAACAAAGAACATGGGCAATAAATAGAAAATAGTAACAAATATGCTAGATGATAATCCAACTTTATCAACAAACAATTTAAATATCAGTGATCTAAATACTTCAAAGACAGAGTTTTTCAAAATCGATCAAAATACAAGATCCAACCACATGCTGTCTACAAGATACCTATCTTAAATATAAAGACACATATAGATAAATGTAAAGGAATGGAGAAAGATATATCATGTTAACACTAATTAAAAGAAAGCAGGGGGCTTCCCTGGTGGCACAGTGGTTGAGAGTCTGCCTGCCAATGCAGGGGACACAGGTTCGTGCCCCGGTCCGGAAGGATCCCACATGCCGTGGAGTGGCTGGGCCCGTGAGCCATGGCCACTGAGCCTGCGCGTCCGAAGCCTGTGCTCCACAACGGGAGAGGCCACAACAGTGAGAAGCCCGCTTACGGCAAAAAAAAAAAAAAAAAAAAAAAGCAGGAATAGCTATATTAATTTCAGACAGGGCAAAACTTCAGAGCAAGGAAAGTTATCAGGGATAAAGAAGGGCAGTACATAATGATAAAGGGGGGTGGGGTCAATATTCCAGGAAGACGTATCAATTCATAATGTATATGCTCCTAACAACAGAGTTTCTAGATGCAGCATCTGCCCAAGCCCTTGATCCCATTCCTTCCATTTGCCCCAGAACCTTGAGCCATTAACTGATATTGCTTTATCTTTCTAAAGTTCTCATCTTCAGAGTACCATTTTTCTCTATCTAACAAGCCACCATCCCCACTTTGAAGAAAGAGGTAGCCATCAACAGTGCCAAGTGTCATAGAAAGGCCAAGTAGGATACTGTCTTTCCTCTCCCCTTTCCTTCAACACCATATTTTGTGAAAGAGATGTCAGCTGCCCTGCTCCTACGTCCTCACCTTCCATTCTGTCCTGTAAAACAACTTCTGCCTACCTATTCCCCTAAGAGACAATTAAGAGCCATCTAATTAATGTCAAGTCAGGAGAACATTTCCTGTTTCTTACAATGTCTGGGGCTCCAGATGCTTGATGGCACTTCTGCTTTCTCAGAACTCTTGGCTCCCTTGGCTTATGCCACCTCTATGACCATTATTTCTTTGTCTCCTCCCCACCCCCCAGCATGGTATTTCTTACTCTGCCCTGCCTTTAAAATATTGTGTTCACCAAGTTCCTTTTTATTGTTTGTTTGTTTAATGCCAGCTTTCAAGGAAGGAAGAATATGTCTGACACTGTTATATACTCATTCTGTTTAAAACCTGTCCAGATGCCTTAATGGGCTCTGTCAGGAGTGGGAGCGTCCCTCTTCTTTTACAACTGCTTCAGCCATGCCCATGACTTCAACTTTATTAATTTATGTATTCATTCAACTAATGTAGAGAATATCTGATGTGCCAGACTCTTATATGAGCTACTGAAAATATATGGTGAGCAAAAAAAAGACACGGTTCCTACTATCATGGCTTTTACGGTAGAGATAGATAATAGTAGAATAATCACATAAATATAATATTAAAACTGAATTAAGTGTTTGGGAGAAGTACATAGTGCAGTGTGTATGATCAAGTGGGATTTATCCCAGGGATGCAAGGATTTTTCAATATCCATAAATCAATCAGTATGATATACCACATCAACAAATTGAAGAATAAAAACGATATTATCATCTCAATAGATGCAGAAAAAGCTTTTGACAAAATTCAACACCCATTTATGATAAAAACTCTCTAGAAGGTGAGCATAGAGGGAACATACCTCAACATAATAAAGGCCATATACGACAAATCTACAGCTAACATCATTCTGAACAGTGAAAAGCTGAAAGCATTTCCCCTAAGATCAGGAACAGGACAAGGATGTCCACTTTTGCCACTTTTATTCAGCATAGTTTTGGAACTCCTAGCCATGGCAATCAGAGAAGAAAAAGAAATAAAGGGAATCCAAATTGGAAAAGAAGAGGTAAAACTGTCACTGTTTGCAGATGACATGATACATAGAAAACTCTTAAAGATGCTACCAGAAAACTACTAGAGCTCATCAGTGAATGTGGTCAAGTTGCAGGATACAAAATTAACACACAGAAATCTTTTGCATTTCTATACATTAACAATGAAAGATCAGAAAGAAAAATTAAAGAAACAATCCCATTTACCATCACATCAAAAAGAATAAAATACCTAGGAATAAACCTATCTAAGCAAAAGACATGTACTCCAAAAACTATAACATGCTGATGAAAGAAATCAAAGATGAAACAAACAGATGGAAAGATATACCATGTTCTTGGATTGGAAGAATCGATATTGTCAAAATGACTACACAACACAAGGCAATTTACAGATTCAACGCAATCCCTATCAAATTACCAATGGCATTTTTCACAGAACTAGAACAAAAAATCTTAAAATATGTATGGAGGAGTGACAGGACCGTGGACAGCAACATTTCCAGCCGGACACATAGTTTGTTGGCCCTTGCGTTGGCTGAGCTGAGTAAGAAAAAGCAACCAAGAGTATTATTATTGGTATCTGGAGTTGAATTTGCCAGGAATGCGAGCACAGCTTCCTCAATAAAGATCTTGCCTTTGGAAACATCTTACCCCTTGACATCTCTCCAGAGTTAAGACTTGGCAGCCTCAAGGACACAACACAAGATACATCAGAAATTCATCTACACGTGGAACAACTCCAACAGAACACCTACTGAACGCTGACAGAAGACCTCAGACCCCCCAAAAGGCAAGAAACTCCCCACATACCTGGGTAGGTCAAAAGAAAAAAAGAATAAACAGAGACAATAGGATATGGACGGGACCTGCACCAGTGGGAGGGAGCCGTGAAGGAGGGAAGGTTTCTACACACTACAAGCCCCTTCGAGGGCGGAGACTGCAGGTGGCGGAGGGGGAAAGCTTCGGAGTAGCGGAGGAGAGCACAGCAACAGGGGTGAGGAGGGCAAAGCAGAGAGATTTTGGCACAGAGGATCGGTGCCCTCAGGCACACACCAGCCCGAGAGACTTGTCTGCTCGGCCGCCAGAGAGGGCGGGGCTGGGAGCTGAGGCTCGGGTATCGGCTTTCAGTCGGAGCGCAGGGAGAGGTCTGGGGCTGGCGGCAGGAAGAGAGCCTGAAGGGGTTAGTGCTAGCCCGGAGGGAGTCCGGGGAAAGGGTCTGGAGCTACCGGAGAGGCAAGAGACTTTTTTCCCTTTTGTTGCCTGGTGCGCGAGGAGAGGGCATTCCCCTCCCTCCCCTCTGCCTGAGTGAGCCAGAGCCCCCGAATCAGCGGCTCCTTTAAACCCGTCCTGTCTGAGCGAAGAACGGACGCCCTCCGGCGACCTACGCGCAGAGGCGGGGCCAGGTCCAAGGCTGAGACCCGGGAGTTGTGAGAGCAGAGACAGGGAAATCTCTCTGTGCAGCCTCCGAGGCAGCGGATTAAAGCTCCACGGTCCATTTGATGTGCCCTGCGTCTGTGGAGTGCATGAATGGACAGCGAATCATCCCAAATTGAGGAAGTGGACCTTGAGGACAAGATTTAAGACTTCCCCCCCCTTTTTTTTCCTCTTTTTACAACGAATTATCTCAAATTAAGGAGGTGGACTTAGCAAGATTTCAGACTTTTCGCCCTTTTCCTCTTTTTACAACGAATTATCCCAAATCGAGGAGGTGGACTTGGAGAGCAAGATTTTTGATTTTTCCCCCTGCTCTCTTTTTGTGAATGTGTATGTGTAATCTTCTGTGTAAGATTCTCTCTGTATAGCTTTGCTTCCACCATATGTCCCAGGGTTCTTTCGGTCCGTGTTTTTTTTCAATAATTACTTTTTAATTTTAATAACGCTACTATATTTCATACTTTATTCTATTTTACTTTACCTGCTCTTTCTTTTTTTCCTCCCTTCCCTTCCTCCCTCCCTCCCTCCGCTCCTCCTTTCCTTCTTTCTTTTTCTTTCCTCCATCCCTCCCTCCCTCCCACCCTTCTTCTTTCCACTTTCTTTTTCTTTCCTTCCTCCCTCCCTCCCTCCCTCCTGTCTTTCTTTCTTTCTTTCCTTCCTCCCTCCCTCCCTCTCTTCTTCCATTCACTCTTCCTTTTGCTTTCATTCCTCCCTCCCTCCCTCCTTTCTTTCCTTTCTTTCCATCCTTCCTCCCTCCCTCCTTTCTTTCTTTCTTCCTTCCTTCCTTCCTTACTTCCCTTCTTCCTTTCTTTCAATCTCTCTTTCTTTCTTCTACTAATTATTTCTTTCTACTTTTTCTCACTGTTATTCTGAGCCGGGTGGATGAAAGGCTCTTGGTGCTGCAGCCAGGAGTTAGTGCTGTGCCTCTGAAGTGGGAGAGCCAACTTCAGGACACGGGTCCACAAGAGACCTCCCAGCTCCACATAATATCAAGCAGCGAAAATCTCCCAGGGATCTCCATCTCAACACCAGCACCCAGCTTCAGTCAACGACCAGCAAGCTACAGTGCTGGTCACCCTATGCCAAGCAACTAGCAAGGCAGGAACACAACCCCACCCATTAGCAGAGAGGATACCTAAAAACATAATAAGGCCACAGGCACCCCAAAACACACCACCAGACGTGGACCTGTCCACCAGAAAGACAAGATCGAGCTTCAACCACCAGAACACAGGCATTAGTCCCCCCCACCAGGAAGCCTACACAACCTACTGAAACAACCTTAGCCACGGGGGACAGACACCAAAAACAACGGGAACTACGAATCTGCAACCTGCAAAAAGGAGACCCCAAACACAGTAACATAAGCAAAATGAGAAAGCAGAAAAACACACAGCAGGTGAAGGAGCAAGATAAAAACCCACCAGACCTAACAAATGAAGAGGTAATAGGCAGTCTACCTGAAAAAGAATTCAGAATAATGATAGTAAAGCTGATCCAAGATTCTATTTCCCAGATCAAAAATCTTGGAAATAGAATAGACAATATGCAAGAAACAGTTAACAAGGACCTAGAAGAACTAAAGATGAATCAAGCATCGATTAAAAACACAATAAATGAAATGAAAAATACTCTAGATGGGATCAATAGCAGAATAACTGAGGCAGAAGAACGGATAAGTGAGGTGGAAGATAAAATAGTGGAAATAACTGATGCAGAGAAAAATAAAGAAAAAAGAATGAAAAGAACAGAGGACAGTCTCAGAGACCTCTGGGACAACATGAAACGCACCAACATTCGAATTATAGGGGTTCCAGAAGAAGAAGAGAAAAAGAAAGGGACTGAGAAAATATTTGAAGAGATTATAGTTGAAAACTTCCCTAATATGGGAAAGGAAATAGTTAATCAAGTCCAGGAGGCACAGAGAGTCCCATACAGAATAAATCCAAGAAGAAATACGCCAAGACACATATTAATCAAACTGTCAAAAATTAAACACAAAGAAATCATATTAAAAGCAGCAAGGGAAAAACAACAAATAACACACAAGGGAATCCCCATCAGGTTAACAGCTGATCTCTCAGCAGAAACTCTACAAGCCAGAAGGGAGTGGCAGGACATAATTAAAGTGATGAAGGAGAGAAACCTGCAACCAAGATTACTCTACCCAGCAAGGATCTCATTCAGATTTGATGGAGAAATTAAAACGTTTACAGACAAGCAAAAGCTGAGAGAGTTCAGCACCACCAAACCAGCTTTACAACAAATGCTAAAGGAAGTTCTCTAGGCAAGAAACACAACAGAAGGACTATACCTACAATAACGAACCCAAAGCCATTAAGGAAATGGGAATAGGAACATACATATCAATAATTACCTTAAATGTAAATGGACTAAATGCTCCCACCAAAAGACACAGAGTGGCTGAATGGATACAAAAACAAGACCCATATATATGCTGTCTACAAGAGACCCACTTCAGACCTAGAGACACATACAGATTGAAAGTAAGGGGATGGAAAAAGATATTCCATGCAAATGGAAATCAAAAGAAAGCTGGAGTAGCAATTCTTATATCAGACAAAATAGACTTTAAAATAAAGACTATTAGAAGAGACAAAGAAGGACACTGCATAACGATAAAGGGATCGATCCAAGAAGAAGATATAACAATTGTAAATATTTATGCACCCAACATAGGAGCACCTCAATACATAAGGCAAATACTAACAGCCATAAAAGGGGAAATCGACAGTAACACAATCATAGTAGGGGACTTTAACACCCCACTTTCATCAATGGACAGATCATCCAAAATGAAAATAAATAAGGAAACACAAGCTTTAAATGATACATTAAACAAGATGGACTTAATTGATATTTATAGGACATTCCACCCAAAAACAACAGAATACACATTTTTCTCAAGTGCTCATGGAACATTCTCCAGGATAGATCATATCTTGGGTCACAAATCAAGCCTTGGTAAATTTAAGAAAATTGAAATTGTATCAAGTATCTTTTCCGACCACAATGCTATGAGACTAGACATCAATTACAGGAAAAGATCTGTAAAAAATACAAACACATGGAGGCTAAACAATACACTACTCAATAATGAAGTGATCACTGAAGAAATCAAAGAGGAAATTAAGAAATACTTAGAAACAAATGACAATGGAGACACGACGACCCAAAACCTATGGGACGCAGCAAAAGCAGTTCTAAGGGGGAAGTTTATAGCAATACAATCCCACCTTAAGAAACAGGAAACATTTCGAGTAAACAACCTGACCCTGCACCTAAAGCAGTTAGAGAAAGAAGAACAAAAAAACCCCAAAGTTAGCAGAAGGAAAGAAATCATAAAGATCAGATCAGAAATAAATGAAAAAGAAATGAAGGAAACGATAGCAAAGATCAACCAAACTAAAAGCTGGTTCTTTGAGAAGATAAACAAAATTGACAAACCATTAGCCAGACTCATCAAGAAAAGAAGGGAGAAGACTCAAATCAGTAGAATTAGAAATGAAAAAGGAGAAGTAACAACTGACACTGCAGAAATACAAAAGATTATGAGAGATTACTATAAGCAACTCTATGCCAATAAAATGGACAACCTGGAAGAAATGGACAAATTCTTAGAAATGCACAACCTACCAAGACTGACTCAGGAAGAAATAGAAAATATGAATAGACCAATCACAAGCACTGAAATTGAAACTGTGATTAAAAATCTTCCATCAAACAAAAGCCCAGGACCAGATGGCTTCACAGGCGAATTCTATCAAACATTTAGAGAAGAGCTAACACCCATCCTTCTCAAACTCTTCCAAACAATATCAGAGGAAGGAACACTCCCAAACTCATTCTACGAGGCCACCATCACCTTGATACCAAAACCAGGCAAGGATGTCACAAAGAAAGAAAACTACAGGCCAATATCACTGATGAACATAGATGCAAAAATCCTCAACAAAATACTAGCAAACAGAATCCAACAGCACATTAAAAGGATCATACACCATGATCAAGTGGGGTTTATTCCAGGAATGCAAGGATTCTTCAATATACGCAAATCAATCAATGTGATACACCATATTAACAAGTTGAAGGAGAAAAACCATATGATCATCTCAATAGATGCAGAGAAAGCTTTCGACAAAATTCAACACCCATTTATGATAAAAACCCTGCAGAAAGTAGGCATAGAGGGAACTTTCCTCAACATAATAAAGGCCATATATGACAAACCCACAGCCAACATTGTCCTCAATGGTGAAAAACTGAAACCATTTCCACTAAGATCAGGAACAAGACAAGGCTGCCCACTCTCACCACTCTTATTCAACCTAGTTTTGGAAGTTTTAGCCACAGCAATCAGAGAAGAAAAGGAAATAAAAGGAATCCAAATTGGAAAAGAAGAAGTAAAGCTGTCACTGTTTGCAGATGACATGATATTATACATAGAGAATCCTAAAGATGCTACCGAAAAACTACTAGAGCTAATCAATGAATTTGGTAAAGTAGCAGGATACAAAATTAATGCACAGAAATCTCTGGCATTCCTGTACACTAATGATGAAAAATCTGAAAATGAAATCAAGAAAACACTCCCATTTACCATTGCAACAAAAAGAATAAAATATCTAGGAATAAACCTACCTAAGGAGACAAAAGACCTGTATGCAGAAAATTATAAGACACTGATGAAAGAAATTAAAGATGATTTAAATAGATGGAGAGATATACCATGCTCCTGGATTGGAAGAATCAATATTGTGAAAATGACTCTACTACCCAAAGCAATCTACAGATTCAATGCAATCCCTATCAAACTACCACTGGCATTTTTCACAGAAGTAGAACAAAAAATTTCACAATTTGTTTGGAAAAACAAAAGACCCCGAATAGCCAAAGCAATCTTGAGAACGAAAAACGGAGCTGGAGGAATCAGGCTGCCTGACTTCAGACTATACTACAAAGCTACAGTAATTAAGACAGTGTGGTACTGGCATAAAAACAGAAAGATAGATCAGTGGATCAGGATAGAAAGCCCAGAGATAAACCCACGCACATATGGCCAACTTATCTTTGATAAAGGCGGCAGGAATGTACAGTGGAGAAAGGACAGCCTCTTCAATAAGTGGTGCTGGGAAAACTGGACAGGGACATGTAAAAGTATGAGATTAGATCATTCCCTAACACCATACACAAAAATAAGCTCAAAATGGATTAAAGACCTAAATGTAAGGCCAGAAACTATCAAACTCTTAGAGGAAAACATAGGTAGAACACTCTATGACATAAATCACAGCAAGATCCTTTTGGACCCACCTCCTAGAGAAATGGAAATAAAAACAAAGATAAACAAATGGGACCAAATGAAACTTCAAAGCTTTTGCACAGCAAAGGAAACCATAAACAAGACCAAAAGACAACCCTCAGAATGGGAGAAAATATTTGCAAATGAAGCAACTGACAAAGGATTAATCTCCAAAATTTATAAACAGCTCATGCAGCTCAATAGCAAAAAAATAAACAACCCAATCCAAAAATGGGCAGAAGACTTAAATAGGCATTTCTCCACAGAAGATATACAGACTGCCAACAAACACATGAAAGAATGCTCAACATCATTAATCATTAGAGAAATGCAAATCAAAACTACAATGAGATATCATCTCACACCAGTCAGAATGGCCATCATCAAGAAATCTAGAAACAATAAATGCTGGAGAGGGTGTGGAGAAAAGGGAACACTCTTGCACTGCTGGTGGGAATGTGAATTGGTACAGCCACTATGGAGAACAGTATGGAGGTTCCTTAAAAAACTAAAAATAGAACTACCATATGACCCAGCAATCCCACTACTAGGCATATACCCTGAGAAAACCATAATTCAAAAAGAGACATGTACCAAAATGTTCATTGCAGCTCTATTCACAATAGCCCGGAGCTGGAAACAACCTAAGTGTCCATCATCGGATGAATGGATAAAGAAGATGTGGCACATATATACAATGGAATATTACTCAGCCATAAAAAGAAACGAAACTGAGCTATTTGTAATGAGGTGGATAGACCTAGAGTCTGTCATACAGAGTGAAGTAAGTCAGAAAGAGAAAGACAAATACCGTATGCTAACACATATATATGGAATTTAAAAAAAAAAAAAATGTCATGAAGAACCTAGGGGTAAAACGGGAATAAAGACACAGACCTACTTGAGAATGGACTTGAGGATATGGGGAAGGGGAAGGGTAAGCTGTGACAAAGGGAAAGAGAGGCATGGACATATATACACTACCAAACGTAAGGTAGATAGATAGTGGGAAGCAGCCGCATAGCACAGGGAGATCAGCTCGGTGCTTTGTGACCGCCTGGAGGGGTGGGATGGGGAGGGTGGGAGGGAGGGAGATGCATGAGGGAGGGGATGTGGGAACAGATGTATATGTATGACTGATTCACTTTGTTATAAAGCAGAAACTAATAAAAAAAAAAATTAAAAAAAAAAAAAAAAAAAAAAAAAAAAATATGTATGGAGACAATAAAGACCCTGAATAGCCACCTAGAGGGGTGGGCTAGGGAAGGTGGGAGGGAGATGCAAAAGGGAGGAGATATGGGGATATATGTATACATATAGCTGATTCACTTTGTGATACAGCAGAAACTAACACACAATTGTAAAGCAATTATACTCCAATAAAGATGTTAAAAAAAAAAAAAGACCCCAAATAGCCAAAGCAATCTTGAGAAAGAAAAACGGAGGTGGAGGAATCAGGGTCCCTGACTTCAGACTATACTACAAAGCTACTGTTATCAAAACAGTATGGTATGGCACAAAAACAGAAATATAGATCAATGAAACAGGATAGAAAGCCCAGAAAAAACACACACCTGTGGTCAATTAGTCTACAGCAAAGGAGGCAAGACTATACAATGGTGAAAAGACATTCTGTTCAATAAATAGTGCTGGGAAAACTGGACAGCTACATGTTAAAAAATAAAATTAGAACATTTTTTAACACCATACACAAAAATAAACTCAAAATGGATTAAAGACCTAAATGCAAGACCAGTTACTATAAAAATCATAGAGGAAAACATAGAACACTCTTTGACATAAATTGCAGCAATATCTTTTTTGATCCATCTCCTAGAGTAATGGAAATAAAGCAAAAAATAAACAAATGGGACCTCATGAAGCTCAAAACCTTTTGCACAGCAAAGGAAACCATAAGCAAAACAAAAAGACAACCCACAGAATTGGAGAAAATATTTGCAAACAATGCAACTGACAAGGGATTAATCTCCAAAGTTTACAAACAGCTCATGTGGCTCAATATCAAAAAAACAAACAACCTAATTAAAAAATAGACAGAAGACCTAAATAGACATTTCTCCAAAGAAGACATACAGATGGCCAAGAGGCATATTAAAAGATGCTCAACATTGCTAATTATTAGAGAAATGCAAACCAAAACTGCAATGAGATATCATCTCACACCAGTCAGAATGGCCATCATCAAAAAATCTACAAACAGTAAATGCTGGAGAGGGTGTGGAGAAAAGGGAACCCTCCTATGCTGTTGGTAGGAATATAAACTGGTACAGCCACTCTGGAGAACAGTATGGAGGTTCCTTCAAAACTAAAAATAGAACTACACATATGACCCAACAATCCCATTCTTGGGCATATATCCAGAGAAAACCATGGTTCAAAAGGAGACATGCACCCCAATGTTCATTGCAGTGCTGTTTACAATAGCCAAGACATGGAAACAACCTAAATGTCTATCAACAGATGAATGGATAAAGAAGATGTGGTACCTATATACAATGGACTATTACTCAGACATTAAAAAGAATAAAATAATGCCATTTGCAGCAACATGGATGGACCTGGAGATTATCATACTAAGTGAAGTAAGTCAGAAAGAGAAAGACAAATATCATATGATATCACTTATATGTAGAACCTAAAAAAGTGATTCAGATGAATGTATTTACAAAACAGAAAGAGACTCACAGACTTAGAGAACAAACTTATGGTTACCAGGAGGAGGAGAGGGATAGATTGGGAGTTTGGGATTGATATGTACACACTGCTGTATTTAAAATAGATAACCAATAAGGACCTACTGTATAGCACAGGGAACTCTGCTCAATATTTTGTAAAAACCTAAATGGGAAAAGAATTTGAAAAAGAATAGATACATGTATATGTATAACTGAATCACTTTGAGGTACACCTGAAATTAACACAACATTGTTAATCAACTAAACTCTAATATAAAATAAAAATTAAAAAAATAAAAGAAGTACATAGTGCAGTGCATAGATGTGGTCAGGTGATCAGTGAGGTGAGGAGAGGCTTTTCTAAGACAAGAGATGATTCAGTTGAGATCTGAAAAATGAGTAAGAGGTAACCAGGTATGTGTGAGAAAGTGAAAGAACAGGAAAGGATGGGGAGCACAGGGGATGTTCAGAAAGAGGAAATAGCCTGTATAAGCAGGAAGAGGCACAGCATGTAGAGTGAGGCCAGTGTGACTGATTGCAGAGTAAAGGGGAAGGGGGTGTGAGATGAGCCTGGAGAGTGGGGCAATGGGAAGTACTGAAGAGTTGTTTTCTCTTGTTTCAGGTAGAGGAGGGTGGGTTAACATTATATTTGTGTTTAAATTTGAAAAAAAGATTGTTCTGGCTGCAATATGAAGAACACTTGGAGGAAGGCGAGAATGGATCTGGGAAGTCCAGGGAGAGGCTGCAGCAGTCCAGGCAAGAGATCATGAATGATACCTTGGAGTGGAGTAGTGGAGGAGATGGACAGGAAGGGATGAATTTGAGAGGTACTTATGAGGTAAAATCAACAGGACTTTGTGTTGGAATGGAAATGAGAGCCAAGAGGGAGTGAGATGTTGAAGATGATGCCTGGGTTTTTAACTTGGACAGCTGGGTGGATGGTAGTGACATTCACTGAGCAAGAACACTAAGAAGACTCCAGCTCCATAAGGAAAGAGCATGAGTATCATTTTAGACATGCTGAGTACAAAGTGCTTTAATGCACCCAAGTAGAGAATTCAGGTGAAGAGTTAAATACACAGGTCTGGTGCTTAGAGGAAAGATCTGGGCTGGACATATAAATTTGTGAGCTTCTGAATATAGGTAGAGCTTGAAACTGAGTGGAGATGAGATACTTAAAGAAAGAGAGCAGAATTGAGAAGAGGGTCTAAAGCTGAGTACTGAGGAAATTTAAAGGCTGAATAGAGGAAGACAAGGCAGCAAAAAAGATGTGAAAGAAGCTGTTAGAAAGATAGGAGGAAAGTCAGCAGAATGTGGTACTCTAAAAGCCAAAGAAAACAGTATTTCAAGAAGCAGAGAGTGTCAAGTGTTGATTCAAAGATTAGAAAAAGGGAGAATGAAAAATGGCCATTGTATATAGAAACGAGGAAATTGTTGACCTTCCAAAGAGCTGCTGGGAGAGGATGTCTTGTTTGTTTGTAATAGAAGACACTTGAACATGTTTAAAAACTCATAGGAAGGATCCACTCATTCATGAGAAGGATAATAGACAACAGAGAGGCAGTTTCCTCTGAATACAGGAGGAACTAAAGCACAGGGTTTTCAAGCACAGGTGGAGAGACAGGCCTAAGAACAGAAGAGGGACCACACGCACGTTGTAACAGAAGGAACATCGATCGGATGAGAGTGTGGGTTTATACGTTTAATAGTGGGATGCTCATGAGGCAAAACCATCTGTTAAGAGTGCAAGATTTGAAGCGAGTGGAGGATTGAAACATTGTGGAATCCAGCAAAGAATGAACTAAGGAAACCTAACAGGATTGGAGTCTCATATAGAGTATGAGAGCCCATTTGACATTAGTCCTGAAAATTGGTTTTTGACCAATCGATCCTTTTCATTTTTTTCCATTTTTTTAGCAAATGTTAGTTGGGTGTCCCAGAGGTGCCAGACACTCTTCTAGGACTAAAGATACTAAAGAAAGCAGAGGAACTCCCAAGGGGCACAGAGATTGTCCATAGTATGCTTCACTCAGTAATGGAATTTTACCGAATATGCTAACAGGGCAGAGCATTAGCAGTGTAAGGGATGGTGCACCAAGGACAGGAAGGGAAGTGGACAGACCACAGTTAGGGAGCAAAGCCCAGAAGACCTAGAAGTACATTTGACTTCTTTAAAAATGTAACTCTGGGGGCTTCCCTGGTGGTGCAGTGGTTGAGAGTCCGCCTGCCGATGAAGGGGATACGGGTTTGTGCCCCGGTCCGGGAAGATCCCACATGCTGTGGAGAGGCCAGGCCCGTGAGCCATGGCCGCTGAGCCTGTGCTTCCGGAGCCTGTGCTCCGCAACGGGAGAGGCCACAACAGTGAGAGGCCCGTGTACCACAAAAATATATATATATATATGTATATATTTATAAAGATATACATACATATATATATATAACTCTATGCCACAAATATGAACCAACTCTTTATTAAAAAGAATATTTGATCCTAGCAATCCTACAAGGATCATTTCAAACCCTGCTTCTTCTTCCTTGAGACCTTCTCTAATAATTAAAGAAGACATTCATTTCTTGCCTGTCCCACCAAACACCCAAAGCACTTGAGGTTCATACCCTGTCTTTTTTTTTCTTTTTTTTTTTCTGCGGTGTGTGGGCCTCTCACTGCTGTGGCCTCTCCCGTTGCGGAACACAGGCTCCGGACGCTCAGGCTCAGCGGCCATGGCTCACGGGCCCAGTCGCTCCGCGGCATGTGGGATCTTCCCGGACCGGGGCACGAACCCGTGTCCCCTGCATCGGCAGGCGGTCTCTCAACCACTGTGCCACCAGGGAAGCCCCATACCCTAAGTCTTAACACTTGATTATATGTAATTTTGTATTTCATTGCACACTGACTCTTATTACTCCCTGATTGTCTCCTTCATGCATCCATTATGAGAAAGAGCATTACTGTGGAGCCAGACAGACCTAGTTCAAATTCATTGCCACACTTATGGGTTGTAAGTTACTTAACCTCTTCAAGCCTGAGTTTCTTCATCTGTAAATACAAACATAATACCCCCAGGCTATTTGCATTAAAAGACATGATCCACGTAAAAGCACCTGACACAGTCGACCATGCAGTAAATATTTCCTCTTCTTTCTTTCCTTCTTGAGAGGGAGGACGCTATCATGTACTTCTTTTGTGCCTACTACACTGTGACAGGGACAATGTCAGGATCAAAATAGACTTACTGAATAAAATCATAATGCCACATTCCCCGGTCAGAACAGATAACAGACTTTAACATGTGTGTGCACACGTGTATTTCAAAAGAATTTCCGTAGAGATATTCAGCTTCTAAATCAAGAAATATTACACTAAGCCAAAACCTGTGTTAAGTTGTATGTGTAAAGCTGATTTAAAATAGTGCCATTCCCAAAGCAGTATATTTCAGCAATACAGCACTGATCATAATTTGGAGATTTATCAAGTTGTAGCTGACACCCTGAGTCCTATTCTAATGGGTAAATGAGGTTTTTCCAGCAAGTTCTACAAGGACTGACTGAAGCTGGGAAGCTGGAATGGCCTGGTTTACCTCTCACCTCTGTAGGAAGTACCTGTACTTGGTAGTGAAAACTATTGGTGGCCTCTTGGAAGCATGAAAGCAGGGACTTAGGAGAGGGAGAGGACCCAGGTCAGAAAGATGTAAGTCTAGCTTTCCCCAAACACTAAAACAAAAATATCTGCTGCACGTTCAGGCAGCCAGCCCTTCCTGACTGTCTCCATGGGCCACGGACCGTTTGCAGCTAATTGATTCTGTAAGAAGAAAGACAAGTCCCATTTTCAAACCTCATAAATTATATAAGGATGTATTTTCACCATTCTTCACTGAAAAGTCAGGGGTATCCTTCATATTTTCAGTATAGATATTAAACACTAAACAGCAACATTGTCACTTAGGTTACCAATTTTGAGCCAGAAGTTCAGTATGTTTCCGCACTCTGAGACATAAAAGTGAATGCCTCATCACAATGCAGGTCTGGTGTGACCCATCACAGGACTAGAGGAGAAATCTTTGCAGAAGGAAATAAGAACTGATAGAATTCCTTATTTCAAAGCAATAGGATATACTCCAGGGGTAAAAACATATGAAGGACTGATCAGTAGAGACCGTTTGCTTTTCTCTTTTCAAAAACCCTATTATTCTTGTCAGACAGGTTTTAAAATTAATTTCATGAGCTCCTGTGACATCTCATTAACCGGAATAACCTTGAATGCCCCGTCATTTTGAAGGCAAAATGAAAATATTTGTGATAACATAATAGCATCCCTGCATAATAAAGGAAAGGAAATAGAACTCATGTGTGACCCGTGATGTGATGTGCCTTGGAGCCTTAAAAGACAGGAAACTGTTGTTAATGGGAAACCAGATAACCTTCTGGGCTTATTATGTATTTACAGAAGTAAGGGTGGGGAGAGTGCACAAAAGCCTGAAAACCAAATCTAAAAGCAAACACAGGCTCATACAGACTTAAATGCGAGTGGCAAGAAAGGGATGTGGGGAGGCTGCCCTTTGCTCCTCAGAGTCGGTTGCCAAGGAGCAAGGTTACCATTGTCCACCAACTGATGAATTATCTGTCTTTTTCTATGGGGTTTCGGGAATTTTTGTGTCAAATCCATGGTTTTATCTGGAATGGTGGTTGCAGCTAGGCAAATAAAGGCCCCCAGGCTTAGAGTCCTGGACAGGTTTGAATTCTGGTTCTACCACTTAGTGACTTCGTGCTGTTGACACATCCGCTTACTTCCCTGAGCCTCAGTTTCCAAATCTATAGAATGAAGAAAATAATGTGAAGATTAAAGAGCTGATTTCTCTATCAAGGCATTCTAACAGATGTAAAGCACTATACGTGTAGTTACAGAAACATAAAGTCTTAACATGATGATTGTTTACTGTAAGTTTCTCATATCCTCTTTTGAATGTAGATAGAAAATACTACAGAACACCAGTTTTCCATTCAGGATTTTGGAAGGACCCCTCCCTTCAAAATACATTAAATAATAGCACAGAGAGGAAGAAAATAATAAAACAGTGAAAATTTACTTGGGATTCCAGTCCCATCCTGAAAGGTTTCAGCAGACTTGCCTTACTTTTACCAGCACTTATTCCTATTTCTGTCATAGCACTCATCACATGTGTTATGGTCATTTGTATACATGTCTTTCTCCCCCAGGAGATTATACCTAGGGACCCGGACAATGTCTACTTCACCATAATTCCTCAATTCTTTGCATAATGCTTGAGAAAGTATAGGAAGGCAATTCAGAAATATTTTCTTCACAAACAGAATAAAGAAGAATCTCAAAGGGATGTACAAGGAAGAAGCCTGATATTCTATAAACTATAAACAGAGAACAGGAATTAAAACAAGTCTACATGCAATGGTGACATTTTTTTAATTTACATGTTTTCAAAAGAGGGTAGCAGGATGTTAAGGGATCTAAAAACTATCAGACGAGACGTGGATGAAGGATCTGGAAATATCTAAGCAGAGAAGTACGTTTTCCTGAGAGTATGGCCTGCCCGCTCCATGGTGGGCGGGGCTTGTGGTCTGGTTCACAACTCTGTTTCCAGTGCCTTGCACAGCACCTGACTCATGCTCAACAATTAACTGTTCAGTGAAGAAGTTCGGTTATCTGTAAGGGACTATATTATTTTAGAAGAGGGAACTAGACTTCTATATTACTATGTAAGAAAGAATCAGGTCCTAGAGATGGTAATTACAAAGGTGGAATTCAGATCAATAGGAAGGAGTTTTCTAACTAGTGTTATCCAGCTGAATACCTCACTGAAGATATTCAAACAAATTCTAGGTAGCCATTCTTCAGGGATGCTTACAAAAAATGATTTTTGTACTGGGTGGCAAAATTATATGCCTCCTAAGGTCCTTTCCATCTCTGAGTCTGTTTGTTTAAGAAAGGGCTAAAGTGTGTGTGTGTGTGTGTGTGTGTGTGTGTGTCACATCAACTCCCACCATCATTATGCCAGAAATATCTAAATATCACCCCCACTAGCCTGCTTCAGTACCTAAAATCCTGTCTCTATGGAATCTAAAGGGGGGTGATATTGTGTCACTAGAAGGTCTCTCTCAATTTTTCATCATTAGCTTATATCATTTAACCAAATGTAACTAACTGCAGCTGAATAAAATTTCTATCATCTTAGAACATTGTTAATTGTACAATCCTTCTCAGGCTTAAATTCAGACCAGTAAAAATTATTGTATTATGAAATATCAAAAATCATAGGAGTTTTCTTTTAAAAGATAACCCTATTAGGAGGAGTAGAAACATATTAAGTAACTGTTGGCCATTGACCCTGAAGCACAAATGAGTTCCTTATCATTAAGCAGAGCTGGTGTTGTGCAGGGGTGTACTGTGGTTAAAACCATGGGTTGGGGTGTTAGACTATCTGGATTTAAGTTCTGGTTCTGCCAATTACTACCCGAGTGATCTTGAACTTCTCAATGCCAAAGGTTCCTCACTTGCAAAATGGGGGTTTTGTGAAGACCAAATGAGATAATATATACCATACACTTAGAACAATAATAATTGCTAAAATGTATCAAGTACCTACGGAGAATCAGGCACAATGGTAAGCAGTGTTCAGTTATCTTAACAACCCTACCTGCAGCCCCAAGTTTCACTTGAGACTAAGAGATACTAAGCAACTTTTCCCAGGTCACACAGCGGGAGAGAGGCAGAACTGTACCACGCTGCACCCTCTCCATCCTCTCCAGTGCCAGAACCTGTGCTCCTAGCCTCCACCACCTCCTCACTGAGGACGGTGCTCTCTACCCTTGCATTTATGAGGGATTTTTAGAGTAAGAACCTGCAAGAAAAGTAATCATAATAATAGCTAAAATTTCTTGAGTGCTTTCTATGTTTCAGGCACGATTCAGAGCACATCACATGCATTAAACCTGACCATAATCTTGTGAGGCTTTTTTTTTTTTAATTCCCATTTTACACACGTAGAACTAAGACCCAGAAAGGTTAAATAACATGTCAAGGATTCAAAACCAGGCAGTCTGACATCACTGAGACTAAGTTTTAACTACCACACTATGGTTCCTCTTCAGGATAGCCCTTGAAGGGGACTTTGGAAAACCAAGAAACCATGTTCAGTTCCAAGATCTAAAGGAAGACAGGGTGTTGGGGTGAGGAGGAATCAAAGACAGTTGGAGCTCATTTACCCTTGGATGATTTTGCTAGAACTCCCCACGAGGTCAGGCGTGGGAATGGGCCCAGAGAAGAACAAACGAGATGGACTTTGGAGGCACACCATGTAGCGCTAGGGATGGGGCTTCTGTTTGCTTGTCTTGTCTTTTTTTTTTTTTTTTTTTTTTTTTTTTGGCTGCGTTGGGTCTTCGTTGCTGCGCACTGTCTTTCTCTAGTTGTGGTGAGTGGTGGCTACTCTTCGTTGCGGTGCTCAGGCTCCAGGTGCGCGGACTTCAATCGTTGTGGCTCGCGGGCTCTAGAGCGCAGGCTCAGTAGTTGCACGGGCCTCATTGCTCTGAGACATGTGGGACCTTCCCAGACCAGGGCTCGAACCTGTGTCCCCTGCATTGGCAGGTGGACTCTTAACCACTGTGCCACCAGGGAAGCCCTGTTTGTCTTGTCTTTGATTTAAAGGTTTGCTGACTCATGAAGAACACACTTGGTTCTAAACAGTAAATGCAACAACACTCCTTTTAAAACCACTTTGCTTTTTGATTAATCTTGTCTAGAGGAAACTGGCAGAGAACACAACTTAAAACTTGCAGTTTTTTACTGTATGTTCATAACCTTGAAGAAAATTCAGAGTCAGCAGCTTTTATTAAGTGCCTATCCTGTGCCCAGAGCTCTCATGGTCTGGCTTCATCTTAACCACAACCCTGGGAGGAAAGTATCATTATCCCCAAGGTCACACAACTAGTAATGTCTTCACTCCAAGTTCATCTCTTTCCAGTAAGTCATGTTGCTGCCCCAGAATCTATAATAATGATCCTCAGAAAACCTCTCCTCACACACACACACAAAAACTAGCTTATATTTTATCCTAGTATTTGCAATCATAGGAGTTAATCTCTTCACAGGCTTATATAAAATGAGCAGGGCCTCCCTGGTGGTGCAGTGGTTGAGAGTCCGTCTGCCGATGCAGGGGATACGGGTTCGTGCCCCGGTCCGGGAAGATCCCATATGCCGCGGAGCGGCTGGGCCCGTGAGCCACGGCCTCTGAGCCTGCGCATCCGGAGCCTGTGCTCCGCAACGGGAGAGGCCACAACAGTGAGAGGCCCGTGTACCGCAAAAAAAAAATAAAATAAAAAAATAAAAATAAAATGAGAAAGCCCTGTAAACAAATGTCTAAGATTGTAAAAAATGTCAAGTCTGTCAAAATGTCAAGATTGCTTCTCTTTCAGTACATAATATGCTTCCATTTCCTTTTTTTTTTTTTTTTTTTTAGTTTAACAACTTTTTTCTTATTTATAAAATCAAAACTACATGCCAGGGAAAGTTTGAAAAATTACAATGAGTATAAAAAAGAAAATTAACATTAATATTTTGGAGCATTTCATTGATTACTAGATAGATATTTAATCAAGTTATAATCAAATTTTTTCATTTAATAATATAGATTTTCCCATGTCATTGAACCATTTTTGTAAACACATTTTTAATGACAGTATAAAATATAATTCTACTATTCTACTACAAATATGGTACTAGGTGTACTATATTTATTTTCATCATTCCCCCACTGCGGGGCACTTATTTTTCATCTTTTCACTGCTATAAACATTGCTGCCCTGGCATATCATTACACATCAACTTTGCCCAAATCTCTGATCATTATTCTAGGAGAGATTACTAATAATGGGATTATTGGGCCAAAGTGTATTAAGGGCAGTATTGCAATATTTTCACTTCTTTTAATTAGATACACTTCAATAATAAAGCAAGGATTATTGATGGGACAAAAGAATTCTAAGGAGGAAGATTTTCAGATAAGGCTGTTTATCTAAATTGTTTGAAATAAGAGCTGTCAAACTGGGTCAGATTTAGTCCCACATGACTCAGGATGCAGAGTGTACATTAAATACTAAAATACCTGCAGTCCATTGATCAAGAAGCCAGTCCTCCAAAATGTCAGTCACCCTCGTGGCCAGGCTAGGTTAAGTCTCTAGGACGTGTAGCAGAACCCCTCCCAGGCTTTTCCTTGCAAGCAAGTTAAGTCCACAATCAGTCTTTAATTTCACAAGCAGTTGCTTAGTTTCTTTGGGCCCGGCTCTGTGCTGGTGTTTCCATGACCTTCTTCCTTTCTCTAGAAACAATATTATTCAAAATGTCCAAGAGTTTGTGTCATTTCCAAACACATAGGCTTTCTTAAATATTTAAAGCTAGTTCCCAGAACATCTCCATTAATCTTCTTATGTTTCATTTGACCTTCCTATTACCTATGGAAGAAAATGTGCTTTTAAAGGAACGAAAGAAATTTGTAGAAGCAGAAGTAGGAAACAGAACTAAATTGATTTTTATAAGATATATAAGACAGACTAAAAAATATAGAGAATGATATAGCAAACACCATTTACCCACTTTCCAGCTTAAGAAATAAAATATTGCAAATAATTGAAGGCTTCTGTGCCCTGCCACAATCACTTCCCCTGGCCCTTTCCAGAGGTGTCTACTATTCTGAATTCAGTCTTTATATCAATCCCACATCTGTCTTTATATTTCTACTCTGTGTGCAGCTATGTCACTAGAATATATGTTCCAGGAAAGCAGGCACTTTGCTTTATTCACTGCCATATCACCAGCACTTAAAATTGCATCTGGCACAGGGTAGGTATTCAATAAAGATTTATTTTATGTAAAATAGATTGTGTATTTCCAAGCAATGTAGGTTTTTTTTTCATGTTTCTGACCCTTATAAATTGTTCCATGTTGCACACATCCTCCTCAATGTATGCTGATAACGTAACTCTGCTTCATTCATTTTTACTGCAACATAGCATTCCAATGTAAGACTATAACACAATTTAGTTATCCATTCTTCTGACAGTGGGCATTTAGGTTGTTTCCAATGTTTAATTCTGTAAATTTGGTGCAGTGAACATCCTGGCACTTTCTTATTCAATTGTGTAGGAGTTTCTCTATAACAAATAACAGGGAAGAAAGTGGAAAGAGACTGGCCCTTGACTTTCCTAAATCTCTTCCTCTTCCAAATCTCTGCTGGGGTGAATGGAAAGATGGGAAATCAGCACAGCCCTCTGGGCATCACAAGTAAAATGGAGCCAGTTGGCCAGCTAACCTTTCAATGGGTTTGTGCATCTTCAACTTTACTACGCATTTCCAAACTTCTCTCACCAAACTGATTCTTTTAAATATTTAAATGTAATAATTATATACCCAAAGTAATTGGATTTATGCAATTCTGTCACTTTGCGCAATTCTATCAGTAAAAAACTGTGTAAGCACAGTTATGCTGTACTTGAAGTATACATATCAACTCTAACTTAGAAACGTTTTTAGCAACAGTGGTACAGTAGTTAGGTAAGGACTGTAGACTGCCTCCATGTAACATTTCTGTATCTTTCTAAATCAGGCCCTGTCCTTGTAGGTAATGGAAGTTTCATTCTCAGTCATGGTATGAGAAACCCCTTCTTCCTCTCCTTCAGGGTCTTACTAGAGTCTGAGAAGACTTACCTGGTCCAAAAAGTTTGAGGAAGTCTTTGGTTTTCAGCTCTTTATGGTCCACATGAGATGGCTTATTGTTCAAGCCTGTGTTTATCCACTCAAAAGTGGACAGCTGCACTCACAGCAGGCACACTACTGTGACCAGCTGGACCACAGGGGCAGCTGAGATCCCAGCCATCCACCTTACAAACTCACTATTGGTCTTGGTGTTTCCTGGGACTGTTGGTGTAGGAGTGGGGTCAGGTCCCCTCAATTCACAAACTACCAACCTTTTTGTTGGAATATTTGCACTTTCCTGTCTGGGAAAGGCAGTACTGGCCCATTCCCCTCTCCTCAATTCCTACTTTAATCGTACCCTTTCTTGGACAATGCTACTCCTAGCGCTTAGCATTCTCTTGTTTATTTATATTTGTTTTTGTAATGAACCAACAGCAGAAAATAAGACATGATTACTTCTTCATCACATATCTGACTAGCTTTATTCCTAGAGATTTTTAATCATTTTGATTTTCAGAAGCTTTTATTTACTCTGAGAATGATTGCATTCAACTGATGTATATGTAAATTCTATAAACCAGACCATAGCTATCTGGTTGGCTTTATGTTTTCCAAACAGATTTCAAATAGATTTACCAAAGCAGGAAATTAATATTTATTAATTTATTAATAAAGAAAAAACACATTGTCAGTTGAATGGATAACACTTCTTTCTACCTGCAGCTCTTCACTTCGGAAAGTGAAGTCTGGGCAAAACTATGTTTTAAAAGCTCTCTAGGAGATTTTAATGTGCAGTTGGCATGAGACCCACTGCCACTAGCTTAGAAGGCTGATAGCTGAAAGGGATCAATTGCCCAAAAATAGTAGAGCAGATCAAAAGCACCAGGAGCAGTGCTTTCCAAAATGTAAGAAAATATGATCTTTTCAAATTTGTTTAAATGTGAAAAATGTGTGCCAGTTCATGAAGGTGACCCCAGTCAGAGTAAGTGTAAGTGGGGTGCCAGGGATTTTGCAAGTTCCGTACTTGCAAAAGTTTTTCAGCTTTGCCTTTGCAAAGTGTCTGGTGGAGAAAACAACCAGAGAAGCCCCTAAAACAGCAAATAATTTCTCAAGATTTACAGTTTTTAAATACCTACAAAGATTAGACTGTAGTCTCTGAACCTGCAGGAAAATGGGGCTAAACCCCACTCCAAAAGCTGTTTCCCCTCTGATCAGGGAGAGGTCTCATTTGACATCAGCCTGAATAAAGGCTTCTCATGGGACTTCCCTGGTGGCACAGTGCTTAAGAATCCACCTGCCAATGCAGGGGACACAGGATCGATGTCTGGGAAGATCCCACATTTTGCAGAGCAACTAAGCCCGTGTACCACAACTACTGATCCTGCGCTCTAGAGCCTGTGAGCCACAACTATGGAAGCCCCTGTGCCTAGAGCCCATGCTCCATAACATGAGAAGCCACTGCAATGAGAAGCCCATGCACTGCAATGAAGGATAGCCCCAGGTCACTGCAACTAGAGAAAGCCCGCGCACAGCAATGAAGACCTAAGGCAGCCAAAAATTAATTAATTAATTAATTGATTAGAAAAGACTTCTCAGGAGGTTAACAGACTGTGTTCTGGTATTACACCTGCTGGAGCAGAGCCACCTGGACATAGGTACATTTCCCCATCTCCAAACTTGAGCTGGGGCCTAGAAGGTGAGTAGGATTTGACCAGGCAGACAGAGTGTGTGCAGGGAAGAAAGAAAACATATGAAAGCACAGACTTGAAAGAATGAGCAGGGCCCACAGTTCCAAGTAAGATTACCAAGCATCACAACTTGCCTGGCTCTGTCTTGATTTAAAGGTTGAAAGTTCCACATGCTGGGAACCCCTTGCTCTTGGCAAACAGGGATGGTTGGTCACTCAAGTCTCAAAGAACGATGAGGAGTGGTGTGCAGGGCATCACTGAAGTCTAAAGCCTTCTCTTCTCACCTGTCTTGTGCAGCTTGTTCTGAAGGCCTATAAAATTCCTCTACATGGGCCTGTTTGACCCTCTTTCCAGTGTCTGGGGTCTGATGTCTTCCTCTCTAAAGTTTCTTTTATTTTTCTAGAGCACATCCTAAATTTAGCTTCCCTAAAAACAGCTGATGGAAGGTAAAAATGTTTGTCTTCCAGTACTAAATGGTTTTACTCTTTCCTCATAATTTTCTGATGGGTTACTGGGTATTTAATCCAAGAGTGGCAGTCAGCTTTCCTCAAAATGTTGAAGGCTGGGCTTCCCTGGTGGCGCAGTGGTTGAGAGTCCACCTGCCGATGCAGGGGACATGGGTTCGTGCCTCGGTCCAGGAAGATCCCACATGCTGCGGAGCGGCTGGGCCCGTGAGCCATGGCCACTGAGCCTGCACATCCGGAGCCTGTGCTCCGCAATGGGAGAGGCCACAGCAGTGAGAGGCCCGCATACCGCAAAAAAAAAAAAAAAAAAAATGTTGAAGGCATCATGCCATTGTCTTCTACCTCACCGGACTGCAGTCTGGGGTTATTCTGATTTTCCATCCTCTGCCATTGTGACCTATGTCTTCCCACCCTCCCTCCATCTCTGGAAGTTTTTAAAGACCTGAAGTTTCACAGTGATGTGGCTTGGTGTGGATCTTTTTTCATTCATTGCACTGGGCATTAGATGTCACTTTTCAAGGTGTAGACTCAGGTCCTTCAACCTTGGAACATTTTTTTTTTTTTGGCTCATTTTCTACCTTCTGCTATTGCTGTTCTTGCTTTTTAGTTAATCCTTTTTTTGGCCACGCCCTCGGCATGTGGGATCTTAGTTCCCCAACCAGAGATTGAACGTGCACCCCTTGCATTGGCTGGGCTGAGTCTAAACCACTGGACCACCAAGGACGTCCCCTGTTCCTGCTTTATTGGATGTTAGGCTTCCTGAATTGACCCTCTCATTCTCTTCTCCCATTTTATGCCTCTTAACTTTTCTATTACGTTTTGCTTTCTGGGAAATTCCTTAACCTCACCTTCCAATTGTTCTACTGAATTTATTTCAGCTATTATATTTTTAATTTTCAAGAGCTCTTTCTTCTTTTCTAACTGTTCCTTTCACATGTCGTAAGTTTTTATTTCGGGCTGTAATATCTCATATATTTTCTGAGAATAATAATGTTTAGATTACTTTCTAAATTTTCCTCATTTCTTACATTATTTTTATTTCTTTTGGATGTATTTTGTTTATTTGGACCCCTTTCTTTCATATTCGAAGGTTTCTTCCTAAATTTTGGGATCCACAGCTGTCCACTTATATTAAAGGTGAGACAGGTTAACAGCTCTGTGTGCATGGGGGCTCTGAAGTAGGAAACTTTAGTCCAGCATGGTCAGGCAGTGTATTAGTTTCCTAATACTGCTATAACAAATTACCACAGACTTAGTGACTTAGCTACTTAGTGAAGAGTAGCCCCCACTCGCTGCAACTAGAGGAAGCCCACGTGCAGCAACAAAGGCCCAATGCAGCCAAAAATAAAAATTTAAGAAGAAAGAAAAGAATTCATATCATTATATCTACCCCTACAGCTTCTGAGTCAGTAAGTCTGAGATACAGTCTGAGAATGTGCATTTCTTACAAGTTCCCATGTGATGCTGGTGCTTCTACTCCAGGAACCACACTTTGAGAATTACATACAGATCTAATGCATACCTATGAGCATTGTCCTGTTCACCTTTATACCCCCAGCAGCTAGCATAGTATTTGGCACATAGTAAGGCCTCAATCGATGGGAGCTATTATTATCATCATTACTAATATAAGGAGCTGGGATAGGAAGAAGAGATACTATTTAAATTTGTCTTAAGTTTCGTGAACTAGGAAATAGTTGCTTAAATACCTGTGACTTTTGAATCATTAAAATTTTAATTTTAATTATATTTTAAATTAAATTTTTAAAAAAATTTTATCCTATTTTAAAGAAATAAAGCTTACAATCTTTTATCTGGTACTGTGCAAGTACTAAGTGGAAACACTGACATTCAGAGAAATCTGTGAAGGCTCTAAATCTCAGTCTTACAATGAGCAGAGTGATCATTTCAGGCTTCAGGTACATCTAGAATCTCAAAAATACGACAGAGTTCTAGATCTTGTCCAAGAATATAAATATAAATTTCTTTAATAAGAGAGTCATCAAGAAAGAAAAAAGAATATATTCAAATGCAGGGACTGTGTCCAATGGATGCTGATAAAGTGACTTGGACCTTAACAGAATGGGTCACCATACTCACAAAATAAGCAAAGGGGTAGATAGAGATTATGTCATTCCTAGCTTCATTGCAAAAGATGAATCAAATGAAGAGCTTTTAAAATGGTCATAAATGTCACAGGAAATATACAAAGCATGACAAAGAAAGAATGGATGTTTTTATGTAGACACACTCCTCCATCCTTTAAACAGGGATTTGTTACCAAACCCAGATTAGAACATTCATTTGTTTGCTCATGTATATTAGCACCAGTAAAAATGAAAAAACATAATACCCATTGTCTTTTGGAAGTTAATTTGCCAATCCTGCCAATCTACATTTCAAGTTGGTTTAAAATGATTCAGAGGGTCAACCAAAATATACTAGGAATATCATTTGAAGAACAGAAAATTTTCTTTGTAGGACAAACAGTAAGTAGTCTTTGTAGAAGGACAAACAGTAATTTTCTTTGTAGAAGGGCAAACAAAGTAGAAAGCATTTCTGACTTTCTACTTTCTAAGACTCTTTCCTGTCTTTCCAAGGTCCATAAGCTCTTATCTTACTAAAAAGTTGTAGACAAGAGACAAGATGGTCTATATTATCCACATCATAAACTTTAGAATTACAGCTTCCACACAAAAAGATGAACAGGCCAAGGAACACTTTCACTGTCTTGATCTGGGTTAACTTGGCCTGGCACGTTGTAGGTACTTAACAAATATTTGTTGAATAACTGGATAGATGAATGGATGGGTGGATGGGTGGATGGGTGGAAGGATGAATGGATGAGTTATATGTGAGTCCTGAATTTTCTGTTTAATATTATTTTTTGAGTAGTACATGTTTATTTTATTGAAATTATAAGATGTATTTAAAAGGAAAAGGAAGGGTAAGCTGGGATGAAGTGAGAGAGTGGCATGGACATATATACACTACCAAATGTAAAACAGAGAGCTAGTAGGAAGCAGTTGCATGGCACAGGGAGATCAGCTCGGTGCTTTGTGAACACCTAGAGGGGTGGGATAGGGAGGGTGGGAGGGAGATGCAAGAGGGAGGAGAAACGGGGATATATGTATACGTATAGCTGATTCACTTTGTTATACAGCAGAAACTAACACACCACTGTAAAGCAATTATACTCCAATAAAGATGTTAAAAAATAAAAAGACAAATACTGTATGATATCATTTACAGGTGGAATTTAAAAATTTTTTTAAAACCCAAGTTCATAGATACAGAGAACAAATTTGGTGGTTGTCAGAAGCAGGGGCTGGGGGGAAGTAGGTGAAATGGGTGAAGGGGGTCAAAAGGTACAAACTTCCCAGTTATAAAATGAATAACTCCTGGGGATGTAATATATAACATGGCAACTATAGTTAATAATGTACTGTATTGCATTTTTGAAAGTTGCTAAGAGAGTAGATCTTAAAAGTTCTCATCACAAGAAAAAAAATTATAACTATGTATGGTGACAGATGTTAACTAGACTTATGTGGTGATCATTTTGCAATATATATAAATATCAAATCATTATGTTGTATACCTGAAACTAATATATGTCAGTTATACCACAATAAAAAATAATAAAAATATTTAAAATGAAACAAATAAAAGGAAAAGGATCTATAACCATGGACCCACGTTTAAACCATTTAATATGCTAACATTTTAATTTTTACAAAGAACTTTTGTGTATACATACATTTTTATAAAAATGGGATCACAGTATTTCTTCTCTTTAGTTGCCTATTTATTCACATAATACTATGTTGTGAACCTCTTTCAATACTAGTCAATATACTTCCTCACCATTTTTGAGTAGTTGCATAAAAGTAGAAAAAAACACAATAATCTGGGAATTTTGTAAGTCTCTATACCTTAAAATAATAAAACTGGATTTGCTGAAAATATTCTTGAGATAAGCTAAGAATATTATTATTAATAACTTGAACCCTGCTTTAATGAAGAAAAGTAATTTATATCAATTCTGTGGTAAACTGCATTGCCTCAGGTTGTCTGAAAATTTTTTCTCTTGACTAATTTAATTGTATCCCTGCTGCCTTATCTGAAGCTTAACATCAAATCCTTTTTATGGCATGCAAAGAATTCTGACCTTAATGGATAATCCTGTGGGATTATCATAAATATGGATTAGTTGGGTGTGAATTAATGAACCATTTCAAAAAATTACAGGAGAATGTGGGAGGGAGGACCTTCTTCTTCCCTCCTAATGTTTGAGGGAGGCCCAATAACTAGCACCCCTTCTCCCTGCCTGACTTCTGAACAATTGAGAATTCTCCCAAACACTCCCCCTCTCCTCTGGAGAGGAGTAAGTGGCCAGAGCTCAGCAGAGTTAGTCTGTTAATAATAAGTTAGGCCCACATTGATTTAGTGCTTTTATAAAGCATCTCATCTGAGTCAAGAAATTGTCAATATGTCAATTCAACAACTACGTATTTAACACCTACTAAATTCCGGACACAGTGCCAGATTCTGGGGTTACCAAATTTTTTTTTTTTTTTTTTTTGCGGTATGCGGGCCTCTCACTGCTGTGGCCTCTCCCGTTGCGGAGCACAGGCTCCGGACGCGCAGGCTCAGCGGCCATGGCTCACGGGCCCAGCCGCTCCGTGGCATGTGGGATCCTCCCGGACCGGGGCACGAACCCGTGTCCCCTGCATCAGCAGGCGGACTCCCAACCACTGTGCCACCAAGGAAGCCCTGGGGTTACCAAATTTAATTAAGATTCTCTTAGTCCTTACCTTCAAAGATCTCAGGCTTGTGGGAAAGATAAGCATGTTACAAAAATATACCCTCATTATGTGAGTACTTTAGTTAAGATTCTTTTGGTTGCAAGTTACAAAAACCTGTTTAGCTTCAGCAAAAAAGTAAACTTATTATAAAGCTTTGGGGACCCCTCGTACATCCAAAGAAGAATGTACTCAAGCATTTGGAACAATGCTGAATTAGGTGCTGAAAGGCCATTAAGAATTTCCCTCCACTGTATGTCTGCACCCCTCTATGCATTACCTTCTTTTCTCTCTTTGCAGACCTGTTTTTTTGCTAGTCGTATTTACATAGTGGTCTACCAACTGGTCCAGCCAACACAGAAGCCAATCTCTCTCCATCTGAATTCATAAGGAAGGATGCTCATTGTCCAAACTTGGTGTGGGTGCACTGCTGATCCAGTCACCAGTGGCTAGAGTCACATTTTAGGGGCAGGATGGGGGCTGAGCAGAGAGTCCAATAATGTTCATTGCACTGAGAAATTATAGAAGTGCTATGAGTTAATGAGGAGGGAGACACTTACTCTGTTCTATGTTCAAGGCACTGTGGAAGATGAAAAGATAAATAAAATTCACAACTAACTGAGAGTATGATGCGGTGTGCACTCTCACAGAGATATAACATGCTCTGTGAGCACATCGGAGAAGGAGATTAATCCCAATGAGAGGAAGGAGAGAGATTCTTGAGTTCAGTCTTAAAATGGGCCTTCTAACAAGAGGAGTTGTAGGAAGCTAGGCAGGTCATTCTAGGTAAAAATAAAAGGCTGAGTATCGAGGTTGGAAATGGCTGTGCACACAGGGGAACAGCCAGGAAGGTATGTGGGAGAAGACAATGACACAGATGAGCCTAGAGGGTGTTGTTGACTGGCTGGCAGGTCCAAATCCTGATGAAATTTCTAAGCCCTCTCTCCCCAGGACATAGTTTTCTCATTTTTCTCATTCATGAAAGCAAAGTGCTGCCACTTCAGGGCCCTGTGGAGAGAGAATACTGATATCAGGCCAGGAAAAAAAAGCAACAGCTCAAGACTACCTTTTTTTAAAAGCTCACTGCCACTTTCAGTAGATGAAAAATGTGTATCTGCAATTCACTGAAGGCAGTGAGTAGTCTGTTCTTGAGTTGCTGTGGCAACTGCTCAATTAAGTGAAATAAAAGGAAGAAATAAATGTACTCTAGTTGTTCTTGAGCTTAACATTCTTTTTTTAAAAAGAAAGAAAGAAGGTAACGTGTGATGAGATATTTTCCCCAAGTCTTTCCTAAGAATCTGCGCCTCACTTTGCATTTCAAGTAGAGTGTCCTGCTTCCCTTTCCCTGCCAAGCCAGATGCTAGGCCTGCTGTCTTCGTGGTTGGGAACGTGAGCCCCAGATTTCATCTCAGAATTTTCTGGGGTAACATTTGCTTACAGCCAACTTCCACGGAAGGCCGCTTTTATAGATTTCTATTGTTAAGGTAGTAGAGTGGATCCTGTAAGGGAAAAGTAGGTGGGAATAGTGGGTGGGTTCTAGCACCCGAGACTTAGAACATTAAACAAGAGTTGTGACTTTTCTGAAGACACAAAAAATAACTCCTGCCTGATATACTAAGAAACAAAGGATATAAGAAGAGCACCTTAGATGTGTACAATAATTTGCTATTTATAAAACTTTTAATTGCCTCATTTCCTCTTAGCCACCACCCTCTGGCGTGGGCATTTCTCTCATCACTTTAGACAGAAGGACACCTCTAAGCCATGGTTCGGGGAATGATCTTTTTTATTTGTGGTACGCAGGCCTCTCACTGTTGTGGCCTCTCCCTTTGCGGAGCACAGGCTCCGGACGCGCAGGCTCAGCGGCCATGGCTCACGGGCCCAGCCGCTCCACGGCATGTGGGATCTTCCCGGACCTGGGCACGAACCCGTGTCCCCTGCATCGGCAGGCAGACTCTCAACCACTGCGCCACCAGGGAAGCCCTCAGGGAATGATCTTAATGCAACACGGAACCAATCATGTCACGTCCCTGCTTACAGTCCTCAATGCCTCTCTGCCCTTTGTTCCTGGGGTAAGATCTGAGTCCTCATCGGGGCCCTGAGGCCACGCAGGATGCCTCAGCGCACCGTCCTCCCAGCCTCCCGACTCTGTGTCCAGACCTGCTGGCCTCCCACGGCTCCTCTAGGGTGTGGTCTGCTCCTCCTCTGCAGCAGCTGAGGGCTCTTCCTGCTGGGACAGGCTTGTCTTTCCCCACCCACCGTCCTCTCTTGCCCACTTGGCCAACTTAGCGCCCAAGAAGCTATAGTTTTAAATGTTGGTGCCCAGGTTTTGGAATCAGACGGACCTGAGTTCGAATCTCAGCCCTCACATTAGCTTCATGACTCAGGCACCTCCCTTAACCCCTAAGACACAGCTTCAAATATGTAGACTGGGAACGATAGCACCTTTTTCAGTAGGCTGAAAATGAGAAAATGCCCAATAAATGTAGTTATTGTTATTATAACCAATATGATAAAATGATGGAAACATTAGTTCAGGGTTTAGAATGCACTGAAATGCTTTTGTTTTTTTTTAAATAAATTTATTTACTTATTGATTTTTGGCTGCTTTGGGTCTTCATTGCTGCACGCAGGCTTTCGCTAGTTGCGGCGAGCGGGAGCTACCCCCTTCGCTGCAGTGTGCAGGCTTCCCATTGCAGTGGCTTCTTGTTACTGAGCATGGGCTCTAGGTACACGGGCTTCAGTAGTTGTGGCTCATGGGCTTAGTTGCTCCGCGGCATGTGGGATCTTCCCGGACCAGGGCTCGAACCTGTGTCCCTTGCATTGGCAGGCAGATTCTTAACCATTGCACCACCAGGGAAGCCCCTGAAATGCTTTTTTAAAGTTGTCTCCACTGCCTAATTCAACTGTTAGCACTTTCCCCCCAAAAAAATAACTCTGCACATCGGGGTGTTATTGCACCAGCAGGTTGGGGTGTTTAGAGACGCAAATTCTGTACCTGGAATAGCTCTGGAAGTTTATCCGTGAACCATCGAACTTGCTGATCTTAGTCTGTCCCCAAAGACTATCAATGCAAAGAGGTATTACCACACAGGGTAGCATTAAGTAAACAACTCACAACTTAAGCGGATGATAAGGAATATAAAGGAATCATAATTTGTAATGGAAAAGCACAAAGAGCAGCAACAAAGCATCCTCCCTGGAAACTGTAAGACTGCCAGTTTCAGCACGTGTACATGCCAGACCTGTATAGCGGCCAAATGCTTAGAGTACTGAACTAGAGTCCTCCAAAAGCTCTAAAAACATGCTGATTTTAAGTCTGGATTCTGAACATTATTAACCTTTAATAACTTCTGTATCAAATTAGTGGTAAATGCCTTCAGGTAGAGGCAAAAACTGAAATTCTATATATTTGCACCATTGCTCACCCAAGAAAGGATTTTGCAACTATGGGTAAATTCAGTAGAATTCAGTGACGTTGCCTGCACGTAACCTAACTACAGTTGGCTTAAACAATTTAAAAGGTGGTTTTCTCTCTTAACCACAGTCCAGGGATAAATGGTTGTGGGGTTGGTGCAGCAGTGGCCACATACGGTCAGACCGGCTCTCTCTTTCCTGTCTGCCCTCCTCGGCGTGTGGGCAGACCTCCCTTCAAGGTCGCAAGATGGCAGCAGTGCCTCCAAACAGCGCTTTTCCCCACACAACCATTTGCAAAACTGGAATGGGTGAGTGAGGCTGATTGTCCCCGTGTGTGTCCCTCTCTCTTTTGAATAGGGAGGAAATCTCTCCTCTGAAGCACCCCCCAGCAAAGATTGCTTTTTACATCCTTTTGGCCCAAATTTGGCCACAAGCCCGTACCCATCATGCAGAGGATGGGAAAGCAAGGATTTGGCATTTTCAGCATCCGAAGAGGGAGGTGGCTGCAGCCTGCAAGAAGAAGGTGGGCTGTTGAGTAGGGGTCTAGGGGTGTCTGCCAAAGGGCTTAGGGAGGAGGGCAGAGGAGGTGGCCCTGGCAGAGTTCTGGTGCCTTCCATGCCACCTCCACCCAGAGTGGCTCCATTCTTCTTCCACATAGAATCCTGCTCAAATAAAAGCTTCCGTGGATTAACATCATCTGTAACCCTTCGCTGCAAACTCAAATACCTGATATATGTCAGTGAGTCAAAATTATTTGTTCACTAGTACATTCCCAGCATCCAGAATAGTTCCTAGCATATAAGAGGCGCTTGTATTTATTTCCTATTGCTGCTATAACAAATTGCCACAAACTTGGTGGATTAAAATAACACAAATTTGTTATCTTACAGTTCTGGAGGTCAGAAATTCAAAATGGGTTTACAGGGCTAAAATCAGGGTACCGGCAAGATAGCATTCCTTCTGGAGTAGTTGGGGGAAATCCATTTCCTTGCCTCTTTCTGCTTCTAGAGGTTGACCACATTTCTTGGCTTGTAGCCACCTTCCAGCAATGACATCACTCCGACATCTTCTGCTATCACATCTTCTATGATTGCGCCCATCCTGCCTCTCATAATGATTCCTGTGGTTACACTGGGCCCACCCAGATAATCCAGGATGATTTCCCCATCTCAAGAACCTTAACTTAATCATATCTGCAAGTCACTTTGGCCATGTAAGATAACATAGCCACAGGTTCCAAGAATTAGGAGGTGGACATCTTTGAGGATGTGCGTATCATTCTGTCTACGACAGAGCTCAAAAAATATTTGTAGAATTGTTGAATGAGCAGTAGAATCTCAGCATTGGAAGCTGCTTTAGATAGCATGTAGTCTAACCTCTTACAAGGTCTAGGAATCTCCTCACTGGCAGATAGTGATTCCATGTCTGCTTGAATACTTCTGGTGCCGGGGGCTCTCCAACTTCCAAATTAACCTTTCCACTGTCAGACAGCTATAGACCTTAGACATTTAGACCTTTCTTCCTTAGGTTACTTCTGCCCTTCTGTACAGAGAAATCTACACATTGTATCTTCTATATGACTCTTCTTCCCCAATTCTGGAGAAAAAAAATGACTTATTGTCTTTATCATTTACAAATCTTCACTTAGCACATCTCCATCTCAGTAACTGGGGTTACAAAAAGATGAAAGACAGCCTCTAATCTTCAAGGGGGTTATTGTGAAAGTGAATCCTACACATAAGAAGTTAAATAACAATACAGTTAAATGAGTTCATCCATGTTAAGTGCTCAGTACTGTGCCTGGCATGTAACAAGTGATCCAAAAACGTTACCTGCTCCTGTTGCTGTTATTACCATTCACAGATGCTCTGGGTCAAATTACTGATGCACCTGGAGTTCGCTGATGCAGCAGTGACTGGAGAAGGCTCAGGGAGGAGGAGGGATGGGAGGAGAGGCAGAATGTAAACAAACTCAGGGTAAAGGGGAAGGCATTCCAAACACAGAAGGCAGGTGTTCAGAGGCCAGATTAAACAGGTCAAGTTCTAGGAAAATGAATAGATTTATTTATCTCATGTAGGGTTTATCTTAACTAGCTTGGGCAAAACAGCATGAACTTGGGCTTCCCTGGTGGTGCAGTGGTTGGGAGTCTGCCTGCCAATGCAGGGGACACGAGTTCGAGCCCTGGTCTGGGAAGATCCCACATGCCGTGGAGCAACTAGGCCCATAAGCCGCAACTACTGAGCCTGCGCGTCTGGAGCCTGTGCTCCGCAACAAGAGAGGCCGCGGGAAGTGAGAGGCCCGTGCACTGTGAAGAAGAGTGGTCCCCGCTTGCCACAACTAGAGAAAGCCCTCGCACAGAAACGAAGACCCAACACAGCAAAAATAAATACATAAATTAATAAACTCCTACCTCCAACATCTTCTTTAAAAAAAAAAAAAAAACAGCATGAACTTTATCCAAGTTGTAGATAGCAGCTGTAGATAGCAACTGCCCCGCTGTCTCTCCAAGCTCTCTCCTCCTGAACCCTTCCTGGGACTTGTAGAGACTTAAGCCCCATGGTCTCAAGTCTAGTGGTTGCTTCTAGTGGAAAGAACACTTCTTTCGACCTGCCTCTTTGATTCCCAGCTCCAGCCTGGAGATCATCTTTAGCTCCTCTTTGCTCTATGCTCCACGGCCACTAACTAACCCTGTCCCACTCCTCATTCAACCTTACCCCCTAAAACCTGAAGGAACTGAACACAGACGTTGAAGCTGGAGAATAACAAAAGTGAGAGAAGTAGAGGCAAGGTCAGAGCTAGACTGTAGATGTATGGGTGGTCCATGGAAAACTGTTTGTTGCATCTGTAATAGTGATAAGCATGAAGTACTTCAGGCCACCGAAAAAGCAGGGGGCACACCCGTGACGAGCAGAGGACTCAGAAGGAAGAGGAATCAGCAGGAGTTTGCAAGGAGTTCTTCCAACCCTCCACTTGCTCACCCCATCCAGATACGCCTTCTCCCAACCTTACTTCCTTTTTAAAGAAAGATGGTGGGACAAAGGATGATGAATGATTCTGTGCCATATTTTTCTCTCTGAAAAACACATGAACACACATACAGTATGCTTTAATCTAATAATCTGATTTGCCATTTTGCTGAGGCTGTCTCATAAAGAGCCTATATCCTCATAGCATCTACAAAAGTACCCAAGACAGGCCAATATGCTCTGTAATTCCCAAAGATTGACACTAAGCTTTGCCATTTTATTTCTGTTTCATAAGGAATCAGAAAACAAAAGTGGTAAAGGCCAAATAACTCTCCTTGGTAAGACTCTAGTCAGGAGTGACTTTATGGCCAACATTCACTTTAAATGAGATGAAATCAGAATGAGAACTTTGGTCCCTTCTTTAAACCACAAGACTTGCAAAGCCCTAAGGCTAAATCTGGCACATGAAGCCAAGACCAAGTGTTTCCTCTGTACTCTTCCAGCAATGAGTTGAGTTGGATGTATTTTTGAGATGATGAAAACAGGAACTTACAGGAAAACATCAGGGAAAAACTTCTTTCTTTAAAATTTCTTACTAGAGACACAAACATTTCAATTTATACGTAAAAGAAGAAAAATACCATTCCTCCTTAAGAACTAGATCTGTAAACCACTATTTAAAGTAGTTCATGTAGAGAACCTGCAATTTAATAAGATGAGGAAAAGGCTAGCCTAGCATCCCCTATATTTTTTCCTCCCTATTTACTCAATTATACAAATACTTCCACAGCAAGACCTCTAATTGTGTAGACTTCAGTGAAAGAGAAATGGAACTTGCAGTAAAATAAATTATCGGGTGTAATTAAATTACATACCATTTCCCATACTTTTTTTTTTCAAATTGCCCATTACTTTAAATGAAAACATTTTTAGAAAAGAACTGTAAACACTCAAAGCATTTCTCAAGGACCATTCTCCCTTCTTCCTGCTGATACAATGTAGGTTTTGTTTCATTTTCCAATATTCTCCTGCTGAAGATCTGAGGAATTTCAAAACTTCATTCACCAGTAAAACTTGAGAGTTCCAATTTCAAATCACCTGATGAACAGGATCCAGCTTCAGTCCCTCTTTTAGCAGATGAATCCATCTTCATCTCTATTCATGTTACACCATGAGCGTTCCCTACCCTTGTGTAGTGCAGTCGCTCGATACACTCTGTCCTCCTGCACTTGACACACAGACAAGTCATCACGCTCCTTCTGGGGCAGCAGGAGAGGTGTTTAGAACACGAGCTTGGGAATCAGAAAACCCCACTGGCTGGAGCATCCTGAACAAGTCACATAAGCTTTCTGAGCCTGAGTTTCCCCATCTGAAATATGGGAAATAGCAAACCTGCTTACCCGCTAGTGTTTTCTGGAGGATCTGATGAAATCACACATATTACAAACACTCCAAATATTACCCAAATAGCAGTTCTGATAACCATTTTTAAAATTGTTTATGTGAGGTGTTTTGCTGTTTTTGTTCCTTAACAGGCATAAAGAAAGAGAATCCAAAAGTCTCATTTTCAGGTTCCAAAATGGGGAAATGGTACTATTTTATTTATTCTTTTTTACTTATTCTTCTTTCCTGTTAAGATTCTGGTTCTCAGTAAAGATGAACCCTTCTGAGAACTGCAGGACCTTTTGAGCCTCAACCCCAGCCCTACTTCCCTGCTATTGCTTCTTATAATCAGAGATAGTGTCTTTAGACAAATTTAAATAGAAAATCCTCATATGCTAGCATTTCATGGTTCATGATTCTCCCAGAATTTGGATGATCTGCTTAGTACTAGTTGAAGTAAGAAAAAGTTAGAAAACACTGCTCCTCACATTGTCTCAGAAACTACAGAATCTCTTTGAAATCATTTTTTTTTTGGATTTTGAAAAGAAATTAAAAATGGATTGTTATCTGTGCTCAGTGCCAGAGAAAGAAAATAGTTTTTTTTTTTTTTATTAGTTTCTGCTTTATAACAAAGTGAATCAGTCATACATATACATCTGTTCCCACATCCCCTCCCTCATGCATCTCCCTCCCTCCCACCCTCCCCATCCCACCCCTCCAGGCGGTCACAAAGCACCGAGCTGATCTCCCTGTGTTCTGCGGCTGCTTCCCACTATCTATCTACCTTACGTTTGGTAGTGTATATATGTCCATGCCTCTCTTTCCCTTTGTCACAGCTTACCCTTCCCCTTCCCCATATCCTCAAGTCCATTCTCAAGTAGGTCTGTGTCTTTATTCCCGTTTTACCCCTAGGTTCTTCATGACATTTTTTTTTTTTTTAAATTCCATATATATGTGTTAGCATACGGTATTTGTCTTTCTCTTTCTGACTTACTTCACTCTGTATGACAGACTCTAGGTCTATCCACCTCATTACAAATAGCTCAGTTTCGTTTCTTTTTATGGCTGAGTAATATTCCATTGTATATATGTGCCACATCTTCTTTATCCATTCATCCGATGATGGACACTTAGGTTGTTTCCAGCTCCGGGCTATTGTGAATAGAGCTGCAATGAACATTTTGGTACATGTCTCTTTTTGAATTATGGTTTTCTCAGGGTATATGCCTAGTAGTGGGATTGCTGGGTCATATGGTAGTTCTATTTTTAGTTTTTTAAGGAACCTCCATACTGTTCTCCATAGTGGCTGTACCAATTCACATTCCCACCAGCAGTGCAAGAGTGTTCCCTTTTCTCCACACCCTCTCCAGCATTTATTGTTAAGAAAATAGTTTTTTCTTTGCAGTATTTGTGAATTTTAGGGCCAAAAATTAATCTTTGCTGTGACATTTTATTGTTATATAAAGCCTCTTTCTCATAATCCCACTTGAAGCTATACACATTTTTTATGCCAAGAAACAGACACACCGGTTGTTTTTTTTAATTTATTTTTTGGCTGCATTGGGTCTTCATTGCTGCGCACGGGCTTTCTCTAGTTGTGGCGACCGGGGGTTACTCTTCATTGTGGTGCGCAGGCTTCTCACTGCGGAGGCTTCTCTTGTTGTGGAGTATGGGCTCTAGGTGCATGGGTTTCAGTAGTTGTGGCTCGCGGGCTCTAGAGTGCAGGCTCAGTAGCTGTGGCGCAGGGGCTTAGTTGCTCTGTGGCATGTGGGATCTTCCCAAACCAGGGATTGAACCCGTGTCCCCTGCATTGGCCGGCAGATTCTTAATCACTGTGCCACCAGGGACATCCACACACACACTGTTTAATACAAACAAGAACTAGGAAAACACTCCCAAAATGACCTACTACTTCCCTCTCCTTCCCAGGGGAGGTTTGTTTTGTGGTCCCCAAAAGGATTTTAAAAATCAACACCATCTACTCAAGGAGGGGCAGTAGAGGATCTGATGACTGCCCCCCCACACACACACACACATAACAGTAAGAGGATGCTGATGAGGAAATGTAGCTTGGTATCAGGGCACTGAGGTCGGTCCTCAGCCCAGCTCTGCGCAGCAGTGGAAGCTCAGATACATCCCAATCCAGTGGTACAACAGAACTTTAGTTACATCATTCCTATCAGGGTTGCAGCAAGGATCCAGTAAGATTATATCTGTAGAAATGCTGCCAGAGCTGTAAAGCACTGTTTAAGTGTCAGCTTCATATTATGACATGATCTGCTTGTGACAGGGGCGCTGGTCCCATAACCAGGAGCAGATGCTGTGCTGACATCAAAGCAGGATGAAGAACTTCACCATAGATGGAGAACCATCTATGAAGCTATGTTGTTTTGATCTTGCTCACCAAAAATTCAATAATTCAAGGCACTGGGAGCGACAAAACATCCATAACTCAAGGTGAAGATAATAGGACCTCTGATCCAAAAGGAAAACACAAACACACACCAATTAGCTGCTCTTCCTACAAAGAATGCCAGAATCCAGCCTTGCAGAAGTAGTTGCTTGCCTACAGATCCACACAGGGAAGTAAAGTTGAATTCAGGTTGCTTTTACTCTCCTTACGGCTCTGGCTTGACTGTGAATGAGGGATAGAGACCAAAACCAATCTGTAGTCCAAATCCTGCTTCCCCATAAAGCCACCAATCCTATCCTGAGGTTCTAAATGTGTTCAACAGGATTCTAGATTTCTCACCATCAACTACCAACATATTATCAAATACCTAGCACAAAAAAAATGTGGCAATGGGCTTCCCTGGTGGCGCAGTGGTTGAGAGTCCGCCTGCTGATGCAGGGGACACAGGTTCGTGCCCCAGTCTGGGAGGATTCCACATGCCGCGGAGCGGCTGGGCCCGTGAGCCATGGCCGCTAAGCCTGCGCGTCCGGAGCCTGTGCTCCGCAACGGGAGAGGCCACAACAGTGAGGGGCCTGTGTACCACAAAAAAAAAAAAAAAAAAAAAAAAAAGTGGCAACCTGAGTTGGGTTTTGGGGGCTAGTGGTTTTACTGCAGGCTTTCCTACCTTCACCAGTATTAACAGCGTCACTGCAGGCTGTGTCTGGGTTCCAGACTAGTGAGTCACAAATGGCACTTACATAAATCTGTGCCTGTTTTTGTACTACCTCTCTTTGTAAGTTTCTTCATATTCGGTATGCAGCTTCATGCCCCCAAAGCCTAGTTTTACACTGCAGAAAGTCTTCTATGTCTCACTGTACCAACAAAGCCTAACCCCGCATTCAGACTTACAGGCAACAAAGGGCTTAGTGGATGGAGCAGCAACAAGGTAAAAGGCTGCAACCCCCAGAGGCACCCACAGGTACCCAGGGTGGAACTCGGTTGTTAGTGGGTTGTGTTTTCTCCAAGAATGCCTCACAGAAGATGCAGCTACAGTGGAACTGGATATAAACACCTTATCAGCCATTTCTCCAAGAAGCTTATATAACATTTTGCACCTTATATAACTGACATTCTGAAATTAATGCCTCTTATTCAGAACACACCTAGCATTTGAAAAGAAAAGAGAAAAGAATTAGGGCCCCCGGAGGCTGTATGACATCTTTTCACCAAAACCAGAAGTGTTTGCCTTTCACTGGTTGTTTCATGTATGTGTGTGTGTTTAAGATGTCAGATAAATTTTATCTACAAAAGATCACTTATGAAGTTTACTGAGCATCACGGGAAAATAACACCCTGCAATTAAACATCCCATTCACCTGGGTTTTCATGTCAGTGAGTGCAGTGCAGCACTTTCCTGATGGAGAGTTTTTGACGGCTGCATCTATGCTCCAGAAACTTGTTCACTATCAATGCATTCATGGAAATGAAGCTGGGGCTCATCTGAAGCACTTGGGCAAAGCAGAACAGAAGACTGTGAATAAGAGCTGTGGATAAAAGCAGGTCAGACTCAAGAAGCCAAATAAAGGTCAGAAAAGCCCTTTTACAACCTGGCGCATTGTTTTATGAATTCAGAATAACCCTGATCAAACTCCCAAGACATAATAGCCAGGTACAAGAAAGATCTGTTACAGTTTGGTCTATAAGATGGGTGTAAGTCTGATAATTCAACAATAGTATTAAAAATTGAGAGAAAAGACCTCATGGTTTCCTCTTAACATTACCTGAATATATTCAATAGCTGTTTGACAAGCAATAAGCAGAGTCTGATTAAACGATTCTTTTCCAGCAAAGGCTATTGAGCCTCTTTCTATGTAGCTGCATCTTAGGCAGACATATTAATTTCTTCAAATAGGTCCCTGTCTCAGGTGGGCTTCCCTAGAAGCAGAGGCTAAGATGGGGATTCTTTGCAAGTGTGTTATTAGGTGTGCTCTTGTGAGACAGGGAGAGATGCAGGATAGGGCAGGGGGAGAAGCCAGCTGGATATTAGCTTCAACTTGATCTCAAGGGGACCCCTGGGGAACAACTTATACCAGAGTCATCCCAGCTTGAGGGAGGGACCAGACTCCTGTGTGCTCTTAGCAGCAGCTGGGGGATGGGTGTACCAGCCAGCTGAGCAGGAGGACACTAACAAATCCACTATGGTAGCTAAGATGATGGGACTAAATCTCTAGGAGCCAGACTGTGTGATAGGAGATGTGGTTCTCATCCCAACCCTGGCCTCACTAAGGACATGATGATATGGCCACGGGGCCCTCACATGGCCTCTGCAACTACCAATTTCCTCATCTGTAAAATGGGAGAGCAGGGGTGGTAGAGTAGGATTAGACGGTCCTTGCATAATGTGAAATGCAATGATTTCAGCAAGGGAAGTGGGGGGAGGCTCACTGAGGAATAGTGGATGTTTTTTTCTATTCATGGAAAGCGGAGTTAATTAATATAAATGTGTCCCTGAATAACTAGTCCATTGACTACTCTTCCCTCACCTGGAATAGCTCTGGATACACAGGCAAATCTAGGGAGACAGGCAACAAAGTTGCCCTGAAGGCGTATGTTCTAAAAAAGGATGGCAAGTCTCTGTTTTCAAATAAAGTGCTTTTGTGGCAGTTTACCTAAAGGGAGCATTAATACAACCAGGCAAACTCATTTAACTGACTCCTGTATCAAAGCAAATTAGAGACAAGAGGCTGGAGTAAAGCATGAGCCAGAGGCTGTCCCTGAAAAACTACACAGCCTCTAGGGAGAGCAGTTTGGAAACATCTATCAAAATCATAAATACATTTATTCTTTGCCTGCACAACACGCTCTCTGGGAATTTATCCTACAGGTATATATGTGTGAAATGACATATATATGAGTTGATTCATTGTGCTACTTTTTCAAAAATAGTCCAAGATTGTGAACAACTCAATGGTCCATCAATAAAGAACTAGTTAAAAACAATAACAACTATGGTACCTTCCATACAGTGGAATACTGTATAACCCAAGAACATCTGTATGGATACAGAAGGTTCTCCTGGATATATTGATAAGTGAAAAAACAAAGGGAAGAACAGTATTATCATATTAGTATGTATATTATAAACACATATGCATATATAATATGTCTGCTTCTTTCTGTGTAATGGAGGTAATAAGATCATATAGTTATACTCAAGTGTATCCTTAGATATCTAGAAGTCAGTTTTTGTGTATCTGGAAAGATAACCAAAAAAAAAACTTTTATGAGTGGTTATCTCTAAGGGATGAGGGAGTGAGAAGGTGGGATGGATAGAGACAGAGGTGGGAGTGAGAAATCTCACCAATGCCTTTTTACAGATTTCCTTTCTGGATTTTTTTCCCCAACCATCATGGGTTTTTCTGTAAGGAAAAGGGAGGAGCTGTTTGATTAAAAAATAAAATGGAAATTTAAAAGGCAAGCATCAATCAAAGCTGGTCATTCCAACCTCCCTTATTTCATGCTTTCATTCAGGGATTGGCAAACTGAGGCTGTTGGTTAAGTAGTGAGACCATATGGCTCACAATGCTGAAAAGGTTTACTATCTGGCCCTTTCCAGAAAGTTTGCCAAGTCCAGCTGTAAATCATGGAGTTGTCTGTAAAATAGCTGTACTCCTCCTATCAGTGAGCTTCAAGTACTTCTATCAGTTTTGTCTTCTTTACATCAGCTTTTCTGACCACAGAGAGTTATACACCAAGGAAAAAGGCAGGATACTGCACCTATTACAAAGAGCATGAACTCTGGGGACAGACAGCCCAGGTTTAAATCTGGGCTTTGTCCCTCACTACTATGTGGCCTTGGGCAACTAACTTCTTGAACTCAGTATGGTTTTCATCTGTAAAAGCTCGGTAATAATGGTACCTCCTTCACAGAATCGTTTTGGAAGGTTAAGTATGTTAATGTTGGCAAGAAGTTTAGTACAATGTCTGTTAGTATTATCTAATATTTTGATTTTTTATAAACAGGGTGATGACCAGTTAAATGTGTTTGAAGAAGACTCCATAGGAGGTGAGCTTTCTTTACTGATCAGACCAAAGTTGTCATTTTAGTAGCTCTGAGCATGTTTTTTTTATTAAACACCACTAAGAGATAATAATCTACCAACAGCTTGTACTCTTCCCTTAGCCAGGGAACATGATTAAGATTGGGACTCTTTGGCTCTCTCTCTTCTTGATCCATGTAAAGAATCAAAGGGACACCTTACTAAGAGGTGCATTTCCTTACTGCCCAGAGAACATGAGTCCCAAGACGCTCAATGAACAGAGGATGCTCGGTTAAAATACCCAATCCCCTTTGGAAGATTCAAATGTATAAGAGCACAGCAAGACTTCCACACGTCCTGTAGGAAAGAGAGCTGGCTATCTTTAATTCACCATTCTTCAAATTTTATTGGAACACAAAAGTCTTTTTCCTGCATCGTGGTTACTACTCTGCAGTGTACCATTGGGATGCAACCTAAGAAACACCCAAATTATACTGCTTCATAATTTTGTCATGTTAAAAGTCTTGCCAAAACTAAAAAATCCAACCATAATTAGCTACACATGGAACTGAAAATAGATAAAATTATGTGAATTTGAGTTTGTTCAAAAAAAGATGTTTCATGATTGCCCTAGAAAAAAATACCTTCTATCATTTCCACTCTGAAATAACTGTTGTTATAATTATGGTCTGTGGAAATATATTTACATTGACTGGGAGCATATACAAGTAAGTGAATTGGCTTTCTAAATAACCCCAGCTCTAATCCTGCTGCTCCAGGAGCATGAGGTAGTAGATAAAGTGCCATTTGATGATAATGGCAAGAGCAGTACGTAAAAATTGCAGTCACCAAATGACATAATGGTGATTCATGAGGAAAAGGCACATAATCATGAGCCAAGTGCAAATAATCAACTCAGCCCCAAATGGATGGGGATTGATTGATTGCTGAATAAAGTTTCCTTTCTTCCTGGTTATAAAATTAACATACATTCGTGTGGAAATTTTTTTAAGGTAGAAAATAAGAGCCATCTAAGACCTTATGACCTCTAAATAATCATGGGTAACATTCTGGTTTATTTTATTGCAGTGTATTGTCTATATACCTATTTCTACCTAGTTGAGAATACATGTGTATATACAAACATTATCTCCAATATTTTGTACCTATCATAACATAAGCATGTTCCCATGTCATTAAAAACTCTCTATAAACTTAATTTGTAATGACCACATTGTATGAATGTACTATCATTTTATGAATGCACCATCATTAATTTTTAAAAATAACTAGTAATTTTTAAAAAATAACTATTTTTTTAAACTGGAATAAGATAACCATACTAATACTAACAATAATAACCACTTTCCTAGATCGCAAATACATTAAATGTTGCTCAGCTTCATAAAAGTAAACTAGAAGAAAGAAGTAAACTAGAAGTATGGAGAACATGAGATGACCATTTGGCTCCACATGTTAAAAGCATCAATCTATCTGCCTTTAACAGAAAGCTCCAGATAATACTCGATTTTTCCAGTCACCATGGGCTACTCTGTAAAGAGACTGAAGCACCTGTTTGATTTCAGAGAACAATAACAAAAAATCCTTTCATGTGAAAACCAAATGGTTCCAAAGACCCCCAAATTCACCTCTTTCCTCTGTTTCCAGCTCTTTTCCCCTTGTCTTCTTCTTCTTCTACCCCAACTCAATTCTTCACGCCCTATTCCCTCCCTCTCTCTCTCTTCTCTCTCTCTCTCTCTGTCACTCTCTGTCTCTATCTCTCTCTGGTAGGGTTGGGCTTTTCACTCAACTAATAATGGATTCCTGCAAAAATGTAGCATTGTGTATATAAATGAACCACTTCGTGATTACCTACTACATCACGTGACAACTGGAAATCTTTTAGGGCTCCACAAACTCTGCAGAGTTTTGCACTTTGCCAAAAATCCCTAATCATTCCTTTACCTTCAAGCAGTGGTTCCCAAGATTCAGTTCTCACTGACCACCTTCATGACTTTTATCTCTATGCTATCTACTCTCTATATATTATATATAATACTGTATACTATAATATATAATGTGATAGCATATATTATACTATACTATATACTATATAATACTATATACTATATAGTATAAAACCAGGGTTTCAATACAGTTTTTCTTTCTGTATAACTTAAATTATTCTTATTTTAAAGGTTTCATGGAAGATTTGAGAAAGTGTAAAATTATCTTCCTGATTGGTGAGTAACAGCCCTCAAATTTTCAAATGTAATTGCTAATAATAACAGTGTGGTAAGGAAAAAAGACTACTCATTTCTCAACCTGTTTTGAAGTCTTGGCCCTTTTTTAGTCAAGATTACACCCCTGAGGCTTCCGGATCATTCCTTTCATTTATACAGTTTTATATTACTTTGGCTTTGTATCTTTTCAGCATAGACAAAGCAGGACTCTAAGGAATATCAAACTCCTGAGTTTAGCTCTATGATAATAAAATGCATTATAATCCCACAGGTAAAAGGATGCCTATGTCTGTTAAAATCTAACACCTTTTCTGTTTGAACAATGACCTGCTCTTCCCTAAACTAAGTACATCAGTAACCACATATTCAAGTATCCCTTAATAACCATACCCTGCATTTCATACAGCTAACAACAAAAACAATCTTGTTTGTTTTATGCCCTAGTACAAAGAAACTCATTGGGAAACAAATTGTGGGATAAAATTCATTTCAGATTAACCAGCATTTTCTGAGCACCTATTATGTTCCAAGTTATCTCCTTTAATCCTTACACAATCTTATAGGTTGGTGGTCCATCCCTATTACATATCTAGTACACAGACAAGAAAAGTGAGCCTCAGAAGGTTAAGCAACTTGTCCAAGGTCACAGAGTTTATTAGTATGAGAACCAGATTTCCAGTTTTTCTCTTGGGAATAAATGGGACTAGTTGCACAGCAGTAAAATTACATAGAATAGGACAAAATATCGTTACATCACCTCCCAAAACTTAGTGCTTTTCCCTCTAGCTAGTCAAGTCTATAGAAAAGTTAATTCACTCACTTAACACTGTACATTTTTCAGAAAATACCTTTTTATATTCAGAAATAATGAAAAGGTCCACGCCTCCTCAATGAGTGGGAAAAAGAATGGTTATCAGCACCCTAGAAATATACTCAGATATACTTAGAATCTTGCACCCTAAAGTCAGGATTCTTCCTTGGAAATCTCTCAGTAAACCTCCCTCATTTTCAGATGAAGAAACTGAGTCACAGAGAATTTAAGGGGTTTGAGGCAGGTCATTCAAACAACTGGTGGCAGAGAGGAGACCAGGGTCTATGGCTGTGGTTCCCTATTTTCGGGCCCTCCTCAGCCCACCACTGAGTTATGTGGGTTGTCACCCTAGACGGTCCCCCACATTTAATCATCCACCAACTACTTACTGAATATTGGACCCATGCTGGGCAGTACAGTGAGCAGGGATCAGAGAGTTTCCATCTTAGAGGAAAAGGAGAACTAATCAAATTATTATCACAAACCTTGAAAAGCAGTGGGAAGGAAACAAAGAGCTGAAACAGCGAACAAGCAGGGTGAAGTGTTCGGGGTAAAAATGGGTGATCAGGGAAGGCCCTGTGAAAGTGACATTTAAGCAGGGAACTAAAGGAAAAGAGGGATGACTGAAGAGATTAGTGGGAGGTGAGAGGAAGACGAAGTCTAGCTAAAGTGAACAGCGTGTCTAAGCAGTGAGAATTCTTGAGCTCAACTGAGTTCTGTTTCTGACCTGCTTGTCTCTAGTTGACCTTAGCCTTGGGAACTGGATGGACTATTGCCGCACTTAGTTTACATTCTTTTCAGAAAGTAAAAATACATTATGCCTACTCCTTACTGAAAAGAAACTCACCATCATAATTTCAAAGAAAATTCCCCTTTCCACACAAATTTTAATCAATTATCTTGGCATCTAGAGTATACACAATAAATTATACTTTCTGTCCAGCTTTTATCTTAGAGGCCAAATTAGGAAAAGGGGAGACTCTTTAAACTTGAAGTTCAGGAATCCAAAGAATGAGGCTTTATTATCACATAGCAATCTGTGTTTTTAATAATGTGGTCCAAAAAAAAGCTTTTTAAAATAGTACAGCATGTTTTGTGGTGGTTGTTATTGTCTCTAAGAATAATATTATTTCAGATTTACCCATTGTTTGGCACCATACTTGAATTTTGAGTGTATTTTCAAATATTGCTTCTATCTAACCAGGCCTAAAGATCTCAGCTCACCTGTTACTAAGCCCTGTGCCCTTCAGAAGGTGAAATAGCACAATATAAAATCTGGCATCAGGACTTCCCTGGTGATCCAGTGGTTGAGATACCGTGCTTCCGATGCAGGGGATGCAGGTTTGATCCTTGGTTGGGGAACTAAGATCCCACATGCCATGCAGTGCGGCCAAGAAAAAAAAAAGTCTGGCACCAGACAAACCTTAAGACCCTCCAGGGTCCACAGACCACACTAAAAACTGCTGCTCTGAATAAAGGTTTTCTTTTTTATATATCAACCAGACTCTCCTGTACTTCAACTTGTTAGTCAGTCACTATTCTAGAAAAGAAAGATTTCAGCTTACTGCTTGGGCCATGTACAAAGCAATAAGAAGAAAAATGATGGTTCTCCTTCTAGGCTATTTACTGGATTCTGCTTGAAAATTAAGGCTTTAGTTCTAAATATACTTACGCCTTGAACAACATGGGTTTGAATTGCACGGGTCCACTTACACGCTGATTTTTTTCAATAGTAAATACTACAGTACTACCCGGTCCAGGTTGGTTAAATCCATGGATTCAGAACCATGTATCAGCAGGAACCAAGTATTCAGAGAGCTGGCTATAAGTCATACATGGATTTTCAATTGCAGGGAGGGTTCGCACCCCTAAGCCCCGCATTGTTCAAGGATCAACTGTACTTTCTCAACAGATGGCAGGATGGTATTCTGAGGCTGTATTATTGCAGGTCAATTTGAAGCTCATAAAAATACTCGGGATGTCGTCAACACACCCATAGCAGTTTTGATGAGCTTTAATCAACAACAGTCAGCTGATTTCAGTAAAGTAAGTGTGGTTTTGTCTATATGAGAAGATGGCTGAATTTTTCATTTTTCAAATTATTGTTCTGACAGCTACCAAGACAGGTAGGGTTGTAGTATTAGCCAGAACCTAGGTTGACATTGTCACTGTTAGTCTTAAGATAATAATATTAATATTCCTAAAGTATCCTGGTTTAAAGTCTCCTGGTTCCCTTTTGCCCACAGAAGGGTCCAACTCCTTAGTCTGGCCTCCAAAGTTCTCTCCCTACTGGCCTCAATGTGTCTTCCCCTTTTCCCGCACAGGAGTCTTCAGCCCCAACCTCACCTGCACCATTATTATCTCTTGAACTTTCCTCTGCTTTTGCCAGTCCTCTCACCTGAAATGTCTTCTCCCCTGACTAATCATGCCCCAAGGCCAGGTTTAATTCTTAGGTCTCTGTGCGGTCTTCTCTGATCTCCAGCCTTCCTCCTCTGTGCTTCTCCATCCCTGTGTCTGCATCACTCATTTAGATGCCCCAGAATGACTAGAACAACAAATATTTGTTGGAATAATGAATTCTTTAGGAAGCAGTGTGGTCAGTTTCCGTAACAACTGAAATAGCAATTGGAATTCCTGGACCAGAACTGACAGGCTGCTTCTGGCAGGATGGTTTTCAGGTTAATTATGAACCTAACCAGACGCTTCTTATGCCACGTGGCTGCTGCCTTCTCACAGAGGACAAGCCACACAAATCCTCCCCATCCCAAGCTGCTGCTATTTCCTGCTCATTTGCAAAATAGTTTTAAGTGGGGACAAATAATTGCACTGACTGCCCTCTGAGTTGAAAAATGTTCAGAGAAAGTGTACCGTGTGGATCAAAGGGAAAAGTGACAAGGATGGACCTAGTTGGCCCTTTGAATGTTGTTGTGAAAATTATTGCCTCTATGTTCATGAAGAAGGCAGCTCAGTAGCTATTTATAGAGAAATGCCTTCCAAAGAACAGATAAGAGATCTCACAGGATAGGGCCTGGTGATCAAAGGATTGAAAAGGGTTCTATGGTTGTTCAAAAACAAGATATAAGAACTGTGCTGGGGACTTCCCTGCTGGCGCAGTGGTTAAGAATCCGCTTGCCAAGGCAGGGGACACAGGTTTGAGCCCTGGTCCGGGAAGATCTCACATGCCGCGGAGCAACTAAGCTCGTGCGTCACAACTACCGAGCCTGTGCTCTAGAGCCCACGAGCCACAACTACTGAGCCTGTGAGCCACAACTACTGAAGCCTGTGTGCCTAGAGCCCGTGCTCCACAACAAGAGAAGCCACCGCAGTGAGAAGCCCGCGCACCACAACGAAGAGTAGCCCCCGCTCTCCGCAACTAGGGAAAGCCCGCACACAGCAATGAAGACCCAACGCAGCCAAGAATTAATTAATTGATAAATTTTAAAAAAAAACAAAGAACTGTGCTGATGTACAAGACTGGGACTCAATCGTTGCCGAAAACAGAAAATTATTTGGAAAATGCAAAAATATCTTAAAGGGCCTCGTGACATCCCATTAACAGGCTCCTAAAGTTTTTCACAACCTTTTCTGGGACATTTCTTTCCTTTTTTCTTTTTTTTAAATCTCTTGATCATTATCTTGCTATTATACAATCTATTTTGGCTTCTTTTTCCCTTCTCTGCTTTTCATGGCCTGCCTATCCCCCAAATGTAACATAACCTGAATTCCCATTAATTCCTATCCAAAGCCTTGGTAGAAGTTCTTCAGTTTGGAAAATCATCTGACTTTACAGGAGAAGTGTGAGACTAATGACATAATGATCAAGACATCATTCAATGGCTGTAGCTTTCAGTGTAGCAGGAACACAGAGGGCCTTGTGTACCTTGGCATTGGTGCTGATCCACCGCTTTTAAGTAGTAAGCTTTGGGAGGTACTTGTATAATATTTTGTGTTATTCTGTGCATTTTTTCACCACCGCACAACTAGTCCTATTTATATCCTGGAGGAAAACTAAAGAAATGAGAAGTTTTGCTTAAAACCCAATATCTCAATGTCTGTCATTATTTTATTAAGGTCTATTGCCATTTCATAGTTGCTCTGTTATTAAAGAACTATGAATAAATCTAATTTTTAGAGAGTATTTCCTTGGAGATCAGGTTAAACATTTTTGGTGGAATTGACCCATGTATTTGGTCAAATTACAAATGAAAATGAAATTTGATTGTTTTAACTTGATGTAGCTATGATAGAAGCCAATGTTTATTGAACACTTACACAGCAGGCACTGTACAAAATGCTTTATAATGTTATCTTACTTAATGTATCTGCTCTATGGAGTATTATCGCCATCCTATTTTTCAAGTAAGACATCAGAGAGTTAAGTAATTTACTAGTAAATGATGGATCCAGGGCTTGAAAGCTTGGATTTTATCATTAGCAAAGATGCTGCCAGTTGTTTTCCTTGAAGTGACAGGCTCACTTTATTACTTTTCAAGAAAATGTTTGCCAGACACTCAAGTCTGAAAACACATAGTTTTATCTGTTATTCAGTCTTTCAGAAGGTAAAAATGGTGTTCAACTAAAAAACAGCTAGTTCAACAACTCAAACGATCACACAGTGCTTTTCTTGAGAAAACTATTAAATGTACCTGGCTGTGCTGAAGTGCCTTACACATCTTCCCATTTTGTCTCACAAAATATTACAATAATATGTACTTAAGGTCAAAATTAAACTTTTTCATTGCTTCATCAAGAGCATTCTTAAGTAACAATGGCATTGTTTTCTTTTTCTTTCTTTCTTTCTTTCTTTCTTTCTTTCTTTCTTTGTTTTCTGTGAGTTCATGGTGGTGAAGAATACTAGAATAATTGGCTTTGATTGGCACCGCAGGTTTACAGCCATTGCTTTTGCACCATCAGTGAAAAGCAAATAACCTCTTAGTATTGTAATGAAAATAGGGGACCGGAGTTTGTGGACAACACTATGAGAACCCTAGGGTTAATTGGATTTGGGGGTGTGTTTTTGGGCAACTATATGAAACCCCAGACTTAGCGTTTGGGAGATCTTGTAGGGAAAAAGTCCCTTGTGCTTTGTTTTCACCTGTCCTGTCAAAAGCAAATAACCAGGACTTCCCTGTTGGCACAGTGGTTAAGAATCTGCCTGCCAATGCAGGGGACACAGGATCAATCCCTGGTCCAGGAAGATCCCACATGCTGCAGAGCAACTAAACCCGTGTGCCACAGCTACTGAGCCCGTGTGCCACAACTACTGAGCACATGCGCCTAGAGCCCATGCTCCGCAACAAGAGAACCCACCACAATGAGAAGCCCATGCACCGCAATGAACAGTAGCCCCTGCTCGCCACAACTAGAGAAAGCCCGAGTGCAGCAACGAGGACCCAAAGCAGCCAAAAATAAATAAATTAATTAATAAATTAATTTTTTTAAAAAAGCAAATAATCTCACAAATGTGAGGAAGCAGTTGGGGAAAGGGGTGCATCTACCAAAAGTCCCTGTTTCTCTGGGCTCCTGTGGGCCTGGAAAAGTTCTGAACGTTTCTCTGTACCCCATGGTGCAAGGGATGCCTGAAAGGAAAGTCTGGGTGCTAGTCAGAACTGGCAAAGAGAAATGCATCTGGAGAACCAGGAGGAGACTCCAGAAAAGGGGCTGAATGGAAGGTGGAGGGGACACACCCCGGGGAACCAACAGCACCGGGAAGACCAGGACTGAAGGAAGGGTGAAGAAAACCCTCCAGATGGGAGACAGCCCTGACTTGGAAACTGAACTTCGAGCTTGTCTAAGTCCATTTGGGCTAACAAAATACCATAGACTAAAAAACAGAAATTTATTTCTCACTGTTCTAGAGACAGGAAGTCTAAGATCAAAGCACCGACAGATTCAGTGACTGGTGAGAACGCATTCCTGGTTCCTATACAGCCATCTTCTCACTGTGCCCTCACATGGTGGAAGGGGCTAGAGAGCTCTCTGGGGCCTCTTTTATAAGGACACTAATCTTATTCATGGGGTCTCCACCCTCGTGACCCACGCACCTCCCAAAGGCCCCACCTCCTAATACCATCACATTAGACTTTAGGATTTAACATAAGAATAGGGGGAGGGGGACACAAAGAACTGGACTATCAGGGTTATCAAAAATGATTGGATTAGGCTAAGAAAACCCAGCCTAGACTTGGTTGAGTTTCCACCATGAAGAGAAAACAGGCAGCTCATGAGCTAGACTGAGTTCACATAGAGAAATGTTTCCATCTGACTCCAAAGCCTGTGGCTTGCCCTAACTGTGAAACATCATCCCTGCTCTAGACACAGCCACGTGATTGCCACAGCTCTTTCTCCCCTGAAGGGGTGTAGTTACTAAGGGCCCCTTTGGCACTCACCCTGGCCAATACCTGTTTTTCAAAGTCCAGGCCATTCAGGATGGAAGTAACAGGAGACACACTGGGCCTCTTTCCAAGACAATCTCAAATATATTTACAAAACAATGGGATATCTTCTAACGTTGGAGAAATGCAGGCATTGTGTGCTGACTATGAACCTACTTAATTACATAAACCTTTTCACTGCAAAAAGCTCTAAGTATGTTTGACTAGAACAAAACCCTTTCTTCATTTATACAGACCAAATTAATAAACCTTTATCAAGGGCTCACTATGCTTAAAGAACTGTGAGGTTCAAAAAGACATTAAACAATCCTTGGAACACTGCATGACGTGGCAGAAGGGATTTTTTTCTCCGTGTTTTTAAAATTATTTCCTCAAAGAAAAGAATGTTGCTGAGTTAAGTCATCCAGAAGGGCAAATTATTGCTAAAAAGAAAAGAGCATAAGTGAGTAAGTTTTACCAGGTAAAGTGAAGGCGACCTCACAGCCTCACACTCATTGTCTCCCTACCCATTTGTTGAGCTCTTTTTGGAAATGCCATTAATTCACCAACAGAGTCACCTGGTGAAGTTTTAGGTACTGAGCCTGTTCACTCAGTCAAGGCCACATCTCCAAGCTTGACTCACTGAAAGCCCCTTTTGCTTGTTCCAAGAGCCACGAAGAATGATCACTGGACACTGGCAGATGCTACAGACCCAAGACCCAGCACTGGAGATGAGAGAACACCCAAAACCTTATGTTTGTATCCCAGCTCTGTGTGCCCTTGGACCAATCCCTTAGCCTCTCTATAACATAATTATTCTCCAGTTTGTGGGTCACCCACCCGAGTATGGGATTTGATTATATCTCTAGTCTGTCCCTCCTACCTATCTTGTTGTGGTTCCATCTTTATGTCTTTAGCTGTAGAGGATCTTTTCTAGTAGGTTTCAGTCTTTTTCAACAATGGTCGTTCTGCAGATTGTGATTTTGGTGTGCTCATGACAGGAGGTGAGCTTACGGTCCTTCTACTCTGCCATCTTGGTCACTCACCTCCTAGCCTCTCTGAATTTCTTTTAAATGGCAAAATAATGTTTGTCCTCTATTCACCCCAAGTTTGAATAGCCAATGAGTTGACATGTTGCGAACTGTTTTCTTAATTGGAAGCATGTACAACAGAGACATGGCCGCAAGGAAATGAAGTGTGAAGACAACTGAATAAGCCAAAGTTCCCATCCTCTACCTCAAAAATGTTTATTTTATTTACCACATAAAAAGATTAAAACTGGCATATACTGGGGACTTATTTTGTTCCATATACTGTGCCATCTTTATACATATTATCTTATTTTATCATCAGACCAGTCATCTGTACTCATATACTTCCCCATTTTACAGATGAAGAAATGGAGGTCCAGAAAGGTTAAGTAAATTTCCTAAGGTTGCACAGTCAGTAAGTGACAGAGTTAAGACTCAGACCAAATTTCTCAGACTTCAAAGCTCATGCTATCGAAGGGTATGTAAATATATAGTGAGGAGGCCAAAATCTAGGTGTGGTTGTGAGAATATGGTAGATGAGGGAAGGGTTTGCCATAATTCTTTGAATAAGTACCTCAATTTTCTATTTTAATTTGTTCCTGTATATCTAGCTATTGATGTCTGAAAACAATGACAAAATAATAAGACATCAAATGGGTATCAATGAAAAAGACCTCTGAGTGCCCCAGCTATGTCTCTCCCAGTTATGTGCAATTCCACATTAACTTCAAAAAAGGAAACAATTTGACCTCATATCTGAAGCATTACTGAACCCCTCCCAAAGCACACTGATTTCAGAATATATTGATACATTGCATCTTTTACTAAGACATATTGTGGGCATCTTTTTGTGAGCTTTACCAAAACTATTTCAGAAGGCCAAGGGCTGCAACTAGCAAATGTCTGAGGATGTGGTGCTGGTTGGATCTGAGGAAGCTCGGTGCTTCTGGGGTGTTCTTGTGGGTTGGATGGAGTACCCTGACTCCATATTGATCTCAAACGATGGCTGAGTATGGAGGTGGAGGAAAAAATGGCCTAAGCTAAAGGATACATAGACTTTAAGGGAGCTGCTTAACTCCCCGAATGATAAATCTGTTCCCTTACTGCTATATTAAATTCTTCCACTGGGTATATATTCTTTTGGGTTACTTTCATTAATTCATTTGGTACATTTTTTGAGTTTCTCCTATATGTCAGCAAAGAGATAGACTTCAGTGTACAAAGATAAAAGACAAGGCTCCCTAATCTCAAGGAGCTCACGTTGTAGGGAGGGGACAAAGAAATGGTACAGCTGGTACATGCAATGGCAGAAGCATAGGTGATGGAGAGAAAGATGAAGTGGGGACGTGAGGGTGGAGAGGGGAGAGTCAGAGCTGAGTCCTGAGGAAGAAAAGGAATTGGCCAAGTGCAAGTGGGAAGATGACTGGGGTGTGCCCACACACAGAGAGGGGACAAGTGTGCAAGAGGAAGCCCCAGAGGTGAGGGGGTGGGAAGTAGTGCGAGGCAGAGCTGGAGACGAGACAAGGTCTGGATCGTGACCAGGCTAAGAAATATGAACGTAATCCTGTAGCAATGAGGAGCCGTCAGGGCTTTTCTTCAGTCACGTGTCATCCGATGCAGGTTTCAGAAAGAGCACCGTGACAGCAGGGAATGGGAGCCAAGGCTACGGTGGGGAGGTCAGTCCACAGGCCATCTGGAAGGTCATACAGGTGAGGAACAAAGAGGCAGTTGAAAGGGAAAAGAGGAAACAGATCCAAGAGATTGTAGGACATAGAATCAACAGGATTTAAAGATCCATTGTGTGTACAGGTGAATTAGAAGAATTAGCATGACTCAAGTGGCTGGTTTAGACCACTGGGTAGACAGAGGTGCCATTCAAGGTGATAAGGAATGTGGGGTAGAAGTGGGTTTTGGGGAGCCATAAAGAGTTCAGTTCTAAACATTTCAAGACTGAGATGCTTATGGGACATCCAGAGGTAATGTCCATTAAACAAGAGGTTTTTGAGATCTGGTACCCAGAATACAAGTTCTGGCTATAGGAAGAGATGTAGAATTCACCAGGATATCAATCATAGGTGATGACATGTATGTGGGAGGGATCACCCAGTGAGCTTGGGTAGAGGGAGGCTAGAGGAAAGCTGAGATCTGAAGGCTTGGAAACACCCATGCCAGAGCCAAAGGAGGAAAGAGAGGAAAGCAGAAAACAAGAGCAAATAGTGTCATAGAAGGCAAGGGAGGAGAGAGTTTTCATCCAGGAAAGTTTAAATAAAATGTAATGAAAATTGTCTGTTGGATTTAGCAACCAAAGAGCTATTGGTAACTTTGGTAAGAGCAATTCCAGTGGAGAACAAGAAAGTAAAGCCAGTGGGTTTGGGGTGATTAAGAGGTAAGGGAATGAAGATGTACTCAATTCTAAGAGAAAGAAAAGACCTAGGGCAGTATCTAAAGGAAAGGAAGCTCCAGAGTGAAATATTTCTTAAATATAAGAGAGTCAAGCACATTTGTATAAATAGAGAGACAGTACAGAGTCTAGTTAAGAGTATGAACTACTTGAGTTCAAATCCCAGCTTTCCCATGTCCTAGCTGTGTGACCTTGGGCAACATCCTTACACTCACTCTTCCTCAGTTTCCTCATCTGTGATGTGGAAGCAACGATAGTACCAAGGTCATAGGGTTGACGTGAGAATGAAATGAGTTAACATGTGTCACAGTGCTCTTAGTAAATACTCAACAAGCATTAGCCATCAGTATAACTACTGTATATTGAGTTAGGGGAGACAACCAATAAGAAAGAGAATATCTTGATAAAAGGGGGATGAAGATGGAATCAGAAGTTAATTGGAACCCATCAGCAGCCATGACAGATATTTAGAGATTGGTTAAATTCCTGTATCTGCTTCTGATGTCGTTCATTCAAATTAAACACTCCCTAAGGGATTGATTGTTAAATGGGGTTTTACCTAGAATAGATGTGGTTGGCTAGGATCAGGGTGAGTTGAGGTGAGAAAGTATCTCTTAGACCTTTGGCTTAAGCCTGCCTATTGGCTGCCATTTCCTCTTGTGGACACATTCCTGAAGTTGTTTACAACAACACAACAAGTTTTTACTGTGGGAGACCATATTTAGCCTTGAGGAACGAAGCAGAATAACAAGCCAGTGATTAAGGGGGCAGTGACTGTTTTGGACTTTGGCCTTCCTATATGTAACATTCCCAAAGTATTTCCCTCTCATTTTGCTCCAAGCTCTAGGACCGAGAGTCTCAGAGCACCTTTTTAGCTGTAAAAACATGTTCATTTGTTTATTTATTATTTTTGGCTGCGTTGGGTCCTCGTTGCTGCACGCAGGCTTTCTCTAGTTGCAGCGAGCAGGGGCTACTCTTCATTGTAGTGCGTGGACTTCTCACTGCGGTGGCTTCTCTTGTTGCAGAGCACAGGATCTAGGCGTGCGGGTTTCAGTATTTGTGGCTCATGGGCTCAGTAGTTGTGGCGCATGGGCTTAGTTGCTCCACCGCACGTGGGATCTTCCCGGACCAGGGATCGAACCCATGTTTCCTACATTGGTAGATGGATTCTTATCCACTGCATCTCCAGGGAAGTCCCTTTTTAGCTGTAAATGAAATATATTTAAACCATCAGATGGTCAAGGCAATGAAGGACTCTTTCCTCGTAAGCGAATGCGGCTATTTTGCTTTAACGTGACAGGTTCCTGTGACCCAGCTGATATTTTCTTCCCATATTTTCTGGGGCACTCCTGATGGTCCTACCACACCTCGAGGAACGTCTTCTACCAGAAAGCTGATCACCATGTTCACACCACACACTTGCCCAATGACCTTACTTTAAAGGGGGAAGGAACATATTTGGTCCAATTATATATTTCCCTGCTTGGACTAACTCCTGGAGTAAACACGTGGGAAGCTGACATGGGCAGAGCAGCATGCAGAGCACAGTTATGTTTTTCTTGGAAGTCCTCAGCTTGGTCTTGGGGGAGGCAAGCCCCAGACTGTCCCTCATTCCAACATCTATTGTTGAGAATGGAAGAGAATGTTAAGCAGTGAGAAACCTGGCACTTAGTAGGTGTTCAATATAAGTCTTTAGAATGAATGAATGAATGAATGAATGGGAAAGCAAGATGATGAGAGCTAAGATTAAGTTATTGTCCCCACATTCCCCAAGCTCAGCTGTGGTAAATAAAGACACGGTGTCAGAAATAACAGTATTAACCTGTCTTCTACTAATAACCATTTTGGAGTCATAATGATAAGAGCAGAGGTTTTAAGTAAAACTATAAGGCTTGGCCATTTTTAAGAACCAGCTATAACTAAGAGATTCTTCCTCTGGATGGATCCTGAAAGAGCAATATGGACTCTTCACGAAGTCTTCCTGGCCCCTTCCCACCAAACAAAGACAAAAACAAATATGGCTTTTGCTGGGTAAGGTAGCATGTGGCTTCTGTATCAGAATCAAGTTCCAGTCACCACTATGTAGCTAGCATAGATGCCAGGAAGCAAAATACAAAACAAAGAGCTAGCAAATCATTCCATTGGTTGTACTGATTCAGACTGTCACCATCCTTCAGAGAAGGGAGTATGGACTGGAGTTCATATGTTGCTAAATTGTCTTTAAAGATAGGAGAGCAAAGGGCTTCCCTGGTGGCGCAGTGGTTAAGAATCTGCCTGCCAATGAAGGGAACACGGGTTCATGCCCCGGTCCGGGAGGATCCCACATGCCGCAGAGCGGCTGGGCCCGTGAGCCATGGCCGCTGAGCCTGCGCGTCCGGAGCCTGTGCTCCGCAACGGGAGAGGCCACAACAGTGAGAGGCCCGCATACTGCAAAAAAAAAAAAAAAAAAAAAGATAGGAGAGCAAGAAAAAGCTGAATTATGCATCATCACTACAGTAAATACAAGGGAGAATTTTTTTAATTTTTAATGTCATCACCCCTCAAGGAGCATATAATCTATTTGATGAAGCAAGAATTAATGCTTATGAAAACTTTAGAACCAATACAGGACAGGTACACAAAGGAGCTATTCAGTGAGTGTTAGCAGGGATGAGGGGATGAAGAAAGTACAGTGGCTGAATGGTCGGGAGCCCCTTTTTGGAGAAGCTGAGAACCAAGGGGAGCCTCAGTGAATGGATGGGGTCCCGTAAGTTTGGGAGAGGGTTGGGGAGATGGGGGGCTCCAAGAAGGAAAATTTTAAGTAAGGAACCAATCACAGTGGTAGGAGTATGTCCCTCCTGGCCCAAGAACAGAAAGGAAATGGCCAAATCACAGAAGCCCTGGATACTGAGGAATGATGTGATCAAAGAGGTGTTGACCAAGGACCAGTCCAGGGCTTGTAAACAGGCAAGGAAACACCAGGAGGGAAAAACTTCCCTTGATGAATCTGCCCATACACCTCTCATATTTACCTTCTAGTTTTACAGGACTTTTTTTTTTTTATGTTCTCAGGGAAAATAGGGGTAGGAGGATGCAAACTTGGAAAAGGTTTGTGGGACTTCCCTGGTGGTCCAGTGGTTAAGAGTCTGCCTTCCAATGCAGGGGATGTGGGTTCAATCCCTGGTCGGGGAAAAGACTCCACATGCCGCGAGGCAACTAAGCCCACATGCCACAACTACAGAGCCCACTCCCTCAAGCCCCTACACTAGAGAGCCCGCACGCCACAACTACTGAGCCTGCATGCTGCAAGTACTGAGCCCGCGCACTCTGGAGCCCGTGTACCACAACTAAGGGCCCAGACACCGCAACTAAGACCCGACGCAGCCAAAAATAAAATAAAATAAATATTTTTTTTGAAAAAGAAAGAAAGAAAGAAAAGGTTTACATCTCCAGTATCTCAGACTGAACCAAAACAACTGGTTAGAGCCCTTGTTTTCAGGTCCTCTCCAAAGAAGGAAGAGACCTAAATTAAAATGTTAACTCCAACGCTGCACAACATCACTGGAAGGGGCTATCCTAGGCTTGAGCCCCAGTGGAGAGAACTGGCTGCATGTGCTTGGTCTCCCTGCAGGTGAGAGGGTCTCTTTCTGTTGCACAGCTACTGTCTTTAAGAAGGTCTTCCTAAGACCTAGTCAAAACCTGCTCTGTCAAAACTTCCACTGTTTTGTTTAATCCTGCCCTGCAGAGCAGCACAGAACAAATCAGCTTCCTCTCCATCATTGTAGCCATTCAAATATTTGAAGACATGTATAACTTCCCTGAGTCATGTTTTCATCTGATTAAGAACATCCAGCTTCTTCTGTTATTCTATAGGCTGTAAGTTCCTTGAGAGCTGGGCACTGTCTTATCCTTGTGTTCTCAATACTGAAATACTGTATTGCTCGTGTGGATTCTCCATATTAACTTATGGAATGAATGCACAAATTCTAATTTCATCATTTTTCACCCCATCAGGTCTCTTGAACACATGTAGCCAAAATTTCTCCAGAATTTTTGTTTAATTTAAGGATTTTTCTTTTTACAAAATATTACATCTTCATTCTAGAAAATATGTATCAACAACAACAAGTCACCCAAAATCCCAAAGCCTGGGAGTGAATAGTATTAAGATTTTGACTTACATTCCTCTTAGATTTTTTTCTATGTATATATATTTTAAGTATGCGTTTTTCATCAAAATGAGAGCATGCAATTTTGAAACCTACTTCTTATACTTAACAAGATATCATGAGCATCTTTCCAAGACTGTAAAACTGAATAAATGATTTAACTTTTAAAGGTTTTTTTGTAACTGAACTGAAACAAAACAGAAAAGCACTTGGATCATAAGTGTTTAGCTTGGTGAATTTTCACTAAGTGGACGCACGCATCTTACCAACACGCAGATCAAGAGATTAAACATAACCAGAATCCATGGTTCTGAAGAACCTAGGGGCAGGACAGGAATAAAGACGCAGATGTAGAGAATGGACTTGAGGATACAGGGAGGGGGAACGGTGAGCTGGGACGAAGTGAGAGAGTGGCATGGACTTATATATACTAACAAATATAAAATAGATAGCTAGTGGGAAGCAGCCGCATAGCACAGGGAGATCAGCTCGGTGCTTTGTTACCACCTAGAGGGGTGGGATAGGGAGGGTGGGAGCGAGACACAAGAGGGAGGAGATATGGGGATATATGTATATGTATAGCTGATTCACTTTGTTATAAAGCAGAAACTAACACACCATTGTAAAGCAATTATACTGTAATACAGATGTTAAAAAAAAACAAACATAACCACAATCCCAGAAGCGTCCCTGTGCCCTCTTCTATTCACTGCCCCCTGCAAAAAATGCCATAGATATTTTTGAACTTTATGTAAATGGAATCACACTGTATGTATTTGGTTTTATCTGTCTTCTTTCAATGCATCATTTTAATGACCGCATACTATTCCTTTTTATTGCTATATTATAATTTATTGAGTTTATTCCTATCGTCATGCATTTTTACTAAATTTTTTGCTTTCATTAAAAATGCTGTGAATATCTATGTAACTAAAACATGATTTTCTCCCCTTAGGATAAATCCATTGACCTGAAAACTTTTAAAACTTTTGACTTATATTACCAACTTGCCCTTTAGAAAGTTTACACCAATTTTATATTCTCATCACAGTGCATAAGACTTCCAATTTCCATGGTATGGCCCAAAATTGAACACAAAACCCCAGATGGAATCCAACTAACATTCACTGCAAATGTCCCTAACCATCTTAAATATCCTCACTTCCTTTTACAGTACAAAAATAGACTGCAAGCACAAATATTCTCCAAGTTCTCTAACAAGGACAAAAACATAGAATGGTAGTGTTGGAAATGACCTTGGAATTTATCTAATCCAACAAGCTCATTTTCACATGAGAATACAAAAACCCAAAGAGGAGAAATATCAAAGCAGACAGATTCCCAACAAAAACCAAACCAGAAAATCATATGTAGAAAAAAAAAAGCTGCAAAGAAACAAAACAAAATGTATTTTTGGCAGTTATATTTGGGGAGTGAGACCATGGGAGATTTTTCTTCTTTTCACTTTTTCAAGTTGTCTAAATATTCAATAAGGAGCATATATTTCTTATACAGTCAAGAAAAATTATTTTATATAAAAGAAGGGAAAAAATAGAGAGGAGAAGCTGGATTATAAATTGTCTATTATAGTCATTTAATGTGTGCCTAAGATCATAGTGTGAAGGGTCTACAAAATAGGGGAAAAGGTGGCTTGATAAGTTTAAGAATTTGGAAGAGGAGGAGTACTCTAGAAGAATGAAGTCCAAGAATTCAGAGACCCAAACAAGCAGAGCCTGATGAAGCAACTATTAGAAGGCTCCAGTCTGTAAGTTTGTTGTGTCTGGAATAGACCTTGGAGATCTCCGGGTGAAGAAACAGAGGACAGGGTTTTTAGTGGTATTTACTTGTGAGCAGTTTGGAAATCTTGTCTCTGTCCCTGTTGGGATGAGATGGGGTTGGGGTGCTATGAGCTGTAGGAGCATCATGGGGTGTAAATGTTTAGGAATCACCATCACAGTGCCTGTGATTTCATCTCCCCCAAGACCTGAACCTTCCTTGTCATCTGTCTACGTAAGAGCTAGAGTCGTGGAATCCAGTTTCAGCGTCTTGTCTTAATTAGACATTTCACATGTCTTGCTATGGCTGTGATGGTATTAGCTGAATGAATCGCAGAATCACAAACCATTAGAGTTGTCAGAACAGAGATAAAATTATGTCTCCCAAAAGTCTCTAAGCTAATAACTGGTGGGGTCTGATATATTTGACAGGTTTAACAAATAAAACTATGAGACAAAATTAAATTTGGATTTTAGATAAGCAGTTACAGTGTTTATTATAAGTATGTTTCATGCAATATCTACTGGACAGCCCGTATTTCAGCTGGCAACCCTAGGGGTCCATGATGAAAACCCATCTCCCAGTGACCATTCTGATTGACTGAAGACTGTACAGTGCTTTTCTGCACAGCAGGTTGGTCTGATTTCCAGGATGACCTTACATATGAGAGGCTGTAGAGCTTAGTGGTTACCAAGGTACAGTTGGCCCTTGGGCATAGTTTTTTCATCTGTATAATAGTTACAAAGAGCACCTACTTCATATAGTTGTAAGCATTAAATGAATTATTACAAAAAAACATATAGATAGATACTTATTAGGGTCAAATATCAAGCCAAAAGCACTGTGAACCAGATACCTTTATCTGAACGGTCTGCAGTGACCTCTCGAACTTGTCTCTGACCCACTCTGTTGGTATAAAATAGTCCATAGTCCCCCTCCCGTTACCTCCAGCTCGATGCTGAGAAAACAAAAAGTTCCCTCATCTGCAGCAGAAAGGCTAGCCTTGCTTTTGATAAGGCAATGCGGATTCTCATTAACCATTATTGCAAGTATTCACTCATGATAGAATCATCTCAGAATTACATTGTAAATATTAAAAGAAAGATCAACACTACAGACTCCCTGCGGTGACCACTGGGGCATTCACAGCAAATGGCCTTCCTTAGATTATCTAGTCTAGAAGTTCAAATCAAGCTAACCATCAGAATCACCTGAGGAAATTTTTTTTAAGATCTCTTTTTATTTTGAAAATATTTCAAATATTCAGCAAAGCTGAAAGAATTTTATAGTGAACACTCGTAAACCCACTGCCTAGATTCCGCCATTAACATTTACAATAACTGTTTTATCACGTATCTTTCCCTCTATCCACCCCTTTATCCATCCATCAATACATCTTTTTTTCCTTACATATTTCAAAGTCAATTGCCAATATCTGTATACTTTCCCTGGGGAACTTTCTAAAACTATAAATTCCAAGGCCTCAACCCCAGAGGTTCAGAGATCTACTGATTCAGCAATTTTTCAACCTCCCCAGGTGATTCTGATGCACAGTCAAGTTTGGGAATGTATCAGTCAGAAGAAGCTAAGTTATGCTGTAGTTAGAAGCATAACTAAAAATCTCTGTGATGTAGAACAACAAAGATGTTTCTTCTTTTTCTTCTTCCTCCTCCACCTCCGCCTCTTCTTCTTTTTCTGGACTAATGCTACATGTTTGTCAACAGTTGACTGGGCTTCACTCTGGTAACCATGCTGATGGAGCCCCTACTATCCAAAATATTGCTAGTTTCATGGCAAAGAGAAAAGAGACACAGAAAACCATGCATTGGCTATAAAAACCTCTGCCTAAATATGACACACATCCACCTCTGCCCCCAGTTCACTGGCAAAAGCAAATCACTTGGGGACTTTTAAGTTCAAAAGGTAGGGATGAGTAATATTTCCTCAGAGACAAGCACTATTGAAGAGAAGCTGGAATATTTAGGAAATGTAATATAAAATAGCACAGGAAACCACTAATTTAATCCAGACTCTGATTTACAGACTAGGAAGCTATAGCATCTGAGGAGGCAGAGTGACTCTCCCAAGATCTCTCGGCTAGTTCAAACCAGGAATGGTCTAGAACCAAGGTCTCCTAACTCCCAATGTTAGGAGGCTACCTCCCTGAAGCTCCCAGATCATTCACCATCCGTTCATTCAGTCATTTATTCATTGATTGATCTGATAACTATTGCGTGCCTACTATACACCATGTACCGATAAATAAGGCACAGTCCCTGCTATCAAGAAGTTCCCAGTCCCGTGTGAAATTCTTCCACATAACCTTCAGCTGACCCTATCACTGGCATTCTTCATCCTATTCAGCAAATAACCTGAAGCAGCAGTGCACTTCAGAACGAATAGAGATACTGTCTTTGAGGATAAAGATCTATTTTTCTTAACTGTTTCTGGTCAGAGAGAGCCAATTCCCAGCAACCCTGCTGAAACTCTGCATGGTGACACAGCTCATCCAAGATACAGGATATTTAAAGTGACTCATGGGCCCACAGTGGTTGAGGATCATTCCTAGGGCACAGTCATTTCATGATCTGATGGCAGAATAGCTTTTCCCTTAAAGGAATCATTCAGTTACAAAAACCTGAACCCGATCTTGAAGCCCATTTTCATTCAGACAGAAAGAAATATTTCAAGAGGTAGAAATCTGATAGATTTTTAAAGAACACTGAGGACTATCTAAAAATAGGATAGTTTGATTTACAGAAGATATGATGCCTTCACAGACTGTGACTGTGAAGACTATCTGTCTTTAAAGATGTTAAAATAGTACCACAATATAAAATGATGTATCTGATCTTTGTAAAAGCACAGAATGTTAGAGCTGGGAGGACTTCTAAGCAGCAGTAACACGAGCTGCCTCATTTTACAGACAATAATCATGATGCTTATTGAGTATTTCACTGTGCCAGCTACTGTTCCAAGCAATTTATATGCATTATCACATTTTGTCCTCACAACCAATAGGCATTTTGATCATCTCTATTTTGTAATTGAAGAGGTTGAAGCTCAGAGAGGATAAGTGACTCCATTAAAGTCATCTCACCAGATAAAGATCTGGGGTGTGAACCTAGAATTCGACTCCTTTGGTCCAGGGTTCCTTTAATGGGAAAAGGAATATAGTTGTCACTCTTGTGGGGGCATAAGGCTCCTAGACATTGGCTCTATTCAACAATTGCCTGTGATACTTCGCAAGGTTCTGTGGGGAGACCAACATAAATAAAGCAGTTTCTACTCTCTGTGAGTTTCTGCCTGGCAAAGGAAGGGAGAGAAAATGGGCATATTATGTGTCTGGAAATCAAGGGCAAAGAGAATTTTAAGATGTTTATCAGTGGTGTTAAATGCTACTAAAGAGTCAAAGACAGTAAAGACTAGAAGAAGGTCATTGAATAAGATGACAATTATGCAATTGCTGTTGAACTTTAAAGATCAATTTCAGAGAGTGATGAGGGTAGGAGGTAGCTTGCAAGAGGCTAAGGAGTCAATAAAAGAGGAGGAAATGGAAATGGGCAGTTTCAGGCTACTGGAAAAAAGCAAAAGAATGTAAAGATAACTAGAGGATACAGACAATGGTGGAAATATTTTTATTTGGATGGGGAAGAGCTAAGCATGTTGTTTACAGAAGAGATGGTGCCAACAGAGAGGAATGAATTTAATGTGGACTAGAAAGAGAGGATCAAGTTTTTGGAGCAGGCAGGAAGAAAGGATCCATTCACCATTAAAGTATTTACTATTTCAGTCACTATTATAATGTAGACAACCTATAAACACAGTAGACAACTGTATTTGAGGCACTATGTTTGGGCACTGTGGTAAGCAAAGCATACCCATATCCTGTAGAGTCTAATATGGAAGACAGACTTTAAGTAAATTATAGATGATAGATAGGTAGATAAATAGATAGATAGGATAGGTGATAGAAACAGTAGATGGATAGATGATAGGTAGATATAGATGATGGATAGATATAGATGATAGATAATTGATAGATATGACAGATGATAAGAGATAGGTGAAAGATATAGACAATGGATATATAGATAATAGATGATAGATAGATAGATAGATAGACAGATAGATAGTAATTATATTCTGTGAAAAATGCTATGAAGGAAAACGCTGAGGTGCTACAAGAGCCAAAGCAGAGAAGTTAGCCTTAGGCTGACTAGTTGTATAGCATCTTCCAAATGAGAGAAAGGAGAGATGGAGGACAAAGGATAAAGATACATATATTTTGCAAATGTTGAGGAAAGAAGATAATCTTCACCTTCTCAGTGAATAATAGGAAGATGTAAATGCCTGTTAAAAGTGAGAGGAGGGGCTTCCCTGGTGGCGCAGTGGTTGAGAGTCCGCCTGCCGATTCAGGGGACACGGGTTCGTGCCCCGGTCCGGGAGCATCCCGCATGCCGTGGAGCGGCTCGGCCCGTGAGCCATGGCCACTGAGCCTGCGCGTCCAGAGCCTGTGCTCCGCAACGGGAGAGGCCGCAACAGTGAGAGGCCCCCGTACCGCAAAAAAAAAAAAAAAAAAAAAAAAAAAAAAGTGAGAGGAATAAGAGTAGGTTTGAGGATTTATGGACAATGGGGAAATATATTAGAATCCATCCTTGGACATCGAATTTGGTATCAGCAAAAGAAGACTATCTGCCAAGAAGCATTAAAAGCTATTATGAAGTTAGATAGAAACCCAGTTGGCTCGGTTTTCTGACCTTCTTATGGAATTCTTAGCAACCCAGAGTAGATACAAATCAAGTAAATGTGGGTTGGGCAGAAAGCAGGCTGGTGGTTCTCATCACAGTCACAATAGAATTCAAAGGGTGCAAAGGATTCAGAGTTACTAGAAAGGGGCTGGTGTCCAGCTGGTCAGGGAGGTAAGTGGAGCCCAAAGGGAATGGACCTACTCGATGAGGTCACAGTGAGAACAGAGAAGAAGTGAGGTCAAGAGAAAAGAGACAGGGAGAAGAAGACATGAGCAGGGTGGGAGGACAGACCCAAGTAATGATGAACTCTCAAGTTCATCCAGATCAAAGGTGAGCTAAAATTGGGTTAGTGATGAAGGTCATTGGTGCTAAAGAGGTTTAGAGAACACTGAGGCTGGGGTGGGATGGGAATTAAGGCCTGAAAAGCTTTGTTGATGACATTGGAACCTGTAGAATGCTGTCCCCTCTGCTTTGACTTAGAGAAAATAAACTTTATGAGTTTTCCAAACCAGATACATATATTTGTAAATGTACAGTCAAATATGAGTGTGTGTGTGTGTGTGTCAACACACACACTAATATATATCTTAATTACCTGCAAGTGGTCTGGACGTCTCAGAGTGATGGCTAGTCCCCATACTTGTTGCTGGATTATGTTTGATTCCAACCTTGATATGCTGGATGACACCCTGCAGATGTAACTCAGGAAGAACTAACGGGATGAGTAACCTCCTCTCGTTTTAAGTAGCATTTATCAAGCACCAATTTTTCTTGGCAGAGAGATGTGACAAGGGAGATTTGGAACAAAGGGACAGATTTCAGAAACTTTTCGAATGTAGACTCAACTTTTCAAAGTTGCTTAGTGACTGGTCAGGAATGGAAGATGAGGAGGAAGGAGAGCAAAGGTAGAATGAGGCAGCGAGTTGGTTCTTATTTCCCCCCATTTTACAGATGAGGAAACTAAGACTCAGAGAAGTTAAAAGACTCACCCAGAACCACTCGACTAGTAAGTGGTAGAGCCAGGGGTTATTACTCGACCCATCTGTCCTGTGCCCTTCCCAGTACACCATGCTCCCTGTCCCACCATTCTCTGCAAGACCTTTTCATGTTCCAAGTCACTTTGCTGAAGATACCAAGCTCAGCCTTCTGCTCTTCTTTTCCACACTTCCCAGGCATTAGCAAACGTAATCATACGTGTTTTCCCCTGCCTGAGCGAGGAGTCTCTCCCAGCGGCCCTGCAGTGGTGTTGACAGGCCTGGCTTGTAGCCCCCTCACACTGCTGTGATGCTGGGCTCACCTGTCGGCTTCCCCTTAGAGGGTGAGTTCTCTGATGGAAGACAGGGCCTCTGAATCTTTCGATTCCCACCTCTTAGCACAGTGTCTGACCCACAGTAGCTGCCCAACAGATGTTTGTCAAATGAAGAGCAGTATTAATAGGCCTCATGCTTAGTTCCAGGTTGCATCCTACAGTTAACAAGATGCAATAAAATGTCAACCAAGGACACTAGAGCCTGCTCTACACCATTACTATTCAAAACACTGTTAAGTGTAATAGAAACATGTCCATGCATTTGTCTGTATTTGGGATCCAGCTAATTATCAACCTGACATCAGTATTTACTTGGGCTTTCTTTCTGAGTGCAGAATGTGCTCTAACACACAAGCTTTGCCGTTTTGTTCTTTTCGCCCTGAGGCCAAGCACCCTGCAAAGTCACATAGGAGGCAGGTCTTCTCCTGCAGAGCCCAGCTAATGAATCCAGGAGCTGTGCCCTGAGAGGATTGCCCCAGAAGATAAAAAGCACGCTGGAAAAGTTGGCTAAGGTGGGCATGCTCAGGTGATGCAGCTTGTTTCACTTCCACCTCAGAGAACACCAGGTACCAAGGAGAATGCGCGAGGGAGAATCCAGCCATGGACCCTGGGCTCCCAAATCCCCTGCAGGCTCTTCTTCCCCTTCCTTCGGTGCAGCGTTAAGGGAAGGGATGCACTGAGCTGGAGGTTCACAGTATCTACACTTCTCACAATATAGCACCTTTGGCCTCACATGGAAAAAAATTTTGATCACATTGGTTGAGAATAAAGATTTTTCACTTTTTTTTTTTTTTTTTTTGAAGTGTTGACAGACCCTTTCGAACTGGAACCTCCTACCCCAGGCTGTCTTTGTGAATCACACCATGCAGTATTGTGTATAGGTTTGTTCAGGGGTTGAGACTTGAGTAGTGATACAGGAAAAATCAGTGAGATGACAGTAAATGTGACAGCTCCTCATCTCTGTCAGCCGTCTCGTCACCAGAGAACACAGCCCACTTGTTCAGATAGGTAGCACCTCGAAAGAGTTTTTCCCATGTAACAAATTATCCCAGAAGGATATCAAGGCTCCATTGCTTTTAATTTAAAAGTCATAAGTGAAGGCCTCAAAGAAATGTCAGAGACAGTGTATGAAAATTCATACGTCTCCTAGCAGTTTTTGTGCCTTCACGGCAGTGACAATCATCACTTTGTTCTCGGGTTTGGAGCCGTGGGAAGAATCAAACCATTGTGTAGATTACTTAAAATTCCACTGTGCCTGCACCGTTTGCCCAAGAATGTTAAGAATTTGCAGCTGCCGCTCCCATGAAAGTTTTCTAACTGGGGCAGTGGCTGCTGTTTCACACACAGCTGTGGTGAATTTGAGCTGAAGATTTTTAATTGCCTTTGTGTCGAGATTTATTAAATAATATTTTAGAGAAGCAAAAACTGTAATAGTCATATTAGTAGGTTGCTGAAGGAAGAAAATAATTGGAACGCAGCATTTTTGCCCTGTAAGCCAAGTCTGAAAATATCTTTCCCATGTGACTGGCTTCCAGCCATCCCAGCAAAAGAGTTTCTAGGTAAATCCGGCCACAGAAGCCCTCGTGGCCGCTGCAGGAGCCTAGCCCTTTGTTCCCCTTACTCCTTTATCTGGAAGCACTTCTCCCCTGAGTGGCCTTCCCTTGTTTCCACTCTCCATTTCCATTATCTCAGGAGACAGGAGTCATAGTGCTTGGAGCAAACATAGCACTAGCTGGCAATCGGCCGCTCCTGCTAAATGGTCTGCATTATTTTTGCAAGCCTTTGTAATTGCTGTTTTCCTACTACATCTAGGCCATCCATGACAATACTGTGAGGGGTCTGAACCCTCCCCATTTGGCTGAGAGCAGCTGTAAGGATGAGCAGAAGTCAGAAAACGTGGACCTTTCCTGGATTTCCTGCCAAGGCAAAGGAGAGGGAGTGAGAGGCCCTTCTACTGATGAGGGACCACAGCTAATGCCCCTCAGGAGGGGTCTTGCCAATTGTTCTGAGAAAGGAGTTTTGAAGATGAAGAGAGGCCAGCCAGGAAAATTGCAGAACAAGTCGTAAATCCTCGTTGCTATGCTAAAAACCTCAACTGTGTTTTACATTTCAGTTCAATATTTCCTTTTAACAGGGAATCCTCCAGGCATTAAGAAGCACCTACAGTGTACAGGTGCTGTGCTATAGGCACTGTGGGGGCAGAAAGTCGAGTGGGAGACCTAGACCAAGCATAAGACAGGCCAAGGGCACCCCAGCTCTGGTTACATCACTCACCCCAAGGGAGGTGAGGAGGACAAGCTGGTGCCAGAAGGGGACAGCACTGGGTCCAGGCCTAAGGGATAAAGAGGATCTTGAGAGTTAGAGGGGGAAGCAAAAGCCTTCCAGGCTGAGGACCCAAGAATAGCAAAAGCATGTTGGAAAAGCATATCTTGATGTCTATGGTTCCATTTATATAATTTTCTCAGAATGACATAGTTATAGACAGATTTAGTGGTGGCCAGAGGTTAAGGATGGAGGGGTTGTGTGTAGGAGAGAAGTGGGTGTGGCTGTAAAAGGAAAACATGAGGGATTCTTGTGGTGATGGAAATGTTCTATATCTTCATTGCATCAATGCTAATATTCTGGTTGTGATATTGTGCTGTAGTTTTGCAAGATGTCACCACAAGGGAAAATTGGTAAAGGATACATGGGATCTCTCTATATTATTCTTACGATTGTGAATCTGCAATTATCTCAAAGTAAAGTTTTTTCTAAAAGTTTGTCTTGAGGAAGGGACAGTCTACAGTTGGACATGACAATGTTGGGTGAGGATAAGAAATGAAGAAAAATGTTGGAGAGGTTGGATGGAACTAGATTCTAGAAGCTAGAAATGCCACTCTAAGGAGTTGGGATTTCATTCTGTGAGGAATGGCAAGCCACTGAATGCTCTGAGCTGGGCGGTGACATGCTTTTCAGGCAAATCATCCTGCTAGCAGGTCTGCTGGACCTCAAAGCCTCACCCATTACCCAACGCAGAGGCAGGATGGCTGCTGTACACCAAGAGCATGAGGACCTGAACCATGGAGGTGCATCTAGGCGCAGCAGCCAAGAGAGGTGGGAACACCTCTGAGAGCCAGAGTCCAGGCTTCGAATCCTAGACTGCTACTTACTTGCTCTTGCCACCTAAGGCAGCTAACTTCTCAGTGCCTCCACTTCCCCATCTGTAAAATGGGAATAATACCAGGGTCTGCCTCTCTTAAGATCATTTAAAATTAATATACACAAAATTCTTAGAGCAGTGACCAGTACAGTAAGCACCTGGCAAAGGTTAGCTATTATTATTTTCAAGATGTAAAAGCTTACAACCTAGCAACTAGTTGAACTTAGGGAGGGGCAAGGAAAGAGTCAAGATGTAATGTTCATCAAAGGACTATGGGAGATCATCAGTAATAATAGCTAGAAAACAACAGAAAAATTCATATTGAGGGACATTCTATAAAATAAATATTTATAATCTTCAAAAGTGTCAGGGAAACACAGAGGAACTGTTCCTTCGGGAAGAAGACCAAAAGGACATGACAACCAAAGGCAGCACATGATTCTGAACTTGATCCATCAGCATCAGAGGACATTATTGAGATGATTGGGACAATTCCACTGAAATGTGAATGGGGTCTGAAGATGTAGTTATTTAGGAGGATGTGTTTGGTTCCTTGTCCGGAGGAAGTGACATTAAAGTGTTCTGTAGCCATGAGGCAGCTGGTTGGCCACTGATTCTTAAATGTTTCAGAAAGTTCTTTGTACTCATAACTCTTCTGTAGGTTTGTGTTTGAAAATGAAAACAATTTTTTTTTATTGAAATACAGTTGATTTACAATGTTGTGCTAGCTTTAGGTGCACAGCACAGTGATTCAGTTATATATTTATCTTCTCTTTTTCAGATTCTTTTGTCTTATAGGTAATTATAAAATATTGAGTATAGTTCCTTGTGCTATACAGTAGGTCCTTGTTGGTTATCTATTTTATATATAGTCGTGTGTATATGTTAATCCCAAACTCCTAATTTATCCCCCTCCTCTTGCCACTTTGGTAACCATAAATTTGAAAATAATTTATTTTAAAAGTAATGGCTAGCGGGCTTCCCTTGTGGTGCAGTGGTTGAGAGTCCGCCTGCCAATGCAGGGGACACGGGTTCGTGCCCCGGTCTGGGAAGATCCCACATGCTGCGGAGCGGCTGGGCCCGTGAGCCATGGCCACTGAGCCTGCGCATCCGGAGCCTGTGCTCTGCAGCGGGAGAGGCCACAACGGTGAGAGGCCCGCGTACCGCAAAAAAAAAAAAAAAAAAAAAAAATGTAATGGCTAGCATTTGTTGAACATTCACAGTGTATCAGGCACTGTGGTCCGTGCTTTGCACATGAGCAGATTCAGCGCCCCAGGAAACTTCTCTGACATGCATGTCTGCCAAACTGGGATTGTGGACCCCTACTCTGCCCCCTGTAACAGCTGGAACTCCTCCCCACTAGACCACCTATAGTGACTGCTATTTTTTGTCTACAACACCATCTGCCGTCCATGGACAGTAAGCTTGTTGAGGGCAAGGTCTGTGTCCCATTCTCCACTGTATCCACAGCTCTGGACATGCTCCCAGTAAATCATCACTGTTCAGTCCATGCTGGTGGATGAAGCACTGAGGCCTGCTCACCATGGTGACTATAGCCCAAATTGAGGCACCAGATTTGGGATGGATGTCTGATACATGACTTCTTTTCTAGGTGGCCCAGGCTCTGGCAAAGGCACACAGTGTGAAAAGCTGGTGGAAAAATACGGATTTACACATCTCTCGACTGGCAAGCTCCTGCGGAATGAGCTGTCATCAGAATCTGAAAGAAGCAAACTGATCAGAAACATCATGGAACGTGGAGAGCTGGTGCCCTCAGTAAGCAACAGCTGCCTTCTCTGGCTGGGGAGAGATTTGGGAGTGTTGCAATTAATCTAAGCTTCTGGAACAAAGAAACCCAAAATGGACAATAGCTGGATTTCATTTCTTTCTCATGTAACAGTCCAGAGGCAGGCGGGAGGTCCGCAGCAGAGACCCATCTGCCAGACCAAGTTGTCCAGGCCCAGGTTCCTTCTGTCTTGTTGCCCAGCCAGCCCCTTGAATGTTACCTTGTTTCATATTTTCTTCTCAAATTGGTCCCCACTTTAGAGTTAAAATCTTCAAAGCAGAAGTGAGCTTGGTGCCGCAGAACCTAGAATTAGAACCCACTGGAAAATAAAAAACAACATTTTGGTCTAGTTCTGAGAGGTATAATGATATTAATTTGAAATTTGGTATCTTCCCTGTGTGGCTGAAGTAAAGAATATCCCTTTTATTTACCTTTTTTTGTTTGATTTCAAGTCACTGTCCATCTCTGAGAAGCTAGATGCCACTGGTATCAAAAAACGTTCATCCCTTCTAGACTAGGTCCCACACTAGGGTCTGTAGTCAGGGCTCTTACAATGCAGCCCCTATTAGCTAACAGAGCTTTATGCTTCCTCTTCAACCAGCTACAGTCTGTTTCCCACCTGGAAGCCAGAATGGTCCTCATGAAAGGAAACAGACCATTGCAGTTGACTCTCAGTGGACCTCCTTCTTGCCCACTCTTTCCCCATACAGTTTACTCTTTTCACAGCAGCCAGAGTGATTTCTTGAAAACGTTTATCCTCTTCCCCAGAAGCTTCCAACAGCTTCTCACCACACTTAGAATGAAATCCAGAGTCCTTCCCGTGGCTCTGGACTCCAGCTTGCTCTCTGACGCTGTTTCCCCACCACTCTCACCTTTACTCTCAGCCAACCAGTCACTTCCTCATTGTTCCTCCCACAGGCCAGGCTGTTCCTGTCTCAGGGCCTTTGCACTTGCTCTTTCCTTAGCCAGAGCCCTCTTCCTTCATATATGCATATAGTTTACTCCTTTACTTCATCCAGATCTCTACTTAAATATCACAATTTATCAAAGAGACCCTTGCTGAGCACCCCATCTAAAATAGCACCTGTAACATTCTGCTTCTTCTGTCAATTTTTTTCCTAGTAGTTCTCTCTAGCTGATTATTTCTATATATTTACTTGTTCGTCTATTATCTGTCTTTTTCACTAGAATGTAAGCTTCATGCAGTTTTAATTCATTATTATCTAGGGATAGTTTCTGACCACGCTTACGATGGCTGCATTCCCCAAGTCCCTGCCAAAAGTCAGAGGATGCCTGGGACCCAGAGAACACAAGGAATTCCCCCCAGTTTGGGCAGCTGGTGGCATTTTCCTACATCCGTTCCCAAGTTTCCATGTATCCCTCCTTTCTTATTTTCCATAAGTGCAAGTTAAATCAAATTTTTTAACAAAGTGATATTGCTAGAAAATGCTACTTCATATCTACTGAAAGTCTCCTCAAGTCAGTGAGTGTCAAATTTTATAAAATATTTACTGGAACAGATCAACAGTGAAGCACATTTTATACCGTGTTTTGTCTAGTTTTAAACTGGCATTAGGCCTAATTCAAGGAGTGCTACTGTATGAAATATAGCACTATATTTCACCTAATCTAAGATGTGATTATTTTTAGACACCTCAGTAAAATATAACCAATAAAAATACACCGGTAAGAAAAAAACACTATTAAACTATGACCCAGCACTGACTGTAAGGTACCTACCAATTCCATAAACATTAAAATGGGGGACGTGAGATTTGGAGTTGATGAAATACAGTATATTGCTGCCTGCTGTTAATCTTTTTTTAACTAATTTTTATTGGAGTATAGTTGCTTTACACTGTTGTGATGGTTTCTGCTGTACAGCAAAGTGAATCAGTTATACGTATACATATATCCCCTCTTTTTTAGATTTCCTTCCCACTTAGGTCACCACAGAGCATTGAGTATAGTTCCCTGTGCTATACAGCGGGTTCTCATTAGTTATCTATTTTATACATATTAGTGTATATATGTCAATCCCAGTCTCCCAATTCATCCCACTCCCGCCCCCTTCCCTCCTTGGTATCCATAAGTTTGTTCTCAACATCTTACTGTTATCTCTCTCCCTCCCATGATGGGATGGCTCGGGAGAACTGTGCTGACTCCAGTGTTGCTCTGTGGAAAAGCTCGGGTCCTGACTGCTCTCCCTCTGCTCCAGGGCATCATTCTGGAGCTCCTGAAGGAGGCCATGGTGGCCAACCTCAGAAACACCAAGGGTTTCCTGATTGATGGCTATCCTCAGGAAGTGAAGCAAGGGGAAGAGTTCGGACGTAGGGTGAGTGTTGTTATGGGGATCATACCAGAAGAAAAGTAGGGGACATCATCGAGGCTGGGGGATAAATTCAAAGTCTATGCCTTTCTCAGTTACATTAAATAAAACTTTCTATTACAAATGGCAGAAACTCAGCATGCAGGCCAAAAAAAGGGTGGAGGGTGGGAACGTTGGTGGTGGATTTATGGGTTCAAGTAACTAAAACTTCCAAGAGCAGTTCACACTTGGTTGGATCCATGTATTCAAATTTGTTCATCAGTCATCTGAAGTTCTCCATCTCTTGGATAGTCTTTCTTTGTGTTGGCCTCACTTTCTTCCTGTTACAGGCTTATATTCTACCATCTAAGTGATCTCACAGAAAAGTGTTTCTATTCTCCAGCAAAAAACCCAGGATTTTGTTTCATTATCCTGGATTATCAGGTCCTGGGCTTATCACTGAACCAATCACTGTGGATATCCAGGAATATCCTGGTCCAGCCTGGAGGACAAGGATGGGAAGAAAGGAGGGAGAATGGGCACCACACCTGAACCATGAAAAGAAAGGGAAGGGAATTACCCAAAGAAAAATAGGATGCCCTTAGAAGAAGGCAAGGAGAAAGGTTGCTGGACAGGCAGAATCAGATATATGTACCCCTATGACCATCCCAGAATCAGATATATGTCCCACCCTCTTCACTAGGAGGCCACTCACAGGGGAACAGCAGGAAGTAAAAAATATTGTTCCTATCATTTATTGAGCCTACTCTGGGCTAAGTCCTGGGCTACACATTTTACACACATTATCTCTAATTTTACAAAGTCCAAGCAAGAGGGAAACAATTGTCCCCATTTATTAAACAAAGATTCCAGAGCCTACAAGAACTAATATTTATATAGAGATCTCTTTAGACTAGTTTTAAAAACATTTTTATATATGTTATTTCATTTGATATATTTTTAATAACCTTTTAGATAGAGAGAGGAGGTATTTTCTTCATGGTAAAGGTGATGAGTTAAGCCCAGAGAGGTTGCATGGCTTGCCCACAGCCCCACAGTTAGTAAGTGCCAACTCACTGGTAAGTGACAACTACTGGTAGGACTAAGATTTGGGGGGCCCATCTCCATCCATCTCTAACACTGCAACGTTGATTAGGAGTAATGGTACTTGTGTGTCCCCTGGGAGTTAGTCTGACCTCCTTCTGAGTCTCTGTTTTAATTAATTTCCTTAGATGGTATCTAAATACTTAAAGGACAA